>NC_071570.1:24053721-24674078 GCF_026979565.1 Vidua chalybeata | reverse complement strand
CAGAGTGAGGGAGCCCCAGGGGGACAGGCAGGGCCCTGGTAACAGCAGGCTCACGCCAACACAGCTGGTCCTTTCTCTCTGAACCTGCATGCATCTGCATGCCTCTCCTTTCAGCCATTCATTCTTACACAGAAAAAAATTTTGCCTAAAATGTCACCTCTGTTTCTGATTAGCACTAGTCATTTAAATTACTTAACTGTTTCAATAGACACTTAAGAAGTGGAAACATGGAACTAAGCTTAACTCTTTATTAATTTGTTCCAATATGAATGACCATTTATTCTCCTGCTACATAACACGCAGCAGACTGCAGGCCAGCAAATCATAAGCGAAGAGCGCTGCAGTTCTTCAGCAAAATGGTCTACATCATGACAATAGTGCAACAGGCTAAGCTGAACATTAAAGAGATGCGTTCTGATTCAGCAAACACTTTAAGTACATTTCACTGAACCAAAACATTCTAGTGGAACAGGGACAGAAGCATTTCTGAAGAGCTCTTTGCTGTATTCTGAACTTTGCTCTGGTATGGCTTAAGCACATAAATCTGTATGAGGAGGGCTGAATGTATCTTCTTCATATACATTTAGCAGATTTGGCAAGTTCTCTGTCCTTGCATGTCCCTCAGAGGACATATTGTTTCTTCTCTGCAAAGAGAAAGCAATGGGAGAAGGTAATCTGGAGACAAAAGCCTGGATATCTAGGATCTGGCTCTCTTGATCCTGTTTCAGAATCAAAAATCACCAATTAAAAATACTAGCCTGATACAATGACAAGGACAGTAATCTTGTGCGCCCAGGAAGTGTTTCAGTTTGTTAGTATTAATGGATTTAAACTAAGAACATCCATCAGCTTGGTTACTGCATACATATATGTTGTTGTACTTATTGCTCTTCCTTCTTTCAGCAAATTAAAATCTGTTTCTGTAATTTCATTACTCTGATTTTCACCTACCAACAGTCATCTGCAGGTGCCTTTGCTTGCTCTGTCTTAACTTAGTCCTACTGCCCAATTCTCATTGTAGAAACTCTAGGGAGGGAGTTTGCTGCCTCAGTTCAGCTAACACCATTCTTTGCTCCACAGACCCAATTAATTTGCAGAGGCAGACCTGTCCTGTGCAAAGGGAAGAAGGAAAAGCTCTGTATTCCTGAAGTTGCAATACTAACACCACCTCCAGCTTTCTCGGGACTCTGAGTAACCTCAGGATGATTCTCAGTGCTGCTTTTAATTGAAAAATCCCAGAATTAATGAATTCCTGAGCTGAAGCAGAAAGAGACAACAGATTACCCCTTTATATTTAATTTGCCATTGGTAAAGGAAACACTGCAAGTGTTTCAACAACTTATTTTTAAGTTAATTCATTATTTCTCCATATAACAGTAGGAGAAGTTATTTTTTACTGCAGTAAATTGCTATGTCCAGACTCAAGAGTAAACAAACTGGGCAAAACACTCAGAGCGTGCTCCCATTCATAGAGAAGTACTCTACTTACAGAGTCTTAAACTGAAGAAAAGTCTTCAGAGACAGTAGCTTGAGAAACAAAGCAAAATCATGCAAATATGTTCTTATTATGATTTTTCTACTATGTGAAAGCTGTCTAACTTTGTATCTGAGACATCCAAGTCTGATAGGCAAAGCAAACCTTGTGGGTCATATGCATGAATAAAAGGTAATTGTTTTCCCCTAATTTAGTAATCCCAGTCTATGATACTGCATTCTGTAAATGTGATTTTAAAACAAGAAAATCACAGGAGTTCACAAACTCACACCAAATCATTTTGTTTGCACATACTTGAGTCTTACAAATTTATCATCAAGCTGAAACTTAGCAATATTTTAGGCAAATGGAGATTTGGGGCATTCTGATCTGATCATTTTTTCAAGTTAATAAGATTATTTTAGTTTTGTATTACTGAAAAAGACAACCAAATAGCTCCTTTGTGGCTTTCATTCATGTCAGCAACCACACATTTTTATGTGGAAGAAAAACTAGTGGAGAATATAATCTTTCAGGGGAAGGGGGTTGATGTTAATAGAATCTGGGAATTTGGAGATGAAGCAAACAAATTTAAGAAAGTTGTAGCAATTACTGAAATGGCTTAAACTGCAGAGAGATAAATCAGCCACACAGTTCCCCTAATCCTGATTAATAACTTGCTGATGAAATTTAGAAACTAATAGCTGTTGCTGAGGCCTTCCTTTGAACTGTGTGCTGGGTATTAGTCATAGAACCAGAAAGCTACTAACCTCATCTGACAAGCTCCCCACACTGCTACAAAAATGGAAGAAGTTTTTAAAGCATTGGTTTAGCTCCAAGATCAGCTGCCAGAAAACAAGTTTGGGAAATACAGCTGTATGGGATGTTTTCAACATCTTTTCTCCTTTTATAGCAGAAAATTTGCTTTTATTTACTTGCCAGACCAAAGTCCCTTATGTTATAAAACCAGGGCTCTGTATTACTTGGGAATTTCAGCTGGGCTTTATTACCTGGGTGCACAAGCAATTGATTTCCAATGCAGTTTGATGACAGAAGGTGGATTTTTAAAACTCCTTTTTCTTACACAGAGCTGCAAATTTCCCACTCTGATCACTATATCATACACTTACATAAATATTCCATGCTGAAAGCTAAAGAAGTGCCAAATTTCAGTTCCCTAAATAGATATGATTTGGCAAAAGCTGTAAAATTGATTCAAATGCCCAATACTAGCAGAAACATGTGAAGGTCACACAGCTTAGGACATTACTAAAAGATTCGCAATAAGGTAAACATTTACTGCTAAAAACAGATCACATTGCTAAAGTACTGGTCATCTACAAATCAGAACATATCTTAAAAATAAACCTCCTGGCATATGAGTTTTCAGACATCTGCACTGAATTGAAAAATGATAAGGAAATTAAGGCAGTGAGAAAAACAAACTTTAGACATCACAGTCATTACATAATTTGCCCCAAAAGTACCACAGGATAACAGAACAGATTGGGTTGGAAGGGACCACAACAGGGCATCTAGTTCAATCTCCCTGCTCAAGAAGTCTTATCCCAGAGCACGGGACTGAGTCCAGACAGTTCTTGAATATCTCCAGTGAGGGAGACTCCACAACATCTTTCAGAAATCTCCTTCTGTCTCATACTTTTTTACACAGGAACTACACATGGACTGAGGAATTCAGGCCCTGTGCTCAAGTTCTCTGGATGCCCATGGGATCAAATATCGAGTGTCCAGATTTGTCTTTAGATGGAATTGGATAAAACTGGAGGTCAAGAGGCTTTCTGCACTGAAGTGCTGTAAGTACAACAAAATTAAGCGGATTAGAGCATATCAAATGCCAAGATATTGCTGTAGGACAGCTCTCCATGCTGGCCAGCAATATGTTGTTCAAACACTCATTTACAAGAGTCAGGATGTATGAGTAATCTGAAGAATTGATGATAGGATAGAAGAACCAGATTAATATAAGGAACACAGAGTGGTAATGAATGTAGAGACTAGTCTGAAGTAAAGTCCTGCAAATTTGGAAGAGAGCCTATAGTACAGAAGGCAAATGTTTTAAGGCCTCACAGAAAGACACAAGCAAAGAAAAATGTCCATGGCAAGCAAAGAGAAAAATCAGAGTAATTTTCTTGCCTATCTAGAACAGTCAAACCCTAGAGGCACTTCCTTGACCTCCCTGAGTGTTTCTCTTCCCAAATTCAAATACTATCAGATACTCAGGATAATAAAATTAGACCTACAGAGATCACAATGTCCTCATTGTTACAGTTGATCAAAACACTTTATTTTCATTTCTGTATGACTCATCTCCAGGGCTAAAATCCACCAATACTTGGGACACCCTGCTTAGCAAGACTGAACATGCTTTTGCAATGTGAAAGGGAAATCTGATGTTTGTCTTTTTTTATAACTGCACCATAAAATTTAAATGGCAAGTTTTCTCAAAGAAGCCATGGCTTCTACTGAGCACAACCAATGATTCCTCTCTTCTCCCTCAGACAGACAGCATCTGAAAGAGTCCTACTCAACACCATCAGATGAAGATGGTCTAGGATAATAACTCCCCAAGCAGAGACAGAGCTGTGGCAGTGATTTGTCATGACATACAGCACAGAGAGGCCACTCCTGTTTGTTTTACATACTTTTACACATAAGCCTACATGCAGCAGGAGGTGCTGCACTCTGTAGGCTAAGGTATCTAGATATACTTCAACATATGTGAACTCACCATCAAAACTCTTACAAGCTCCTTCTAGTTAAAATCCTCACTTAACTTTCTTCAGCATGATGATGAAGCCAGGAGTTTTCTTCCAAATAATTTGTGTGCTACTGAGGTCATACTGATGTCTTTAGAACCACCCAAATTTCATGAAAGTATCTGGTTTTGCATAAGCAAGAGGAACTTCAGTATTTAGAGGGAAGAGGTAAAGAACTGGCCCAGTGAAAAAGAATTAAAAGCAGTGAGAGTTGAAAACTTCCCAGTTCACCTCTCATGGATTAATGGAGATGCAGTTCAACAACACACCACAACAACTAGCAGTACATTCTGAAAGGTACAAGATCTTCCTGCCCTTCTCTCCCCAAATTACATCTCCCTCAATGACCTCATAGAACACATTGTAGAGGAAGTTTCTATTCAAAAGATATAGTCAAGGCAATACAAACCCGTGCCACTCAGAGCAAATAGTGAAGGCATACAGTTTGCCAGTCATGGGACATTGGTTCCCATTGACAACAAAATTAAGATTATCGTTCATTATAAATTTAAATTCTCTTCCTTTTTACATATAAGACCCAAAGAAATATAACATATTTTTGATTCTTGCATCATAGCCCATTCAGATCTATAGAGCAAACAAGAAGATAATACATGAACTGCCATGTCTATGGTTGCTTAAAAGTATCATTATTTTTTTTAAAAGCAGCATTCTGCTCTAATTGACCCTAACAAACAAACTTAATAATTAACATAAGTCAATTAAAGCAAAATGAAATTTGTAATCAAGTTTCACTGCATGGTAAGTAATTTTCTACAAAGAGCTGCAGCCAAGGTATTACACATTTGAAATAGAGAACTCCATATAACTCACATCAAAATATAGAATAAACTATTAGCCAAGCAAATTATTAAATTATTCTGATCTGTGCTTTTTCAAAGACTTGTAATATAGCTCTACTGATGAAAAAATGAAGAATTTCCGTGCCAGAATCCAGGAAAGAAAAAAATAAACACTCCAAAATTTATTCCATTATTCTCATAAACTAAAACCACATTTGTGTACATTTACAGACTACATCGTTCAATTATTTGCTCTATTTCTTACTGTCCATATTATGTTTCTGATGGCTCAAATTTGTCATTCATTCTGCATTCTGTTGTTTGATTGGTTCTTGGGACTGATAAGGCAGAAATACCTAGGGAAAACACATATGCTCACATGTAACTGAATTTCTTCTAATGATGGTTTTATCTGACACTTGAGCAATTGTGATGTTCCAAAAAGGAAAGCCTGAAACAGTTTTTTCAGAGGTACCATCAGATATGCCAATCCTTTGTACACCTAATCACGTTAGGAAACAACATGTGGCTTCCATATAGGCAAAATCCCTACAAATGCTGCTGCAATCTGTGAAGACTTGCAGAGGAACCAGTGAGGCTTTTTTGTATTATGTTCAAGTCAGAAGAGAATACCAGGCACCTCCAGAAGCTGTCTGGACAGTAGTAAGATTGCTTGCATCTGCTTAATATCCATTTCCCACATTTTTCATGCCTCAAAGTGCTGAACACCACACTTAAAAGACAAACCTCAAGATGTGAACAACAGGAAGTTCTCTGTTTGAGCACAAGACAGAGCTAATTTGCTGATTGTTCTGGATTTGACTTGAGGCATCCAGGAAAAATTAAGTCTGTGGTAATTTTTGATTATGTATTACTTACCAGTGCCAAAACTCTCCTCACCACAAAGGGAACAACGTCCAGAGTCCATGAGATTGGAAAAATACCTCCATCCTGCTGGTGTCTCATACACAGGAACTTTCATTACTTTTGCAACTCTGGAAAAGTTATACAATAAAACATCACATGATTAGGATTGTGCTTTTTTTACATGTGATCTGAGGTCAGCTGAGGAATATTTTAAGTCTCATTACATCTTCTGACAGCTGGGCTAGAAGTAAAAAAATAAAACCCAAAACCAAGAACAGATCAACACCACCATTCAAAACTGATCCTTGTCTCAGCACCTAACTTCAGCCAGAACCTATGTTTATACATTAAGTGTATTATTTGGAAAATGTAGGATCTCAGTTCAATAGGCTTTACCAGTATCTTTCTCTTTTTACTGACCAAGAAACAGTTAATCTACAGATGGACAATTTTGTTATACTAATGGAAGTTAATGGAAGTTAAAATATCTTGTTGAAGCACCCCCCTTTACAGGTAGTCAAGTATCAAAATGCTTGAAAGATACTTTTACTTCTTGTAATGTGTTCGAAGACAAGACAATACAGGAATGCTTCCATTAAGCAGTATGTTCTTTGAAAACCTTTCCTAGTCTCAACTTATTTTCCCTGTCTCCTATCATGTAATACAAAAAACCCTCTCACTATCTGGGTGATGTGCCAGTGTTTTCAAGAAGCAAAATTAACCACCTTATAAGCTGGATGTGTATTCTTTTCCCCAGCTTCTTAACTGGTAAATATTCCTGTTATAAACTATAATGAAAAAAAATCTTTCTTGGATTAAAAACAAGAAAGAAAGAAAACCCACCCAACAAGTCCAAAGAACTCTAAGTCTTAAGATGGGATTTATGCAAAATGGATATTACCGATCTTCTTTCTAATTATATTTTCTGGTTTTCATTGTGTGCCTAGAGTTTTCAGAATCAACTGTTTTATAGCATGGAAAGTAAGAACTGAGATACAGTGAAGCAATCTGACCAACTACCAAGGACCTTACAATTGCTTTAACTATCATACTTAACAATATTTCTTAAAGCAAGAGAGTTTACTTAATTTTAATTCCAGTCAAGCCAAAGCAAAGCAGATTAATCAAACAATCTGTCTAGAAGTGTCAAGGTGAAAGCAGTCACCCTTCTGATCAAAAAACACCTGTTTTCTGATGGCACATCTCTCTGTCTTACATTAAGTGCATAAAGTAGGTGGGATAGACTGTCAAAATATGCCAGCACTGACCCCTTCAAAGCCTGGCACATAAATATATCTAAAGGACAGAATCACAGAATCATCAAGGTTCTAAGAGACCTTCAAGATCATCTAGTCCAAACGTCAGTCTAGCACCACCATAATCACCCCAGGTGCCACATCCAGACACCTCTTTAATACTTCGAGAGAATTACTCCACCATCTCCATGGTAAATTTATTCCAATGTCTAGCCACACTTTCAGTGAAAAAATCTTTCTAATATTGAATCTGAAACTCCCCTTGCACAACTTAAGGCCACTTCCTCTTGTCCTTTCACTTGAGAAGAGATTGAGTTGGCAGAAGAGATTGACCCCCACCTGGGCACTGCTGGCTCATGTTCAGCTGCTGTCACCAGCACCCCCAGGGCCTTTTCCTGTGGGCAGCTCTGCAGCCACTCTGCCCCAGCCTGTGGCACTGCCTGGGGTTGTTGTGACCCCAGGGCAGGACCCAGCACTGGGCCTTGTTGAACCTCACACCACTGGCCTCAGCCCATGATCCAGCCTGTCCAGATCCCTCTGCAGAGCCTCCAGCAGATCAACGTTCCTGCCTGATGGTGGTGTCTGTGAACTGACTGAGATGAATTCTATCTCCTTATCCAAATGATTGATAAAGATGTTAAACAGGACCAGCACCAGCACTGAGCCCTGGGGAACTCTACTAGTGACCAGCCACCAACTGGATTTAGTTCCATTCACCATCATAAGTGGCGGCACTACAGTTCAGCCCTTAAGTATTCTCACTGAAATTTTTACACTGTTAGCCTGCACTGTAATGTAGTCTCCAAATCAACCTTTCTTTTATGTAAGAATATCAGTTCTCTGAGCTGTCTCCTATTCAGCCTAGGTGTTCATATTACATCTAAAATTAGTGATTTTTAAATGAGATGGAGTAAGAATTGCTGATATTTATTTGAAAAGAGACAAATATGTACATGAAGAAAAGGGTACTACCAAAATTTTTAATTTTAATACCTCTAGTTTAGAGGTAATGATGGGTATGTACCTCCTTGTGTTTATACAGCACTACATATATTATTAACCCTTAGAAATGCTGTTCCATAAAGAAGGTTTCAGAGGGCACAGCTGAACAGGTTTCTGTCTGGCTCTTCAAAAAAATCAAGAACATAAAAGAATTTAATCTCTGTGTGACAATAACTTCAGGCTGAAAACAGGACTGTACTGCCAAAAAAGGAGAAAACAATAAACCAGAAGGCAATACCTAACATGCTGGCAGACCAAAACCAATTCTCTTAAGGTAGCCTAACAATACAGCTGGAATGTGTTTGCTTGCAGAAATGTCCCCATATCCTGGTACAGTTTTTGGAGAAGGAAATCCTTCCCCATTTACTTTTCTATATTCCTCTAGCTGGGGAACAAATAGCCTAGGATGGATTTATCCTGACCAGCACAAAAAGCTTCAAGAGGATGTAGCTGTTTTCAAAGATTTCTATGTACTAGGCTAGCAATGAAAATATAAATGTTGTTTCTGTTGGCATGTGGGCTCACTTTGTACAGAGTTTATAATACGAATAGTTTATAGTAGGAATATGGCAGATTGCTCCATGCACCTTCTTTTTTTCTTGTTGTTTCTGTCTTTTAACAATTCAACAGAGTAAGTAAGTAGAAGGACATTGAAAATTAAGCATACTCCTTATTGGCATTTTTCTGAAATAAAGAATCATCACTGGAAGTCTCAAGAAATGCAGAATCTGCCTTTATGCAACCTATAGACATTCACTGTGAAAAATCACCCCAGAAAACATGAAGGGGGTTCCCATGGAAAGTTGTAAAAATTCTCAAAGCTGCAGACTGAGAAATAATATGCTGCATTAGATCAAACATAAGGATAATCACACAAAATACAGGAAAACACTCTCAGAGGAAGGAAACTAATATGGGACGGTAAAATTACTAGATCTTCAAAGCCAGGGAAAACAGAGATTAGATGAAAGATGCAGGAAAGGGGAGGGATTTTTAATGCCCCTACATCTACATCTTTCTAAACTAAAAATATGACTGGGTATTCAATAGAGAAAAGTAAAAAAAAAAAAAAAAATCTTCATATTACAAATTTTTTTCACTCTGTATTTACCAATCTGCTTTTTAATAGACAAAAATCCTAAATCAGAGCTTTCAATCATTGATACAGCAAGAAGCTAGGTATTTTTTAAAGAAGTTGAGACTGGTAGAATACCTGTGGACCAAAATTTGGAAATTAGTTTCTGTGTTCTGCTGAACTGAACATTTGCAGCACTATTTAATGGAGCATATGGCTTCCTGACAGGCTTGATAGATGCTAGGCAAATAAATACTTAGGATGAGGGTTTCAGGAACTTGTAACTCTGCAAGAACTGCTGATGACTCAAAGTAAGGTATTTTTATCTTTAATAAATCATGGGTCCATTAATTACATTTTACAATGTTTTTAGAAGTACACCTTCACAGGACAGTTAAACTAAGACTTTTTAAGTTTCTTTTTAAGTTACTTTTTAAGTTTCTCTTCTTTCTGTGTACTTACACTAGAATCCCCAAATTTGTGGAGTTAGAAATGTAAAGTCAAGTAAATGTAAAGAGTTTTATCTGTATGAGATCTCTTGATGAGAGAGGATACTACTACTCTCAGGAAGTGAGTCTTGGAACTGGTACTGCAAGTGGTATTTATCTTGCAGAAGTCTCAGATAACACAGTAAATTTTATATATCCTTATATATGTATAACACATAATCAACAAGATACTCATGCAGCAGTGCACCTGTAAAGGTGATACATCAGACTCTCAGCTTTCATGTTGTAGATATTGGCTGTTAAAAGGCCTGATTTAATGGATGGAATATACTTCCAAAGCAATTCAAAATAAAAAGTAGGAAAAAATATGCCCCATAAATAGGTTCATTTCCCTAATCTATTTGAAGTAAAGACATTCTATTTATGTCTAACCACACAGTTGATATACCTGCATTTATATGTTCCACGAGTATGAACTATGCTGAAAGAAGACAACAAACCATGGACATTCTGGTTCTTGTCATCTTGGACATTTAATGGGATTGACTTCAAACATTGCATTTGCTTGCCTTCTTTTAGTGTTAGTGCTCACTACATCAATGAGATTGTACAGTAAAGTTTCTTCCATCTGTGTTTGGCAGTAATTACCCCTTGCTAGACTAGGAAACAGAGTATTTACATTTGGAGCCAAACTGAAAAGTAACCTTAGTTATAACCTTAGAATAACTTTAGTTAATCTGCCCATATCAGAACTAACAGAATTTATGTTCCCAAGATGCTGAAATACTAATTAAGGAGGAACAGGTTACATCAAAGAAGAGTGGACTGTACTTTTTGCAATTACACATGTTATTTAAAATTATACTTTGTTGATTTAAAAAAAGCATGAGCAGATGCTTTTAAATGTGGAGATAGTACAATGAGTGAAAATAGGAATAAAAATTATTATACAGTTCCATAGTTAAATTTACCCTCCTACTGTTTCACAGTTTCACTGTAATTTTTATTTTGAAGAGCTAGTCCCACGCTACCTATACTGACTGCCCACTTCTTTTCAAACATAAGAACATCATACAATGCAACACTGAAAAGCAGTTCGAGTTATTTCATTTCTAGAAAACAGAATTATTGGAGAATTTAGTACCAACACAGAAATGTGAAGCCAATTCTTGAGCTCCACAGTAAGTCCCACTTAAGCATGAGCTGGACAGCTCATAATAAAGGTACTAATTAACATAATTATATTCTTCTAATAAAGATTAAAATTTTTAAAAATTTCCTGACAGAAGAAAAAATGTAACAGCTAGTTCTAACATTACTCCTGAAAGACCTAACAGTCTAATGTGGAAACCTTTACCAGGCAACTGGACTACTTATTGTACAGCTTCACCTCTGAATATCCCAGGTCTTCTTCCTTCATAGCCATCTACATGTCACCTAACTATGAAAACAGAGAGTACAGGATCCTTGATAGCCCAGATTATTTTCCTTGGAATTCTAAAAATATTAGCCTGCTAAATTGTGTAAAAAAGATTTTCACTTTTATTTAAAAGTGTTAAAGATCCTTGTGATAACTTTCTTTCCCTTTTCAGTAGACACAACAGATTATTTTTCACAGATAAGCTCATATACAAATACCTATGACACCAGCAGAATGACTCTGACTTACATTAACAAGAGTCAGAGGGAAGTTTTCTCCAACAATGCCACAAAAACATCCCGATGACTATAAATCATTCAAATACAACAGCCTGCAAGTTGACTTTCTTGTGCCAGTGAAACTCTTGTAACTTCCAAGAATAGATCAGTCAATCAGACAGAATCATCCTGCCAAAGCTGTGATGCCTATTCACCACAAAGATAAAGGTCACAACACTGGGGGAAGAGCTTTCTTTGACAGGTCTCACGAACTTGTAAAGATGTAAGTGACTGGCTAGAGTTTTGTATTGTAGGTGAAATGCTGTCTAGGGTAAACTGCAGCACCACTTTCATTCTGGAGTCTGAACTTGGAGAAAGAAATAGGTATTAATGAAAAAAACACTAGAGAAGCAGCTAAGGCATGTCCTTGTCTCTCATCTTCCACCTCCTGTAGCTGATATGTGAAAGATGCTAATGTAAAGTAAGGCACCTGGGTGAACAGGCTTCAAAACACTGGCTGGTGTTCCATGGATACCCTTATTTTCAATCCTGCTCCTCTCTGTGGTGCCAGAACTGAGGTAAACAAGGTGCTGTAATTCAGAGAACAGCACGTCTTCCTCTGCAGAAGGGTAAGCACTGACAGGCACTAACAATCAGGAATTGAAGGAATTTGTGGGACAGATATGGGCCACTGAAGGATAGTGTGTTGTAGCAGCACTCCAAAGGAGAACAAACCTCTGTAATGGTTTATTTCAGAGTTACTATGGTATGGCTATAGAAGGAAAAGGTTTCTCATTAGGTCTTCTAAATCTCTACTTAGCCACTGAAGTAGTCTTTGTTATCTAATCTCCAGCTGATAAAGGCCTCATTTGATTTTAGGTCTGAAGTATATTTTATTTCAAAGACAAGACTATTATTTGACTGAAACTAACAGACACTTTTTTCTTTCCACTTCTGTAGTTTTGCTTCATGCAAAGGATTAAAAATATCTCAATGAGGGACCTGCATCGGATTTATCAAGAAGGTAATTTCTCTAGCTGAAAATAAGTCTTCACACAGTCTAACCTTAGCCTACAAACCTTTGTATCTGATATTTTACTGCCTGAGTTTTGGTTGGATTTTTTTTCTAACACTCTGGACACTTCTGAGATCAACACAAGTGATTTATGTTTGCCTACATCAATTTTGCTATCCCTTTATTAAAGATACAGGGTTGGCTGTTTTCTAACCACATACTATAGAATTTGTCTTAAGCACACTTTTAACCAGACCCAAAATTTAATGGTTTCATTCTTTTGGAGCACTCTCTTCAGCATTCAAATTTCTTCTGCAAAAAACACCAAACTATTTTTTAACTTTCTTGACACCATATTCATTGCCTGATTAGTCACCAAGTCTCTATCCCATTCTCATTGTATGGTATTTCCACTTGTTCTCTCTTTGGTCTCCTCTTCCCAGTGTTGGAGAGCTCTTTGCTACTTCATTTTTCAACTTCTGAAGTCTACTTAATCTCACCTTTGGTCAGTTCTCTCTTCATTCTTACTATTTCTTAAGATGCAAGAGTCATTAACCAAATGGTTGTAACTTTTTTTTTTAGTCCCATCTAAGTCTTCACTTTTATCTATGCAACTGCAATAGACTGAGAGACACAGTAGTAGCAATGACAGCAGGAGCACTGGCACCAACTATAACATGAAATAGATGTTCTGCTTCTGGATGTTTTCACTCTGTCTGTACCACCTTCCCTTAAAAGGCTTCAACTGCATATTGTGCAAGGAGCAGAACTAAAAGAGTCACCTCCCTTATATGGTCAAGTATTACAGTGTTACTCCTTCCCAGTCTTTAATTTATTAAGCAAAAAGTAGTGGAATGCTAAGCCCTTGCACAGAACACAGATAACCAGGACACATCACTAAGATAAGATGCAAGCTGTCATGTCTGGCAGAGAGGCTGTCAGGACCCTATGGCAATGAGAAAAATAGGTAGTAGACAAGTTCCCTTCCTTTTTGCTTTCTAGTATGCTACATCTCACAGAGAACAGTCATAGTAAAAGAAATCAATACAGAAAAAGTATCTGGAGACACTTAACAAGAAGCATCTAAAAAAGGTTAGGATTTGTTTTGTTTTCCTTCCTCCCAACCCCTGCAATGTTTTAACTAAAATATTTACACAGGTGGAATAAAGGTACGCTGAACTAAGCTCTGGTGTTCAAGGGTAGTTTCTCTCTTGAAAACTGGCAACTTCAGGTGGATTTTTTTTTTTTTTTTTTTTTTTGCTGACAATAGTCCTGAGTAATGGATTGCTAATAATTGCAGAAATCATCAATAAATTTTAATCAGTACTATGTGAAGTACTGATTAGAAGGCTCAATGGAGCCTTCTGGCATTCATGTAACCTAAATTGTGTCAATAAACTGTTCCAGTATTTTCTCCTGCCTCTCAGTCTCACATTGGCCTTTCTTTGTTTTTGAAATCTTTCAACAGCAAAAAACTAAAAACTGCTCTAGCAGAAAGGCAAAGTCATAGAATCACAGAGTCACAGAATCATAGGATGAGTTGGATTCAAGTGACCTTGAAGATCATCTAGTTCCATGGTAAGGATGGAACTAGATGTGATGGGTATGGATGCCACCCACTAGATCACATCGCTCATAGCCCCATTCAAACCTGGCCTTGGGCAGTTCCAGGGATGGGCTGTCCACAACTTCTCTAGGCAACCTGTTTCAGTGCCTCACTACCCTCACAGTGAAGAACATCTCCTAATTTCTAATCTAAATCTCTCATATTTAATTTGAAAACATTCCCCCTTGTTCTGTCATTGTGTTTGCATGTGGAAAGCTGTTCTCCATCTTTTCATAAGCCCTCTTTAGGTACAGAAAGGCTCCCCGGAGGTCTCCCCAGAACCTTCTCTTCTATAGGCTGAACAACTGCAAGTTTTTCAGCCGGTCCTCACAGGAGAGGTGTTTCAGACTTCTGATCACCTTCATTTGGACCTGTTACAACACGTCCACACCACTCTCATGCTGAGGACCCCAGAATTGGATGCAGCACTGCAAGTGGGATCTCACAACAGCAGAATCCCCTCCCTAACCCTGCTGGCCACCCCTCTTCATGATGCCATGTGAGACCATGTCAGAGGCATAACACAAACTTAGGTATATGACATCTGTCAGTCTTCCCTTGTCAGCCACTGTAGTCACTGCATCATACAGGGCCACCAGGCTGGTCAGGCACAATTTGTCCTTAGTAAAGCCATGCTAGCTGCCTTGAATCACCTCCTTGTCTTGCATGTGCCTTAACACTCCTTCCGTGAGGATCCATCCCATGATCTTCCCAGGCACAGAGGTGAGGCCCAGCAGTCTGTAGTTCCCAGTCTTCCTTTCTCCCCTGTTTAAAAACAGGATTGATGTTTCCCTTTTTCTAGTCTCCAGGGACTTTGCCTGACCACTCTAACTTTTCAAATATGATGGAGATTAGCTTGGCAAGAATATCATCCAATTCCCTCAGGACCCTTAAGTGTATCTCATCAGCCTTACAGACTTGGGCCAATTTAGCTTCATCAAGTGGTCTCATACCCGCTCTTCACTGCCAGTGATATGAACTTGACTCCCCCAGCCCCCACCTGAAGGTTCAGATACTTGACAGCTGTGGAAAGCCTAACTGCCAGTGAAGACTGAGACTAAGAATTCTTTGAGTACCTCAGACTTTTCCATTTCTGTTTTCACCATTCTTCCTTCTTGTTTATCATGGCCTTTACTTTTGGCCTTCCTTTCTGAGCTATGTACTTATAGAATTATTTCTTGTTATTCCTCACATCTCTTGCCAAGTCCCATTCCATCTGTGCCTTAGCTTTCCTGACCCATCCTTACACATCCAATCTGTATCTCTGTACTCTTCCCAGGTCACCTGTCCTGCTTCCATTGGCTATGCACTTCCTTCTTATTCCTCAGTTTGAGAAGCAGATCCTTGCTCAGCCATGCCAGTTTCTGTCCTGCTCTTTTTGATTTTCTGAACACTGGGATGGAAAGCAATTGTGCTCAAAGAAAAGTGATCTTAAAGAATTGCCGGCTATGGTCTGCTCTTCAGTCCTTAAAGACAATTTCCCAGGGGATCACATTCACTAATTATTTAAACTGGAAGTTTGCGTTTCTAAAATTCAGCATTCAGTCTGTGTTCTTTGCCAGGCCCGTGTTCCTTGGGATCATGAACTCAACCCAGGCATGCTTGCTACATTCCAGTCAGTCTCCGATCTTAACCACTCTAATGAGCTCATCACTAGCACTAGTCCAGGCCCAGTAATGCTTCTCCTTTGCTCAGTTTAGCTAACAAATCCATGAATACAATCTACCTGTCTCGTGCCTTGTAATTCCACAGACACATACAAGCAACTGAGCTACATGGAACTCTTGTTCAGCACAATCACCACCATACCCAAGGAATATTGTGTGGAAAGTCAGACACTTGGTTTTAAACCTCTAAACCAAATAAATTTAAAACTTATTATCTCCCTTTGCCCCCTTGAAGTTCACTGGACTTCATCTGTCTTCCTTAGGAACAGACTTGCACCATCACACAGATGATTAAAGCACTTATCCCAGAACTCAGACTCCCCAGTAACCACAGTGACGACTCACAGTCAATCATATTTCTTGCTGCCTGCCACCTGTAGGTCACGGTGTGAAAAGACAGCTCCATATTTCACACCATCAAATTTTCCTACACAAGCTCTGCAACACCTCAGCCAAATGTTACAAGCACCTTGTGCAACACACAAAAAAGACAGCACTCTTAAAAGTACTTGAGACACTTTACAAAATAACGGAAAACTAATTCGTGTTACAATCCCCACAGGTAACTTTCTGATTCTATGCCAAAGGGTAAAAGTAAAGTCATATGCCTAATTGCATAGTCAGATATAGAGCCAGAGGAGCACTGCAGAACTGAAATGCATTTGTAAGCAGGTCAACAGCTGCAGCACAGCTCTAATCAAACCTCTGAGAAAGGACTGCAAAAAGCCACTGCGTCTTCCTTACTCCTCAGGGAGTTAAGTGGTCGAAGTAAAAATAGCCAGCACATCTCCTTGCTGAGTCTGCCTTTGACTTCAAAACTAATGTGATAATCCTGTCCACTATGGGCAGGAGGTGCAAGGATACTTTTTATGGACACTGTACTCTAGCCTAGTCTCACTAATCTGTGATGGAGTGAACTGCCACTGATGCAGAACTCACTGGTGAACAGAATGGTAAAGGCACCTTTAAAAAACACATGAAGCAGATGGCATGCAAAGCTGGGATTTATCACCCCACAACTGCACGTGCTGCAAATAGGTTATTGTTGCAGTGACCAAGGTATGAAATTACTGCAAGGGTTAATACTATCAAGTGAATGCAAGTTACACACATGTTATAGTGAGATTGTTACCATCCCAAATTTGGGAGCACTATGACCCATTAAAGAATCTGCTTTCTGGAAAGTTAAATCACTTTTAGGAAGTTACACTGGTGGAGTCCTCATATGCAGGTCTAGGTTTTTAAGGCCTTAAGTACAACTTTGGCTTGTTCTCCTCTGTAATGTGGATGATAATACAGAGTTCTAACAATGAGATTCCATAGGAGAAAACGGTTCTTAGAAGAGCTAAATGTTTAATTCAATTTAACTGAAATTTGTACATATAGAAACTGAGAGCTATCCCTCCTTTTGAGGAAATTCAGCCTTAAAAAAAATCCTACTGCAGATTTTATGAGAAGCCCCTCACTTCAGTCAAGAAACTGGCCACTAAGTCTGTGGCATCTGCTTCTGCTCAGTAAGACTATTATGGTATGGACACTGCTGTCAGCATGAAAGCAGGGTCTAACTACAAAATACACAGTTCCTTGCAGTCTCCAGAAAGTAAAAAAAATCACAACCTAAACCTATTCTGTCAGCTTTTTAAAAAAAATCACAGCACAGATTTTAGCATGGAGCAGATCTTCCAAAAGGAATCAGAAATGGATGCAACTCCTAGACAACAACCTTTGGTACAATAATAATAAAATGTAATTGAATAAATACAGGTGGCGTTTTCTATGAGCAAAGTTACTAAGGAGCACTGTCTTGTTCATCTCTATTAAATACATTGTTAGGTCAAGCGAAAACCCAACACTCCTGCCTTTTTTTAAAAGAAAACTTTATTTAATCATAATGCAAAATACTCAAATTTCAAAGGAAGTATTTATGCTGTCATTACAAACAATTAAATCAGTGAATTTACTTTTAACTGCTAGAAATTACTCCTAGTTACCTTTTACTAGGAATAAGTGGATTGTAAAATTCTTTTTCCAAACTATTGATAAGTTTAGCCTTTTGAACTTATCAGACTACCAACACTTATCTCTTCTTTCTCTTCCACTGAATGATAGAATTCAGAACGGATCTCCTATGTTTAGAACTAACCCAGACTGTCAACCTGAATGCCTCTATCTGGACTGAGTATCTGTATCTGAGTTTGCTAAGAGCAAGCGTTTATTTTAAGTACGGTATTTATAATAGTGTTCTTTTCTGCTGTGTATGCAGGAAAACACAGACATGGTAAGATGAGAATAAACAAGAAAGGAGACTAGAAAAAAGCATTCTGCATTTCTCAGGGGCAGGTCTACAAAGTTCATAGCTAAACTTTTTGTGGGAGGACTAGTGATTTAAGTCCTGCTGGATACTCACCCACCTTAGGCACCTTTGATGGTGAATAAGTGCTACACTGAACAACGGAGCATGGTGCAGGTACCTGTAAGCTCAGGATGAAGGAGTTACCTGTTAAGCAGGAAGCAGTCTGGGCCCATCAGTGCCTATGGCACTGTGCCTATGTTGGCTAATCTCCTTCACAGGCCAGGTTTGGTGCTTTGCAGGCACAAACAGGCAGTGGGACTCTACAGAACACCTCTGCACTGCCCTGCATAGATACCATGTAGGCATATGGGCTTATCCAGGCTTCCACAGAAGTCACCACACTGCATGAAGAATGTGTAATTCAGGCTTTGATTAATCTGTTATCTTCCTTAACTGCAGCAGTGTTCAGAATGTTCACAAGCTTTATGTGATTTCACACTACAGTACTGTCTGTGGACATGTAACTCCACCTTCTGAGTTGTGCTCTTCAGCACTCTTCCCCTTCCATATCTTATGTCCTTCTGGCCCAGCTTCAGCATGCCACCCACACTGAGATTTATGAAGAAATGCAACCTAGGAGGTTTGTGATAGGGGATGTTGACTCAGGCACAGAACAGCTTCAATTTCTCCTTTACAGAACAACAAGTGTTTTATACAAGGGTTCAGTGACAGAAAGAAACTAGTAAATAATAAATGGATAAAAATAAAAAACGAAGTAAGTAATTAAAAAACCCCAGTACTTTCATGCAGATCTTTTTTATATATTCTCCACACATTTATTTTTTTAAATAAACTTCTACAAGAGGCTTTCTTATTTCCCTTCAAATCTCTAGGGCTTCTCGTGAGTCCAAAAGTAAAATGTGCTTAATTACATTGCTTAACTGGTACCAAGAGGAAAATGTCAATTATTTTGCTTTACTGAGTATTAAACACCCATTATAAAGCAACATAGTTATGTGGACTGTAAGAGCTGTTTCCAATAAACCTGTTAACAAATTGAGTACCTTACAGACAGAAATACCACTCCCTATGAAGAGGGGAAAAAAATTATGCCAAGGTGAATAGGTCTGTGTATAAATAAAAATAAGTTGGAAGGTTTATTGTTTAAAAAGGAGGGAAGAAGCAATTTCAAAGTACAAAATTCAAGTGTTCATCATCTTGCTTCTGAATTCTCATGATCATTTTTCATCTATACAGAAAAACAGGATGCTGTCAGCACACTGTATAAAGAAGCCAAACGATTCTGTAGTTTAACATCTAGCTGAGAGGTTTATCTGCACTGAAACTATAGATTGCATGGGTTCCTCCTGCCTAGCCCCTGCAGACTCCTCCCTTGCCTTTAAACAGAAGTACCAATAGGAAAATTCCATTTTCTAGAGGAAAAACTCTAATATTGCACTTAAAGCCCATCAAACCAATTAACTTGACCAAGTATCAGTCACCACTATTAGCTATTAATTGTAGCTGAGATGGACTTCAAATACTACAGGAGGAAGGCCAATTTGTCAGAGCCACATGCGGAAAGAAAACCTCCTAGAATAAACAGCTACTGAATCTTAAGAAATTAATTTCCTTCACTGAGACTCTACCCATATAGATTCCACTAACTTGGCGTCACCTTCCAGCACTCTCCCAATCTACAGGGTAATGTTTAAAAGATTTAAAGATAAGTAACTAAATAAGGAGCATGTAAAACGGCTCTGGGGCATGAGAAGGAGCAGGCAGAGGAGAAAGACAGTAGACTCCTTGCCCACTTTGCCTCGGGTATGGAAATACTCGTAGACATGCTAAAGCATTGCCAAGACTCTCATCCATTCATTAGTAACAAATTTTAATGTTCTGAATGATTCATTTGAAGAATTTCTAAGAAGGTTACTGCCAGGCTTTCTACAACTCTTTCTGGTGAAACAAAGAATTGATTGATCTGATAAAATATGATCTATTTGATCTATAAAATATGACACTTGGGCCTTGACACATCCTACATTTAATGGTGGCTGTAAAGATAGAAATGGAAGGGTCTGATGGGTTAGTTCAAGCTGCAGTTCAGTATCATTACAGTAAATTCAGCAGGACATTCTACTAATACATCATTGCAGTGAGCTACAAGAACCTTAATTAGCTCTCTAATTATGCTGGCTGAGTGATACCCACCACAAAGACAATTTCTGCAAAGAAGCAAAGTCAGATTAAAACTGGACAAGGAGCATACAGCTCACAGATTGGTAATGATGTTAGTAAAATCCTCTAATTGGCAAAAGCAAGAATGAATCAATCACCTTAAGCATTTCTAAATGCTTAAGGAGGAGAAAAACAAACCTTATTTGTGCAGACATTTGACGAAAATAAGCAAATAGAGCTTTAATTGTACCTGATAGGGAATTGATTCATTTGAACAATAGAAAGTACTCTTAGAAATCTATAAGCTCACAGCAGTATTCCTGAGACCACATTAATATGATTTTAGACAACAATTTCTTGTGTTTCTGAAGAACAATTTACTCAATATTATTTTAACTAGGAAAAGTGTAAAATTAGCTCTTGATTCTGGAAACCTCAAGACCTCATAGCTGGTGTGGACCACTGCCCAAGGGCTAAAAACCAGTGCTGACTGGCCCACAAAGGAGCTATCCTTACAGTCTCATCATGTTCCATCTTCTCTAAGAAATCAATTTGCACTTGGGAGGAAAGATACTGAGAAAAAATATGACACTGGATGATTGCAGAGATAAAACAACCCAGCAGACTACTCCAGCACTGAGTGGTCAGCCAGTCAGGAGCATATCCTAAAGAATTTAATTCTACAGTTTACAAAGAGAGCTCTGACTAAGCTAATTTCCTAATACAACTCAGCAGTAACTTTATAGAGACATTTGCTCTTCCTATATTATTCCTCTCTGGAACCATAGAAAGACTCTGCAAGCCAGTCAAACCATCCATAACTACACATACCACCCCTCAGATCCACAGTACCAAATGAAATAAAACAAAAAAGAGCACTTTTAAGGGAATTTACAGACTATGGCTTAGTTCACTCTGTAATATTCTGGCAACCTCATGATGTTGCTTTAGTGGTAATAAATGCTACTTGGACAGCGAATAATATATAGTAATTTTCATCAACAACAAAGCCCATACTTCTTCTTATAAACTCAGACAAATTATACAATCGATAAAAGTGATGAAAACACGAAAATTCTCACTGCATTCCCACTCAAACCAGTTAGGATAAAAAACTATTTATGCATTACAGTTGCAAACAATATATATGGGCAACATATCTTCTCTTTAACATAAGTTACACACCCCTCCACATAGAATACACAAGTTTGTGAAAGTGCTATAGTTGAAATGTACTTTTCCACAAACCCAAACTTACAATTCTGACAACTAGTGTTGTTTCCAATTGTTTCTCTTGGTTTTAAATGTACTGGAAAGCTTTGCACAAGATGCAGTCTGTGTAACTCTTTCTTATTAGGGGGTTGTTTTCTTCAGTGCGTGGGATGTTAACAGGTGTACTCATCATGATGTTCCACACCAAATGCTGTCTCATGTTGCTTTAGTTTGAGATTCAGATCCAAAATGCGTAACTTCTCACCCTCTTTTGCAAATGTTTCAAGAGTCATCTCCCAAAGGAAGTATAACCTTCAGGACAGTGTGCCTGTGACTCCATGCATTATGAAAACCTCATTGTCCTTTTCACACAAGCTCTAATAGAATGATTAAAAACAGCTGTTGACAGATACAGTATTCAGCTATGGCTGGGTTAGAAGTAAGGCAAAAGCAAGAGACAAAAGCTGTTTTGCCACAGACAACTAGCAAATACACACACTTCTGTGACTAAAATGAGAGAGAGATGTGCTTTGGCAGCAACATACTCAACAGAATTTTGTCTTTCACATAATAAAACCAGCTTGCACAGTACTCAGAGTTCTTGTGAAGTGAAATTAGAATCGTAAAATATCTCAAGTTGGAAAGGACCCATAAGGATCACCAAGTCCAACTCCCTGCTCCTCACACAATGACCTAACAATTAACCATATGACTGAGATCATTGTGCAGATGCTCCTTGAACTCTGACAGACTTGGTGCTGCAACCACTTCCCTGGAAAGCCTGTTCCAGTGACAAATTGCACACATATGTACTGCATAACCACAGAGAATGAGATTTGATTGCAGAGTTCACAGTAGTAATGAAGAAAAGTCCAACCAGCTGGAAAGCATGCAGCCATGCTCTCCAGATGTATTGCAGTAATCCCTAGGGTTATTCATGCCCTTCCTGGCTGAGATACAAGAACCACTTTTCGTTATTATTTCAGCATTCATGCGCCTATAGAGTAAGTTAACTCCTCATCATCAGGACAAAGAGAATGCAGAGTTTCAGTTACGATGACTTCTAGCATTCTGTGAACTTCTACAAAACAAATGTAATTCCTTTAAAAATTCCAAGTTTATTTTAGCCTCCTAATTCTGTCACTGTTAAGCAGCACGAAGATTATGCCCTGTTCTAGAAAAGACACTGTCCACTTCTTTTATGGCAACAACTGCCTTAGCATTAGACAGCCTGTCTCTGCCCCATTCCCAACAGCATGGCCTGTGATGATCTAAGCGCTGTGAGCAAAGGCAGGGTTTTTCGAACATACATACAGAAAACCAGCTGTCATTGCTATGCTGTAATCTGCTGTGTTAACAGCCTGACTTGTTCACAGTTTCCTGAGTAAGACAGGAGACCAATCTTCTTAACGTGTGGAAATAACAGAAACAAACAAAAGGCTGATTAAAGCACGCTGGTCCCCAGAAAATGAAACTTACCTAAGAGTATAAGAAACACCCAAGCATAAAATGACACAAATTAATTTTATTAGTGGACCTCATTTCATTAAGGAAAAACTTTGTGTTTAGTGCAACAATGAAGTATCAGCCAGGTCTGTAATGAATGCAAACTACAGAAAAACAAAAAAATCCAAAAGCATGAACAAGGAAAAAGCAATATTTAAAGCCTTCTCATCTCCCCACCGTTAAACAGGTACCTTTTCTGTTCTAGTCCCAAGTCCTGCACAGTCACTGCTGTATACAGAACCCATGGGTTTTTCAGCAATACAAAGGTCTATGAAGGCAAGGAGAAATGCTTTGTAAGTTTTCTAATTCTACAGAAATTTTCAGGAAGATTTTATTACACCAGAGAAGAAAAACTGCGTGATGACTTATAAGGTGTAATAAAGAGGTATTCTCCTTATGTTCTTCTGCAGATACTTAATGAGGTGAATAACATCATAACTAAAGACTGGCAAGACCCAGGGTCTCTTTCAGGATATACAACGATCTTATGAACTAAGCACAGGGAAAATACCCTCCATTAACTCAGGAGTACAAGTCTCATATTCATTAGCCTTTCCTGGCTTACTATAGTGAGGTCAGCTGGTTCACTGTGCCTATGCTCGTTGACAAAGATACAAACCAGATGTGAATATATCTACTACATGTGTTACAAAACTGTGTATTGACTATGATTCAAATTCGGTTACCAGTACTCTGAATTATCTGAATAATAGAGAAAGAATGGCTTTAGGTACATATCAGAAGTTACTGATTGCCTCCCCAGCTGCTTCTTCACCTCCCAAGTACTATAATACTACTTCCATCCTCTCATGCAGAGACAACAGGATAGCTCAGAAAGCCATCAGGACAGAAAAAATGCAGTTTCTCCAGATGGGTAGTTCCTTGGTTTTGAAGAAAAAAAAAATAAATAAGGCAACATAATTTTTTTCTATGAAACACCTTGCTGCTACATAGTAACTACAAGAGTGCAAAGGTGCAGGCAAGCTCAACAATCTTGGTGGTGTAAGGGCTTTCCAGCAAAGGTCTCTTCATAAGGACACAGTACTGTAACTTAGATTGGAAGTGACCATGGAAGGTCTCTAGTCCAACCTCCTGGACACAAAATTTGCTTCTTTCAAATTTCTTTGCCTCTTGTCCTTCCACCATGCACAGCTGGGAAGTGCCTGGCTCCAGCTTCTCAACAGCCACTCTCCGTAGGTTTTGGGCAGTTGTTAGGTCCCACCAGAGAAGCCATCCTTCTCCAGGCTGAATACAGTTCCCCAGCCTCTCCTCTTAGGGCCTGTGCTCCAGCCCTCCTCTGTGTTGGTGATCCTCTGCTGAACTCACTCCGCTTTACTGATGTTTTTCCTATAGTGGGGACCCCAAACCAAACAAAAAGCAAAATCTGGGAGTGGTTTCACACATGATAAGCAGGGAATAATAACTTCCCTCACTCTCTGCACCACTTTCTTATTCATACAGCCCAGGGTGTCACTGGCTTCTTCTGATTCCAGAGCACACAACTTCTCAGACAACTGTCCTCCAGGATGCTGGCCTGTCTCTGCAGAGCTGCTCCTCAGTTCCTCTGCTGCAGTCTGCATCAGTGTAGGGCTCTGCCTTTCTGAGGGCGTGGTTTGTCACTGCTGAATTTCATTAGGTCTTTGCCATCCATTCCTGCCAATTGTCCACGTTCCCGTGACAGTATCAAGAACAGTGTGGCCAGCAGGGCCAGGGCAGAGATCGTCCTCCTGTATTCCTCACTGGTGAGGCTGCAGCTAAGTATTATGTCAATTTTTGGGCCTGTCACAGTGTGCCACTGGCACAATGCCAGCGCCCCTATCAAAATACACCTTTCTAAAAAAAATGCTGTGAGATGCGATCAGGAACAGAGCAGAGCAGGTCCAAGCTTAATAACAAAGGGAAAAAAAACATTATTAAACTACTACTGCTATAAAAGACACACACACTAAATCCAGGATGAAAACCTTCTAAAACATTCCTCCTCCCACCCCCCGCCAATTCTAACAAAACTACAGTGAGACACAACTCAGACCTTCAATCAGGTTCCTACTCTTCAGTAAATTAATACTCAGTCCATCAAGGTAGACAGGAGTCTCTCCTGTGCCACAGACCCCCCAGGAAACACAATTGCCACTTCTTGTGTTTCCATGTCACACATGGCAACCGCCTGGAGAAAATCTGCCAGTGTGACACTCTCCTTTCCATGTCACAGTGCTCTCACCACCGTGCATGGACAGACTGTTCATAGGGCTCCTTTAAGGATGCTTTGCTAAGAACTAAAGAAACAACAGTTCAGTTTCTTATTTTGGGACAACAGTCACCCCATTTTTCCCTCCCCTGGGGCTGAGGGTCTCAAGAACAGAGATCATCTTCCCCTGAAGACAGAGGGCATCACCACACTCTCCTCAACTTTCCTCTGTTCACTCTACTCCTGCACTTGCAGCTGCTGAAGCAGGTCACTGCCACTTTCTTGGCTCTAAGCATTGCATCCCCCTAAAAATGCAGTTGCATCAGTTGCAGGAGAGATTGGTTCAGTCTATGGCTATACAAGAAAAGTCCAGCCAAAAGCCACTCCATCATTTCCTCCTACTTAGAATTCTTTTCCTCATCTTCTTCTGACTTCTCAGTCCCAGACTGTCTTCTTTCTCTTCCACATTAAAGAGGAATAGTGTTTTGTAAAGCTTTCTTTTCTCAGGAAAGGGTTAAAAGTCTCAGGCTCCCAGGACTAGGACAGCTGAGATCTCACAGCAGGCTGCCAAACTCCCACACTCCAAGGCTGGGCACTTGTCTCCCCTCCGCAGCTCTGTCTTCTCTGCAGCGATTTCCAGGTGCCTCCAGGCTCTCTGTCTCTTCCTCTCTGTGGGGGGGCTGCCTGGGACACCTCAGTGCTCCTCTGCTCTTCGGTCCTGGGGAGCCAGCCTGGTTCCTTTCCCTTCACCCCCTGCCCCCTTCTCCCTCTGGGGCTCCGGCCTACCTCTCCCAGGCCGCATGGCTTCCCCTTCCCCACCCAGCCTGTGGCCAGGCAGGGGAGGTCTGCACTGCACTCTGACTGGAACTAATAAGAGAGCTCTCCTAGGAGTTCTTGCTTTTAACCCCCTGTGTTCTCAGAGGTGTGTCCATGCCCTTAGTGGTCACTCCAGGTGCCAATATCCAAACTTGACTACTGATTGGTTTGACCCAACTTCCTGAAAACATTCACTTCCGTGTCAAACCACGACAGGGTTCACTTCAAAAAGGATTTGGAGGTTCTGGAACATGTCCAGAGAAGGGCAACAAGGTTCATGAAGGATCTAGTAAACATATCATATAAGGAATGTCTGAGGCATCTGTCTATAAAAAAAGGAGGCTCAGGGGAGACCTAATCACCCTCTACAATTTCTCTGCAAGGAGGTTGTTACTTGGTGGGGGTTGGTCTCTTCTATTGTGCCTACAGTGAGAGGACAAAGGAAATAGCCTTAAGCTAAGATAGGGGATATTCAGATTAGATACTAGAAAAACATTTTTCACTGTTACAGTGCTCAGGCACTGAAACAGGTTGCCCATGGAAGTGGTGGAGTCACTATCCCTGTATATGTTCAAGAGATATCTGGATCTGGTGATAGGTTTAGTGGTTTAGGGGCGACAGTGGCAGGCAGTACCAGGCGAGTGGCTGGACTGGATGATTTTGTTGGTCTCTTCCAACCTTGATGATTCTATGACTGCTGGCTCTGCTCTCCAGCATATCAACGGGCACCACATATACAATTTGGTGTTATCTACAAACTGGTTTGAGTGTTCTCCATCTCCTTCTTCAGACCATTGACAAGAATGTTAAACAGGACAGGTCACAGAACAGACTCCTGCCATACCTCACTTTTTACCAGTTCATTAACCAATTGCCCATGAGTCTGAGCATCAAACCAGACTTTTACCCACCTAGCTCTCCACCCTTTATATTCAAATATAAAGTCCTGAGTTGGATACAAGAATAACATGGGACAGTTTCAAAAGCCTTGCTAAAATGGCAGTAAATTACATCTACTATCTTAACACCATCAATAGATTTCATCATTTTATCAGCCAGGCAATCAGGTTGGTGAGACATGATTTATTCTAGTAGCTCCCTAATGATGCCATTTAGATTTAGATTGCCTGGCTTACACTAGTTTTCCCTTCTCTCTCACAAACTGCTCTGTAGATTTTAGAGACTGAAAATCAGTAAGTGCTCTTATTGGTTGTAGGACTTGTCTGGGAAGGGAAAGGAAGAAAGCAGTTTCACAAGTACATTATAGTGCTCAGGAAAAAAATACAGATAGAAGAAGAAAGTATAGTATGCCTTAGGTATAGACTGTTACAACAGAATCAAAGAATTGTTGACGTTGAAAATATTTTCAGCCTGTTTCATTTCCCCCACAAAAGGAAACAGGAGACAATGTTTCTTCTTGTTATTAATATAACAATTCAAGTGATTATTACTTAAAGTAAGATCTAGTCTAACAGGACTCTCAAACTTCTTAAAATAATTTTAAGTTCCCTGGCTCTGCAAGTCTTATAGTAATCTTCTTCAAAACACACAGTATGTAAAGTACCATTTACTGCCCTCTTAATTTCTAACAACCTAAGAAGATTATACTTTAATACACTCTAGAAGTAGAATTTTAGATACACTGTTTTGAAATTCTGTGCCAGAAAATTTTTATTTTAAATCAGCAGGAAGCATTCTCCATGAAGGTCATCCATTGACAAAAAAATCCTTTGATGGGAGAGGTTACTCTAAGGTTGATACCAGCTGTGCTTTCCAGCTTGGGCAAACCATGTTCAGACATGCTGATATACCAGGGAGCCTTTCTAAGTTGAAGCATATAATAAGATGGCATAAAACCTGAAAGAAAAGGGCCCTTAACTTTTAAGTAGTTACAAAGTCTTCTGTAACTTTGTGATTTGGATGCAAAATTCCTCAGACTGTTTTAATTAAAACACTTTTGGACTTTTTACCAGGACATTTGTAGGAATTCCTGCTGTTTATTCACAGCCATATACGTTTTGAGATGTAAGACATGAAGTACTAAGAATCTGTTACTTTCTGTTACCCACCATCAATCTACTGCACACTGCCCTGCTCCAGGCATTTTGCAAAACATTTCCTTTTCTCAGATAGTTTTTCAGATACAGCACATTAAGCTTAGACAAAAGTCTGTTTGTTTGTGAGAACTACAAATACACATACTTCTGAACAGGAGTCAATCAAGGTTACAAAACATATTTATTTCTCACCAAGCACCAAATCTTCATCTCTTTAACTCTGTTGACAAACAGACCTAATTCTCAGCCAAAGATTAAGCTGGAAACAGAGCGCTGCATAGTTTTCAACTCATTTTTTTCCTCTTAAATAAAGAAAGCTTTCAAATCACTTTTATGTATTCAGTCCTGCAAGCTTCACATTGCACAACCAATGAACCTACTGATTTTAAGCTAAGCAGCTATAGCAGTCCACTCCATGCACAGGCCAGAATCCTTTGTGTAAGAGTAAGAGCTGTGTGTTGTGTCAAGCTGCTCTGCAGCCTGCCATTCTCAACAGGGAACAGCTGCCTTCAGGCCCAGAACTGGCCATGGAATCCCTCTCAGACCCTAAAGCTAAAAGCCATGGGATTGTTTAGCTTCTCTCGCTATTAATCAATAAAGGACAATATAGATACTCAGATATGACTGAAATATCAGTATCCTACTGATACTTCACAGGATAGGACACCAACATGTTTTCTGTCCTTTCCTTCACAAGCAGCCCCTGAAGAACACAAGATTAATTCTCTCCTGTTAGTATCAAGAGCATGCAATAGATTGATATATACTCATCTTTCACTGAAAAAGTGTTTTGAGTATCCAGCTGCTGTTGTCCTGTAAAGTGTTGAGAATAAACATTTACCCCATACACATTTAATATGTAACCTGTCATGACTTCAGCATGTTTTGACCAGTGCAGGCTAGGATAATGAAACACTGGATAGTCAAGCATATGGTGGGTTTGCAACAGTCAAATATGCCACACTATAGTAAAGCATAACAAATCCACCATCAAAGAAAACATAAGGACCAAGACAACTCCCTAAGGATATCTTTGAAAATGTTTGCAATGATAAGTCACCTCCACTGCTTAAAAAGCATTTAGGGACGAAAGGATAGCAGCTAGATTACAAGCACTTTGTAGAGAGGCACAGCTAAAGAAAGAACATTAGTGCCTTGTAATGATAGTTGTTTTTTCCTCCACAAGTTTTCTCAAACATGTCATGTTTGTGTAAATAAAACATTTAGCTGTAGAACATATTTGAAAGCTGATACAGAAAAAAAACTATTTTTTTACGATATATACACGTATACAAAGGATTTATATGGACACTTTTAATATTGCAATGTTAATTTAGAAGTTACAAATCCTAAACACCTTTCCAATCACAGTGCTCCCCAACTTTATATTACATTTCAAACATGTTAAATTATATTAATGAAGGTTTTATGCAGTTGTCCTTCCGCAGCATTCCAGAACACAAATTGTCTTTCCACTCTACGTAATTTAAAAACCGCTTATATGTGACATGCACTAAGTTTGACAGAGGTGTCTCAAAAAATTCACAGTGAGCCTATTTCAAATAAGAGGTAGTGAGACTGAATTATCCTGCTGAAGAAAGATAAAAGGAGTAAGGTCATGGCTGGCATAACTTGAAAAAAAACACAGTCACAAAGTGAATGCAGTATGAACCATGTAGAAAGACATGATTTGGAGAAGCCTTTATGCTGAAAAAATCCCTTAAACTCAATAGTACAGTGTGTCCATGCAGAGAAAAATAAGCACACAGTACCTATCCTGCTTCTGGCACAAACTTTTTCAGACGACCAACACAGAAGAAATGCACAAGAAAAGACAGACAAAAAAATCCATGCAGGATTTGCATCTTAAGAATTCAAGGAAATAATGACAAAGGCACAAGTGGGATGTGGTATGTTGTGGCCTGAGGTATATATTTGAAGAAAAAGAGGAGACACTGAGTGGGAAGGAGTGGGGTAAGAGGAACAGGGGAAGAACATGGAAATGTGGAAGATAAGAGAGAACAAAGATAGATGAAAATAAAGGAAGTGTTTAGCAAAAGAAGAGAAGAAATCAAATGTGTAAGAACAAGAGGGAGGGAGGGAGGGTTGGACTTCATGATCTTATTGTCTTTTCTGACCTAAATTTTTCTATGACATAAGCAAAGCTTCTTGGTGTGCTTCAGACAAAATGGACCACACTCTAAAGCATAATGTTTCTTGCTGCCAGGGGCAGCCTCCTTAAGGCAGATTGGTTAGAGCTCATAGCATCTCTGCCCTCCATGACTACAGGACATAAACAAGCCAGAACATTTATTGTCACCACAGCCCCCCTTAAAAGCTGTCTCTAGATGATCAGACAACAAACAGACAATCAGCAGACAGAACACTGATGTGTCGAAGTTGCATTAAGAGATAGGCTCCCAGATGTAAAGTGGCAAGGTACAGCACAGTAACGTGCTTAGCTTTGCCCAGGCTAAATGTAATGAAAGCACTTATATGCTGTTGAAAGACCCTTGCTGTCGAAACAACCTATCAGATGCTAGTCTGAGAATACAGTAGTATTCTCTCAGAAATCCATTTTTCCAGTACCATCTTGACTGTTATTTTATACACACACCCAACTTCGTATTTCCTACAGAAACAATTTTATTCACCCTTGTGATTCTCATTTTGTACACTGTTAGCTAACATCTCAGTATTTCATTTCCTTTCCTGTTATGCAGGCATCAGATAAATCAGAATACAAGGATATGAAACAAGAATAGTTTTTTGAACAGGGAATACAGGTTCACATTCCCCAAAACAAAAAGAACACCAGGCTATGAGTACATATTGCCAGAGAATTGAAGTCTGGAGATGTATTGCCACAATCCTGTTGATGTTGGAGCATATTAAAGCAGATGTTTCCTGTCAAGTGTTATCCTCTCCCTACAGTACATACTAGTATATTCCAGCAGTCACTTCAAGCAAACACATGCAACACCGGTTAAATATTTTGAGTGAATTCTCTTGTAATTCACTGCTCCATGAATTACAAGTGCTCTGGTCATTTGCAGTGACCAGAGACATTACAGTGAGGGTCTGGCACAGGCCACCTGACCAGGAAGACCAAATGGATAAAGCCCTCTACAAACAGATAGGAGCAGCCTCACATTCACAACCTGGTGCTCATGGGGGCTTTCAATCACCCTGTATCTGTTGAAAGGACAATGCAGCAGGGCACTTGCAACCCAGGAGTTCCTGGAGTGCATGGATGATTTTTTTTTTTTCTCCAAGTGACAGAGGAGCTAACAAGGAGACATCCTAAACTGAACCTTGATCTCACCACAGCGAGGAACTGGTGTGGAATGTGAAGTGCACTGACCATGAAATGGTGGAATGCAAGGCTGTGAGGAGAGCACACAGCAAGCTCGCTAGCCTGGACTTCAGGAGAGCAGGCTTTGGTCTCTTCAAGGATCTGCTTGATAGAGTGCCATGGGACAAAGCCCAGGAGGAAAGAAGGGCTTAAAAAAGCAATATTCAAGGATCACCTCCTACATCCCAATGAAGAGGAAGTAATGCAAAAACACCAGGAAGCCTGTGTGAATGAACAAGTCATTCCTGGATGAACTTAAACACAAGAAGAAAGCCTAGAGAGGGTAGAAGCAGGGACAGGTAGCCTGTGAGGAATACAGATGAATTGTCCAAGTAGCTGGGGATAAGGCTAGGAAAGCTAAAGTCCTGATAGAATTAAATCTGGCCAGGGATGTCAAAAGCAATGAAAATAGTTTCTATAGGTACACTGGTGATAAAAGGAAGACTAGGAAAAATGTGGACTCTCTCCAGAAAGAAGCAGGAGACCTGGTTACTGAGGGCATGAAGAAGACTGAGGAACTCAGTGGCTGTTTTGCCTCAGTCCTTACCAGCCACAGTGCTCCAGCCACACTGCCTGAGACGCACAACTAGTGGAAGGTATCCCTGCCCATGGCAGGGGGTTTGGAACCACATGATCTATGTGAAAACTGCATGATCTACACAGAACTACATGACAACAAGTAACTCCTAAGTCTTCAAGAAAACAAGGAGAACCACAAAACAAAATAAATCAAGTGTCCTGGATACAGACTGAAAACTTCATAACAATAAATATTTGTAAAAATGGAAGGGAAAATATTTAAGTCCTTCCATCATTATCAGTTGCTCAGTTTTATTTAATAATCAGGATTAGCTCCACAAAACTAAATAAGGCAGTAATCACCATGAAACAATCTTTGCACCAGAAGGTCAAATAAACATCGCAAAGAATATAATTCAGTCACAGTGTATTGACGGGGACTTGAGTTCATACTTTCTGACGTATTTATCAAACTTTATGAAAAGCAGACAGAAAAACAGGTTTACATGTCACTCTTCAGTTCTTACAGAAATTCAGATCTGGTGCTTACATACAAAATTAATTCTACTTATATCGTATTTCAGTATAACAATAATGAGATATTTGGACTGCTAAACAGAATAAACAAAACACATTGAACACTGACCTAACAGTATTTCCTTGAACTAGACTATCTACCCACAACTAAGGATTACCAAAGACTCTGTCAATCATTAGAGGAAGCTGCAAGCTCTGAATTTAGTAACATCTCAAAACTTCCTGAATAGGCAAACTGTAGATACAGCTATCAACCTTTCCATATAACCTACCTTTCACTTTAGAATTACTATTTCCTGATTTGACACATTTAAGGAGAGCAGCAGATCACTCTTGTCATAGTAAAGCAATGCAGCCAGATGAACTGAGACACAATTGATTTAGCCAAAGCTTTTCCAAATAGAATATATTAATGCAATGATATATAATCATCTTTGATATTTACAGAAAACTCAGGCCTGGATGAGACTTGTTCAAAATTCAGCTCCTAACACAAGATGCTCATATTTCCTCAGTTTGAGGAGGGTATTTTTTGAATACTTGTTTAGTACTGAATTATTACTTCATCCTTTTTAAACTTCCATGACTTTTGTAAAAAGGGCTGCCAGATTAGGCTGTAAACTATTATTTACTATTAAAAATAATAAAGTTTTATGGAAGAATACAGTCAAACCAATTCACTTCTTCTCCAAACTGAATTAAACTCTTTTAATGCAAGTAAAAATGGGAAAAATTCATCTAGGTAAAACCAAAATCTTGTCAAAACCAGTTTAAAAAATAAAGCACATAAAGATTGGGAAAATTAGAAGCTCTTCTCAAAAGACTTAACAATTTTGGAATTGCTATGTAATAAAAAGTAGAGATAACTAATGTAATGACCAAGGTAATACAAATAAATATTTAATCTTACTTGTCCAGAGCTGTGCTGGTAGGCATGCTTCTGCCAAATCCTCGGACACCCATCTGACAAAAGTATGGAATGCAAGACAGATTGGCAGCAATTACTGCCAGTGAATCTGATGCATTAACAAAGAAACCATTTTGGCCAAGGATCATGTAGCGGTCCTGGAGAAGAAAACAAATTTAAAATAGCATGCTAAATTCCATGTATTGAGGACACCTAATTTCTTTTCCTAGATCCACTGGAGGTAGAGAGAAAAAGAGCAGGTTTTGGGTAACTCACATCCCTCTTTGGGCAAAAAAATTTACTGGCATCCTCCTGGCATGTTTATAATCTCACCATCACACCATCACTCCCTCCTGCCTTGTAAATGAAAGCTCCAGATCAACTTTTAGCTTCTGCCTCCTACATGTCATTTCAGCAGCTCTGCTTCTGCCAAGAGAATGTTTGCGTAGGAGAATCTTTTTGCCAATGGCACACACTATTATGGGAGTAGGAGAATGTTTTGTGTTTACTGAGAATAGAAAACAGCTTTTGTTCTTCAGAATCTTTTAATCTTTCTCCCACCTTGTCAGGGCAGAAAGTTCTTTTGTAATACATTGGTTTTTATTATGCTGATAATATGACATTAAAAAATTAAACAGAGATTATGATTCAGTGCTTTATTTAGCTAAAAAGCCCTTAATTAATGATGCTAACCAAAAAGGACTTAACATTGTCACTGTTTACTGTGACAAGTCTGTATTATCTATATGCTGTGTGCTCCTAACCAAGGAAAAAGGTGTTACACTGGCACAAAACAAAACCACCCTGATACTTAAATAATTCTCATCCTGCCTTCAAATTCTGCTTGATTTTCAGTCATCTGCAGAGAAAAATATGTGTCTGATTTATGGGTTGCAAATGTTACCATCTGTACCTGAAAGTAATACCACTTTCAGCTTCAATGGGTTACTGAAAAGCGGATAAATTATACTTACATGTCCCATATCTGACCCCAGACAAAACAACAGCTACAGTGGAACCTCAAGACAGATCTAAATACTTACTCCATCAGCATCAAAAGCAGCTCCAAATCCATACTCGCCACCTTTCATAGCCTCCAGCAAGGCAGTTGCATATGTTAAATTTGGATCAGGAGGCTGTCCACCAAAATCCTCCAGAGGAACACAGTTGATGGCAGAATTTGCAGGAGCTCCCAATTCATCACACAAGATCCTTCTCACATAGGGTCCCATAACTGTGAAAACAGAAATCTACCATGCAATCACAAAAGCGTATTCTTGACATTCAATTTTTTCACAGCACTGCGGACATTGCATACAAAACATACTTTCAGCAATTCTATACATCTGTCCTTGCAACAGCCCTCAATTTATTATTTCACAGAGGAATATGTGATTGTCCTCAAAGTAAATAATTAATCAGTATGAAAATAATCGATTCAACATGAAAATCACATTGGTGAAAAACACAGAGGTTTTTTTACCCATTATTAAGTACAGAAATTAAAGATGTTTTTCTCAATAAAATAAAAATAAGCCACTATTCCATGTATTTAAATAACACATAATAGCAAGAAAAATTAACAGTAGGTGAATACATATGGAAAATACACCTACTTTAAGATTCCAACTCATGTGAAAATTGCAATAGATTTGTCCATCAAAGAATTTTACTACATTTTAGTTGCTACCATGCAGAGAATAATTAAAATTTTATCAAAACCAACTCCAAAATACTTCTTTGTTTTGTTAAAGATATGACCAGCTAAAACCCCATGCTATTACATACCGTAACGATTACATGCATTTGGTGTCTAAACGGTCACCACCTGAGCACGCTACATCCCTGATGCAAGTGTGAGCAGGTCACTCAGAGGTAAAAAATGCATGAGTGACTGCTCTCTCTTTCTCCTAACTTACTCCTAAATCTTGCTAATTGGAGCAGCAGAGGCCTGAGGTAAAACTGTGTGAGTGAAACTTCTTTTCATGAAAATGTAGATGTTAATTCTGTAAAATATACCATGATTCAGGTTCTTATCTAAAGTGGACTCCTATCAAATTACTCTTTTTTCTGCCAGTGTTAAACTACCAGCATGTACAGCCATAAAAATATATTCCACTTGTATACACCTAAATCTACATGTTCTTTAAGTTATAGATATCCATCTCTCCACCAAAATGCAAGGTCATAAAGCCAATTCTCTGTCACCTTGTGAATAAAGTAAACAAGCTAAGTCCTTGAAAATGTTTGTGATGCATGAGTTTTTCTAACCCTAAGACAGACTATGCGTCTTTTTGACAAGATGTAAAAATTCTGAATGGTCAGTAACAGACCTGAACATGAGAGCTCCAAGGTATTTTAGTAACATTCTCTCCAGTATGGTACTTGACAAGAGGCAGTACCTTCCTCACTGCTCCCTCTGCATTGCTGAAGGACACTATCTGCCCTTTTGACACAGTCTGGCAAAACTGGGTGTTCACAGCTATCACATTGTACTAGATAAAATGCTTTACAGAAGTTTTCTAAGTCTGTTCAGCTCCTTTTATGGGTCTGTTTTTGTAATCCCATTAAAGAATGAAACCTAGTTTGCTTGATGTAATCTGTTTTCCATAAGATAATGCTAAACAATCTTACTCACACTCCTATCCTTCAACTCATTATCTGCAGCAATCCTTATTTATATATTCATAATGTAGCCTAAAATAGATCTTATCCTGATCTTTGTTTCCCCAAGTGACACAGTTTATATTTTTTAATATCAGTACACCATTGATCCCCTTGCTGTCTCCCATGACACTTCCAACTTGTCCACAGTACTCTGAAATTTGTTCACTTTTATCATTAGTGAAAGAGAGGTCTCAGCTAATTAATTTATTTATTTATTCAGACTTTACTAGTTTTATACCATTTATAATTTCCTCTTATTAGAGACTGCCTTGTAACTGGACACTGCAACACACTTCATCACCCTGTCATGGCAAGATTACCTCATCCTGCTTGTTTCAAAATGCAGAAAGAAAACTTCTATTGGACACATATGTCTTTACTCAAGTAAGATAAATCTCTTTGCCTGGTAAGAAATCTAACCCGTTATTAAGACTGCCTTTGTTGTTAGTATAAGGTGCAAATCCTTTCTTATTACCCTTAACTTCTATTACATAAAAGTCCAACATTTATATGCTGTATTGTTATTGGGAAACCATTGCAGTGTACAACTTTTATTGGAAAGTTATTTCAGTGTACCTAGAATTATGTCCCAATAGCACTTAAGTTCATACCTCCATTCATGGCATCAATCCTTATTTTAATCTGATTGGGTCCAGTCAGCAAATTTCTGATGGCATTGAAGTCAAAAATACTTCGAAGGAGATTGAGGTAGATTTCCACAGAATCCACAATTTCCACTAGAAAAATCACACCAAAAAAAAAGTGACTACAATTCACCCAAGTGAAGTTATTTCTTCCAGCTCTCTTCCACTCAACAGAGCTGAAGTCAGAGCACACAACCCCCATATGACATGACTTTGCTTTGAAAAGAGGAAAAGTCTAAGGCTCCCGCTGCCTTCAGTATGGCTACTATCAAGCTTTAAGCCTTGAAAAGATCAACAGTCTTGCCTGCCAAAAGACTGCAGAGATAATGCAAGTTGACAGCTCCTATTTCACTGAAGACATTAATGAGTGTATGTTATATCAAAGTAAACTCTTAATAGATCGTTCACTAAACCACTGAAAAACTTTGTAAGCTAAGCAGGTTTATTCTCAGAGGAAAATGATGTTCATGACAAGTTGACACCACTCAACTTCTATCTGACAGCAGTATCTATCTGCATGATTCCTTCAAGAGAGACATACAAACTATTTTCTAAATTCTGGCACCAGAAATACCTGTGCTCAGTTTGCTGTAGATGGACAACAAACTATACTTTTGCATTGTAGATCTCATTGATTTATGAAAGCAAGGCTCAGATACAACATCTGTGTTTTTGTCAAGGTCTTGCTAACTTGAAATTTAAATTCATAAAAGGAGAGCACTACAATTTTTCTAATTCTTTTGGATGTAAAATAATAAACAAAAATGAATTAAGGAAAGTTAAGTCTATCATAATGAAAGCAGTAACCAAACAACTGTCAAAAGCCATGCTTCTCAGTCATCTTGGAATGAATTACATTTCCTGATTAAATTAAAAAGCATATGTTATACAAATGTCTTTGCATCTGGTTAAATGAGTATCTTGAAATATATTACTTGTAAGTTAAATTATTACTTAGAATCTCATCCAATTTTGCTCAGAAACACTGACCTCACACTAATGCTCTTCTTTAGAGTAACATGAAAATGACACAGACATTTTTTGAGCCTCAGAAAAACACTTAGAATAGATTGTGACAATATGCTTGAAGAAACAAAAAAAAAAGGTTCTCAAGGCTGAAAAATTATCTGTAAAACCTACTTGAAAAAGAGTCAATTCTATGGTTTATGCTGGAAGTTTTAAACACTTACTAGGATTATATTATTTCATGTCTTCTGTGCCCTGCTCCTAACAGCATTTTAGTACACCCTAAGCTTTACACGTATGAACAAATGTGGCAACTCTGGTGGAGCTGCTCACACATGTGAATATAAAGAACATGAATGATTAAAGTCTAAAAATTACTTTAACTCTTGCCAAACACAGCCTCAGTTGTTCCAACACCTCTGTAGCCTTGATTCACAGGAGTTAGTTCATACAAGTGAAGAAAAAGCAGAAGTTTTAAATACATCAGATAGTATCTTAAATTACTTTTTAGATTATTTTCATTTTTTTCTGCACCTTCAATCTGCATTCAAATTTGTGTAAACTGTATTTATTCACGGACTTATAAGCCAATTACATTGCTTCAGTAAGGTTCCCTTATAACTCTACTGTCTCAGGTTGATGTATTCTTGGAAGACATGATTGGGAAATTATTTTTTTTCTTAGAAAAACATCCATGAAACCTGCAAATATTCGTATGCACTTTTATACATATTTGGGGGAAGGAGTGTCTTGTCTTCATTTTAAAAATACTATTTGGAGAGATTAAACAGTTTAAAAACCAAAATTTAATACTGTAGCAATTCTATGATTCCAGAGTGGTGCTGAATTCTCTTTGCTTTTTGTTTGCCTAAAAAAGCCAAACATGTTCTTTACAATAAAATAAAATACTCCAGTGAAATCAAAATTTAAAGAGTTTTTTGAATGAAAAATTTTATTTCTCAAAATGTAAATTGTCCCGAAATGTGACGTTTGGGTTAAAACCAAAATGGCTTTAACTCGAGGGCATCAGGAATGCAGAAAGTTCTTGAGGATGCATTGATTTTTACAGTATTTGAAATATATGAAATATACACTAAGTTTGAAATACATGTCAGGACCCCTTAATTTGTTTTTGACTCCTTCAAGAAAGCAGCTCTGTTAGATAATTTTAAATCAATTGTAAGCATAAAAGTATTCACTATGCCTAAAATTAAACATGTGCTTAAGCAATCCCTTTACATTTGGAGTCACTGGATGTTCAAATCCCACAACTTTTCAGAAAGTGTGAGCAAAAATGAATAAACTGAAAGTCTCACTTACTCTTTTATCAATTAGACTTCAATAAGCAAACCATTCCTAGACCAAAAAGGTTTGTGTTTGGTGTTTAACTACTAGCAAGCATAAATTTGGCAAAGATCCTTGGCTGAAAGATGATGCACTTAAAAGTCTGTAAGCCACATTCCTAAAGTGCCAAACAAACGTAATGCTTACCTATAAATGCACACAGCATCGGATACAAACAAAAGGAGTTGGAAGCCACGGTGCATTTAGAAAACTATGACCTAATTGCTATCACAGAAACATGGGACATGAGTTACATGACTGGAGCACTGCAGTTGAGGGCCACAAGCCTTTCAGAAGAGACAGGCTGTGTCTTTTCAGACAGACAGGAGAGGTGGGGGTGTTGTGCTCAATGTAAAGAAAGAGTTAGACTGTGAAGAGCTGCCTCTGATAAACAGCCATAAACAGACTGAGACCCTGTAGGTGAAAATCAAGAAGCAGATCAACATAGGACTCTGTGGTTGGCCACCTGACATGGGGAGTCTCTTGATGAGACCTTTTGCTTTATGGAAAAAGAAAAAAAAAAAAAAAACAAACCAACAAACAAACCCTACCTCCAGTGGCAACCTCAAACTTCACTGCCATCTCTCCTCCAGGTTTCATGGGACTGTGGCTAGTTGTTAGAATAATTCCAGCAGTTGCTTTGGTCTTTTAGATGATACATGATAGACCAGTGTCATCTATCTAGCCTTCTTTAAGGTTTTTGACACTGTACCATACGTCATCTTATCTCAGAATTGGAGAGACATGGACCTGATAGATAGACTATTCAATGAAAAAGGAGTTTGCTGGATGGGCACAGCCAGATTGTTGTGGTCAATGACTCTGTGTCCAGGTGAGGAGTGGGTTCCCTCAAGGCTCTGTCTCCAGTGAAGAGCAGGTTCCCTCAGGGCTCTGTCTTGGGACCACTCAGTACTCTTCAATATCTTCACCAATGACATCAACAGTGACATTGAGTGCTCCTTCAGCAGGTTTGCAGATGACAAAGCTGAGCAATGCAGCTGACACAACAGAAGGAAGGGATGCTATCCAGAGGGACCTGGACAAGCTTGAGAAGTGGAACTGTGAGAATCTCCTGAGGTTCTACAAGTCCAAGCACAAAGTGCTGCACGTGGATCAGGGCAGTTCCAGACACAGGTACAAACCGGGAGAAGAACTCATTAAGAGCAGCCCTGCAGAGAAGGACTTGGGGGTTCTTGGGAATGAAAAGTTGGGCATGACCCACAGACCAGAAAGCCAGTTGTGTCCTGAGCTGCATCCAAAGCAGTGTGAGCAGCAGGGCCAGGGAGGGGATTCTGCCCCTCTGCTCTGCTCTGCTGAGACCCCACCTGCAGTGCTGCATCAGCTCTGGGGTTCTCAGTACCAGAAAGACATCGACCTGTTGGAGCAGGCCCAAGGGAATGCCACAAAGATGATCAGAGGGATGAAGAACCACTCCTAAGAGGACAGGCTGAAAGATCTGGGATTGTTCAGCATGGAGAAAGGTTCGGAAGAGACCTTACAGCTGCCTTCCAGTACCTAAAAGGGAGCTAAGAATTTTGAAACAGGCAAATAATGTTACGACAAGGGGGAAGGGTTTTAAAGTGAAGGAGATTTAGATTAGATTTTAGGAAAAAATTCTTTACTGTGAGGGTGGTGAGGTACTTTGGGAACAGGTTGCCCAAAGAAGCTGTGGACGGCCCATCCCTGGAAGTGTTCAAGGCAAGGTTGGACGGGGCTTTGAGCAAACTGGTCAATGAAAGGTCTCCCTGCCCATGACAGCACAGTTGGAACAAGATGATCTTGAAGGTACTTTCCACCACAAAGCATTCTATAATTCTATACTACCTCGTATTTTGATAACTTTTAGTAAGGCACCTTGAAGAACTGAAGTTCTGCTTATATAATTCCCCGTTGGAATTCTACACCAATACTAATATTTAAACTCAATGGATTTAGCATGAGTAAAAGCTCACACTGATACCTCGGAAAGGTTTGAATTTGTTCTCCAGATCAAATTCTTGTCTTCCTAAGCGTGATAAATCAACTCTGAGATCAGGACAAATTGCATATTCCTCCAAGGTTTTGCTGATTTGATAGATTTTTTCTGAAACCAGGTCTGGAGCAGGTCCTATAACAGAAAATAATGTGGTGGGTCATTTCTTTTAAATTTTAAAATAAATTTAAAATTTTAAAGATTTTAAAAGATTTAAATATTTCCTATTTTAAAAATGAGTGCTCTAGCAAACATTTTTCTGAATGTATTTTAATTATTATGGAATAAATAAAAACAAAGTACTGTGGTAAATAAGGTCTGTTCTTTCCCTACAATACAAGTTTAAAACATTTTTCAAAAAAATAAAACATGGAAATACACTACATTACTCACAACATTTTGATTGACATAGAGTATTTAAATTATCCAGGGGCAGGAAAGATAAGATAACCACAATCATATTTGTTTGGGCTTATTGGTCAAAGACTGCCTTTTTGCACTCTGCAAGGAACCTCAACATAGCTATCAAAGGAAAGCCTGTTCTTCAGCAGCAGGTTCTGGTGTTTCACAGGACTTTCTGCAAATGCACACCTGTGAAGATCAGATAGCTTGGTGTTCCACATTATTTCATTAGAAAAAAATACCAATTTTAGAAATCTTACCAGTTTGATAGTGGTGCTGTATTGCTGTATTGCAGTTTTCCTACCTGAATGAAACTTATTTTTGTTGGAATTCAAAATACCTTAATTGCTTAACAATTAGCACTTATGACCTGGATTGGTTACATCATTCAGAAACAGAAAACACATCTTACTTGTGAGTTACTTTCATTGCTAAAGCCTGAAAGATGCCTATGTTTTCAAAGATTTACTGTCAACTAAATTAAAGTTGCAGGCTTGATGTGAAAATTACTAGAGGAACTATGCCATATACAGGGCCAAGGATGAGTCCAAGCTACAAATGAGTGGGAATTGCAGCAAGTCCCTTTCTGGCTCATCTGACTCTGCACAGTTTATATTAAAGCTACACTTCTACTCCAAAAATAATTTCTTTGTTGTGTTCTCTCTCCTCATCCAAAATATCTTTGAAGGCTTTTTCAATATGAACTTTCCTTTTGACTAGCAAATATGCTAGTCAAAAGGAAAGCATTGCTATGTAAATTAGTGTCTTCCATCTCAGATGCAGTGTATCAGATGGTCCAAATCATTTCAATAAAAAACAGCGACTTAACTCTTCATTTATCTTACAAAATGACTTCTTACTAATCTAATCCAAACCCATCCAAAGGGTGAGGATGCCATTAGCTACAGATCTTCCTTGATAGATGGATGTACTGTCTACTGATATTTCCAGTTAAGGATATCCTACATTCACTCTACATTCTCTTCTACAGCTACAGTGACAAGCCACTTCTGCTTGACCTGGATCTGCAAAATAGACTGATCAAGAATATAGAGCAACAATAACCTTCCCTAGGAGCTTGTTGCTGTGGTTAAACACTGTCTTTAAGTTCAAACACCTTGCCTAATACTTAACCCACATTTTCTCAGCTGGAACTTAAACCAACTACTTCTCATTATGGCCCTACTGATTAATATAAATAATTAAACCTTGTGACCTGTGTTTGAGGGGTGTTTCATACCAAAAGCTTAATAGCCTTTTTAAATTCTCTTTAAAAAGGCAAAGCACACTAGAAAGACCTCATCACCAACTGTTACCCATTTATCAAGCAGATTTTAGATGCATGTGGTGTTTTAAAGTTCATAGAGTGCTAATTCATCTAATCGTTTCACTCTGGTATATGTGTGCTGTGACCCTGGCTTTCTTACTGGCTGACATGACATAGTCCCTGTAATCCCTCTAAGATCCAAGCCTCTCCTGTTTATAAAATCACATTCATTTAACCATACACATTTTTCAATTACACGAGAGAAGGGAGAAAGCACCCCCATCACAAGTTCTCCCATCTTCAAAATGGGGAAGGAAACATTTTAAAACCACTTTCAGTTCATTTTTTTTCAGATGGAAAGCACTCTACATGTGTGAGGTATACAAGGTGTCAGCAACCTCACATAATGTTATATGGGTGTACACAGATCTATAATGTAAAACATACAGAACCTACAACATACACAGGTAAGTTAGAATGCATAACAACATGTTAGTTGTCAATTTTGGAATACAAGACTTTAGCTATATACAAAAATTCCCTTATTCAATGGTGAAATTGCAGTGGTAAAATGGTACTCCACCTCTCCACCTGGATAAGTTACTTCCTGGGTAAACATAAGAAGTTTTTCGTGTGCTTTCTTCCACACAAGACAATGAGTTACACTGGTTACAGTACTTCTGAAATTACATGCTTAAAAGTAAATGCCAAGACAAGCAACACAGAAATATGAGGAAAACAGAGCTCCCTCACAGGCAGGAATTGTTACAGTAATCTGGATGCCTACATAAATGACTGTAAAAACCAGATGGCAAGTTGTTTATAGAAATCTTACAGCTACCCCAAGGGCTTCAATGGACATGTAATGCTTATTTTTCAGACCCATGTACACAAATACACTTATATTATTTAAAGGAGAAGAGATGTCTACATTCTTCAGAGTAAATTAAAAACACTAATTACAGACAGCTTGTAATCCTCACAAGCCATTTCCAGGATACTAAGATGCAATGTTGTAGTGTCTTTTAAAGAAAAGAAAACATACCTCCATTGGCAACTTCAAACTTTACTCCAAATTCTCCTCCAGGTCCTCCAGGACTGTGGCTAGCTGTTAGGATAATTCCACCAGCGGCTTTGATCTTTCGGATGATACATGAAACAGCAGGTGTGGATAAGATCCCATTCTGTCCAATAACCAATCTGCCAATCTACATGGGAAAAAACAAGCCAAAGTACTCTGAACAGTACTAAATTTCTGAAAATTAGTATATAAACACACAATAGGCATATATGTACAGGATAGAAGTGGTAAAGTCTTGGTACAGAACATAGTCTTTTGCAGAGAAATATCCATGAGTTGGCTGCATGCTAACCTGGAGCACTGACAAAAAATACTGTAACCTGGCACCGTTTTTTAACCCCAGTGGCCGGGATGTGACAGTAAAGCAAGAGCACAGTGATGATAAGGATTTGCAAAGCTCCCAAGCATAACACTAGGCTATCATCCTGCTACCAAAACTTGCCGGGTAAACCCACAAATCAGCAAATAAATCCTCTCAGATATTAGTATAGTTTATGGCTGACCCAGTGGATGCATTTGCAGGGCTGGGGCTTTAATAGAAAAAGAATAGAAAGCAAGCTGCCTTTCACGGAACAGCCTTTCAGTGTAATCACAAGTATCACTCCGCATTAGGAGTGATGACTGGTTAGTGACTTCTATTGCCAAGACAGCCTTGGATGTCCTACCCCACAGAAAGCACAGCTCCTCCTTCAGCTATCAATGATTCCTTGGTTATTCCAAATGAACAGGTTGTGTTTCCCAGGGCACAGCTCAGCAGGGGAAGTTCCCACCATTCTTAAAATAAAAAAAAAACCCTTTCAGGCAGTGTTATTAAACACTGACTCAATATGCTTGGTATTATGTGCAGTTCCACTGCAAGGTTCCAATTTCAAAACCATGCCTTCATCCCCTACGCAGATACTACAGTTTCAGTTTAACATAAATAATCGAGAAGCCAACAAAAAATGTATTTACAAAGAAATACAAGAGAGTTCCAAATTCTGGGGAATGCAAAAGGAAGACGCAAAAGAACAAGGGGAGAAGGGGAGGTTAAGTGTTACAGATTAGAACTGAGGCAGCTGCATATGGAGCTTAAAAGGAAATTGTCAAAATCTGGAATTTCTTAATAACATCAATATTTTAAAAAATCAAATAAACCCCCATCACCACCACCACCACTACTGAGCAGTAGCTTGGGAAGGGGCAGGGCTGTTAGGGGAGGCAGAAAGAAAGGCAGAACACTGAATCCCTCCCACTCCCCATCTGAAAGCAGACTGGGAATTGAACTTCAGACTTCATTCTCTAGTTTGAAGGAGATTTGATAGCTCCACAGTCTGTTTGGCGAATCAACAGCACAGGAGGTGTCACTACCTGCCTCCTGTCCATAAAGAGCTGTTCCTTCATATACAGATGACCTTCTTCTGGGCACTCAAGAGTAACATTAATGGTTACTTAAAAGTGTGGGTTCAAATAATTTCAGAAGAGCAAAGGATTAGGAGATTATTTAAACTGCTTTTGTAAACTATTTTAATTTCAAAAATTAGGATTACAGAGATATCAACTTCTACCATAAATTACTTTTTTGATAATTTTCACCAATCCCAAACTATGCCTAGCCATTTCTCTTTCAGTAAGAATCACAGGATCTGCTTCTGAATTTTAAAAAATGTGCAGAAAATGCACTCTTCTATCTCAGATTTCTACCTCAAGCTCTGATGAAAGAATAATTGTCTACCTGCTTCTCTTTTCAGAGTTTTTGCAGATAATTCTGAAGCTTATGGAATGTTGCTAGAAAACAGGAGAGCCAATAAGCTAAGAAACAAATAAAATATTATCATGAAAAGAAAAATATGATTTAAAAAAACTTGAAATTGTTTGTTTTGAATATTGTCCTTCCCTTTTTTTAAACTATGAAGCATGTAAAAAGCTAGAGCAATGACTCAATCTTCCAAATACAGCTGAAGAAATGGGTGCCAGCTTTTAAAACAGTATTGTGTATGAATAAACAAAAGGAATATGACAGCAATAACATTTTACAAAACGCTTGAAAACAACACTCTGAATCTATCTGGAGGTACTCAAATATAAACATATTTACACTTGCATGCAGGCTTATCACAAGCATGGGTTTGGTATTTCTAAATCTAAAGTAGTGAATTTTAAGTTTTTGTCCTCATGCACATCACTGCATTTTTAAAAGTTAGTAGAATACTTAAATTATTCACAATGCACAAATTATCTAGGACTATCTCTTTGCTATATTTCATTTCTTCCCATTCAGCACATGTCGCACAAACCTGTTTTCCCATTTTTCTGGATGCAAGATATTAATATAAATCTGAGTAATTTGATTTGCCTTAAGCACTTGTCATGAGGCTACTACTTCTGTACTACTTTGAAATATTATTTGTTATGCTAATTTCTGTACTATAGAAATATTGCACTATTTAGTATTTTAAATAAAGGATCCTACAAATCAAATTACATAAATGATGCAACAGTATTTTATTTGCAGGGACTACTAAAGTTTCACCTTTTATTAAGGTCATCAGTGGTTCTACAAAGCTCCCTGAGGACAGTTCAGACCTTAGAGGCATAAATGTGCTATCCATCTTTGCGGCTTTGATTTTGCAGGAATGCACAAGGTCTCCTTCTCTTCTCAGAATCTCTTCATTTTGAATCAAATGCTAAACTAGCATTTAATTATTTCTTTAATTAATTTAATTAATACCTGTTTTTACAGACTTCTGATAATCTGACCTAAAACAGTAACCGAACTCTACCCACATACTGGGTCACAATTAAAGTTCCAGTAATATCCTTCTGAAAATCTTGGACAATTTCATAGCATGGAAAGATTATCTCTAGAATTAAAAAACTTGCATGGCTACAAGATCACAGGTATGTAATATCTCTTCTAGGACTGTGTCCCTATGCCACATTCTATTTTGTCCCTGTACTTTTAGTAACAACAGCAAAAACAAAGATCCTCAGCAAATAGTTACAGCTGAAAGAATAAAGTACCATAACAAGTACTTTACAAGAACACTTTACAAGAGCACTTTTATGCAATATTACCACTTGCAGCTGTGCCTTTTCAGACGATTCAGCTGATTACCATAGAGTCACTTAATGCTTTTTAAAATTATTTTTCCCAGTAATTTCTCACATGCCTTGGTCAATTATACTTGAAAGAACATGAAGCAAACACATTACATCCTGAACAACTTGGGGCTGTGCCTTTCTGTATTTTACTGTTGTATCCTAAAGATGACTGAATACCACACTCAGTGTAGAAGCAAATAAATATCACAAATACACCCAGGGAGGGAGGGAAGATTTGCATGAAAGGCCATAGAAGACAGCCAGAAAACTCAACTCTCTGCCACCTCAAACTTCTACAGCATTAGTAGCAATACCCTGAAGTCTCTCTAGCATGTTGTCATGACTTTCCATATTCAGTGTAACAGTGTTACAGCCTTCTGATCTGCCCCTGAGATTCACAAATAACAGCTTGTCATTTAAATGTATCCTAAACTTTCCATCAAAAATGAGACACCCCATCCAGTTGGTGGGTCTAATGGAATATTTCCATCTCATACATAGAGGAATTGTATTGCAGCTACTGGAACCTTCTACCTCAGTTCTTCCAGACATTAAGTTTGACAGACATTACTACCAGCACAACACAGGTGAAAAGGGAAATAGACCCTTGAATACTTTCCTCCCACCTCCACTTTGTCAAACTGCTTCCTGCAACCCAGAATGGTACAGGACCTCTGTCTGGCCTTCCTCACACTCCCCCACCTGCCCATGACATGCAGTCCCTTACCCAAATGTGTTTGTTATCATCCCAGCTGCGTGCCCACTGAAGGGTAACCCTGGTCACCCTTGGCTCTGAACAGACGGAGTTGGTGGCACATGTGCTGCTGGCAGCTGCAGAGTATGGCCCAGCCTGTAGCTGCTGCCACCACGGGAAGGCTGTGCAGGCTGTAGCTGTGGTGCATGTACCTGCAGCCCAGAGCTGGAGGGCATGAGCCAGCAGCACCGAGGATGAGTAGAAGGCAAGCCAAGCCAAGCATCGGCAGCTGACTGAGCAGGGGACCTCATCTCATTCCTTGTACTGAAGCCTACGCCAACCGTGCTAGGCTGTTTAGCACAGGGGGAATGTGGGATGAGTCACCAAGTTAGAACAAGAGGAACCTAGCAACTCTAAAGGGCAATCCATTTACAGATGATAATAGAAAATCACTTTTATTTTTGTCCTCAGCCAGCACAACTAGCCATGGCTCTCGGTATGTGTCTTCCAGCAAGGAGATTAAAGTTCAGTTTATCAGCACTGCTGGCACTCGGGGCAGCTGAATATTTTCAATGCACCTTTCAAGCCTTCTCCACGTTTCACCTGATCCAGCCTACATTAGTTCACTTCTTGCCCTTGATACCAGCTACATGCTTTCTCGTGATATTAACCTCATTCAAAGTGACAGATCTTTGCTTTCATGAATCTTCTCCTCTCCCCCTATTTATATAGCACAGCACTAAACAATGCTATAAAGAAGATTTACATATTTTCCCAGCAGGTGTATTTTAACAGCCAGAAAATAAAACATACAACTAGCACTAATGAACTAAATGTGAAACTTACGCATTTACATTGCGCTTGAGAGAAACAGGGTTGAAAGTGACCAGGGTGAAGATGTTAGAGAGGGAAGAGAGCATTAGAACATGGAAGTGGGAAGCCCTTTCAATAACTCCCTACCAGCTGGGCTGCTGAATTTCTGAGGACTGTGTCATTAGCAAGAGAATCATACATAAATCCAGATATTTGTGAGAACTGTGAGCAGAAACGTTTGGGGTTTGGCTTCAGAAAGCACTAGGGAGAAACTGTTTCTAAGAAACTTGCAGTAACTTAAGAAAGGGTTGCTGCATTATTATTACAGCAAGGTGTCAGAATCATCTCAAACTGGAAATCTCCTGAGGTCAGAAAGATATTCCAGCAAGATGGGGGGTGTGACAGAAGCAGTAGGACAGAGGCAGGCTGACAGGAAAAATTAGTCAGTGTAACTTGGATGAGAAGCCCCTGCTTTTCTAAATCCTAAATTTCTTCAGCACCTCAGTTCTTGTGGCCACCCTGCACTGAAACCCATTCTTGCAACTCCTACCAGCATGCGAGGACCTCAGACTCTGCAGGGCAGCTCCTGCTTTAGCTGTTGTTGCACTTTTCCCCACCTGGTCAACAGGTACAATTCCATCAATGAGACTGTCTCCACTGAGCTACAAGGGCAATGGGGCTAGGGAGCAGCAGTTGTCCGTGTCTTGTCCCAACTCTCCACACACCAGTCCACTTCCTCTGCCCTACACTCACTCCCTGCATGCCCCCTTCCCTGACACTGCAGATGGAACCACTGTGCTAGTCTCATCACTGTCCCTACTTTCACCAGTGTCCCTCACAGAGCCTTCTCACACCCTGGGCCACACAAACCCTGGCCTCTAACAAATCCCTTTATGAACAGTGATTTTGCACTAAATAGACAGTATGTAACATAGTCTCTGAAATCTTAAGGCATCTGCTTAATAATATCGGCATCTGCTTGAAATTATCAGCATGTTGAGAACATGCTTTAGAAGTAAATTTAAAATATTCATTATTCATACAAGACTGGTTGGTCTTGTATGTGACAGTAAATCAGCAGGGAAAAATCAAACACATATGGAGATTAATTTCAAAGTTGAAAGATCTTTTGAAATGAATGCCTTTAAAGTACTGTGCTTTTGAATAATAATAAAAAAAATCCCTATTAAAAATAACCCCGATAGAATTATAACACTCCTTTTGCCAAACCTAGAGGATCAGTAGGCATCATAACAAGAGATAGCAGTTTCAACCCTGCTTTGAAGTGGGAACTTCAAGCCTGCATTATGTGGTGTTTCCAGCCTTCGTGTACATACACATCCACACATGAATGTGCATGTACCTAGCAGAAGACATAAGTTCTCTTCCTCAGTTCTTTCCTGCTTCCAAAACTGCACAAAAAAAATTGTATCCTGTCTGACCTGCGGTTTCTGCCACCACTGTCCTCCTGCATTTTATAATTTGTTAGTAAGTGACCAATAGAAAAGAACTATTATTTTCCTAAGGTTGTGCATAAAATGCTGAATTCCTCTTCCTTCAACAGTACCATTTTCCTCGAATTAGTTTTAAAATCTCCTGAGCAGCAGATGCTTGTCTGATACCTTTGTTTCCCGCATACTTAAGTTTTACCGCTGCTACATTTTCTCCTGCAGAGTGAGCCCTATGTTTCGGCTCCCATGCTTTCCTCCTTCTAAAGTAAGGTGTGAAACAGTACGGCACGGCTTCCAGAGGTTGCCACCACCCCGATGGAGCCACCACCTCGCCAAGGCACAGTGGCACAGCCCAGGGACGCTGGAACGGGCACGCGCGGGACTGGCCAGGGCACCTGACGCGCGCAGCGCTGGAATACAGCCGTACGCGGGCTCCTCCGCTTTATCTGTGCCTCAAGCGCTATCCGGGTGATGACATTGGAAGTTCTGCCCCGAGCATCCCGCAGGAGCGCCGGCGCGGGCAGGGCGCAGGTGCCGCTGCCAGGGACGGGGAGCAGGGGCCGCCGAGGGGCGGCGGGAAGGGTGAGGGGACAGCTTACCCCGTTGGCAGCGGCCATCTGAACGACGATCTCGATGGCCGTCTTGCTGAAGTACCTGCCGTCGCTGCCCACCACCATGGTGCAGCCCTGCCGGTCGCGGAGGTCGACGGAGGAGAGGAGGCTCTGCACGAAGTTGGGCAGGTAGTTGCGCTGGCTCTCGAAGAGCGCCGTGGGCCGCCGCAGGCCCCCTCCACCCGTCGGGCGCTGGTCCTCGTAGGGCGCAGTCTGCACGGTGAGCACGGGGATGGGGGTCCGCTCCATGGCAGCTGCCGCCCGCCCGGCTGCGGCTCCGCTGGCGAGCGGCTGCCCCGGCTGCCCCGGCGCACGCTGCCGAGCCGGCGCTGGGGAGCCCAGAGGCGTTCCCCGGGCGGGGCCGCGCCGGCTCGGCCCCCGGCGGCCCCCGGCCGGCGCCCGGCGTCGCGGGGAGCCGGGGCGGGCGCGGGGTGCGCGCCGCCCCTTCCCCGCCCGCCCCGCCGGGGGCCCCGCCGGCGCCTCGTCGCCCGGCAAGGCGCCCAGGGCTCGCCGGCTCGCTGCCATCAGCATGCGGCGGCCCCGGCCAAAAATAACTCTGGAAAGCGAAGCCGAGAGCCGCGGGCTCCTGCCAGGGATGTAACTGGAGGCAGCGAGGAGCGGGCGGGCCAGCGCTGCACACTTGCTCGTGGGGATCACGGTCTGTCAGCGCCGGGGCCCCGCCGCCGACCCCCGCCGGGCCCCGGGACCGAGTACCCTGGGCACGGCGACAGAACCCTCCGGCCGAGGGCAGCACCCACACGTAGCGGAGAATCCCGGCTGGGGTGAGACCGCGCAATGGTACAGGAGAGCAGGCAAGGAAATAAGAGAGCAGGCAGTTAAAGAACGAACAAAGAGAATATATATATTTTTTTTTTCTCTTTTCTTACTGTATTGCTCAAAAGCAAGGTTTTGGTATAGTAAGTAAGCTTAAAGAGGGGCTTGCTTACTGACCGTGCTGGTTTTTCTCTCCAGGCTCACTCTCTGTAAAGCCAAACATGAAGGAGCCTTTCCTTGTGATAAACTAAGGCATTTCATATAGATGTATGGTAAAGCTTAGTTCATTGACATGGGTTCATTCTGCTTAAATTAAATGCAGAGGTGGTGGCAGTAGCAACTGCGAAGATGCCTGACATTTCCCAGTATAAAGGCTGTGTTTATAGATGCTTGTGACTGTCAAACATCAGCTGAAATTTTCCATCCAAATGCTCTTTTCACACTGGGCCCACACAGCATTTTTTTCTGCCAGGACAACTCTCTTGGTAGGAGAGTTGGGAAAGATAGTCATGTAACCTTGATGTTATTCTTGTGCTTAGGAAATCCCTGTAGAACTGCACCTGACCAGGCAAAAATAGTTTTGTAAGGCATTTTTCTCATTTCTGTGAAGGAAACTGCTCATACACCTCTCAGAAGCCCAGTGTAGTGTTATGGTTTGCTGCAATGATAGGAGGTGGCCAGGGAAACATGGGGTAAAATGTTTTTGTCTTCTACAGAGACTGAGAGTCCATTCAGTAGTTCATTAAGAGACAGTGAGAGTGACCTGCTGAATGGTAACCAGAGGAGCTCAGTCATGGTTTTGAGCCCTATTTCTGCAGGCTTTTTAGTGGTTCATATTTAAGACTGTTTAAGACATAATTTTCTACCAATACATTTCTTTGGCAGGGATGGCTGCCATCACAGTAAAACATTGCTAGGGTAGGCAAGGCCCAACAGTTTAGTTTAAGCAAAGTAATCCATGTAAACAGATACAAGAATTCTAGCTCTGTTGACAGAATACCTTTATAGTGGGCCATATACTGCAGCAGAGGGCCAGAGCACATGCAGGAGAACAGTAATCTCATTTCTTTCATTAGACCTCCTAGCCTGTAGTCATGATTGTGGCTTCTTATATTGATTCAGAATGCATTTTAAACAGCAAAAGGGAAAAATCTGCCATGTGGAAAGGCCATTTCTCATATCCCTAATATTAACAAAGCACAATTTAAATGACGTAGCTGTATCTTAAATAATTTTGGGCACTGCCAGCAATGAAACCATGACATTGCATTAGTGTGCATTACTGAAAGCTGAAATAAAATCAGATAACTGGTATCTACCAGAGCAAGTACCCAACAAGGAAACAGCAACAGAGATGGAAAGCGTTAGAAAGAACAGATAAGATCCCAATAAAGGAAAATGCATGACCAAAGTAAGAAGAAATGTGATAGTCTTTGAAATAAAGAATTGACTGCATTTTTCACATGGCTAGAGGAAATGTGTTTTTCCAATGTATTTTGAAAAAAATATATCAATTTGAATCAATTTTTAAAACTCTGCAAACACTGACATTCTCAGAATGTATATTTTAAGAGGGACAATCAATGACAATTTTCCAGAATTGCTTGTCTCCACCACTTGTCATTTACGTACAGTAATGAAAAAGTGTATTTTACAGTATTTTCAAGCATTGCCTTCACAAAGGCATTACTAGAAATGTAATCCAAAAGTTTATGTAACTTCTCTTTCATTATGATTCTTGTAATATTTTGCAAAACTGTGTTGTAAAGTCATGCTATTTCAGGGGGACCTCAGGTTTTGTTTTAAAAAATAAATGCCAGCCTTCACAGGAGAAGTGCAAAGAATGAGGAGGTTAATGCAGAGAGCCTGAACATATTAGTACAAAAGCTGAAGAAAAGGAACTTTTTTTTTTACTTTTTTTAGTTCAGTTCTTCAGTTTTCCAGCACCCAGATTAGCATTATGTTGATACATTTATCCATGGGTAAGTGCTTCAATTTCTGGTTTATAGCAACGCAGTCCTGTTCTCAGCAGATGTCATTGAGAAGTGGAGATCTCTGTAAATGGCCAATACCACAGTGCACTGACTGATTACTGCTGTATATCTTCAACAAATGAATAATTATCAATTTGGGGTGATATCAAAAGTCTGGAATGTCTTCTTGGGAAACAACAGCTAAATGTATTCTTAGTATTACCAAACTGTGTTGTGAGTGAGTTTTTTAAAGGTTGTTAAAATAAAAACAGGCTTAATGGAGTGACAGGAGTGACAGTTAAATTAGTTCCATTTCCAACTAAAACAATTAGCTTTCTGAATGCCAATTTTAGAAACTTGGTTTGACATATGCAATCTAGTTCAGGAACATTTTCACCCCCTACTTGGGTTCTTACTTGATTCTTAAAGCTTTTTAATTCCTGAGCCTTAAACAGTTTACCATAACTCATTTGTCTTGTGACAACATAGCAGTGTTAATTACTTTAAAAGCTATATTTTTGTGTTTGCCCATCTTTTTTTTACCAGCATTGTACTAGTGCCTTTGTCCCTTTAGGTGCAATTTTTTCATGCGCTGAACTGAGAATTGGGTTGTTGCCTGTGTGGACTTGAAGCAAAGAAGTTTGTCCCATTGCAACAGAAGCCCTTTATAGCCACACAATTACTTCTAATTCAGTTGGCCTTGTGACTTGGAAGTGTCCCCTCTGCAAGATGGCAGAAAATATTAATGGATTTTCTTGAAGGCAGATTACAGAAGCCCAGCCCAGTTCTGATTTGATGCCAACGTACAGGAAATTGCCATGGACACTTCCTTTCTGTTAAGGAAAATATTGCAGGGGAATTGAACAAGTGCTATTAACTAAGCAAGTTTTGCCTTTTAAGTTCACAATTCATCACCAGTATAATATCTGAGTTTTAGATGGAAACACATTTTTACAGTTTTTTTCATGCAATATGTGTTCCAAATAGAAATGTGGATACTCAAAATTAATTCAGCCATTCCCCATGGTGCCATGTTTTGAGGTTCAAATTCTCATCCTCCACTGAGCTGGATACTCCAGTTCCTCTTATAGTGCAGTTATCATATGAGGAACAGCATGCACTTACTGTAAGTTGTTAACTTGAGCTACTGAAACAAAAAAGTTCTAAAAATACAATGTCAGTTTATTTAAACCACTCCAAAAATTGCAATTAAATTAATATATTGTTTTGTCTTTATAAATAAAATTATATATTTTATTTTGTATTATTATGTAATAAGAACAAAAACACTTTTAAACCCAGTGCTTCCAAATGGGGCATTTTCTGCTTTTTTCTTAAACTTGCAGTGATTTTGTTCAAAATGTAAATTACTTAAGAGTAAATAAATTAAAAGAGAAAATAAAATTGAAAATTGGTGGATATTTTGACTGGCTTTATCTGTCTTGTCTTTCAGTTCACAAATTAAAGCTTTTCCATGTGAGTATTTCTATTACGTTAGAAAAGGCAGAGAAAATGTATTTTATATTTTTATAATATTTTATAATAATTTTAATTAGTTCCCTTGTTGCAGAGTTTTATTGAGAAGTAGTATTTATGAACTTGTGGATATCCATCAAGTTCTTTTCTGGAAATTTTACTTAATCCCCAGAAAGGCTATATTTCACTACAACTACAAGTCTGTAATTACTGTGAAACAGGGTGATTGTTTTAAAGAACATTTTCACACAAACTTACATGCAAATTGATTTATGAAGCCCAAACAGGAAAAATGCCCTGAAAACATATTTCTCATAACTGATACCTGATTTACTGCTATGCCAGCAACTTATGATGTTGTGTAAGTCAGGTCTGACTTATAAAATTGCCTGTTAATCAGGAGAAACAGGAAGGAAGAAAAGATTGAGAGAAGTAACCAGGACAATCATCAATCATTAACCTAACAAAGAAAGCAACTCTTAGAAAAGGAACATTCTCCAAAAAGTCCAAAGGATGCAGAAAGTTTATTCAAATAGTTTTCCCCATTCTCGAGTGAGTGATACTCTCTTTCTAACTGAAAATAGGTTAGGTAATCTTACTTTATGTAAAATTGCAGTCACCACAATCTCGCTAGACTGTGTGACGGAGATAGATATGTTTTGTTTAACAAGCTGTTTGTACTGCCAAGTAAGCGCTGTGTTGTCAAGGCCTGATTTAGCAGGAACTTATTTCATAGACACTGTGGAAGGCTTACACTTCCATTTATGGTTATTTGCCAATTATGTCACCAGTTAAAAGTGGAAAATTTATCCATATGATTGTCATTCCAGCACATGATATGCAAAGAATAAAACACACCTTCCAAACTGTTCCTACTGCTGCAGACCTGTGGATTCCCAGTCTGATTTTCAGAGGTGCAAGAAGTAGCTACTGCCACTGCATCCAATCAGAGTGGCATATGACAAGACCCTCCAGGCTGTAATCCTCAGATGGCACAATGTTCTACAATGTTCTACACCTTACAGATACTGCCAACCAAATGGCCTCTTTCACATCATCACCCACTTGAGCACTGTGTGTTCCCGGCAAACAAATTACTTCAGGGTCTAAAGTCCCCTCCTTACAAGTAAGCGTGTTCTCTGTGTATCTCTGTCCTTCCAGGAGTGGAATTGTAAATTAAAATGAAAACCTCAGCTGAGACACAATGGTTTGATGCTGGGCGTTGGGCAGCGATAACACAGAAATGGGACATGCATTCTCAAATTTATCCTGCCTATCTATCTCCTAGCCCAGGGATGCTAGGTAGTAAAGGTTGCAGAAATAGTGCTGGTTTTTCTTGCTGTACTAATAGATTAGTACATGAAAGAGAAACTGAATTGATAGCAGAGATCTATTTTTTATCCATTTTAAAAGCCCATGTTTTTTAACATTAAGTCAAAGCACATGAAAAGTTTAAAAATACAGAAAGAAATGTTCCCACAACACCTCTTTACCAACATATCTGAAGGAAGATACACAGTCAACATAATGATTGATACAAGGATTCCTTGCCTTATAAATTTTGGCCCTCTACAACAATAAAGCAAGGGAATAAAAGCAAAATACCATCACTCTGCTCTGAGTCGTAGCATCTCTGACGAGAACTCAAAGCTAAAACTACTCAGGAACACAAACACAGAAACACAAAACAAACAAACAAAAAAAGGAAGAATAAAGCAGCATAGAAAAACAGCTCCTTCAAATGGATGAGGATTTTAATAGCAGCTTTATTTCTGAGTTTTTTGGGAAAGACACAATATGTTTAAGTCTCAGTTCAACAAACAAATTCACTGGCCTTTTAGAAAGCACTTTGACACCTAAGGATTAAATAGCCCTGTTTTAAGGAAGAGTCCCAGACAGAATTCTAGTAATTCTTTAGTAAGTGTCAACATCATGGTATAGATCACTTTGCATAGTTACTTAACCGTTTGCTTTGGGTTTTTTTTTTTTTTTTTTTTTTTTGCACCCACTGAAAAATAAATAGTTAATTTCACCATGCCATTTGTATCTGGTTCTGCCATTTAAGGGAATACTATTGGATGAAGCACTTAAGATTTTTTTCTCCTTTGAAGAATTCTTCTCTTTCTCATGTCAAGGGTCAAGTAATTTTTCAGTACATAGTCTAAATTCTACCTGACAAATTGATTCTGCCAGGGAACTTGTTTTATCTTCTGACAATAGCTGATGAAAGGAAGAAAATTTCTCACAGTAACATACCATGTCTACTGAACAACCTTTCCATATTCAAGTGACTCTGATTGTTTCTTGTGGAAGATTAGACAGACATGAGAACATTTCTTTAAAATTATAAAAATAGTCCAGAAGAAACCTTTCACCAAGGTCCAGGGAAAAATAATACAAAAAGAGTTAAAGGTGTAATTTCAGGATACCTCAAGAGATTTGGATCCATGTCCTGGCTAGCAGCTGAGGACTCTGGGTGATTGCAGGTGCCTCCGTGAGGTGTGGAAAGTGGTGGAGCAGCGCCTCCTTCTGTGGGCATATCTGCTCTCTCAGCCCCTGCAGAGCTCTGTCTGCAGCCAAAGTCTGATTTCTCTTTTGTAACATACCACACCTTCTGGCTCATCTCTGAAGAGTTTGCTCTCACTTCCTATGACCTGCAAGCCAGGAAGGGTGCTTAGTTAAGGATATCCACTAGTATGTATGCAGTTTGGAAAATTGTTGTCAGACAAACTAGCCTTTCTCTTTTGGTGTGTCTTCCATTCTTGTTTTTGCCTGCCCTTTCATCTGGTTCTGCAGCCCACCACTGCAAAAATTAATCTGTCATTGAACTCATTTGTACAAGTTTGTCTTATTTAGACCACAATGCTTTTAGAGAAGTAACACGCTAACTTAGTTACTCTAGAATTATCAGTTCTTTTTCCCCAGGATGCTCCTCTTGCACAGAAAGGAAGGGTTATTTCCACCTACCTGTTTAACTGAGGGTGCAGGCTTTACTTGCTGTTGTTGACTTTTGCCTGTTGGGTTTTACTTTGGGTCATATTATGTCAATTATACCAATTCCCATCCAGTCATTTTCATGGCTATATAATTAATTGGCAACACTGTCCATCCTGTAGCATCAGGAATACCTGAGGGGTGTGGGGAGGTAAAAAGAAAATCCCCACCAAAATAAAAAATGTCATGAAGACAGCACTTTGCACTCTGACCACTCTTTTTGAAGAACGTGATTAAAGTTATCCCTCTTTCTATGGTAGTGGGGCAGGAAAGCTAAAACTTACCTTCTCAGGCACTTTTGATATCATAATTCAGTCTTGCAACTGTGTTAAAAAAGTCCTCCATCAAAATCATTAAGTCAGTATTACCTTACTTTTAGAAGAAAGAGGAAAGAATTTGCAGGAGGAAAAAAAATCTCACTCTGATTTTAGAGTGAACCATCAGTCTAAAGGGATACAGATTTTTATTTTCCACAATCTCTCTCCTTTATTAACTAGAAAAAAGCATAAGACCAAAATCAGATATAATTTCCTAGAAGACTACATCTGCATTGTTAACAGCTGACAAAGTTGCTGAAACAAATGTTACCGCTAGATGACACTAAATACTTGTTTAATGTGACTTTTCCTACCAGTGAGTAGATCTGCTCCTAGACGGGAAAAAACAAAGAAATGGAGCAGCTGGGATAAATGCTCTTTTGCAACAAATTCGGTTTCCCCTGGAAACAACAGCAGAGTTCTTCACTGAATAAAATTTGCTTACTTATTGGATAGTAAAGTATTTATTTCAATTCAAGTAATATGCTGCTTTACAGTCTTAACTTTGTTGTTAAGTTGTCCTCTGAGATATAACGTTCTGATATTCCAGTTTGCAAACCAGAACTCCAGCAACTGTGTCAGTTTTCATTTTTACTCACCTTCCTCCAATTCCACTAAGGCATATGCTGATCCCACAGGCATGTTTTCAGAAACAAGTAGCAGAACATTTACAAAGAAGCAAATAAAAACACTGTGATTGAAAAAGTTTTGTTTATTCAGGCTGTGATTTATAAGCAAACTGATCTAGTTGAAGATGTCCCTGCTCAGTGTAGGAGTTGGACTAGATGACCTTTAAAGATCCCATCCGAACAAAACTATTTTATGATTCTGTGATTCTATGGTTATGCTTAAAACCTTCTGGAAAGTACAGCTTAAATGTCACAGGAATGTCAAGCCTTTGATCAGGTAGCCTCCAGTACATTGATAGCAGCCATATCAGTTTACAACAACCAGGCCCTTTCATCTTGTTGTAACATTAGAATGGCATTACATTGTTATATATTGCTAGCAGTAAATTGTACTATATATGTAGGGGTTTTTAATAAACTTTCACTATGAGATTCAGTACTGTGATTCTGACCAGCGTCTTGTGAATTAAAACAAAATTCTGCACTGGTCAAGGCAGAGAAATGTAGCCTGTACTGTTTGCATTTAAGTGAAATTATTTTGAAAATACAAATTTTAACAGTATAAGATTATTATTATTAGCTGCTCATTCAGATTAAAAAGAAGCTTGAACATTTAAAGAACAGTACAGAGAAAGCAATAAAGAAACTAAATAACAAATTAGTTGTGCTTGTCAATTGAAATTATTAAGCTGAAGGAGATGCAACAGATCTGAATCCTATTAAGAAAGCAATGTGAAATTAGGAGGTATTTCAGACTAGCTGAGTGAGGACAGCAAGATCAGTAAGTCCATTCTGCTCAAAAACTGGAAGCACTACAATGAAACCACACTTTAGACCAATATTTTAAAGTAAATGCAAGTGTTTTACTTATTTCTTGATGGGTAATACATATCCTAGATTGCTTGATGCTTGATCTTTTACAGCTGTATTCTTTTCTGAAAATTTCTGTGGACGTTGGTGTGTGCAGGACTGAGGCCAAGGTGGACTGGAGTCCTGATGCAGGTGTCTCTGTGAAGCTGCTGGCCACAGCCACACTTGGATTTCTCCTTTGTTCCCTTTGCCTGCATGTACACAGCTGGAAGAGCAAAGGACTGTGTGTAGGGCATTGGGATGGGAATATAGCCTTGTCATCCTGCAGGATGCCACTGCCACTGCCAGTAACAGGCCACAGGCTTTGCACTGAGCGTGCAGCACCTCAGGGCTGAGGTTTGTCACACCTGGTCTGGCCAATATTTTCCTGATCTGCCTGAAACTCTGACTTCTTCAATTTGTTTGTGACAGCAGTTTCTCTAACTAGACAGGTGTAAATTGCTAATTTGTTTAACTTTTTTATCCTTAGATGTTAGAATCACATTTTTTACAGCTAGTAGTAACAAGCTGCCATTCTGTGTAGGATGATATGTTTATGGCTTTAATGTAAGGATACAGGATAGAGAAACATGACTGATACAGTATCAGTGGCCTTGAGAAGTGGAAACAACGCTGTGTTGTAGAGGAGTACAGGCATAAGGGGTGATAAGAAATGCAGCACAGGCCTAGCACTGGAATCCCACTGCTATAAACAGTTCACCTACAATCAGTTAAAACCATGCAGACCTGGACCTGTATGTAGTGTATATAATGTACATGCAATTTATATGACAAATTTGAATGCAATGTGAAGCTGTAGAGCAGTGCAGGATGAGCAAAGCATGGTTGCAAGCACAAAAAAAGCTCGTGTGGACTGAGGGAGGAATAACAAACAATGGACACTGTTTGGACCAATATTCCTGGCAGCAGAGGAAATGCCCCACAAGGAGAGGCAGATGCTGTTGCTGTGAGCTCTGCAGGGCAGCTGGGCTAATGATGGCAGTAGGGAAACAGGGTGGCTCACAAGGACAGCAGGTGGCTGGGACCCCAACCCTATCTATCCTGTCCCCTCTGGTCACATCCTGCCTACAGGCAGGAGTTGGAATGGAACATGGACAAGATGTTCCATGCTCCAGCAGGTGGGAGGCTATACATAAGGATTAAAAAGTAAGAATCTAGTAAAATACTACCAAATTCAGAACTGCCTAAATTTTAAAGGGCATAATAAATTAAACCATGATCACCCATTCATCTTCCCAGGTAATTCCTGAAGATTAAACCTAACAGATGACATAAATAAATGGCACAAGAGTGCAAAGATATATTTTTTGTTAGTTTCAAGTTTAATGGAGCTCCTGGAAACGTGGAAAGTAGAATTCTGTGGGGAAAAATGCTGCTTTGTGAAGTCTATCTCTGTAGCTGTTCGCTATTTATGAAGGCACAGGAGTGATCAAATCATTGCAATTTGCCTCTAGGACAGGAATTCCTCAGCCTCTGCTAAAGAACAAAATGTGTGGGGTTTGTTGACAAGATCACTTCCTTCCTAGAGCTTTGTGTCTCCTGGTGTAGGGACTGAAGCACCATTAGTGGGAGCTAACTGGCTGGGAAGTGAGCCCACGTCTAGATGGCCATCATTTCTTCAGAGAAGGTGTAGCTGTGCCTCTGTTGGAACCTGCACAGGAAGAACCGCTAATGCTTGTCTTCACCAGATCCCTCCTCACCCCAACCTGACCATCCCTTGGCTGCCCCACCATCCACACCACAACCCCAAGATAGGGCTGAGTGGTGTCTGCCTGCCCCTTCCACCCTCCTCCACAACCTCATTTCAACCCAATTCCAGTTCCTCGGAGAAGGCCATTCTTGACAAAGCTCCCAGTAACACAAATATTACAGTAATTTCACAGCTTTTACAGAGCTGTCTTTATCTTTCCTCCTTCTCTGGTTCTGGCAGGATGCAAAGACAAGACTTAGCACCCCAAGTTGGGCATGTAAGACCAGAAAATGTTGGTTAAATAAATATCCAAGAAATGTAACCAGTGGTCTTCTTGGGAGATGAGGGTAAAGATGAGCTGCTTGGCATGTTTCCAGTGTTATTATGCATGAACAGAATAGAGAACAAAGCACCGGGGTATCCAGACAGTCAGCAAGAGGAATACAAACTCCACCCCTGCTGAGCTGCTTGCCCTCCACCCTAGAGGATAACTTGAAATATGCAGGCAGTTTAGAGAAGATGAGCAAAGATGTGCATACTGACTAGTGCTTCTCTGACATTAGCTTTGCAAGCAATGCAGGTAAATTCCTAGCAAGAAAGGGTAAATGGTACCAACATGAGTATACAGAGTGCAGAGCCTCTCTTCCAGCTGCAGAGATATCCTCTACAGCAACAAAAATTCCCAGCATATTGACAGAGATCATGGAAATTTTAGAGCGTGGTCTGGATTGTGTGGTGGGTGAACAAATATTAAAAAATAAGCATCCAAAAATGACTCAGTGTAAGCCATCCATGGCTTTTTCCCTTATGACTCGTGGTTGAAGCTCCTCTTATTAGATCTCTGAACTTTTTTTCAAATTGAAAGTTAGTAACACTTAGAGATTAATCACTTCAAAGAGAATATAGAGTTCCTCCATTACATGAGGCATTTATAAGATAAGAGGTTTTTGATCGCTTTTCCTGTGACAAATGGAAGCAAAAGCACCAAAAATTATAAATGTATTATCCACAAATTTAAATGTATTGATCTTATTACTCAGTGAATAACAGTGATGGTAATCATTTGACAAATTTTCATGCAGGACTGTGTGTCATTTATGCAGTTCAAAACAGTGTGAGAATATATACTAGTTTTAAAAATGAAGAGTTCTAAGTGCTAAGGGAAAGAGTATCACTCAGCTACACCAGTTCACTCAAATGCCACCAAGATCTGGTAAACAGAAAGCAACATTGTGTAAGCAGATTGTTCTCTCTTTAGACCTTGCTTTAGAGAAAAAATTAAGTCCTGAAAACTACTTCAACCTATCTAAAACTACTTCTAATGTGAGGAATGAAGTCATGCCTGCTGATGTATCTACTGGGAGAGTAATTCTATCTTAGCTAAGATACATGACTTAAATATTTTAATCAATTGAGACACCAACTCCGGGCAGTAAAAGATTAATGTCTTAATCCTCAGCTCTTTTGAAAACAAATTCCAAACTCATATATTCCAGTAGAAGCATAGTGAAAAAAATTAAGACTGCTGATACAGGCTGAAGGAGAGACTGAGGGAACGGCCCTCTTTCTTTTCTTTTTAATGTTACGTGTGAGACAAGTAGCATCACCTACTTGTCTCACAAGTCGTGTCACCTCCTAGTAGTGAAAACAAGTTTCTGCTTACCCGACACATCACCAAGCAACCACAGCAAGCACTATAGCTAAAAGTCCATCCTTCAGAACTGCATGTCCCAGAATTTTGTTTGCAAACATTTTTAATTCTACATTATCTTCTTGCATTGACTCCTTTTGTTTTCACATGGCAGTATTCAAAATACCCCTCCAAAGCTAAGAAGTGAACAAAGAGTACTGGAGAATGTACAGGGCAAGAAGTTCAACTCTTAAATTGTAATGAGTAGAGAGATAAAAGCTTCAAACTAGGTTTTTAAAGTAGTGTCAAATAACAAATAACAAATAACAAATCACGCAGAGCAGCCTGAACATGGCGGAATTGTGCAGTCCCCAGTTCCCCAAATCCGGAACTGGCAGGGTGATGGCCTGGAAGATCAAAGAGTTCAGCTACCTCTTTCAAACTGGTGACTGTGTGACCAAACACTGCATTCACAGCTTTTGTGTAGGCAGCATTTACTCCATGTGATCTTGTACCTCTGCTACCTGTGTATTTTTAGTTTCATTATACAGTAAGTTTACAGGTACAACAGTCCTGGGATGGGTGCACACAATCAAAAATTACAAAGCAAGTGGAAAGAGATGGAATACAGTTTAATAATAAACACTAAACATTTTGTACTGTGGCAATAATCACTATTGCTTCATTCCCAGTGGAAGAGTGTTAGCAAGAGAAAGCACTAGGCTTCAAACATGTTTCCCATACCCCTAAAGTAATGCTTCATGTAGAATAGCCTTTTGCCTATCTCCATTTCCACACAGTTACATGATGTTGCTGACACAGCTTCAGCCAAATCCAAAATAGGAGAATTTTTGATGTTTGATTATAGACCATAAAAGCTAATCTTAAAGCAGTAGGTCAGCTGGAATTCTTAGGAAGACTTCAGGGTTCAACTGTTGCATAAACTGCAAGAGGATATAGAAACTACTATAGTCCATGCCATTCAGTCTTTTCTGTCATAAAATCCTTACAGGATTAAAACAGACATTTAATCTTTTTTATAGTTTTGTGTCAACTGTTTCCTCGTTCTTCTCTCACAGTGGCTATGAATACTTCTTTGATGATCTCCTTATCCAAGTTCCTGCCTGTAAAGAGAAATAAAACATCTAACTGTATTTTACAGTGCATTACAAAAAACCACATACAAGTAGCTTCTTCTAACCTAAGGAAGTGTTTATATCAATCAGTGAGAATAGCAGTATTGAAATTAAGACAACAACAGATTTCAAGCTGCAACAAATAAGTGAAAGGGAAAAAAGTAGGTTATTTCTAGTAATAAAACACTTGGCACAGCAAGCAAATAAATAGAAAGTAGAAACATAGAACCTCGGGACTGCAAGCTTTTCAGAAACAAAACTGATTTTAAAACATTTTAAAGTTATAATAACCTTCCTTGCAGTTACTAAATATTTGATCAAACATTCAAACTATTCCCATCACTCAATTTATAACTACAGATTTTAGAAATAACATTAAATATGCCAACATAATTTATGAAAGCTTAGTATTTTATTGATTTGATTTGGTTTGATTTTGGTGGCACTAATAGGGATAGTGTAGACTCCTCTCAGCTGCAATTTTGAACTTCAGGAGGTTTTGATGGAGAAGCCTTTGATAGAGTGTTATGCTGAACATACTCACTGCAATAATTCTGGCCAGTGTAGCCTGATTGCTTTTCACTGGCCAAGTCTGTGAGACTGTCTGTGAAAAAAAACATCTTCTTAAACTCAAATGAGGAGATGTGTAATTTCATCTTACCAATTAGGACCAGCCTGTTTGTTCTCTTTTCATCTTCTTTCCAGGCAACTGAAGTCTCTTCTAGGTCATAGAGTTCATGGACACCTTGGACTATCACTTGATGAGATTTGCCTTGAATAGATACCAGTCCCTTATCAGAAAAATAACTGTTAGGGTATATAAACAAAACTTTAAAAATAAAATATGTAAGAGGGGAAACAAAACTTTCAATCTAGTTCAAGCAGGGAATAGTACTTCTGGCACCTATGCACTTGTTAGTCAATATAAACATATATTATCAATCAATACATCTACTCATATCCATTTTCAGATCTCCTTATTTTGTTAAAGGCTAAGAATTACACTTTACCATACTTTGCCTTCTGCTTCTCATTGGTCAGTACATAGCCTGCCCATGCAAAAATTAAATGTCATCATCTAAATGTCACCCCTAGCCAGGTGCCACTTCAGAATAGGTATGAGGCCCTGGATCTAGAGAGCCAGCCAGATGGTTTAGAAGAAAATCACTTGCCCAGTGAGCTGCCCAATTATGACTTATCTAAAACATGGATTGCCACCTCTAACATCAAGAAGAAAAGAAGGGTAATCATGGTGGGTGATTCCCTTCTGAGGGGGACGGAGGGCCCCGTATGTAGACCTGACCCATCCCACAGGGAAGTCTGCTGCCTCCCTGGGGCCCAGGTACTAAATATCACTGAGAGACTTCCTAGGCTGATTCAGTCCTCTGATTATTGGATACTGCTGATACTGCTGGTACTCTAGGCTGGCAGTGATGAGATTGAAAAGAGGAGTGTCAAGGCGATTGAAAGGGAGTTCAGGGCACTGGGTCAAGTGGTTGACAGGTCAGGTGCACAGGTAGTGTTCTGCTCAGTCCCTTTGGTGGCAGAAAAAAATAATGAAAGAAATAGGAGAACCCACATCATTAACAAGTGGCTTAAGGGTTGGTGTCATCGGCAAAATTTCGGATTCTTTGATCATGGGGCAACCCTTACAGCACCTGCTCTACTGGAATCAGATGGGATGCCCTCTGTTAAGGGCAGGAGGTTTTTAGCTCATGACCTGGCAGACCTTATTGAGAGGGCTTTAAACTATGTCTGAAGGGGGAAGGGGATACATCTGGGCTGTCTGGAAGCAGGCCCAAGGATGGTAAGACTGTGTTAGAGGAGAACTCAGTAGCCCAGCTGAGGTGCATGTATACCAATGCATGCAGCATGGGCAACAAACAGGGAGAGCTGGAGGCCATGGTGCAACAGCAGAACTATGATGTAGTTGCCATCACAGAAACATGGTGGGATGAGTCACATAGTTGGAGCACTGCACTGGATGGCTACAAGCTCTTCAGAAGAGACAGGAAAGGGAGAAGAGGTGGTGGGGTGGCCCTTTATATTAGGGGGGTTTTGGATGTCATAGGTATTGAAACTAATGACGATGAAGTTGAGTCCCTGTGGGTAAGAATTAAGGAGAAGGCCAACAAGGCTGACATCCTACTGGGAGTCGGCTATCGTCCACCCAACCAGGATGAAGAGGTGGACAACTTATTCTATAAGCCATTGAACAATGTTTCAGGATCATCAGCCCTTGTTCTTATAGGTGACTTCAACCTACCAGGCATCTGCTGGGAACTTAATACAGCAGGAAAACAGTGGTCTAGAAAGTTTTTAGAGTGTGTGGAGGATTTTGCCACAATTGGTGGGCCAGCCCACCAGGGGAGCGACTATGTTGGACCTGTTGTTCACAAATAGAGACGGACTGGTGGGTGATGTGGAGGTTGGAGGCTGCTTGGGGCACAGTGATCATGAAATTATAGAATTCTCGATAATTGGAGAAATAAGGAGGAATATCAATAAGATCTCTACGTTGGACTTCCGGAGGGCAGACTTTGGCCTATTTAAGAGACTTATTCAGAGAGTTCCTTGGGAAACAGCCCTTGAAAACAAAGGAGTCCAGGAGAGATGGGTGTGCTTCAAAGCAGAGATCTTGAGGGCACAAGAACAGACTGTCCCTGTGTGCCAAAAGATGAGTCAACGTGGCAAACATCCAGTCTGAATGAGCAACAAGGTTTTGAAGGAACTTAGAAATAAAAAAAAAGATGAATCAGCTTTTTAAGGAGGGATTGATTTCTCAGGAAGTATTTAAGGGAGCTGCCAGGGCATGTAGAAAAAGAAATTAGGGAGGCCAAAGCTCAGTTTGAACTTAACTTGACAACTTCTGTTAAAAATAATAAAAAAAGTTTTTTCAAATATATTAATAGTAAAAGGAAGGGTATAACCGACCTCTGTTCCTTATTGGATGAGGCAGGTAACCTAGTAACTAAAGATGAGGAAAAGGCGGAAATGCTTAATGCCTTCTTGGCCTCAGTCTTTAGTGGTAAGACAGCATGTCCTCAAGACAACTGTCCTCAGGGGTCGGTAGGTGATGCCAGGGAGCAGAATGGTCCTCCTGTTATCCAGGAGGAAGCAGTCAGAGAAATGCTGGGACACTTGGATATTTATAAATCAATGGGACCAGATGGGATCCACCCTAGAGTGATGAGGGAGCTGGCAGACAAGCTTGTGAAGCCGCTCTCCATCATTTATCAGGAGTCGTGGCTCGCTGGTGAGGTTCCAGATGATTGGAAGCTGGCCAATGTGACACCCATTTACAAAAAAGGTAGGAAGGAGGATCCTGGTAATTACAGGCCAGTTAGCCTGACCTCAGTACCAGGTAAGATAATGGAACAGCTCATACTGAGTGCTATCACACAGCACTTACAGGTTGGCCAAGATATCAGACCCAGTCAGCATGGGTTTATGAAGGGTAGATCATGTCTGACCAACCTGGTCTCCTTTTATGACCAGGTGACCTGCCTGGTGGATGCAGGAAAGGCTGTGGATATTGTCTATTTGGACTTCAGCAAGGCCTTTGACAGTGTCTCCCACAGCACACTCCTGGAAAAGCTGGCAGCCCACGGCCTGGACAGGAGCACTCTTTGCTGGGTTCAGAACTGGCTGGATGGCCGGGCCCAGAGGGTGGTAGTGAACGGTGCTGCATCCAGCTGGGGCCAGTCACCAGTGGTGCTCCTCAGGGCTCTGTGCTGGGACCAGTTCTATTTAATATTTTTATAGAGGACATGGATGAGGGCATTGAGACCTTCATTAGTAAATTTGCAGACAACACTAAGCTGGGAGTTTGTGTTGATCTATTGCAAGGAAGGAGGGCTCTGCAGAGAGACTTAGATTGGTTGGATGGATGGGCAGAGTCCAACAGCATGAAGCTTAATAAGTTTAAGTGCTGAGTTCTACATTTTGGCCACAAAAATCCCCTACAACGTTACAAGCTGGGGACAGTGTGGCTGGACAGTGTTCAGGCAGAAAGGGACCTGGGGGTGCTGGTCGACAGCCGGTTGAATATGAGCCAGAAATGTGCCTTGGTGGCCGAGAAAGCCAATGGCATCCTGGCCTGCATTAAGAATTGTGTGACCAGCAGGAGCAGGGAGGTCATTCTGCCCTTGTACTCGGTGCTGGTGAGACTGCATCGTGAGTACTGTGTCCAGTTCTGGGCCCCTCAGTTCAAGAAGGATGTTGAGATGCTTGAGGGCATCCAGAGGAGGCAACGAGGCTGGTGAGAGGCTTGGAACACAAGCCCTGTGAGCAACATTTGAAGGAGCCTGGAGAAGAGGAGACTTAGAGGTGACCTTATTGCTCTCTACAACTTCCTGAAGGGAGGTTGTAGACAGGTGGGGGTCGGTCTCTTCCATCGGGCAGCAGCTGACAGAACAAGAGGACACAGTCTCAAGCTACATCAGGGAAGGTACAGGTTGGATATTAAGAAGAAAATTTTCACCGAAAGAATAATAAAGTACTAGAATTGTCTTCCCAGGGAGGTGGTAGAATCACCATCTCTGGATGTGTTTAAAAAAAGACTGGACATGGCACTTTGTGCTATAGTCTGGTTGAGGTGTTAGGGCATAGGTTGGACTTGATGATGTTAGAGGTCTCTTCCAACCTCATTATTCTGTGATTCTGTGATCTACTATGCCTTTTTGAATACATGGTGTTTGACATGGGAGTCCATGAAAGCCTGCCTACCAACAAAATGATGTAAAATTAACAAAAATGTTTGATTTCAGGTTAGTCCAAATAAGCTCTTATGCTCAGTATATTTACTTTTCTGAAACAAAATCTCTGAATACTGGAGAAAGAATAAACATTTGTGAAGTAAAACAAAAGCAACAGACTTAGAAGGGATCACAGTCAGCGTGAGTCCATTAACCCACATATCAAAAGCTCTATTAAAACAGTTTTCATCACTTCATAGCACAATGTTCTAAAATATTTTAGTGGAACACATTCTGTAAAACATGTCTTATACTTCCTGGAAGTTCCTCCCAGAATTTGCCCTAAACCAGGACACTTCCCTAAAGAAAGAAACAGTTAAAATATTTCATAAAATAGGTCTCCATTTGACCTATTAGTTGGAATTCTATTACTATTACTGCCAAAAAGGTTATGACTGCAGATAAAATATAAATATAAAAGCAACAAACTCTGGAACCTGTTATGTAATTAGTTGCCTGGAGTTCATTTGCTTTGATCTACTTTTCTGTGACTGAGGGATGTCACATGTATTATTACAGGCTTCACATCTCATAAAGGATTAATTTGATTACAATGCTCAATACACCAGAAATGTGCTTGTGCATGGCATTACTGCTTTTCAGGCAGCTTCAGATACATCAGTGGCTAGTCTCTTCTATTTGTCAGGAACAAGAAGACCAGGATATTCTAATTTTGTTGCTGAGAAAGCAAAACAACTTTCCTTCCAATAAAATAGAATAATTATATTGCTATTTATGATGGTCAAGTGTTCTCAGGAAACAAACCAGAGCTTTACTTTCTTATATTTCTTACAGCCTGACAAATGACTGGATTCTCATTATTTACTTGGCTGCTTGGTATAATGTAAGTGAAAGCAGATCCTGAACTGTCACCTCTACTCCTTTCAAAACCAAGCAACTGAAAAACATATGAAGTGCCCACGAAGATGAATTCTTATGAGCTGCATCTTTAAAACTACAGCCTGACAATACTGTATAAAGCTGTTAATTGTAGACCACAACTATTATTGCATTCCTATGTTACGCCAAATTGAATTTCTGCATATTATGGCAACAATTTTAAGTACACCTAGCAATCTGTAGGATCCAATCTACAGTATCCTAACCCTAGATATGTGAGATGGATGGTATCTTTCAAAGCAATGGAGGTAGAAAATTAAAAGTGATTTAACTATGGCTTGATTTTTAACCTGCCACTGATGTTTGGGGACTGTACATCTGCCCTCCCCATTCAAAATAAGTACAATCAATGTTTGCTCCTCTGCCAGCTATCTCTTTCTGAGTCATTCATGGAACGACAACTTGCTACTCTCCATTTCATCTGCTCTGCTACAGTGATCAGCAGCACCTCTGATAGGTCTTTCACTGTACTGCCACTGTGTTGACAGCATAATGCAGTTTTTTAGGTGTAAAGACAAAAAGTACTAAACAAAGAAGCTGATAATTTCTGACTAACCTTCAGTCTTATGACATCCATGGTGCATCCAGTCTTATCTTTCACATTCTTCTCCCATAGAAGATTCTATGAAAAGAAAAAGTTGTTTCAATAAACAAAGTGGCATGGGATGAGTTTCCATAAAAAGCTACAATGATTTTTTGAGTTGACAGTGATGTATTACTTACCTGAATAAAGAGATTTAAGTTTTCTTCTTTTATATTTCCTGGAACGTCAAATGTTACTGTAATTATAGCCTGCAAACAGCAAGATACAATTATTACCATCCCATAACAGTAACTTCAAAAACAGTTCTTTATAACTTGGCCTCATAAAAAGGCAAGTATATGACAACATCAAATTACAAAAAAAAAAAAAAATCTCTATTTCTGTTCTGCTCTAATTTGTTAAATTAAGCTCTATTTTTTGTTTCTGTTTGGTGTACACTTATAGGGCATACACAATGCTTTGAACAGTTTAATGCCATTAAGCTGCTACCATGTAATTCTTTGCTGTAGAGACTATTATGATCAAGCTTTCAAATATGGTTAACAATGCTATTTTTTTGGCTTCCAATCTTGACAATTCTATCAGACAAAAAATAATCAACATAGTTTTCATAAAAGGCAACCTGTACTTGCCTCATAAGAAAAGCTGTTTATAAACAGACTATGTAGGAATAGATTCAGAAAATCAAGATGTCTGAAGTTAAGTTTTGTGCCAAAGCAACCACCAGCTAACTGCTCAGGATCAATTATCAAAAAAAAAAAAAAAAAAGAAACATGTAGTTTAAAATTAACAATTTATTTAAAGACTAAATAATGCGTCTTATTTTTATCACTATAACTGCTCAATGGTATGGAAGAACAGAGAGAGAATTACTTCCTGTAATGCTTTCAAATGACTACCTTCTAATGACTAGTCCAAGTTAAGGGAAAAAAAATAAAGTAACAAGCAGCAAATGTTTGTCTAAGTAAACCAAGTAAACTTATCTAAACAATCAAGAGCTAACATTCTGAGCAGCTTCAAAACATGTCAGACCTAAGTTCACTGTGCTCCAAGCACAGTGCAGTTTGTTTTAGTTGACCTTCAACACGAAGATAATAAGCACACTTTGTCTTACAACAAGGACTTGCAGCCTACTGTGAGAAGTGTTCTGCCCTCATGATGCCTCAAATGTCTCAACAATATGTCATCTTAAATATGTGGGTGTTAAACTAAACACAGATACTAACAATAAATTCTGTCAAATGGCTCCACACTACAAAACTAACAATAATCTCCTTAATAATACAAGGATACTATAACTCATAACATTCAGGAAGGATACTATTTAACCTTTCCATCTACTTTAGGGATCTATTATGATGCTATAACTGAGCATATTTTAGAATTTTGATTAAACAAAAACTATCAACATTGTCATTGTAATTATAATTAAGCATGAACTGATTTTGCATTTAATCTTTAGTTCCAAAATTAAATTATAATTGCCTTTTCCTGTTTTCAAGACTAGCAACTTCACAGTTAAAATATGCAGCTTAAAAAGCAAAACACAGACAGTGTATGCATCATATTTTAACCTGAAAATTAAATTTAATCACAGAAACCTTCTGCAGAAAGCTCACTTTTCTAAGACACCTTAACGAGATAGAAGTTTTTACTTTTTTGCAGTACTGAGGGGACTGGTGGCCTATGGGTGAACCCCACCCACCTAGGGACACTCCAAGGAGGACTGTCACCACAATTGAACCAGAGAGATTTTCTTTTGGACAGAAAACCTACAGGACAGACTGGCTGCAAATTTAGGACTTGTTTCTGCAAATACCTCAAAAAAAAAGTAGGTCTATTTGGTTCACTAATACGCTCCATGGGACTCAACAAATGACATGACTGAGTGGAGCACTGGAAGCTTATAAGCTATTTTTGAAAGTGATAATATAATATAGCCATTTAGAATCTATCTACAACAAAGCACATTCCTTTTGTGTAATCTAGGTCATCTTTCAAATACCTTAGAACACATTACTCCCTAACTGGAACCTTCTGAAACAAAATCAGCATGCAATATTGAACAGCCCTGTTGCAAAAACATCAAAGCAGTATTTTTGGTAATTACCTTATCAAGATGTGCATGTGTTGTCTTTACATGCTCAAGCTTTTTCTGCAAACTGAAAATAAGTTAAGTTAAATGTCATATTTGAGTAGAGTTGGCAAAATGTCTTCATTTCAAAATTTAAAATTCCAGTATTGCAGAGCAAAGCTGAAATATCAAAGATAGACCATATATTCAGAATAAGCTTCAACGGTTAATTCATTTTTAACCTCAAAATAGAAATGTTTAATTATATTTGTTTGATATAGTTAATTGTTTGTGTTAGTGTATTAAATTACAAGTCCTCCGGGCTTCACCCGGGTGCCCAGCCTGTCCGGGGGAAAACCCTCAGAGGACTGGTCCGCGGGGAGGATGTGGCGGGACCCGGATAGCTCCACCGTAAGGACGAGAGGGCTCTGAAGTGGCTTTATTCCTAGAGGCTTTATTTCAGGAGCGTCGCAGGAACAGGAGGGAAAAACGGGGGGCACGGACTCTCCAGAAGGGAGCCAGCTCCGGAAGCCCCGAGGAAAGGCGGGGCTGGGTATTAAGGGCAAAGGAGTAGGAGTGGTTAGGGTACAAAACAGCCAACGGGCAACGGGTAAAGGGGGGGAGACAGAGTGGGGTGACATACAGAGAACTAATTGGGGTACAGAGGAGGAGTGGTATTCTAACAGGAGCCAATGGGGGTAACAGAATAACTGAACTTTCTGGAACTGGGGAGTATGCTAAACATTGATTGACAGCTCTTCTGGGGTGGAGAGCAGCAGCTGATTTCTAAACTGTTGCTGCCTCCCAAGGGAGAGCAGGAACCCCTCCCACATGTTAGAAAATTAGGCTTTTTAAAACATAAAGAGAATTATAGTCCTGATTTGCAATATCCTCAGCATTAAAAACATTTATACTTCAATGAACACAAACCTTTGATACTCCTTTCTGCAAAAACAGCAAACTACTTCATAAAAACAAGCACGAAAAAATAAACCACTAGAATTTATCCAGTTAATAGATGTTGGTTTTTTTAGAAAATTTCACAATTATTTGAAAATCAAGAAGAAAATAATTTACAAAGCTGTTGCTTGAGAGAAGGAAATCTGTAACACGAATTGAGATACTGTATACCAGCTTCCACTTCTCAGCTGTACAGCTCACGTCTACTATGCAGTGTGCCTGCTAACTTAAAACAGATACTCTCTACTCAATAAGACCCTAAGTTCAAGCTCTACTTGGGAACTTCTTTTGTAAACTAATATTTAGGGTCATACTGCATCTTTTTGTGTGACAACAGAAAATTGTACTGCAGCTTTAGATTTCACATCCACATCTGTCTCAATTAATCAAGACAGCTAAATTTCTTCAAATACCATCTTCTGTACTGTTTCTGTTTTCTCTCTATATTGTGAATAACACACAAAGAAATACTGTAGCACAAGTTACTATGAAGTCCTCTGCCACTTCAGAGAAGACTGCCCATAAAAATCCCTCCTCCTAATTTGATGACTGTAAAATTTTAAGAAGCCTTTGTGGTGGGGAAAAAAGGCACTGTCCACGACAGAAGTAACATTTCACATTCCTACTTCTCCTGTTTCCTTTGCTTTGCTGTCTTCTTCTCATACTGCCCTTCACAGAATGCAGAATTCATGATGTGTTTCCTGTGACTTCAGGGTATATACAGATTACAAGGTTCTATCACACAGTCACACTAAACAGATGTTGTATCTGTCTGCTGACAGAAATCCTTCCCGCAATATGCCATTAAAAGAAAATATTTATGAATGTACTGTGGTGCTGGATGCAAAGAATTTTTCTGCTCAGGTGATGGCACTGAAACCACCACTAATATTTTATGTAAGAATTTCTGTGTCTGGGGACTAAAAACAGGGTAAGCAATCTTGCTGTACTGAGTTCAAACATAAACAAAATAAACCGAACTTTATTTAAGTAGTCTACAATCTTCTTGGCAATTTAGAATTTGTCTTTAAATGCTGCATTTTAGAGTGTTTCCTCTGTTTTAATACCAAATATTGAGAAGCTCTAAGTAACTGAGTGAGAAAAGAGAGAAGACTAGCCTGAGGAAAGCAATAAAGATTTTTTTTTTGTCAGTTCCTTAAGAACTTTCTCAGATCTGTGGAGTGCAGCAAACTAGTAAACTACACAGAACACCACTTAATGTTACAAGTAATCAGATCTGTGAACTGCTGTTAACAGGAACAGGAATCTTTTTCTGGTTCACATATTGTTACTGCTTTATCTCTGTTGTGAGGCTCCAGCATGAATCAATTCAGTTAGCTGATCCATTATAAGAACTTGGAACATGGGTTTATGATCTGGCTTACAAACTAATAGTTATCTATTGCCTCTAAAGGATGTATCACTCTCCCTCCTCCCTTAACTTTGTTTTGGATGCCTAGTTTGGTATCTCCCTGATGCTGCCATTGGTAGAAATCTTGAAACAAACACTACAGTATTTCACACTGATTAGACAAAAGCCAGTGCCAGGAAAAAAAAAAAAAAAAAGACAAAACCTATCATTTTGATAGTACTGTACCAGTTCAGAGGGAAATCTCACAAGCACATGTAATCTAATAGAGGTTACTAATTTGCATGTCCTGCAATTTCTCCCTACTGCGAATAAGAAATTTGCTCCATTCTATTATCTGAAGTGAAAAGTTTGTATCCAGGAAGAAGAATGAAGCTGATACTGCCCTCCTTTTCCCTCCTTTCCTTTATGATTGCTCCAGTACTCCTCACTCTCTTTGCTGTGCTTCAGCACACACAATGAACAGAAAGACCTTCCCCCCTTCCTTCCCATTTTATTTCTGCACCCATTCAGGATGCTGAATCATGCATTCAGCATTTAAAAACGCCCGGAATGACAAACAGAGTTATCAGAATTTGTAGAGCCTTTGTTTGCTGTAGAACATCAGTCCCTCATTCTTTTGTGTGTAATCTACAGAGGCCTCCATTTCATCACGATGCAAAGGAGAAAAATTTTGAAATGCTTTAAAAGAACCAGAGAGGTGTACAAATCTACTCTGATACTATACCAAAACTTGCATTTTGGGGAAAAAACCCAACCAACCACACACACTCTGGCTCATTTAACTTCATAAGGTCAAAAAGGTTTTTGCAGGTATTTGAAGAAGAAAGGAATTCCATCTGATATTACCACTTATAAAGCAATCATTTTTAAAATGTGGCTGTCCTGGTCTAGACAGGACAGACTAAAACTAGAATTTCTAACAGAAACTCAGATGCAAATTTGAGCCAGGATTTCAGTGAGTCTGTTTCATACACAGGTATTTTTATCTAATAGAAGACAACAAAATTATCACCATACCTTACTCCAGATAAACTGTCAAAAGCATGTAGGTCCAAGACATTAGAGAGATCAACTCTAAAGAGAGAGGGAAAATGAAAGCTTTGTATTTTTCATGTATTTAAATGTCAGGTTTTAAAGGTGTTTACTGAAGCAAATATTTGTTTTCTTGTCTTGTCTATCAGACTAATGCCACGAATACTTAGCCTTATATTTGGGTATCAGTGGCTGGTACTGTCTTCTACAAGGAAATGCTGTGTTTGATTACACAATAACATGTAAGCACAGAAACAAAATTTTTAAAATTTTCTGTTTTACAGTAAAATACAAGGTATTTCCAAAAATATGATAAAATCCCTTATACTGGATGCCTGAATAATAAATTATTTTCCCTGAATGGGAAAAGGAACCTTGAGCCTCTCAAGACAGAGACAAACACCTGGAATACATGTAGCTTATACTGACACACTGTTAGCAAACAAAACTGAAAACAACTTTATGAGGGAAGCACTACTACTAGGCATTTCAGCTCTACAATTTGAAACATACAAAAGAAAAATGTAATACAGAATAGGCAGTACCAATCATATCTGCTTACAAGAATGGCTACCTATAAACTTACATAAAAAATTTTTCTTCACAAAGCAATACAGACTACAGATTTCACTGCTAATAGCAACTGACAGCTTTTCAGATGCAGTTAATGAAATGTGGCTAAATAAAAAGAACAGGTAAAAAAACACCCACCTCTTGAATACAACCAGAATCATTCAAGTTTTGCATTCAACAGCAGTTGTACCAAGCAATTTCTAAGATGAAAGACTTATAATGGAATACACAAACAATTCCTGCGTAAAATTCATTACCAGCTCAGTTCTCAGCAGTGTTCTAAAACATCACGTAGTAACCCTCCCTTTTAAATGTGGGCTTTTGAGGGACAAACCCCTCTTAAAAGGGGTATGTCCTCAAATAACATGCCAATAAATTAATTTTGTGCTTATTTCACATTTGGAATGTTTAATAATGGAAGAGACTGCATGTATCATTTACAGAAGAATATTTACAAGTAACAAAGAGTTGTCATGGAGGACTGAATCTGAGGCCCACTTTATCTCATATTCAAAACATAGTGCTAGCTGGCATCAGACACCATACAATATGTGAAGAGATCACAAGCTGAATCTCCCCCTAATGGACATTTAAAACACAAATAATGTAGTTCAGTATCTTCTTCAAAATTGGTCCTATCTGATCACCCAACAACAGCAAGTATTTTTCTTTACAATTTCCAATGACATTTGACAATACCCTTTAAATTTGTTTAAATCAAAAACCTGTATTTTATGAACTTTGACCACAATAATTGATGTAAAAGTGCACAAATCAGTCCCACCAGTCTGGAAGTTATACTGCACTCCTAATGCTCCTCGGAATACAGTATCTGTTTAAGTCCTTATTAAAGAAGAAATCTCAGTCAGAATTTCAATTAAAAATAGCAAAAAACAGTGCAATGATTTTTTTTCTTTTTGTTCTTGTAACTTCCTTCCACTGCTTTCCAAGTAATTTTGTAGTAACAACTTATTTGCAGCAGCAATGAGAATAATATTTAAGGTGACACAATTAAAGGAAAACACTGTAGTGCACATTATTAGCTCAAAACCAACCTGGCCATGCAAGCTGCTCTTCAATCACAAGGTTGTTTCACAGTATAACTTTGTGGCCAAGAAGGTCAAGGGTGTCCTAAGGTGCATTAGGAAGAGCATTGCCAGCAGTTCATGGAAGGCAATCCTGCCCCTCCAAGTCAGCTCTAGTAAGGCTCTGCCTGGAGTTCTGTACCCAGTTATGGGCTCCTCAGCACAGGGGAGACATGGAGCTCCTGGAGGGAATCCAGGGGAGGGCAACAAAGATGTTTAAAGAACTGGAGCACCTCACTCTGAGGGAACTGGGCCTGTTCAGACTCAAAAAGATGACTGAGAGGGGATCTCCTCAGTGTATAGAAATATCTGAAGGGAGGGTGCCAGAGGATGGACCAGGTTTTCAGTGCTGCCAGGCAACAGGCAGAAACTGACACACAGTAAGTTCCACTTGAACATGAACAAGAACTACTTTACTGCGTGGGTGACCAAGCACTGGAACAGATTGCCCAGAGAGGCTGTGGGGTCTCCTTCATGGGGGATATTCAAGAACCATCTGGACACAATCCTGTGCCATGTGCTCTGGGATGACCCTGCTAGGCAAAAGGGTTGGACAAGATGACCCACTGTGCTCTCTTCCAACCTCACTCATTCTGGCATTCTGAGATATGAACACTAACAAAGAAAAATACAAATTAAAAATACATTTTTACTTCCTCAAAATTTTTTTCTAGATGCTTATTCATAAAATAAATATTGGATTTCTAATTCAATAATTTTCCTTTAATAAAGCTGATTTAATAGAACACTTTAAAGTGTCACTAAATAAGCAGGATCTAGTACCTAGTAATAGTGGCCATTTAATACCTTGATCTTTGTGTCTCTAGAATTTTAACAAGTCCATTTATTGACCTAAAATAAAACAGAAAAATCATTAGTTAGATGAAAATATAGCTATGATATATTGCTTGAATATGTTAACAATGGACAGCATCATGTGAAATAGCATCCCAACTATGTTATTAGCTTGTTAAATAACTATCAGATATGGGCTGAGATATTTGGTTTCCACTAACAGCTGGGGAACTTCACAAGTTCTGACAACATGATACCACCAGTGAGAACAGCGTTTTCCTATCCAAAGCTATTCACAATACATTCTGCTCAGTCTAAGCATTTTTATTTTCATATTTAAAAATACTAATATAGTTGTAAAGTATTTAAAAATGTTAATGTTTAATTTGGCTTATCATGGTATTGATAGTAAAGAGTAATGTCTTCGATCATTAATTTGATTCAGACCATTGGTTCTTCTGCTCCCATGACAGTTGTTTGAGACTTCCTCTATATATCTTTGCATTTGCTAGTGAACTCATATTTACCAGCAGATTTTTTTCCACTTCTGCTAATTCTCAAAGATGGCAACAGCTGTTCAGAAATGTAAAAATATAAACACTTAAGACAAAGGCCTGTCCTTGTGAATAACATCAAATATTACCTAGATAGACAAAATGATAAGATTGTGTAAGTACATAGAAGGACTGATATATCTTTAGCAAGAGGCAGTCTCTTTTCTCTTATAAGCTTACCAATTTTTGCCAATCCAATGAGATCTAATTTCTATTCTAACACCAGTAAAGAAGTAACTATGTTTAAATTAATTTTTGATGAAGTAGTTTTACTAGTGATTTTTGATGAAGTAGTGCTGGCATTAGTCATTCCAAAAGTTTCATACCTCACAGATGTTCTGACTTTATTCAATTCTTCTTCTGAAACCAAATCTGTTTTATTGATGATTATAAGATCAGCTAATGCAACCTGCCTATGTATTAAGAAAAAAAAAAGAGAGAAAAAGACATCACTTACAAACAAATACTTTATCTGTAAGGCAGAAACATCATCTCTCCCATGGCCCCAAAAGATAGTATGAACATTGTTAGTACAGAAGGGCAAGCATTAATCAAACTAGAACACCATGGAGAATGATTAAAGTACAACTGACTTCTCCTCAATATGTTCTTCTGTACCCTAACAGATCAAATCAAGGCTTGCTAGATTCTTTTATTTCAGGGTTGTTTTGTTTGTTTGCTTGTTTGGATTTTTTATGTCATCTAATCCAAAGTGGTTAGTGATTTAACAACTTTACAAATCCCTATTTGCCTTGCATGTGGTCCTTGTAATACAATACTTGAAGTCCCTTTATTTTATGAAGACTTCAACTGTTACAATAACCCTTAATTATAGTGGCAGAAAGATCAAATGAAGCATTTATAAACATTTTACTTCATTACACCAATCTACCTCAGTTTAAGCAAAGCAGGAGAAAAAAAAACCCTATAAAAAACCCATTTCCAATGAACTTTTATACAGTGCAATTCCCAACTTGATATATAAAATTAATTTCTACATCCATACCGAGATGCTTCATTAATAAGGCCTTCTGGTTTCTCCTCTGTCAAGTGCTAAACAAAAATTAAAAGAATTGGATTAATCATATTCAAATTAAATTTAAATTCATTTGCAATTGAAGAAAGCCAAATCCAATTCAGTTGAGGTCTGTTTTTCGACAAAGTATTGAGGAAGATGGCATCTAGAATCTTTCTGTTAAATGATAATGAAGAAGTACATTTATACATTCACCATCACAGAGATTTGTAATTAGCTTAAAGCAAACTCTTCTAAACTGTCTAACTCTTCCAACTCTTTAGTATTATTATTAGAATGCTAAAGAGTTGGAAAACTTTCTAATATTTATTTTAATTACTTTTCAGCTTTAAAATGAAGTTAAAAATTTACCATGACATACAGTAACAATGAAAAAATGTACCTGGAAGAAAATGAAGGCTCAGTTATTTTACAAATGAGTGTGAACTCAACTAACTAACAAAACACAGGCTAGGCTTGCAACACAGCATTTCATATATGTAACTTCACACTCTTTTTCTCTGGAAGACTGTACAAGGCAAACTGTACTTTGATAGTAAAACTGGTAACTTTTTTCAGGTGCGTATGAACAAACCACTGCTCTTTGGCAAGTCTGTCCAAAATCAGAAGCTACAGGAGTTTCAGTATCATCTCCACTTGTCTGCCCAAGCTACTGTCTTCACAGAAGAATTAGTGAAAGGGAAGAAAATACCTGCACCCCAAGCAGCAGCATAACATTTAGCAAGAAAAAGGCTTACTTAACTTAGGCACAGCAACAGACTACACTGAAGCAGCAAAGTTCTAGCTACAAGTTATTTTCTGCCCATTCTGCCATGGAGGTAGCAATCTCTAGGAGAGAAATGTCACAGACATCTGAGGGAAGTAAAACTTCTAACTGATGCTGTAATATTAGTAAGAACTTGGCACTCATGCTTACATCGCCAGGAAAGTTAGAGTCCTGTGCACTCCTTCATCAGCTCTAAATGTACCAGGAATATTACTTTAAAATCTCAGTTTCAAGTTACAGAAATACCTAATTAAAAGTGGAATCAATTGTCATGGGAAATATATAGCTTTTTTAAAACCTAGAAAACTTTTTTCTTTATTGGAATTATCAGGCATCTAACAGCATTTTACTTGTAGAAAAGCAAAAATAGGTTATTGCATACTGTGAGTCTATCATGTAAAAAGAAACAGAACTATTTCCTGATTGTGCACAACCTAAGCAGAGAACAACAACAAGATGACTCTCAGGAACCTCTCCTCTAACCTTTTCTTTGTAATCCTCTGTGTTTTGATTCTATTCACTTAATGTTTAGGTTTGTTGCCCTGAAAAGAACAAATGTCACTAGTCCAGATATCAGGTCCTGGAAGTTGAGGACTGCAACTTCAAGCTGTCTAACCGTTTGCCATCGATTAAAGAAATTAGTATTTCAGATTGCTATGTGACAAACCTGTTAGATTGATAACCCATGGCATCAATTAGCACAGAGATGGTGGTATGGTTGGCCACAGGGGATGTTTGTCAGCTTTTCTTGCAATGGGTTGGTTCTTTGAAGCATAGCATACTTAAATTGCTGCCCATTATCTCAATGTCATTACCTGTATGGCTTTTAAAGTTCTTAGAATAATAAGCAGCTGTTGAGGTCAGGCTTTGCACTCAGAGGAACTAAACAAGTTAGCAAATCCTTCTATACCAAAGTTTACTTAGTACACAACTGAGAAAGTCTGAAGTTCCTGCTATTCTGAGTAGATGTCAGTGTTATACAGGTTTACTGATTAGATAATATATGTTTTCATTGAGGTGCCAAAGGTAATAGTAGATAGAAAATTTGAATGTTTCAAAACATTTTTGTGTTGTTTCTGTTATATTACTTGAAAGTCTAGCATTTGAAAAACTAATTTTCAGTAATAATTTACCGCTGCTGTGTGCAACACAATTATATTTCATCTAAGACAGTAATTCAGCACTGCATGGAAAAAGATAAACGGAACAACATTTTTGCAAGCAATAAAACACATCTGAATTAGTATGAGGGAACCCAGCTGAAAAGGGGCTGACCTAAAACATATGATTTCTTGTGATAGTTGAGCTGATTTAGAAAGATAGTGACTACTTAAGGGCAAATCACCCCCTTCCTCTCACTCTTCTACCAACTCCTCCACAAAAGTTCTTGCAGAACACAATGAAGTTAACTTGCCAAACTGCTATGAGGTTAGATTTGCTCTCTTCCAGTCCAACACAAATCGATGAGAGGACAGGACTGCTGATTTACCCTTTTGGTAAGTCACCTATTAGATAAGCACAAATGAAAGGAGAAACCAAAGTAATCCAAACAAAAAAAAATCTTACAAAGGAAGAATTACTCTCTTATTTTTAAACCATTATTCTTCAGTTCTCTGAGCCACTTGCAGCCATTTTAAATGCAGAAATATTAAAAACACTTCCACAGCATGGAATTTTAAATGATTGTTATAGATGGGTAACGCAGTGGCTGGCTCCTGCAATTAAAGGATGAATATTATGTGTATATTAAGAGAAGTTCTATTAATGTATAGTTACATTATTGTGATTTCTTGTTTGGATGTCCTCTGTTCTCCCCACAGTCCCCCTTTCCCCCCTGTATGGTTGCAAAGAGATGGCTTTGGTAGTTGGGACATGTGGAAGGAGGGCGTTTTAATAAACCTTTGAAAAATGAGCATTGTTTCTCACAAATGAGGGCTTGGTCCGGGATATAAAACCTCATCTCTGTGGCCCTAGGGGATTTTGGACGAGAGGCATGCCTCTGCCGGGTTTAACAGAGTTGCCGAGTTTGACCTCTCCTGGGACCATTGGTGATTGCAGGTTGACACCCTGGAGACAACAGAAGACTGAATAACAAAAAGGAAGAGGGTGAAGATAAAGCCCCCTGAAAAAAAATGCAGAAAAAAGTGCATATTGTGTATGTGTGAGATGGAGTCTGGGAGTGTGCTTGGAGTGTGTGAGACTTAGGAGAGAACCACAAGCAGGAGGGGGAACTCAAGAGCACCTGGGGAGACCAAGGTAAGAGTTACCAGATTTAGTGGGTATTAGATCAGTAGGAACTGTCAGTCAGCGGCAGCCACAAATGTACTGGAAGGTTCCAGGCACATACAGCCACTGGTGGTGGGAGTCACCAACTGCGGGAACTGCCAATCGGATCCATGTGATGATCCCGCAGGTGGGGCCACACAGGTAGACTGGAAGGGAAGGTCCCAGGTGCGCGGGGCCACCAGCAGCAGGAACAGCTGAACAGTGTGGACCACCTGACAGAGTGTGGGACCACAGGGGTACCACATGGGACAGCAGCACGCGGTGCAATAAGCTTCCAGTGTGCACTCGGCGTGATAGACTTCCAGTGCTGCCAACCCAGATGAGGGGGGGCGGTGGCAAGTTGGAGCATGCTAGGTGTGATTGCGTACAGCACTGCCAACTTTCTGCACTTGCTGACCCAGTGGAGTCTGCTGAACAAAGTTTGCATGCAGCACTGCTGACAATCAGGAGCTAGGTCAGTGATCTGGGGGCCACGCAGCTGTGGGAGCACATGTGAGTGGCTCCCAGTGGTTGCCCCACACTGGTGCTCTGGAGGGCACTGGGCTGTGGCAGCTTCCCTGTGATCTGCCAGCATAAGGCTGCATGACTCCAGGAGCCCAGAAGGGTAGCTTTCAGCAGTTGCCCTGCACTGCCCTGGAAGGCACCAGAGCACTGGACCATGCCAGCTTCCCTACGGTATCTGCCAGCATAAAGGCATGGCACTGCAGGAGGCCACCTGGGTGGCTTTTGGCAGTTGCCCTGCGCTATGCCAGAAGGCACCAGAGTGTGAGACTGCGGCAGTGACAACTTGGTTATATGGGACTACAAGCGGGTAGTTTGTTTGCTTTTGCTTCCCAGGAAGAAGGTTAAGGGTTTATTTCCTTTCCTTTCCTTTCCTTTCCTTTCCTTTCCTTTCTTTTCCTTCTTCTCACTGTTTGGAAAGCAGGCTAGAACCTGTAGTTGGCTGATTGGGAAAGTGGGCCTTGTTGGGAGGCCCTGTGGCTGGCCAATTGGGAAGGCGGGCCTTGCGGTAGGATTTTTGGTTGACTGATTGGGAAAGTGGGCCTTGTTAGGAGGGCCTGTGATTGGCTGTCAGGATAGGACTAGGAGCAAGTAGGGAATCCCTAAAGGAAGTAGGAAGTGAAGAGATATCAACAGGTATACCCTCAAATAGTCCCCTGGGAAGAAAACTAGCCCAGTCGAAATATGACCCCAACACCAAAGATAAGGACTAGGCTAAGATGACAGAGTACTCTATGACAGAGTGGACTATAGGAGAAATTAGGCCCGATCATGTACTTTGGCTGAGATATGGGTCGGAAAAAAGAGTGGATATATCGGGCTTTAAACATCTATGTAAGGGCTAAGAAACCATTTAATCAGGGAGTGACTACACTGCTTGTTGGGAAGAAGAAATCTCGCCTTCAAGGGTGGGCGTGTTTAAAGTAACAAAGAGTAAAGAATGGGACCCATTACACTATTTGCCCCCTACATTTCCACTGGCACCAACTGCACCTCCCTTGTCCTTTCATGGGCCTACTCTAAATACTAAAGACAGAATGGCACAGCAAGAAGAAGACAGTTAAAGGAATGAGAACCAGGGAGTGACATTATCTCCTCTGAGGGAAGTACCACTGAGTGGGCATAGGGGGCAATTAGATTTCTAACTGTACCACTCAATTCCTCTAATGTACGTTCAAGAAAGAGTTAAAAAGATTACTAGAAGACCCCATTAGATTAGCGGAACAGTTAGATCAATTTTTAAGGCCAGCATTTATATGTGGGATGAAATGCAATCAATAATGATTATTAAGCAACCATGTTATTTACACCAGAGGAAAGAGAGATGATCTGGATGGCTGGGATGCAGATATAGGAAAGGGAGCACATGCAAGGACCCCCTGGGGATCTGAAGATGCCCACTATATGCCCTATTTGAGACCACAACAACCTTGGGGGAAGGCAAAACATGGAGGAAAGATTATAGAACTTTAATTGTAAGGGATATTAAGGGATATAAGAGGCAGCCCCGCAAAGCCAGAATGCTTGTAAGGCATTTGATGAAGAACAAGTGAGGAAAGAAACCTCAACAGTATGGCTAGAAAGACTGAGGAAAAATATGAGGTAGTATTCAGTTATCAACCCTGATACAGCAGCCAGATAGACCTTGCTAAAGATATATTTCATCACCTATGCATGGCCAAATATATGGAGAGAATTAGGGAAGTTGGACAGTTGGCAAGAAAGGGGATTGGAGGATCTCTTAAGAGAGGCACAGAAAGCATACGTCAGGAGGGATGAAGAGAAAGTAAAGGAAAAGGCCAGAGTAATGTTAACTGCCATTACAGAAGAACAGATTTGTTTTTATTGTAAGAAAAATGGACATATCAAGAGAAATTGCTGCCAAAGGGAAAGGGACCTGAAGGTTTACGAGAATGAGTGAAGAGGGGAGACGGAAGACTAGAGGTGTCAAGGGCTCTACCTATTGGGAACAGAGTATCAGGAGCCCTTGGTAATCTTAATAAGTCCCCAAACTGAAGAATTTGAATTTTTGATAGACAAGAGAGAGCTGAAAACACTTGTGTTTGTAAAATTCAAAAGGGATGCAAGAAGAGTCAAAATACCATGCAAGTAGTGGGCGCAAAGGGGGAAAGGTTTGAAAGCATTACCCCTCAGTGGGGAGGTCCCTTTTCAGGTACTAACCACTGAATCAGCTGTGCAAACCACAGAGCAGCAATGGACTCATGTCAACAGAATTAAAGGCATGATGGAAGAACCCAAAGAATGGACTATAACATCCAGACCAAGTAAGACAAGATTGACTCTTAAGCAGAGACTGAGAGATAACCAGAGAAGCACTAGGATGTCCAAAAAGTAGAGTCACACTTCCACCAGCCAGCTTGAGGACTGTTTTAAGTAACACTTTGGGTGGGGAATTTGAATTGTATCAGTTATTGATGTAATTGTCCTGTTTTAATGGGTGGGGATTGCAAGTGTCTGTTGAGGGGAAGTACACAGGGAACAGTGAGAGGTGCTGGGGTAGTTCACTTGGGCATTGACAAGTAAGACAGGGACTAGAGGGCAAGACCAGGCTGGCCCCTGTGCTCGCCACCAAGAAGATTATATAGCCCTGCTGCGGGCAGCAACCCCGTAAGCATAGTAAGGTGGGGGCAGAAGCTACACCAGACCCCTATCATTCCTCAGTTGTCTTTTCCCTACAGAATCCAATACAGGTACAATTGACAAATAGAGTACAACAGGGACTAGAGGGCCAACTCAAGCTGGCCTCTATACTCGCCCCCCAAGATACACCTGCTACACCTGGGTAGCAACCCCATGGGCAGGGTAGATGAGGGTAAAAAGCTATACCAGACCTCCGTGATTCCCTTTTGTCTGCCCCAACCAATTCATGTCACCAACTCCACCAATCATTCTGCTTAAGCAAAACCTGAGGTTTTATTTTTTCCCCTTATCCCACTGTCCTCACTCACATCAACAGATACTATTATGACTCAACCAAAATAAAATCTGACTCAAGAGAAATAAGAGTAGATAATCAAAATTAAAAATGGGAATTAATTGCTCGAGCCAAATGACTTACAGAAAAGAAATAGGGGGGTTTGGTATAGATGATTAATGCAATGGTTGGCTCTCGCAATTAAGAGATTAATATTTTATGTATGTTAAGAGAAGTTTCATTAATGTATAGTTACGTTATTGTGATTTGTTGTTTGGATGCCCTCTCTTCTCGCTAGAGTCCCCCTTTCCCCCTTGTATGGTCTTTCTTCTTATTCAGTCCTTTTGTTCTATTTTGTTACGGTTTAATAAAATGTTGAAATTTTAAAAGTGAGCGGCATTTCTCACAATGATGAAAGCATTTTTTCATATGGTCACTTTTTTTGAATCCTGCAAAATCAATACCCAATCAAAGCAGTAACCTCCTAAGTTATTAAGTTGCAAATAGTTATATTTACACCCACCTATTACCAAAAAAAAGGGAAAAAAAAGCTGAACTATTTGAATTAATCACAATTTTTGCTGACCCAAGCTTACTGTTCTATATGCCTGTTCTTACATTATATTTTATATACAGATTACTCTAATACCTGCTCTTTTTGTCTGCTTCCATATAATATTTTAATGTGAAGCAGTACCAGGACACTCTGTGCTCTCATTTATCCCTGCCACAGCTACCATTACATTAGTACCCTTCCCAGACCGAGCCCTAACTCAGTTGTTACCACACTGTATAAGACATCTGTTCTTAGTACTCCCCTTTCAAGTAACACAGAGCACTGACCAATTTCTCCATTGTTTTTACAGCAATTGGATTAAAAGCAACATTCCTGAGTGAAGAGATAGATCTAGAAGAAACCAAGAACTTAGCAACCTGGCAACTCTTGTCACTCCTGTTGCTGTGTCTGTATGAATCTGAATTCCTGCAAAAATCAGTAATTCCTTGCGCCCATTCAAAAGATAGTAATAATGAAATACATCCTCATTCAACCTAAGAATTACAGCTATTGTTAAAATTAATTAATCCACATGAACATTACTGCAATAGCTGTTCTAATGCTGCAGTTTTAAACCATGTAACAAATCTAGTAACTTACCTGTAATCCGTGCTTTGCATCAACAACAGACACAATACCTAAAATATTAAAATGGAATAGAAATGTGCTGAAAGCAGCTGACAGTTTAATAACTTGCAAACCTCCTGTACAAAGGAAACAATATCAGCACATTTACAACTAGTTATAATAAACTGGAAGCACTGAAAGTATGTGAACATTAAACTTGTTATCTAAGTATTTTTTTATTCATTGTCACATCTGCAGTAGTAAAATGTCTACAGAACCACGTGAGATAAATTCTCACAAAGTAGATGACTCATCTTCCACAAGAGGAAATTGTCTGAGGTATGCTTTTACAGAATATTGAAACAAATTAAGGGACTGACTGATGTATGCAGCCATTCTGATGGTAAATGACCAGGAATTTGCAAGTCTCTGCCAGAAACTTAGGAAGCTGCTTCATGTTGAACTCAATGTTTCCTTCCTTGGTTAGATGGGTATTTCACAGACTGACCAAAATGTTAGTAGGGCATTTTTTTAAGCCAAAATTAAACTTTTTTTCCTACATTAAAAAATTGCTCTTTAACTACATATAGTGATGACTTATCTTTCAGTAATCTCATGTTTTTATTAGAACACAGCAAATATTAAAGCCAATGAGTACAATAGGCAAAGAAAGCAAAAAACAAAAGGTAGAAACATCCAGGTGTTGAGAAGTTATAAATTCAGAAAAATAGGAAACCCTTTAGGAAACACTGCATTTCAGGAGAAGTGGGGAAGGAAGAAAGAGAAAAAAAGTATGCTGTAATATTACTCCTAAATGAGGTTTTATAACATATAGCTAATGGGATTTTCTGCATACATCACTATCAAGAGCTGTCCATATCTGATCCCTTAAAAAATCATTACACAACTTTTTCTGGATTTAGCAAGATTGAGCACCTCACCAAGTAAATAAACAGGGATATCTCTGTGATCAAATCTGGCAACGTAAAAACCAAATTCATAAATTTCAAACATTTTCTGAAACCTTGCCTTAAAACACCAATAATACATTACTCCAAATCCAGATATGAAATGCCAACACAGGAAAATAAGCTTGCACTTCTTACCATCAAGATAGATGTCACTTCCCAGCTCAGAATCAACCCAAAACATGGAGGCCACAGCTCCTAAGAAGTGTAGTATACATACAGTTGCAAAATTGAGATTTTTCCAGTAAACTACCAACATTGAGGTATTTCATAGAAAAACTGTATTTGCAGTGCTAACAATAAGATCAGTGACTAAAGTAATTCTGGCACCTGAAACTGTTTACCTGAAGTGATACGATGCAGTCCTTCAAACACCACTCTGTATCAGACTCAAATACCTGTCAGCCGTTCTAGTGCTTACTCAGGCAAGATATAGCAGGGATCACAACATGAAATCGTTTTCTGGTATCTATTGATTTTTTTTCCAAAAAGCTTAATAGTTTTCCAATTTGACTCAGACAGAATTTGTGTGTAACAGAGGCCAAATCAATGTCTGTCTTTTTAAGAAAATTACTTTATAATGACAACTATTTAGCTTTGAGCTGGAAAGCACCAGTCTCCTAAAGGGCAAACAATTTTCTGATAAGAATTTCCTTCCATCTCCATCTACAACAGATTTTTAATGTGGATGATTTAGAGAAAACTGTTTTGGATGGCTATTCCTAACATGCGCTCAAGTTAAAACACTTTTTTAATAATAAATACTACTAAAGAGCACAGAAGGATTTTACAAAAGCCATCCAAAACAGTTTTTTTTATTATTGCTCTTTAAGAAGAATGTACTGGTCTGTTTCACAATATATTTTACGACCTCACAAAATATAAGGCCTATCACAACCAGTGTAACAATACAACAGATGCAAACTATTTAGACTTTAAAAGGAGTAATGTAGAACATCAAAAGTGTACTGAAAACTACTACTTTCAGAGTATGTTTCTCTTTGCTAAGCCCAGTTTTTTCTCTAAATGGAAATACACTGTAGCTGTATTTCTACCAAGCTTTAGAATCAATTTAGAGCAAGTTCAGCAAACAGAACCCAAACAAACACAACCTCATATCTGCACCTTGAATCAATTCATTAGAGTCTCTACCAAAGCATAGGCACCTGACAACTCACCACTGTCGAAGTGAACTAACTGGTGAGCAAATAAGCACTTCATAAAAACAGAATAATTATCATGGTTATGAAAATTGTAATATGAACTACCTGGATCTGCCAAACCAGTTGTTTCTAACAATATATAGTCAAATTTTCCTCTCCTTTGCATCAGGTTCTCAATTGCTTTCACACCATTGTCCCTGTAAGAAGAAACAATTAAATCTGAGAACAGAAAAAACAAGCTAAAGCATGTATTTAAATGTATCTTCTGATGCAGAACACAGTGTCAGTATCATCAAAGAAAAAGGTTTTGAGTCAGGACATTTGCAGACTTACAGTCCTCAATGAAAATTTAGTTATCTGCTGGTATATTATTAGGCAAATTTTAGTTTTCTGTTTCATTTTAGTCTGAAAATAGCATTTGCCTAATCCCACCAGGCGACTTAAAGATTTGTTTTCAAACACTGAACAACCTGTAAAGGACAGTAAGGCTGTGTAGATATGTAACTATTTGGTTTGGCAGCTGATAGATACAGAAATAAGGGGTGAGGCAGAAATGAAGCATGCTGCCCTGCCTTTCTACCTCATCTACACCAAGATTAACATGCCATTTACCTAAATTAGAGCTGATGAAGTCAGCCTGAAGCAGAAATGTATAGCATTTACATAAGAAACCAATGTACATAAAACATAGCAGCATGTAAAAACAATAAAAAAACCAGTGTATATAAAACTTTTATGCTTCTCTTAAGACAGCATCCCTTCCACCCCAGAAAAACAGAATCCACTAAGATCCTCCATTTTCCACTTACTACCTATTACTATTTAAGACAAAAGATCAGTTCTCCCAAATTTTCAGGACAAACAGGCCATGACCCTTATTTACAAACTTAGCACAAACAATTCAGCACTGAAAAAAACAGGGTAAAAAAAAACATGTCAAAGGAACAAATACTCTCTTGCTTTTTACCATGACCATCAGCTTACAGATTTGGATACCGTGTCTCATTAGGTCACAAAAGGTTTTCCATTCATCCTTTTTGATGAATACAATATTGAAGTAGGAACCAATGTACAAAGAAAGAAGCAGACTAAGTGTTTTGTGAGGAAATTCGGAAACCTGAGTCCTAGTTCCAGCCTACCTGAATATTCAGCTCTCTATATGGAAGTATATTATACTAACAGTAGAGGGACAGATCCCTACTCAACAATAGCCCCATGGTGTATAAGTTAGTATTTAGATTACTTTTCTGAAAGACACCAATTCCAAATCCAGTAAGGCAGCAATAGGAAATAAATTTCTACCTCCCAAATTCCAATTGTTTTATCCAACAAAGGAATGAAATTCTGGATGTCTTCTCCCTTCTTCAATTCCCCACAATATCCACTGTAAAAACTTGGACAATAGCCCTTACTCACTTTACTGAACAGCACAAGCAGCCATTTCTGAGCTCTAGCCATTCTTCATAGAGCTCTCCCCCTTGACTGATTGCCAGAGATTTCTCCAAGGCACTTCCTGAAAACACAAGTAGTGCTATATTTTTAATCTACAATCTTGCATGACAATGCCTGTAAGAGAGAGATATGTGGATTACATTCTTTTCTCCTGAGACCACGTTTCTGACATGTTCTTAAGAAATTCGTATTTTCTGAGAAATTTAAAAGCTAAGACAAAGCTCATTCCACAAAGATCAAACCCCATTGGATGATGGCACATCCTAAGTGCCACAAACTTTGCTAAAAGAAAGGGATGCCAGCCTACGCCTGCCTATCAAATAAAGGCTCTGTCTGCACATTTTATTTTAGGCTCTGTGACCAGAAAAGCTACGTGTATCTTTATTGATGAAAACAAACCAACAAAAATCCCCCACCAACGCAGGATAAATTGTAAACAATGTAAGCTTCTTACTATGGTACAGATATGAAATTACAGCTAGAGCAATTAAAAATCCTGAAAGCAAAGAGTTCAAAGAACCATAGCCATCAAGCATACATCTCCCCATTTTCTTGATGATTTGCAAATAGCTAGGGGAAAGCAAACAAAAGAAAATATTACCTACCAACATATTATTTTTATTTCCATTTGCTTGAAACTGAGTGGGACAAATGGAGGTATAGCACTTTCCAACAGGGTGATGTATTTACTCACTTTACTCTGAGGGCCTACATTTATGTGCAAAATAGATTAATGCATGTCACTATTTTATGAAAACCGGCAAAAAGACTCTCTGCCCTTCTGAAGACTATGAGGTATGTTAATAATTTCAGTAATGGATTTAAAATTGCAACAGTCTTGGTTTCCAGCAGTTTTATATACTTGTCATTTTGTGGCAAAAAGAAAGATTTCTGCATGTTTACATACCTTCTCCGAATTCATTCAGAATAACTGCTATTCTTTTATTGTGCTGTTCTGTCAGTATGTAATTTAGAAGAGTTGTTTTTCCAGCCCCTAGAACACAGACCATATTTCTATTAAAATGTAAAAAAAAAAAACCCATAAAGTTTAAAATAAAAACTAAATACTATTATGCATGCACATGTACACTTCAAGCAATTCTAAACAGAAGTTTTCATTTTAATACCCTACATTCTATTCTAATGATGTAGAAATTAATTTGTAGATATATTTCAACCCATAGAACTACAGAACATTAAATCTCAGTCTTAAATGACTCACAGATTTTTCCATTCATTAAATGTCAGTACTTGGTAAACTTATAAGTTCCCTACTAGCTGGGCGGTTTTTTCCTACAAAACTAACTTCTATGCTTCTCTTTACAAAAGGCAAACTTAATCTTCTCCCTCTTACTGCCTTTTCTGACCAGTTCTGCCGTCAGTAACCATGGATGTGCTACTAACTGCCTTTCAACGGGGCGTTGTTAAAAAACATGTTCACAACCCCTGCGACACCACCTTAGGAGCAGTTTCATCCCATGCACAAGATCACAGAATTGTCAAGGCTGGGAGGGATCTCTGGAGATCATCTAATCTAAAGCAGGTGACCACTACAACTAGGGAACCTTTCTTACTTGTCCTTAAGAGGTTTTTCTCTGCAACAGTGTGATGCAGAACAAAGTTACAACTTTTAGAACAGTGATGGAGATCCTAAATTTAACCAGATTCTTACAGGCCATAACTGTGTGTAGCACACAGTAACTCTGCTGGTCGAGGAGTACGGGAAAAACGTCCAACTTCACCTTTTTCAGACCGCAACGCAGTGTGCATTTAACTGAGCCAAACACGTTGCGCTATTCTGACGCAAAGTGACCAAGAGCCGTTTCTCAATCGCGACCTGAACGAAGCGGCCTCTTGAAAGCAGGGTGGTGAAAGCAGCAACGGGTGCCTACACCGCTGCTCAGAGTGGCCCTGCAAATCCACTGGAGCGGCCGGAGGGCCCCGCGCTGCACACCCGGCCCGTGGGGCGGAGGCCCCCGCCCGGCCGCCCGCCCGGGCCTTGCCTGTCTGCACGCAGTCCCTGCCGCGCGCCGCTCCCGCTGCTCACCTAAGTACCCCGTGATGATCGTCACGGGGATCTTCCCGCCGGGGCCGCCATCGGTCTGCTCCGTGCCGTCGGCGCCTATCGGGACCAGGTCAGGGCAGTCCTCGTCCTCCATAAGCGCTGACGGCCCCGGCCCAGCCCAGCCCAGCCACCCCCACCACCGGCGCCCCCCTGGCGTCACACTCCTGACGTCGTTCGGGTGGCGTCATCGGAGTGACGTCGCCAGGTGGTGTCACGCACCGCCGCGCCTCGGCCCCAAGGGCACCTCCCCCGCGCGGGGTTCTGCGCAGGCGCAGCTCGGGGAGCGGGGCGGGGCGGGGCGGGGCGCTCTCAGTAAAGGGAATTTTGGTTCGCGGCGTGTCGTCGCGGGCTGGAGCGGACCTCCGTGCCTGTGTGCGGCAGCCTCCTTGCTCCAGCAGGGACATCGCAGAGCACATGGCAGAGGAGTGTGTCAGACGGTTCTTGAAAAGCTCCAGTGGGGGAGACTCTGCACCCTCTCGGGGCAATCTGTTCCGGTGCTCAGTCACCTGCACAGTAAAAGTTCTTCCTCAGGTTCAGGTGGAACTTGATCCGTTTCTGCCTGTTGCTTCTTGTCCTATTGCCCGGCACTGCTGAGAGGCGTGCTGTCCTGGCTCCACCCTCTTGACGCCGTCTTTCATGCGCTGGTAGACACCGATGAAGTCCCCTCTTCTCAAGGCGTTGTTTCTTCCTGAGTCTGAACAGGCCCAGCTCCCTCAGCCTTTCCTTGTAAGAGAAACGCTGTCCTTTAATCACCTCTCTTGCTCTCTGTTGGACCCACTCCAGGAGCTCCATGTTTCTCTTGTCCTGAGGAGCCAGAACTGGACACAGCACTCCAGGTGTGGCTTCAGCAGGGCTGAGTACAAGGGCAGAATCACCCTCCATGACCAGCTGGCAGTGCTCTTCCTAATGCCCCCCAGGCTACCATTGGCCTTCTCGGCCACAAGGACACGCTGCTGACTCAATGACAGCTTGTTGTCCACCAGACCCCCAGGTCCTTCTCTGCAGAGCTACTCCCCAGCAGGTCAGCCACAAGCCTGGTTCAGACACACAGGAGCACTGAAGGAGCCCCAGTGTGAATAACAAACACAGTGCAGGATGCATGTGCTGTCATCTATCTATAATCAAATAATCAGCAAGATGAATGTTGGCTTTCTCTGCTCTCCATTAGGGACTGTGAGGGGGCACACACCATGTGTAAGAAACAACTACAGTTAATTTTAACAGTGTTATGTGCTCCCCGGCTTTTTGTGGGCCAGAGGTTTAGCAAATAGGTAACACATTTCTCCATGTCAGAAGGTGTAAATGCAACAGTATCAGGGAGGCACAGAGAGGGGATTGGCCTGATGCATGCTTATACATGCACATGCTCAAAACCTAGGTGGGGTTCTCTGCTCTCAAAATAAGGTTCAGTAGCACTAGTTTGAGTGCTGTTGTGGCAAAATATGCTAGGCTTCATCTTGTTTGTCCATCTTATATGGCTTGTAATAAATCTACTTGGTATTTATTCTTGACTCTTCCTAGGTTAAAATATTTAATACTGATAATATTTGATGGTATTCCACTCTAAATAGTTGGCATCTCCTTTCATCATTCTAATTTTACCAAGCATGTGAAAACCTGGTTTAAGAAATGATAAAATAATTCATTTAATACATTGATTCAACCTGTCCATGGAGATACAACCATATTTATTCCAACAGAAATACCCACAGTATGCACGCTGTTGACTTCTAGAATTTTAGCACCAATGCATTATAAAATGCATCTTTTTGCATTCTTGTTTCAGTGACTCAGATCACCTTGTATGATGCATCCTATTTTATAGGAAAAATCTGATCAGCTTTTCAAAGCTGTATCTGCTAGAACCCTGCCTGGTGGTAGATGTTTTTGCTGTCCTGGAACTGCACAGCTTTATAAAATGTTATTATTAAGACATTGATTTAAAAAAATTACAAGATTGTGTAAAAGAGGAGAAGGTCAGAAATGCATTGGGAATAAGCAGTTTTGCATTGCAGTGCATACTAAAAAAGGGGTGTAAGTTGTCTTTCAAAATTAGACAATTTGTAATACCAAAATTTCAATTACATGTCAGTGAGACATCTGGTATTGGGAAAGAAAGGTGATTAAACCAGTGTCATGGTTCCTTAACTGGTTCTGCTTTTCATCAGCTCACATAACACTGCTTATTACTTTTTTTCTTTTGAACAAAATTAACTAAAACAAATACTATGGTTCCTGGGTTTTCTTTTGGTTTCTTTAAAGTTTGTATTCAAATACTAGAATTTTGCTATATTCGCTGTCCTTTCTTTTCTGCTGAACCATGTAATAAAGTCTACTTTGTAAAGACAGATGTAATTTAGTTTGGTAGCAGCCAAATGAGCATTGCAAACTTAAATCTGGGTGGCACAGTTGAAGCGTTTTATTCTAACATATTTGTAGATAAAACATACAAGATCAGAAAGCAAAGTGTCTCTGCGTACCAGGAAGTTGTGTTTAATTATTACTTTAGTTGGCTGCACTTGAAATAACTTACTCCCTTTCCTAATACTGAAGATCTCAGTGCAAGCCAAGGCATTTTAATGATGGACCAAAGACTGGTTTGAATGATGGACTAAAGTGTTTAAGGCTTTAGCATAGAATTAGGGAAGAAGACTATAACAGGAGAATAAGGAAGACTATTACAACTTGCTAATTCCTGATACAGTAGCAAGGGGAGCATGATCTGAGCAAAACAGCAGGAGAAGAAAATAATTGGTATTTCAGTATTATGTTGAATATGAGTCTTAAAGCACAATAGCCCTGTGAGAAGGAGGTTCCTGCATGTTCCTACTAGTCAGTATAGAACAATATAGTTCAGCAGCTCAGAGAAAGGAATTGCAAATTCATACCATGATACCAGTTAACCTGCAAAACAATAAGGAAATGGATATTAAGTTCAGTTTTGTAATCACAAAATATAAGCTGGTATGCAGATGCATAACTTCAGTCAGTATGATTTGCATATTCCCCAGGGTACATTTACTTCTTTCTTGTCTGCTACCTGTTAAACTATTCCTATATTAAGTTATTTTTATTTTCTTATCTGTACTTGCATTGACAGTTTCTCCTGATAACAAGACTTCGTTTTTCTTTGAAGAATGCAGGTTATTCACATGTCATTTAAGACAAGGAAGATCTTACTTCAGCTAGTGCACCTGCTTTTTAACCCTGCTACTTTTTATGGCTTATGTTCTCAATATGCTGATATAATCTGAAACTTAGTGAAACTGGGAACATTAGAAAAAAGATATGGTTTACAATCAGAATTTAAATATCAGACATCATCTAGCAAGTTGCCTCATTGTATGTAAGAAAATTATGTCAGTAAGGGAAAATTTTGTGAGTGTTGTTTCTGCTAGAGTTTTGTTCACTGTGAAGGTGAGCAAACATTTCTGTTTGAGAAACTCAGATGTGAATTTGGCCAGTAGAATTTGTATTTCTCTAGAAGAATTTGCACAGACAAGTGGAAAAAGAGGATATGTTTTCACATAGACTGGTTTTCTTCTTTTAGACTCAAGTGTTTTATAAAAAAAAAAAAAAAAAGGCTGCAAAATGATCTAAGTTCCCTTTGTTCTGCTTCACCAACACAAAACTGAAACTTAAACCTAGGGAGTAACTTTAAATTTATTTTTTTAAGGGAATTCAGTATTTCCTTGTCAATCTATTTAAAACATTTAAAGAAATAATGGAAAATTAAACTCATTTTTCTGAGGGTTAGTCTACTAAATTTCAGATAACATTTTTTGTTTAAAGTACTTTTGACTAAGTTACTTAGATTTTACTGGATACAGTTGAGATCTGTGACAGAAAAACCACTGAACTTGATGGCAGCTTCCTTTAAGGAAAGAGTGTCTAGCTGCACTGGCTACATTACACTCTTCTGATGCGGTAGGAAGGTCGAATATGAGCAAATGTTAGCAGGCATTGTGTGTTCCTGGCAGGTTGCAAACTGAGATCATTACAGTTTTCCTCTTGGTGTGAACCTCCAGATATTCTTACGGGCTCATCAAATCACATTTATTCATTAGTGAATTCACCATACCACTGGTGTTTTTTGCCAAGGATGCAAACTTAACATTATAAAAGATATTGAGGAAACTCCCATGGATCTAACTCAATTGCTGGTCAATCAGCAAAGGTACATCCTCTACAAATAAACAGGTGACACTTAAGCAAGGCTTTCTTGGGATGCAGGCCATGTTTGTGCTGAGATACAAAGTTGTGTTAGCAATACTCATGGTGCCCTGATACTCAGTCATGCAGTAGCATTCCTCACAGGGATACTGCTGCCAATGAAGAAATTTGGAAAGGTGTACCTTACAAGGAAAAAAAATTCCTTGGTAGGTGACATGTAGACATGCCAACATGCCAATCATTGTTTCTTCCAGTGTTTCTTTAATCCCAACTTTCAAACCCCTTCAAAACAATTTGTAGCAGTATCCATTCTTCCCAGGCACCTATACAGAACTGGTGCTGACATTACCACCACTCAACTGTTCTTTGTGGCTGGGCCTGCATCTCCTTAGCCTGCCCAGGTACAGTATCCAGCCAGCCATGGACCCAACACCTCCTAGTCAGGTGCAGGAGGAAGACCAAGTTGAGCATTTGAAACCCAAGAAAAATTACAGGAAAGCATAGGTTTTGACTGATTCTAGGGGTGAAGTGGTGAAGCAATGAGGTGGGGAATGCAAGCATGATTTCCACTGTATCTAACACACCTAATAGCAGCTACTATTGACACCCAAACAAGCTAGTTTTGGAAAACGATGGTCTGTTCTGAATTGCACTGTTTTCTTTAATTTTGATTTTTTGATGCCTTCACGGGAACTTGGTTTGATGAAATTTTTTTAATCCTCTGACTGGAAAGATCTTGTTCTACTTTGTGTTATAAAGGAGTGTTTAGACTTCATTGCTTTGTATTGGTAGGTTGGTTTGTTGCAGGAATTCAAATAATACTGTTTGTTTAGCAAAAAACTGGAGCACGCACTCATACTGACAGTATTGAATTGGATAAGATAACTTAAAAAAATAACTTCACCAGCTTCTCATCTGGTAGTGTTCCAATGAGTTAAAATCATGTAAACTTTCTTAATAGAAGTCCTTTTCGTAAGGAAAAAAGTACTTTTTTCTTCTCCCCCCCCCTTCAAAAAAGGCAATGTAACTGCTGACATAATAGATTAAATGAGTATTTGATGAGTTTTGCTGCTTCTATGCCAAAGTAGGGTTTCCAATAATTTAGTTCATTGAAAAAGAGGAGAACTTTAAATTATCTAAGTATTTGTCCTGTGTCTGCTGAATATATATCCTGGTTTTGACTTGGTTTGGTTGCGTTTCGGTAGAATAAATTTTCTTCATGGTAGTTGGTATGGGGCTGTGTTTTGGATTTGTACTGGAAGAAGTGTTGATAACACAGGGACGTTCTTGTTATTGCTGAGCTGCCCTTCCATAGCATCAAGGCCTTTTCTGCCTCTCACCCCAGACCACCAGTGAGGAGGCTGAGGGGGCACATGGAGTTGTGAGGGGACACAGCCAGGACAACTGACCCCAAATATCCCAGACCACATGGCATCATGCTCAGCATAGAAAGCTGGGGGGAAGAAGAAAGAACAGGGGCTTTTCAGACTGATGACATTTGCTTTCCCAAGTCACATTACCCATAGTGGAGCCCTGCTTTCCTAGGGATGGCTAAACACCCACCTGCCCATGGGAAAAAGTGACTGAATTCCTTGTTTTGTTTTGCTTGTGTGCACAGCCTTTGTTTTCCCTATTAAACCGGCTTTGTCTAGAACCACGAGTTTTCTCACTTTTATCCTTCCAATTCTCTCTTCCCTTTCCACTGGATGAGAGTGTGAGACATAGTTGCCAGCTGGGGTTAAACCATGGCAGCATCCTCTTTCTCAATGTATATACATACTTGCCAAAACTTTAAAGTTTTGGAAACTTTAATTTTGTGTGTCTTCTCAGGCATTTTTTTCCTGCATGTGGCTAAACATTTTAGAGCAATCCTTTTGTCCATGCTTACCTAGACTATATGAAGGTGCAATATAAACAGTTGTATCATTAATAAATGGATGTATTTGTGCTCATTGGTATGTTATCTGCATTTCTGCTCTATTACTATAGCAAGATTTAGTAATCAAGGAAGGTCTCTACTTCATGCCACATGAGCTATTAAAATGAAGCCTGGATTCTTTTTTGTAGCTTCAGTGAGGTAGTGTCTTGCCAGACCCAGTATCTATGGCATTCAAAAGTTTTTCTCGTCACCAATACATGTTGAACTACAGCTAGATATCAGTGATTTGTAATTAAGTGATATTTAAGTTCAAGTTACATGTAGGTAAATGGCTTTAGCTTTATCTTGGTGAGGTAAAGACAGGATGGGTGTGGTGGGTAAATTCCAAGCAATAAAGTGTCCAATTTATTCTTCCCAAAGCAAATATTTGTTAGGTAACAACAATCTATTAATAATAGATTTTAATATTTTCACTCATAAGTTTCTCTGAACTATTTCAGATCTTGTTCTGCTGTAGATCCTTGTGGGTTTTCTTCCCAAAAACATACCCATATTTGTTTCAATTTTTGAATTTTTATTTACCTCTGTTTTCTTAAACCTCTTTGGCATTTCTACATTTCCCTAGGGGCCCTTAGCCAGAGGTTAACCTAGAGATTAACATTCATATTTGAGACCACGCATACTTAACAGTACTTCAAAGAATGGTGAATCCTACAGAGATTCAGAAAAAGGTAATTGTTAGTAGAACATTTTAGGCCCTCACTGTTTGACAATCTTCTGTTCCATGCCTCATATCCCACTTTTTTCCTCTAGACTCCCTCCAGGTTACTAAGAATGGAGAGATAAACTATGACTGCCTTCAATGGGTGAATCCTAATGTTGTTGCCATCAAAGCACAGGTTTAATAAAAACAAGACAATCTAAAACTGAACTGCTTCTACTACCTCAAAATTCATCTGTAGAAACCATGTTTGGCTTTTGTTTCCCCTTTCAAATGAAGGGTGAGTTCTCCTTATCTGCAGCAGTGAAAACTACATCAAGGCAGAAAGAAAAACACCAGTCAGGAAACATAATTTTGTAACACAACCACAAGATACTTAATAAAAATGGCCTTTTTAAAAAGCTGAGCAGTAAGTACTGGTGAACAGAACAGCAGTGCCAAGCTTTGTGCCAAGCTGAGCTGGTATATGGTTTTGTTATCTCTGTTTTTCTTACACACACTGTTTAGATGTAAGAGAAACAAAGATCCTGGGTGCACAGGTGTACTGGCAAAATATTGTCCCAGGTAAAGAGTTGACATGTATTTACCTTTCCCAACTTGCTGTCCCTACTTGCCCAAACAGCTCCATCTATGCGCCGTTGGGGCCGAAGGAAGGTACCTGGCTATCTCTTATCCCTGTGGGACAGTGGGCGTGGTTCTGCCCCGCTCCGAGCAGCCCTACTCCGGCCTGCTCCGCCCGATCCTGCCTGCTCCGCCTGGCAGGACGGGCTGGAGCCTCGGCTCCCGGGGCCGGCCCAGCTACGGCAATGGCCAGCGGTGCGCAGCAGTGCCCGCTGCTTCTTCGCCCGCCCCCGCAGAGCAGCGTTTGACCCCCGGCGGGCGTGCATATGTGTGTGGGTGTGGTGTGGTAGGGCGGAGGCGGAGGTGTCTGACACTCGCACTGCAGTTTCCAAAAGAAAAAGGGTCATATGCGGGACGCGCGTGGATTCCCGCAACTATGCGTGTTCAGATGTACACGGTGCCTTCCGTTCCTGTCCATGCCTAAGCGCTTGCCTTCCCCGCTGCTTCCCTCCAAAATGCCCCCCGGAGGGCTCAGGCTTAGCCTCTGTAAAAGAGGGAGGGAAATTCCTGCTCTCCCCCAGTGCCTATGGGCGCCCTGGCCGAGGCGGACGGCTGGTGAAGGCCGCCGGGAAGGCGCAGGACGCCCGGGACGCCGGGCTGGACGCTGCTGGCGGTGGGGAACACGCGGCAGGGTGAGCAGTCTGCCGTGCACTAGGGCAGATCCCTCCCACTCCGGCCAATTTCAGTGAGGAAGGTAAAATGCGGAAGTTGCCACCCAGAACTGTCAGTGGATCGTCGGGTTTTTAGCCCGGGGCACGCAATTAAGAAAAACAAATAAATGAAATAAAGCCGCCCTTCGTGCGTACAGCCAGTCTCGGTCCTCGTCGGCAGCCGACACCCACGGCTGCTCGCCCGTATGGCGACGTTACCTGCCGCAGACAGGAGGGCGTTCGCCCTGAAAATCAACAGGTAAGCGGCTTTCCTCGTACCCGGCAATTACCCCTCGCCTGGCCAAGACAAGCGGGCGGGCGGCGAGAGCACGGCGGGACGGCTCCTCCCGCGGAGACCCCCGGGGCGGGGAGCCATCTGACAGCTCCAGGTAGCCGGGCTGGCCAGCCTTCGACGGGCGCTGCTCCGCGCCGCCCGCTGCTCCTGCGGGAGTTGCGGACCTGGCTGCACTTCTGCTGTAAGGTTTGCTTTGATGAAGGGTACTCAGACGAAGCCGGCCGTGGGTCCATGTCCTCTGGAAGGAAGGAGACGTCCAGTCTCACCCCAGGAGTTCGTTCCCTATCTGTTCTGTTCGAAGAAGTTCCGAGTTCTTTGGAGGGGCTGCTCGCTGGCGATGGGGCGGGGGATTTGGGTTCCCCTTCACAAGAAGTGGCAAAATTACTTGATCCCTCTAAATTAGCACTCCTGACAAATGAGGAGTTCATGTAGGGCATCAATACTGCAATGGCATACATCAATGGGATTCTTTTTTCATTCTTTCGTCTATGAAAAGGAAAAGTGCCCCGATGACTGAAAATATATCTACCTCCCACATTCCCTCCCTCAACCAAATATGTTAATATGAGTTCGGCTGTTGGAACACCATACTCTTGAGACTAAACTTGCTGTCTGATAGACTTTGGTGTCTTTTCCCAGGGAAGTACTGACTCTCAGCTTGTCTGTGCTCTGTGGTGGCAATAAGAAACCAAGACAATTATTTTCATATTGTTAGGTTAAAGAAAAAAACAGGCCTCCTTTTCAAGAGTCTTGTCATCTGAGACAAAAACTGTTTCCAGGGTGTTGATGTAAGTAACAGGCACCTGAGTTTGCTGACACATAAAAGAACAAATAGCATAATGGTAATATAAACTAAGGATAAGTCTCTGTGCCAGAGAGAAAAGTATGCAGAGAAACTCCACCTCCTCAGCAGTTTTTTGGAAGACGTGGGGTTTGCAGTCAGGGAGGATAAAATTAGCTCCTCTGTGATGTGCCTTTCTCATGGCAGAATATGCATCAGCGTACCTTTCTGTATCCGTTGGGAATTTATTTTAAATTTATGGTGGAATATTCACAAGCGTGAGACACCATATTTAGAAGCCATCAGATGAGCGCCTCATGAGAGGAGCAGGCCACAATTCCTGATCATTTGGAGACTTGCTTGAACAGAAATCACAACTAGCCGATGGTTACAGAGTTTATTTTCTTTCTTCCTATTTTTAGGGTCAGCTTTTTGGCAGCTTTTCCTAGCTTCGGTGATGGTCACTCTTCATCTCTATGACTAAAGCAGCAGAAAGTAGCAGAATCATAGCAATTAGTTCCACTTCATTTCACGAAGATTCACAGAAGTTCTGTTAGTAAGAACTGTTCTGAAATTAAATTAGCTATATTTTTTTAAATTTTCTTTTTCTTTTGAATCAATAGTGAAATAGTATTTTTCATAGCAAGTTAAATGTTGAAATATATTATAAAAATATTCTGAATATTATTCCTATTTAAGTGTGTGCCCTTTTATTTTGTGAACATGGATATTCTCTTTTACACTTACACTTTATTCTCTTTTATCAGTATAGTAGATATTTTTAGAAGGATATTTTGTTTCCCTTTCTTCAAAAGCAGCAGGACATTTTTACATGCCTCCAATGCCGTTTGTACTGCTGACAGAAGAGTGATAGATCTTTGCAAGAAGCATTTTTAATGTGGTAGTTTGGATTTTTTAAAGTAATTTTTAAAATCAGAGGAATAATAGGAAACTCAAGGAATGAGTTTCTTGACTGTACACAAAAGGTTAATTTACAGCTGTAAAATTTTGTTTCTTTCTTTTCAGAGTTTGTGACTTCTTCAAAATACAACTTGTATTGAAAGTTGAACATTACTGACAGGGCAACATTTTCAGGAGTTAGTACATTGACTCTATAATTACTTTGCATTCACTACAAATTTGCATGCTTTTTTGTTCACTCCTTCTTTTGCCAGTGATTTATGTAAGCCATACACTGTTTTTATGAGGACCAGCAGAATTTTAGGTTCTATTCTGCCTAAACTTCAGCCACCTCCCTGCTAACCCTGGTGTGTTTGGTGAGCCATGACAGATATCTGACCAACCTATGAAATCTGTTCTGTAAAAAATCAGCAATAACATGATACAAAATATCTTAGTGGTCTCATTATGATTTAAATTTAGTGCAAGTTCATGAGCACTGGAGTTGCAGATGTTTCAGGAACAGCTATTACATGACAAGCAACATATTTGTTTAAAGCTAGGTCAAACTTTAAAAACAGGTCTTCAAATGCCTTCAAACTCTTGTATGCAACCTGCCTACATAACCATGTTTTCCTATCACTTTATTCTTCCTTCCACCCATCTGGGGTCTGTTGCCCCAACCTGTTGCTTCCTGCCTTTTTTAATCCTGCAAAGACTTGCACATATGCTTTTAATGCATGTATGTAAATAGTTCCTTCTGCATTAATAGGATAGGTTTTATGAATAATGATGTTCATTCCTATGTAGAAGTGAAGGAACAAATTTTTAGTGTCCCTCAAGTCAGGCAGCTAGAAATCAGCATGGGACACAAAAAGCTAGATCATCCTTGCTGAGCTTAATTCAAGATAATAATTAGAAGATATTTGGATTGTGCAAAGTAACTGTGTCTACTTTCCCATCACAGTATTTATACCTAGGAATCAAGGAAGTTAAAAAATAATTTTGTAAACCACTGAGGAGAAAACAACTCATCATGGCTAGAGATGTGGGCTCTAATATGTACCAGCTGAGCAGTGTAGGTTTGAGAGACCAGAAAATCTGACTTTTAATCAGTTTGTCATGGCAGTGTGTTAGGATAAATGCAACATTAACAGAAGATATATTCTATTTTTATTATTTTTGTTTAGCTAGTGTAATTTACTGTCTTATCTTTCACATAGGTCTTGCAGCAGTAATTGTTTGCTTTAACTTCAAGTGAAGAAAATTGTGCTTCAAGCACATAGCTGGGGCACTGGTCACCAATGCTCTACATTAAAAACATTTCAACACACAAATTACAAAACAGAAGGGTATCAAGAACAGCAATACAGGTCCCTAACAAATCACCTAGCTTTCAGTAATTTGTCTCTTGCAATTAAAAACCCTCCCAATAGACATACTCCTCAACTGCCTCTACAGACAACTGTTGTCTGAATTTCACAAGTATTACATAAGAAATTTTCAACATTCATTTCTGTAATTTCATTTCCTTGTCCCTGAAATTGCCCAGTTGTGCAACAAACTTAGCTTTTCCTGTTCTAGTTTTAAGATGTGTACTTAAGGATGTGTTTACATGCATAGACTTATATTAAACAATAACAAACTCACACTATCAATATTAAAGGCAACAACTAAAGATTTCAATTTTTTAAAAGCTTACATTAAAAGTCATACTCATATGAAATTCTCCAATTGTATCAGGAATTCCATTTTACATTAATTATGATTTTTTTTTACCTGAAATGAAACTATCAGCTTAAAAAAATTGTAAAGAGTGTTGGGTCTGAAGATTCACAAGAATGTAGCCTAAATGACAAAGGCTGTTGTGGAAGAGTTAAGCACAGTGCAAAAATTGTTTTCATTTCCTATATACTCTGATAGTAGATTGCTGTTCAATGCAACCCCTTCATTGGACTGAGACTAACATCTTTTGATTGAATTTCAATAAAACCATTGATATATGGATATAGTAAGATTTTAACTACTTAAAAGCATTGACCAGACTCCATTGTATACACTAAGCTATTTATTTTCATTTTTTTTATTTTCAAACTCTAAATATATAAAAGAAGCTCCATAGAGGACCTCAGTCTTTTGTATGTACATTAAGTTTATGTACTAAATATAAAAATCTAATGTATACACGCATACATGTGTGAAATGGTAATGGTTTGGTACTTGGTACACAGAAAAGAGAAAAAAGTAAGATGAACATGTTTCATATGTTAGGTATAGCAATGTAAGATAACAATTTATAATAAATGGGCATTTTTCTAAGACTTCCACTAAAATAAATGAGATTATTCTTTTAAATACTTGGGACAATTACATGGAGTTCACATGCACGGGGTATACAGATCAAGTTTGCATCTTAGATCCCTAAAAAAGTTTGCATTGGAAGGTTCCTACAATGATCATGTAGTTCCAAACCCCCTGTTATTGGCAGAGATATCTTTCACCAAGTCAGGCTCTTCAGAGCCCCAACAAACCTGGCCTTGAACATTTCCATTGATGGGACATCCACAGTTTCTCTGTACAAATTGTTCCAATGTGTCACCACCTTCACAGTAAAGAAATTCTTCTTAATATCTAACCTAACCTATCCTCTTTCACTTTAAAGGGAGAGGGGTCACTTTCTCCCTTGTACTGTCACTATGGGCTCTTTTAAAAAGTCCCTCCCCATAGTTCTTGCAGGTCACCTTTAGGTACTGGAAGGCTGATATTAGGCCTTTCCAGTGCCTTCTCTTCTTCAGGCTGAACAAATCCAACTTCTCCAGGCTGTCCATCCCTACAGGAGAGGTGCTTCAGCTCTCCTCTGGACTCAGTCCGAGGGATCTGTTTCCTTCCTGTGCTGGGACCCCCGAGCTGATGCAGCACTGCAGGTGGGGTCTCAGCAGAGCAGAGCAGAGGGGCAGAATCCCCTCCCTGGCCCTGCTGCCCACACTGCTCTGGATGCAGCCCAGGACATGTGTGGCTTTCTGGGCCTTAAGCACGCATTGCTGGGTCATATCCAGCTTTTCATTCATCAGTACCTTCAATTCCTTCTTTGGACAACTATTCTCAATGAATTCATCTCTCAATCTATACAGGTCTTGGTTGCCCTGAACATGTTCAATGCCTTGCACTTGGCCTTTTTGAACTTCATCAGGTTCATATAAGCCTTCTCAAATCTGTCAGGGTCCCTTCCCTCTGGACAGATCCCTTCCATCAAGTCAATCAAGTGAACTACTCAGCTTGATGGTGCACTCAGTCCCACCATGTATGTCATTAATGAAGTTATTAAATAGAATTGCTCCCTCCACTTACCCTTGAGGAACAGCTCTTATTACTTATTTCTGTTCTCTGGACATTGCACATTCACTGGAGATCAAGCAAGAAAGCTATCAAGCTAGTTCCTTTTCCAGCTACGAGTCCATCCATTAAATACATGTCTATCCAATTTATAGTAAGAAAATTGTGGGACACCATACAGAAATTCAGTTTGGTAACACCAGTTGCTCTACCCATGTCCACTGATGCAGTCACTTCATTGTAGAAGGCCTCTAGATGAGTACAGCATAATCTGCCCTAGGTGAAGTCATGTTGGCTGTCTTTAATCACCTATCTGTATTCCATGTGCTTCATTATAGCGTTCAGGAGAATCTGTTGCATGATCTTACCAAGCACTGAGGTAAGGCTGACTAGCACTGTTCCTGGATACTGGTTTTGTTTGTAAATCATTTAATCTGGCTATAGGAAATAAATACTGGAGTATACAGGAATATCACCATACTTTTTTCATCTTTCATTCAATTTTTTTCCATTTTTTTTCAGCTGATTACAACATGTGTTTCCTTCCAATTGTCCACAGCATTTTTCTCCAATTTCTGGTTTACAGGGATAGATTATAAACTGACCAAAGTATCTGCTCAATTCTTTCACAGAATCACGCAATAGTTGAGGTTGGAAAGGACCTCTGGAGGTTATGGCCTCCAGGGCCATTTAGACCTAGCTGCATATGATCACATCCAGCTGGATTTTGAAGGCCTCCAAGGAGACAGACTCCACAATTTCTTTGAGCAACCTGTGCCAGGGCTCAGTCACCCTCATGGGAAAAAGATGTTTCATATGGAATCTCCCAAGTTTCGGGGCAGGCCCATTGCCCCTAGTGCTGTCACTGAAAACCACTGAGAAAAGTCTGGCTCTGTCTTCTTTATTCTCTCCCTTTAGATATTTGTATAAATTGATAAGATGCCCCCAAGCCTTCCCTTCTCTGAACAGTCCCAGCTGTCTCAGTCTTTCCCCACTGGAGAGACACTCTGGTCTCTTTGTCACCTTAGTCACCCTTGGCAAGTGTTTCTCCAGTATCTCTGTGCTTCTCTTGTACTGAGGAGCCCAGTCTTGGGTAGAGAACTTAGGTATGTCTTACCAGCATCAAGCAGAGGGCAAGGATCAGCTCCTTCAACCCACTGGCAATACTCTGCCCAGTGCACCCTGGCATAACATCTGTCTTTTTTGCAACCAGGACATATTGCTGGCTCATGTTCAACTTTGTGGAAGTCTCAGTCTCCTAGAACAAATGTAGTCATGGTCCTCTAGGACCTCTGATGCTTTCCTGCAAAGCTGTTCTCCAGCTAAGTGCCTTCCAGCATATATAGGTGCATGAAGATGATCCAGGTGCAGGGCTTTGCACTTTTTGAACTACACAAGTTTTCCATCAGTCCATTTCTCAAGCCCATTGAGTTCCCTCTGAATGGCAGCATGACCCTCTGGTGCATCAAGAAGGTAATGCTGTACTGTCCTCCCACTTCTATGTCATCAGTAAACTTGCTGAGGGTACACTCTGCCCTGTCATCCATATAATTAATGAAGATGTTAATCAGGATTGGATCGAGTACTGACCCCTGAGTTTTACTGCTAGTTTATACCCTCCACCTAGACTTCTTGCCCCTGATCATCACCAACTGTTCAGGAAGTTTTCAGTTCAACTCACTGTCTTTTCATCCAACTTATACTTCACCAGCTTTAGACATTATTCTTTTAGACAAATGAAGAACCCCATCTCTTTACTCCAAGCTGTTTTTTCCCAGTTTGTGACATCATTGTCTTGGTGTCTTCTGGATTTGTATTCAGCATAAGGAATAGATTGTACATGGCTCTAAAGCAGGTGAAGAGAGGGGAAAGAAGACTGGGTGCTCTGCAACTGCATATACTACTCATAAAGACCAGTCCCCACTGCAGCCTCTGCACATAGATGCTTTACCTTCCACCTTCCCACTGCTTGAAATCAAGGCAGTATGAGGGAGCAGAAAAGATAAAAAGGACTCAATACCATGGTTTCATCCCTGTTCTATTAGTTACAAGTGCTCACAGTATGTGAACAACTAAATAGTTATTAAAAGCCTCAGATGGTTCTTCCTCTAGGCATATTGACCTGTGTGTCATATTCTGGGACATTTTTACAAGTACTCCTCCACTATAAGGGAGAGACATAAATTAGCAAAAGTGGATTGTAAATCAGTTATGGGAGTAAGCTGAAGAAAAAAGCAGCATCATAGGTCTAGATTGTGCCATAGGGTAATAATTTATATTTTTGTTTAAATTTCCTGTGAGCATCTCCCCATTTTTTTAAAGGTAAGATTATTCAGGATGATGCCTTTACTACATTTGGTATCATAGTGTCTATCACAAAGACTAAAAGCCCTTTCCTCTGTCATACTCTGTAAAAATTGCAACATTTAATGACTAAAATATATGTAACTTTTAGGAAGTAGAAAAGAAATAGCAAGAGAATGCCCTCATAACTACTTGTCAGAGAGTACTGATGCCTGGGTTATTCATAGTGACTTACTTTTGGTTTTTATTGATTACCCTTTCTGGAGTCATCTGCCTGCCATACAATGAAGGTGATAGTAGCCACTTAAGTAGGAGGTTGATGACAAACACAGGCCCACCCAGCCATATCTCTGTGAAAAATTACAAGTGCAGGAAAGATAGGCTCCATAATACAAGGGTACACTTTATCAGCTGGTAGGCAGCTGTAGAAACTGTGTCTTTAGAGAACAGTTGGTCATACAAGCAGGATACTGTTGCTACAGTTGAGACAGATGTTATTGACAGCTAGAAAGCTCTCTAACTGCAGACTTGATACTCAAATAGAGTTTAAAATATGGCCATCTATTTTCTGTTACAGTTGCTTCAGCATAGTGTTATACAGCACTTACATATGTGCAATCATTGAACTCAGGTGTAATAATCCCTGTTACAGGATTAGAGTAATGGGATTTTTGCTTTTTCTCTGGGAGATGACTGCTGAGCTTGAAAGAGACTTTAAGCTTTGAGCAGAAAAGCTCAGGAAAGCATTTTAACATTATTTTTTAAGATCTTATGTCCCTCATGACTTCAGACATCTATGTGCATGGTGAAGCCTGGCCTGCAATTTATGATGAGGTTCTTTCTTTCTTCTTCTTTTTTTTTTTTTTTTTTTTTTTTTAATATATAGTCAAGGAAATCCTAACCTTACCAAAGGAAAATGTAGGTGCAAATAAGAAACATTTTTACATCCACCAAGCCCTGTGTATGAATATTTCTTATTCATTGTTCCAAACAGTTCTCATTTTCAAACATGAAGTGAAAACCAGCCAGAAAGAAATATTTTATACCTTCTACCATTTTCAGGTTTTATGATCATTAACAATTACAGTTAATGAACACAAGTCTATATGGTTGTCTTTTTTTCTTATTCTGACTTGACTATTTTTTAAATTTGATTTGAGAAACCCATACCAGACTTTACCGTTGTCTGTAGCAGTAGAAAAAAGGGTAGTCTGTGAATGTGTTATTAGTGTAACACAATTACACTAAAAGTATGCCATCGTAAATGCAATTACAGAAAAATAGGCCAAGGCTTAACCAGCTCTTGGACCAAGTTCACACAAAAAGTCCCTATCAGTTCCTCATGAGTTTTGTAGAATTATACTTGCACATGATGAATCACAGTTTTCTGAGCCTTGTTAATAATGGAGATCTTTTATAAGGGAGTCAGCACACCTAGACTCAATATTAGTATTTTTCCCTAAAGTCAAGCAAACTGAGTTAGATAAAAGCATATATTATTTCAGTTGTTACATGATCTGAGCCTTACAAAGATAATAGTATCAAGACCTCATATTTAGAACACTGAGCAAAATGTAACATTTCTCCAGCTTGAAATTTTCCAGATATTTCAGTTTGTAACTTATGATATAAAATGTCTTGCATAATCCACATATGTTTGTAACAGTGTATAATAGTGAAATTTGGACATGTAAAGACAGCCAGCAGATACAAAAATATATTCTTTTTAACAATAGCTTTTAATGTTTGCCAAATTCTGTGAACACTTTATTTTTCAGAGTGTGAGCAAAAGATCCTGCTTTCAAATGTATCTTAGATATTATGACTTTGGCTCCTGCTGAAGTTGAATCAAAATTCCTTGTTCTAGAAATAGCAGTACCCCTTCATGTGCTTGAAAGTGGGCCAATTTTTTTTTTTTAAGCATTTTAGTAAATGATCCTAGTTTTTCTAGTTCAACTTAGCTCTAAAGAAAAAAATGTTGCTCTAAGAAGTGACTGGGAAAAAAACTCTCATGCTTTTTCCATATCAGAAAAGTCACACTGAAGCTCCACAAATGTGTGTTCTTAAGAAATGAGGGGCCAAAATATTAACAAAAATTATTTTTCTAGTTCTGTCCCATTTGCCTTATTTCCTCCTCTGGCCTTTCCTGTACCCTTTAAGAATATATTATGAATTTATTTGAAATTGACAGCAACATTTTTTGCTGGTTGATAAAATACAGATCTTGATCTTCATAAAGAAAATAAAAACAACCCTATAGGAGCAAAAAAAAAAAAAAATCCCTTGAATAACATGTACATAGTCTTTATTTTAATATTATTCATTATTGTTGCTAATGTCTGACTTTTTCCACTTAGTATCAATAATTGTTTCTTAGTAAAAAAGTGAAAACAAAGCACAAGAACTATTAAACTTGGTATAGGATTTACAAAATTGTCAGTATTACCATAGCATTTTCTTAGTGAAGCCTTTTGGATACTCAGATAATACACATTAGCTGGAATATAAATCTTTGCACTTATTTCATAATCACTTTGTTATGAATTGCAGGAACAATGCAGACAAAACAAAAATCTAGAAGAGTAAACTAACATTATTCTATTACTTTCAAATCACAGTATAAGGAGAGGGATTGCACATGCAATCATTACTGGCCTTGAAATTACAATTATCATTTTTATTGTAAAGAATGTAAGCTTTTGGGAGACTTTAAAACAGTTTAGGAAAAAAAGAAAAAAAAAAAGAAAGAAAAAAGCTATGCCATAACTACAGTTTTGCAATGGAATATAGACCTGTGTGTCTCCTGGAGGCTGTAGGACATATTTGTTAAAAAATATTTCTTCAGACATCTCAGTTAACAGAAAATAATAAGGTGAGCTTTAGTGCTTTTGAAGCAGAGAGGCTTCTGAGCCAAACACAGAAAATTGTCTTTAGATAAACTGAGGTTAATCCATTCAGAATGAAAGCTTTGTGTACATATTGCTGTGTGCTGGTGGATATTAAGTCAATGGAGACAACAAAAGAATTCTGGTGTTTACACACATATTTATCTTTTGTTAGCATCAGTAATTAGCATCAAATGAGATATTAATTACAAATTTTCTATTGCATATATAAACTATCACAACCAGTCTAAGTCTATAATAGGATGGCAGATGACATTGACACTTTCTGCTTTCCAGGAGGCACCACTAAACTATCACACCTAAAACTACTTTCATTGCAAACACCAGCAGTCAACAATGTATGCACATTGTCTTCTCAAATGTTATTTTATAGCTATTCCTATTATCCATACAGTGATTAAAAACTGCACAAAAAACCATTGTTCATCAGGAGCAAATCATAGGTTGTTGGTTTCTTTGCTTGGCCACGATTAGAAAATTATTTTTATCTGTGCTCATGTCTCTTCCCGAGGGAGAAACAGCAAAACAGAAAGGCAGAGAAAAATCTTCTCTGAATAAATATCATACATGACCCGGGAAAGAAATAAAAATTGAGCTCTTGCCCATTTTACTTTGTAACAAGCTGACAGCATAATTAAGTCAACAGTTTCCTCTTCTAATTTTTTTTCTTTCTTCCCACACCATTCCTTGTAAGAAGATTGTTGTTAAATTACAACCATCTTGAATAGGATCTTTATTGCTTTAGCTGATATAGAGTCTTAATGTGTTAGACCCCAAAGTGGGTGTATGCCAGAGAGTGTACAGCCTACCTGAGCCAACAAGGAAACAGCATCAGTTCAGATTGACCACTGCTGTAAACAGTGACTAACACTGTTGAGCGCTGGTGCCTTAAGGACTAATTAGAAACTTAGAAGAAAAACAGGCAGTGCCACTGGCAGTAAGAACAGGAGATCTAAGTGAGATTCCCATATTTGCTAGTTAAAGATCTGGATCATTGCCCAAAACTTTGTGTGTGTTTGCCTGTGGGAGTGAAAGAGAGCGGTAGGTAATTGTTACATTTTTCTCTTCTAGAGCTTTTTAGTTGCTCATTTTCAGTTGTAAGTAGAGAAGTTTCATCTTAGACTCAGAAAAGAACAAAAGCTGGTCATTAATTTTCTTTGTCAGTGTCAGATGAAAAGGATTACTCTTCAGGGTATCTAAGACTGAATATTTTACCTGTTAAGTAAAAGTTTTAGCTTTTTTTTTTTATTATTCTGCCAACCGTATACGTTTTAGTATGAATGTGTCTGTCTTTGGGGACAGTTCTTGTACTTTCTATTTATTTATTTATTTATTTTCATATTTCCTTGCTATCTAATTGCATATGCAGCTCTTGCAGAAGACTTCAGTCTCCTGGAAGGGGTTGTGAGGTTGTTAAGGATTACCCTTTCTTCCTCTCCTCTAATAGTAAGCAACTTTGGAGAACTTCATCCTGTAGGCATGTGAAGCATACTTTTAAAATCAGATCTTTTCTTCTGAAGTTTCTGGTTTTCAGTTAATAGGTGATCTTAAATGTTGTTCTCTTTCACTTTTATTTTTAAATTGTTTTTCTCTGTTTAAATTTTCATATTATATGCATACTAAAAAAATACCTATTGTGCCTGCTTTTAAATTACACATTTCAAAGACATATGTCATTGAAATATGCCATGTAGAATTTACAGTGAAACTGCAAAACCTGCTTTATGCATTATAAGCATTCACATAATTTTAATTATAGAACCAGCAATGTTTGGCCGTAGATCTCACATATGTTACAGGAAGAAAATAAATGGCTGTTTTATCTTCCTTTCCTGATACCTCATCTGGGCCCAACTAATAACCCAAATCTTCAAGTTTACAATCCTTCAATGGGCTCTGTTGCAACACTCTGTCCTGAGAAACATTCCAGAATTTGACCTCCAAGATTAATTTACTTTTAAGAACCTCCAGGTGTAGTCTGTAACTTTGGTTACACTGTTAATATATTATGCAAACTCAGTGTTTTGCATTGGAGAGTATTTGTGAAATACAGACTATGTCTCAGCTGTTTGCTAGTAATTACTGGAGGTTTATATCTACCTGTGGGACAGACACTGGTGAAATTGAGATTGAGAAGCACCAATTTGGGGTTTGAGTTTTGTTTTGGTTGGTTGTTTTTATTTGGCTACCCTCCAGTCCTGTGTGGGTCGATCAGGAAATCTGGTGAATTCCAGCTTTTTCAAGAATTCACCAGATTGTATGATTGTATGCCATCATCATTCAGGGCCCAAGACATCACAGAGTGGAAAAATCAGTTCCAATTTATGTTATTTTGCTCTGATGCTGTGGTTCAGCCAAGGACCTAAAATCCAGAAAATCCTTAGTATGCTGTCATCTGCCATCTTTGTACAGGTTTATACTATCTTTCTACATGCATGTTGACAAACTGAATTTAGTAGTGACCCTTGTGGAAAAGTCTTCACTTTTTTTTTTTTTCCAGCTAGTGAAAAAGAGCAGCTATCAATATAAGTGATCCATAGAGCTATTAACACTGCTGTGTCCCACTGGTCATTGAAAGGGTTGCAGTTGCCCAGATGCCATTTTCCAGGTAGTTCAGGGACATCGCAAATGGGCTCTTCACACTAGGCAATCATGAGATGGCTGCTTAGAATCACAGAATGGTTTGGGCCAGTAAGAACCTTAAACGTCATCCAGATCTAACTGTCCCCTCTATGGGCACGGACACCTTTCAATAGGCAAGGTTGCTCAAAGCCCCATCCAATGTTTCCTTGAACACTTCCAAGGTCAGGGCACCCACAACTTCTTTGGGCAACCTGTTTCAGTACCTCACCATCCTCTGCGTAAAGAATTTCTGCCTAAAATATAATCTAAATCTCTCTTCTCTAAGTTTACAACCATTGCTCCTTTGTCATATCAGTATTTGCCTGTAGAAAAAGTCACACTCCCTGTTTTTGATGTGTTCCATTTAGGTAGTAAAAGGCTGTGATGAGGCCTCCCCAGAGACTTCTCCAAGCTGAACAACTCCAGGTCTCTCAGCCTTTGCAGGAGAGATCCTGCAGTCCTCTGATCCTTGTGACTCTCCTTTGGACCTGCTACAACAGGTCCATCATGTTTATCATGTCCTAAGGACCCCAGACCTGGACTCAGTATCCCAGGCAGGTTGCAGAAGAGCAGAGTAGAGAGGCCAAATCCCCCTCCCTCAGCCTACTGGCCACAGTTCTTTGGATGCAGCCCAGAATGCAGGTTACTTTTTATGCTGTGAGCACACACTGCTGGGTCATGTCCAGCTTTTCATCCAGGAGAATCCCCAGGCCCTTCTCCACAGAGCCACTCTCAATGAGTACTTCTCCCAGTCTGTACTCACATCTGGGACTGCCCTAGCCCAGGGATAGCACTTTACACTTGGACTTGTTGAACCTCAAGAGATTCCCATGGGCCCACTGCTTAAGTTTGTCCAGGTTCCTCTGGATGGCATCCCTTTCTTCTGTTGTGTTACCTGAACTGCTCAGCTTTGTGTCATCTGCAAACCTGCTGAGGGTGCACTCTATGTCACTGTTAATGTCTCTGGTGAAGATATGGAAGACCACCAGTCCCCAGACAGAGCCCTGAGGAGCACCACTCCTCACCAGCCTCCACCTGGAGGGTTCACAAGAGCCATTGACAACAACTCACTGGCTGTGTTCATCCAGCCAATTCCTTATTCACTAAATAGTAAATCCATCATAGCCATGCCTCTCCAATTTGGAGATAAGCTGTCACGTGGGATAATGTCACAAAAACCTAGCTACACAACATCAGTAAGTCTTTTTTTGTTGACCTTTGCAGACACTCCCTCATACAGGGCCACCAGGCTGGTCAGGCAAAATTTGTCTTTAGTAAAGCCGTGCTAGCTGCCTTGGATCACCTCCATGTGCCTTAACACTGCTTCCATGAGGATCTGCCCCATGATTTCCCAGGCACAGAGGTGAGGCTCACCAGTCTGTAGTTGCCTCTGTGTTCCTTCTTTCTCCCCTTTGTAATGGGAGCAATGTTTTCCTTTTTTCAGTCAACCAGGATTTTACCTGACCACTAGGACTTTTCAAATATAATGGAGAATGGCTTGGCCACAACACCAACTAGCTTCCTCAGGCCACTTTTAGTGTCCTGCTGCTGTTGCAGTGGGAACTTTCTTCAAAATACTTTACTAGAGCTTACTTTTTTCAATTTAAGCACATTAGTTATTCTTCTTCCCTCTAGGGACATGAACTGTTCACCATATTCTTTACTTTTTGCTGTCTTCTACATAGTCAAGGACAACTGCTGTCTCCTGTCAGTCTCCTTTTTTGTGACACAGCTGGTTTTTTCAGTCTTTCCTCCTGGGTCATCCTTGCCAAAATTTTTTGCCTTCTGACTGCTCTTTTTTGAAGCCTTTTAAAATTGATTGTATCTTGCTCTGTGTTGTAATAAGTGTGTTCATCAGCCCAAGTATGTCTCATTGTCTTCTATAAGCAGAAATAGCATCAGTTTCTCCTCACTGTGGTAGTTGTATTGGTAAGTGTCCCAGTATACTCTCTCAGTGTTTCTTCTGTGATGTGGCTATATTTTTTTTTGACAGTTAATTTACTTTTTGTATTTCTGCAGTTGGCTTTTTTCTTCCTATGTTTAGAGGTTTACATTCATTTTTATTGACTCTAACTGTGCTGATTTCAGACTGTTTCTAAAATACTCACAATTCCTCCTGGGTTGATATGATCCCCAGACTTCAGTCCTATGTTACCTATATCATCATCCATGTTGTAAAATAAAATATAGACTGGAATTAGATTGAGGAAAAATTAAATTGCTTCTTATAGTAACATTTCCTTGCAATTGTCTTTTGAACCAATGATGACTATGCCTTGAATATGTTTAATTAACCAGCTGTGAGCTCTTTTGGAACCAGCTGTGATGATTCCATCCAGCCGCTCTCTCTGCTTATAGGAATGTCATAAGGGACAGTATCAAGAGCCTCACTGAGCCAGTTAAACTGACACAGAAGAGCATTAGATAGGTTTTATGTAACTGCCCTTAGATAAATCCATATTGTCTGTTCATCATCTAATAATAATTGCCAATAATATACCAATAATTGTGAAACTTTTTGAACCAGAATTTACTGCAGTCCATATTTTCTAGTTGTCCACCATATACTTCATCATCAGACTATTAATAAACAGGCATGTCTAATGTGATGTACATTTTAAAGTTAAGTCCAACTTCATGGTCCCCTTGCTTCAACTGAATGGAAACCACAGAACTTTTTCTCATATTTTTCAGTGACTGCTTTGCATTTATCCTTAACCACTTGCCTTCTTTCCTTCTTTTTTAACACATAGATAGACCATTGTTGCTGTCAAGTATGACTGTAAAGCTCTCCTCAGAATCAGACAGGCCTTTGTACAGACAAGGAGGGCAAAAGTATAGCCAGGCATAGATCAACTGCAGCCTCCATGAAAGCTAAGACATGACATGCACTAAATGACTGTGAACTACCATTTTCCTAAGGGTACACCAATAGCGCCCAAGGCAGCTCTTTGATCAGGAAACAGGCATGTCGCAGACAGCAGTCATTCTGGCATTATCAAAGAGCCATCTAGTAGGACCTCTGTTTCCACAATTCCACAAGTTTTCAAAAGTTTCCATGCAGATCCCTGACTGTTACACCCACCTTTCCTCCATGTTGGTGTGATTAACTTTTGCTTTTGGTTCTTTTAGCAATCGGGACTTTCCTTTATCTAATCCTAGCAAATCTAGGCAATAATTTCTGAGTTAGTTCAAACAAATTTTGCTGTCTTCTCTTATTCTTACTGTACTTTCTTTCTTTAGTCATTGCAAAACTGTGAAGTCAGTCAAATGAACTAGTCTTATCTGAAAGTTGCCATTACAGATTACAAGGTTTGTCATCCATTGGACTGATTTAGTTTGCAAGTTCTTTCTATTGGTGAGACAATAGAAAGGAACTAATTGATGACAGTGCTCTTGAGAACTGTATTTGCTCTCACTTAGCTACATTTGCCCAGGTTTTTACCAGACAGCAAATTTGGTCCTTCATACATATGTGTGCTTCCTCTTGTACTGAAAATTCCTATAATTTCCTCTTTGAAGCATCTGATAACCTCATATTGGATGTAATTTAAAGATGTCTTACATCATTGTTTACAGCAGCAACTTCTGCAATAGACTGCAACAGTCTACCTCTGCTGCTACCTCTACTATTTCCATTGGTAATAGATACTTTGGCATAGGGTAGAAACTGACTCAGTTTGCAGTAAAATAATAATTTTGAATAATTTGAGTTTTGTACATTCATTCATTATCAGAGATTATTTGTAATGGGAAATTGAGTAACAATAACCCTGATATACAAGAAGGTTTTCTTTCTAAAATATGTCAACGATAATCTACGGAATGCACAGACTTTGTCATTTTCCCTACATGGCTTCTTGCTTATGTAATCATTGACTAACCTTTAAAAGGTCTTGGTTTTGAGTTTTGGAATACCACTGATGAGTAGGAAATCCTCTTCCAAATGGATCTCTTTACTTTCTCTATAATTCTGGCTTTTTATAATATATTTTTATAATTCAGCAAGTCTGTGATTGCTGTTGACTTCAAATTGCAGCAGCATTACACTCACATCTGTCATGGCCTTTTGACCTAAAAACATCTAATTTATGCAACTTTTATTTTCTAAATCAGGCCTAATACCTCTAATACTTTGAATGCCTTCTGCCAGGTGGCTGTTGCTTCACATAAACAGAAATGTATTAAGTGAAATTCAGGGTTTCGTCATGCTCAAAAAAGCTGTAGTAAGTGTCACAGAATAGGTACAGTGGTCATAGGAATCAAGAGGCCACAAAGGAGAAAAAGTACAGGCAAAACTGTCCTGTGGCATCTGGTAATTCTAAAATGCCTGTTAATGCTTGCTGAAGTTGAAAGAATCTCATGTGGAAGGGAGTGTCTTCTTACCTCTGTGTTTTATTTTTTCCCATTTGACTGCTCTGGTCAGCTGCAAACTATTATTTTTGCTTGCAATCTGCTTAACTGCATCTTGTTTTAAAAATCTTGTCCTGCAATCTTATGGTGAAATATAGTGTAGGTGTTTTGTTATATTTCATGGCTGATTATTCTTAAACTGATTATTCTAAATTATAAATACTAATTGATTTGTTTCCATGAAAAATCACCATGCTACTCTGCTATCTTTTCAGACTGTGTACATTATCACCCTGGGACTTCTGAAGAATTCAGTCCTGGGGTCTCTCTACCTCAGTTGCTTAGCACTTCAGAAGTTTTTTCCTCAAATGTTTAGCTGATACAATAGGCAGATTTTTTAATTCCTTCTTTGGTTTCCTTGGGCTTTTAACAGCAAATTGCATTAGTAGTGTAAGTCTGGGCTTACACTGTTTAATGAGTGGTCTTGTTTTTATCCCTTGATCAATTAAAATATTTGCTTATGTGATGCTCATTTTTCTTTCTCTGCTTTATTAATGTATTTTTGCTTCGCAGAAGTGAATCTGCAAGTATTGCTGTGAAGGTTGCAGTCACACTTTACTTAAGGCCAAGGTTATTCTTTCTTGCATAGCATTTTCCAGTTGTGATGGCTGCAAAATAATGATAAAAATCTGTTGGAAGAGTGACAGAATCTTAGTTATATAGGACTACAAATGTTTTATAAGATTTGCATTAACTACAAACCAAGAGGAGTCTAGATCCTTATAAAAATATATTTCTAAACACTGAGACTGGAGACTAAATCAGCTAAATGCTGGCATTTGGAATTTGTAAAGGGATGATTGTAATTATAAGGATTTTTCTCTGCTTAATTAAAGGCACTCATCTGCAGAAATAAGAAAACAATTTACTCTTCAACCAGGCTTTGCACAGTTCTGTCAACGAAGCTTAAGCACCCCTGGCTTTTCTACATTTCATCTGGTAAGTTCTGGGTTTATTCTCTTTACACAGGTTTGGCATGTACATTGCTTAATCATTTTAGAGTAAATTAAATTATCTTCTAAGTTGTCTTGCATTCCACTGGCTTCTACCTGAAACTGTTAAAAAATACTCTCTAGTGAGCTGCGGAAATGATGCCTTTGAGAAATATGAGACTGTTCCTTAGAGCCTGGAATAGACAGTCCCTCTACATATTACTATGAATCAAAGTTAATTAGTAAGTGTTGGAGTATATTACATTCTTTCCCTGATGGAAACATTCAACAACTTCTTCAGATAAATGCTTTGAGTGGTAGTCCTTCTTCCCCCAGTTTTATATACTAAGCATGATTCCATGTGGTCTGGAATATTCTGTAGTCAGCTGGGGTCACCTGTCCTGGCTGAGTTCTCTCCCAGCTTCTTGTGCCCCCCATCTCCTTGCTGGTGGGATGGTATGAGGAGCAGAAAAGGCCTTGCTTCCTTGTAAGCACTGCCCAGCAATAATGAAAACAAATTTTACTATCAACACTGTTTCCAGCACAAATCCAAAACATAGCTCCATAATATTTACAATGAAGAAAAATCAACTGTATCCGTGCCAAAACCAGCACAGATCAATGAATAAAGAAAAAAAATCAGAAAGGTAGAGGCTCAAAAAGCTCAACTTAATATAGTTTCCAGAGCCAGCAGCAGGGGCAACATGCTGACTGTTTTTCAGTGCTGTAGAATGTGCATGTTAAGTGAGAAATGTTGAAGCATATCCAATTGACATAGACAAAATTGAGTCAACCGTTATGTGTCTCCAAATCATCTTCAGCCTTCCACGTTAATCACCCTCTAAAGAAGGCAGGTCATATGACAGTGCCCTTATGACAAAGGGAAAAAATGCCAGATCTTTTTATTGCCTTTCGGGAAGATGAGTGTTCTGCAAACATACTATGCCATAAAAGAATCTGATTATGATTCTGGTCCCTATCCTTTTAATTTCTGATTCTTTTTGTGAGGCCTGATAAGTAGAAACAGGAAGAGGCTTTGTGCACCAGTGATTGTGAAAATCTAGGTGCAAGTGGGTGCTTCCTGTGTCAGGGCCTCCTGCCACTACTCACTTCCTTAATCTGAGGCGCTGTGATCTTTTAACTTGTTCCTTGTGGTTACTCGGCCTGACGCGGCCAAGTCCCTTCTTCTGCATGCAGAAAACCGCTTGTGCTACAAAAATACTTGGTAGCATTTCATTTACCAAGTATTACGCCGTAGCTGCCATTTTGTGTGTGCTGTCACAATCTACATGCCTCTAATTCATCATCCTTAAAAAGGTATGTTTGCAGTAATGGTTTGTGGCATTTTCTGTAGAAAATTGGTTTGCACGTTTTTATGATATGTGAAAAGGAGTGCTGGCTTCTTATTTAAGCCATTTTCTGTGTTTCCTTTGAAAAGTTGCACCAGTTGTTAGGGAGTTAATGTCCCTCCACCTGCATTTTCTTTTTACGCTATCTTTTTTTACATTTGTGTCTAATTTACAATAGTCAAAAGTGCATATTTCTAGTGATTAAAGATTATTGTTAAGACTTGAACTAGAAGAAGAGGATACAACGAAATGCAATGGATTTGACCTGACAGAATGGAAAAGTGTGACTTCTGAAAGGAAGTGAAATGTTTAATCAAAAATTAGATTGTATTAAGCAAAACTATTTTGAATGCAAAACATTGTATCTTCAGCAACTAAAAAGATGTAGTACACCTTTTATACTTTAAGCTGTGTTTTACTTTAATCTTCTGTGAATGGCTTTTATTATTAGATCTAAATATGTGTTATATTTATTTATATATTTATAGTTATAGTTATTATAGTTATTATACATTATTTATTTATTTATAAATATATTTTTAGATCTAAAATTCTTTATCTAGACCTATTTACATATCTATGTATTAACATGCTATGCTTTACCTACTGATGGTACAGTATGTGAGCTTCAACCATATTATGCTGATAATTAATAAAAAAACAACAGCAAATAAGGTTTACTATTTACTCATAACTATTGATCCAGCATGTTCAGCACTACACTGGGTGCAAACCAGAGATAGCGCGTAAACTAAAAACCAGCAGAGTATTTTCCTTTGGCTGACTGCCTCATAATTTGATGGACTTGCTGGTAATGTTAAGTTTTCCTTTTGGCTAAAATGAGCAAAGAGAGGGAAAGATTTTTCCCAGAGACATTTTTGATAATTTAGTCGATGCCTTAAATGTAAAGGCAGAGGAATGAGTTCAGAGACTGTGTTTGTGCAGAAACCAATATAGTTTCCCTTTAAAAGGGGAACCTGAGGTAGGACGTGGTACTTGGTTGGGTTCAAAGGTCTCTACTAAAATATTTGCAGGAGTATTTACCACATCTGGGTTTTTTTTTTTCAGAAGATTAAATTAGTTTGCTTCCTCTAGATGCTTCCAGCACATTTCTTCCAAATATACTTAACTTTCTGCAAGATATTTCTGGATTTTTGTTATCTGAAAAACTTCCTCAACTATATTCCCAGAACACAAAAATGGTTCCAAACCTTGCATTTATTATTAATTGTTTTTAACACTTTTTTTTTCCCTACTGTGGCTAATGTGGCATATTAAACTCAGAGCCATTTTAGTTCAAAGTTGCTGGAGCTTTGCCATTGTTGAGTCTCTATGCATGTTTCATAAATTAAGAAATTTCTCATTGTCCCATTGAGCTAAAATTCCTGATGTTGTAGATAGAACAATGGTGTCACTGGTGTCACTTCATGCTCTGATGAAATTCCTGTTGACTTCCATGAAAGCCTTGCATGAGCACGCTTCAGTATTAATGAGGGATGACTTGCTGATTTTGACACACAGATTTTTTCTGTGCAGAAGAACACTGGAGTATAATGAGGATAGCTTAAGAACACATTGGATGAGACAATAGGCAGAATAACATGGAATATAAAGATGTGTTCATATGAGGGACATTGGAAGCCTTCTTTTCCCCACAACACATCAACAGCACCACAGAGGTTTGTTTTTTTTTTGGTTTTTTTTTTTTTGCTGGCAGCTTCAGAAGAAAGCCTTGTGAAAGATATCTGGGCAAATCAGTGCAATACAATCCTCACTCTTTACAGAAAGGAGGATTTATTAGCTGGAATTCTAGCTATTTTGCTAGAATTCTTTCTCACAGTAAATAAGTTATTCCAGTCCTATTATTCTAATGCTGCAAATGAGTTTCTTCGCATTTACAGTGATGAGGTGTCATCAGCCTTTCTGGAACACACAGAAAATACACTAGAGATATTCTAATGCTGTAGTTTTTAGATCTACTTTTTACTTGTCAAGAAAATAAATTATAAGAGATTCTAGTCTCTGTACTCAACTGGACAAATATTGTATTTCCTAAAGATATACAGGGTATTTTTATTTGCTACATAGCAAATAAAATAACTTTCAGTTTTGTCTATACATACACTTTTAATACATCAAGTCACGTTTATTTTTATGTAGAACATCTCTAGGTAGCAAATAAAACAAGAGTTTCTTCCTCTGTTTTTGACACTAAACAGATAAAAAGCAGACAGTTTAATGGCATGCATGAGTCATAGAGCTTGTAGTTGTTTAACTTTGTTCTGAGGGGACCTTCTGTTTAAGAATGACTAATTAAATGTAATGAGATACAACTGCTGTCTATCAAGGTGCAATGCTGTGAGCTGTAGAATTGGGGAATATCTAAGGTTTGCAGGAATAATTTTAGTAGTTCCATGTAATCTTTTGCAAAAGCATGGTACAAACCCTTGAAAAATACGATAAATTAGGAACTCAAATAATAAAAAACCCAGTAACATTCAGAAATGAAAAATAGTAAATTTTTTCCTGATTTTGAGTATATATTGTCCTCAATTTTGCTTGCAGTCGAAAACACAGAGCATTTCTATTAGTGTATTTCAGGCACAGCACCTCAAATGAGTCTTTCTTCATGACAGCAGCAGCCATGGTGCTTACAGTTGATCCTTAGCGCTGTTACTTGGAGTAACTTCCAAGACTTGGCCTTGTTATTCCTAGTGTGTTTTGTCTCCTGTCTCCTGCTTATTGGCATTGCCTGTCACTGCCATTTTGGTCATCTCCCTTATGTCTTTTCTTGTTTCTAGGTTAGAAGTTTAGATGTTTGTTTCTAATGTGTAATAAAGAATGGGACAATTACAACAGTTAAATAAATAAGCCTAAATTACACTATCAAGAAGAACCTTCTGTTGCTAAAATAAATGCTTCTTTATTTCTCATTAGCCTTCCTTTTATGATGCAGTAGACCCAGTAGATTTTGAAGGCTTCCTGATGACACAGCTGAACAACTTGGACTTAGATCTAGCACAAGAACTTGGGGACTTTCCTGAAGATGATCTGGATGTTGTCTTTACACCTAAAGAGTGCAGGACTTTGCAACCCTCTATGCCAGAAGATGGGTAAGGAAAGTTTCTCTCCCTCCAAAATGCTGCAAAAATAATTAAAGTTAGTTTTGAATAGTTAAAAATAGTTTTAAAGATGCTGATCCAACATCACTCTTCCACCCATCCAGCCATTACACAGTTCCTGAACTTCAAATGTTTGAACTTTGCCACTGGCTCTGTTAGGCTTCTTTGCACACTTAAAATTATTCAAGTGTTTACACAACTTCCTTGGTAGCAGCACAAGTGGGGTAGGCATCAAACCAGGAAGAAGAGTAAAGAAGGACAGGAGGATGGTACCAAAAATTATTTTTGCAGCTGTGATGCCAGAGATAAAAGTTTACTCTGACCATGTAACAAGCACAGCATTGAGTTTTTTGGATTTTTTTGCCAGCTGTGTGTCACGTGGCATTGATCAGATCACTAAGAATCTCTTTCTCAGTATCTGTCTTGCTTAAATGGGAGGAAATGGTTCATACTTTACAAGGTTTGGGAAGGGGAGCGAGTGTTAATTTCTCTTGTAGAAGTCACATGTGGTTTCAGGTTGGCATTGCTGAAATAATTACCCTGTTTTAAACAGCTTCTATAGGTAGCTTGTGGTGACACTGGTGCTCAATGGTCCTGCAAATATATAGGGTGGTTTGAAAAACAGGCATGCTATGAGCAAAATAATTTTTCAGAATTAGAAAATCCATCAGGGAGTTTTCAGATGTGGTATAAGAAAGTCTGTGCATTGTATATAAAATACTCTTCAGGGACTATATAATTGTAAATGGTACCTTTAAGTAGAACTCCAAAGGCCTGTTGAATTTTGCAAGCAGTAACGGTGAGATAAATGTGAAGTCAGCACCATTTAGCCCCAAACTGCTATATCAGCAGAGATGGCTAACTATACAGTGTGTTTGGGATGGGGGCTGGCTCCTTGCAGTGTATCCAGGAAATGAACAGCACAGGCTATATTCAGTGCTGTGCTGAACTGCCACACTGAGGCTTAGTTCACATTGTCTTGGCTCACAGGGTAGACCTGCATCCCTCTCTGTTCCTGCAAAAGTTGCTACACGCTGCTCTAGTTTTTTCCAGACAGTTGTTCAAACTAGAGCCCAATATAACAGCAGTATTTGTTCAGTGTTTTCTGCCTGACACACCAAATACAATGAGGCTAAGCGGGAAACACAGTTTGTGTGATTTTTGCCAGCTGTAGACTAGTTGAGAATCCTCTCTCTAAGCAAGGTTTCAGTCTGCAAGTTTCTTCTTGGCCAGTGCTTCTCTCAAGAAGTTCAGGAGAACAGAGATATGTAGAGATGAGATGCCATGCTAGGTTACCTGAGAACTCTAAGAATCACACAGCTTCTAAGGGATTTTCTAATATTTGCACAATATGTGATTCTCACTTAAAGTTACTCATAGAAAAGTCCCAATCTTTACAAGGTATTCTTGTTTTTTCTGTGGATTTGAGAGAGAGAATGGATGTAGGACACAATGAATGGGGTTTTTTTACTTTAAGTAATCTTTTATTTAAATGATGGACAAAAATATCAAAATAATTATTCAACTTTTGAAATTACATCTAAAATAAGGCCATTTCTTACCAATTTTCAAGGAAAGAAATAGGCACTCTTCCCACCATGCTTGATGTTTAAAACATCAGTTACCTTTTTGTTTTTCCAGTAGAAGACCATGCAGGTTCATGCTGTACAATCAATTTTAAGCCTGATTTGCACCACAAAATAATTAAGACTCTATAACAAGTCTGTGACAAAGCTCAACTAGTCAATACCAACAAATGTGCTTTCAGCAGATTTTTTTACACAGCAGCTTGCCGCTTAGCCATTCACATCAATATCATTAATATTAGTGCTTTTATAGAAAATCCTGATCAAGGGTGCCAGGATGTGTTAGGGAGGTTGAGAATTTAGGAGGGGCATGCACCAAGGATGGGTCTGCACGCAATGCAGTCTTTGATGTCTCTGTGTACCGAGAGCAGGAAACAGGTACCACTGATCAAACTGGGTTAATGTGCTGCCTGCCAGCAAACACACCTCCCACCTGACCCAGAGGCAGGAACCACCAGAGGCAGGGGCACTTGACAGCCTGGCATCAGCCAAGGCTCTGTCCCACCGTGCACACACAAAGCCGAACAAACTGTTAGCCAGCCTCACTGACCAGTTGCAAATCTCATAGAAGTTCTATGTGGAAAGTGCTAAAAATTATCATACCTTTCACCTGTTTCTATATGAATGTGCATCCTACCTACTCTTTTACTCACTTCGATTGGAGAATGCTAGAAATTATTTTGGAACAGGTCATTAAAAATTTTAAGAATGGGCATAGGAGAATTATGCCACAGCATCATGATGTCAAGTTTACGGGACATTTTCTTTGGCCAAAAGACCTGTAGTTCCAAATAGTATCCAGGCTATCAAGGAGCACTGACACCCCCCTTCATTAAAGGAGACTTATTTGAAAAAGAGAAAATGAAATTACAATGTATTCTTAGAACTTAAAGTTTTATTACGCTATCTGATTAAAAGCTTAGGGTCCCTTTTTAAGTTTTTCTTTGTTTCTGTGAGAAAAGAAAATTGCACTTACATAAAAACTGGGTAAGGAGCTGAGGCCTCTAAAAGAATATTTCTATATCTTGAGACTTGTTATCAAGTTTTGAAAGTCACAAGGTTGGTAATGTTGTATAATTTATTTCATTTTACTATATTTTAAAACAATGTCACTCTTATATTTATAAATAGGTAGTGTGGCAAGTGGTTACCTCTGTTAAATGTATGTTTATCAGCACAGTACCAAAAACCTGCATAAGGGAATTCATGCAGTACAGAGGATTTTTTTAAAACCTCAAACAATAGTTTAGCAGTAAAATAAATACATGGGAGAGGACTAACGGAGAGGCCTTTATCTGATTAGCATGTTTAGATAAATTTGTTTGTCCTGAAAGTATGACTTAGGAGCTGAAATATTTTTCCACAGGGTTGAACTGGACTCACACGTCAAAGACTGTGTTCAGACTTACATCCGTGAGTGGCTGATTGTGAATCGAAAGTAAGCAACATAAAACTAATTGTAATAAAAATTACACTGCATCTTACTTATCAGAGAGGAGATGTTTGCTGTTATAAGTAATCCTAAATTATAATGATTTTAGTCATTGATTGAAGATAAGAACTGACTTTTCAGTAGTATAAATAACCATATTATTTTGTTTGAGATGGTGTGCATTGCCAAATAGTGTTGCATCTCCTTCTTAATTATCAGGCACGCTGGGAATGGATGAGAAGTTGATGGGAAGAAATTCACATCAACCCTCTGTAGTGATGATTTATCTTAATCAGGAAAACTAGTACTGTTTGATCCCACTAAAAGGAAAGATAACAGGGATAAAGATTATATTTGCATGCTTTTCTCCTATTCATGCCCTGAAAATTCAACATGATTTTGTGATAAATTGAGGCGAATAATTTGATTCAGCCTTTTTAAGGTCAATTAGAATTTTATTAATTACAGCAAGCAGTAGCAAGCAAAACAGCGCTGGGTGGGTAGGGGTCTCCTAACCGCCCCTCCTGCAGTGTCCCACACTGCAGTGCCCCACACCCCACTCCCTTATTCAGTTTCTTTTTATAGTTTCTTGGAGGTTTCTTAATTCGTGTCTTTTGCGATAGCAGTGTGCGTAGCTTGAGCATCCCTCTGCGTCGTGTCTGCGTTGTGTCGAGGCAGGTGATCGCTGATTTCACAATCGGCTCCGCACAGTGATGGGCGTACCCGGAGCACTCCTACGTTGTCTAGTCCGGTGGCCGTTGCCTGGTGGTCGCTGATTTCATAATCAGCTCCGGCCATCCCCCGACATCCTTAGCCTGTGTCTGCAAAAAAGCTACAAAAAGCTCCCTATATGGTGATTAATCATACTTTAATTTTTATATTTCCTCCTTTAATATTCCAATTCTTTTGATGAACAAACAAGTTACCACAGTTTATCACAATCCCCCATTTTCTCTTTTACCATTTTGTTCATCAAATCGCTTTGCTGCTTCGTAGGCTAGAAGTAAAGTGTTCAGCATTGTCCTGACTAGAAACACCATTAGGACAGAGCGATAGAAAACTAATAATTTGCCAATAAGGGTGGAGTCCTAGCCTTGTTTTTGTTACGTAATATCCTCTTTTCCCCTTTTTGGCTTGCTGCTCCCTTGGTGTTTCGGAGGCACTTAGACTGGTCCTTTGAGGGATCCTAGTACTCGGCTGGCAATAGTTGGAGCATTTCAGCATTGTTCCACTTAGAGGGGGCTTGGCCTTTTCCTCTCTGCCTCGCTCGCCGACTCGGGTGCTTCGAGCCGCGAGGTAAACCATCTTCTCGGCAGCAGCAGTACTCGCCTGAGCGTCCCCTTTTCCGCTCCTGCCTAGCCTTGTACTGTTCCCAGTTCTTATCTTTGACCAGAGGTGGATTGCAAGGAATCCCCTTCAGTTCCTTTCGACAACACCCTTTTATTACCTGAGCAGCAAATGGAGTGGGCTCGTTAGTATGAAAACAAGAATATTTCCCACCACTCAGATCCAAAACTGACCCACCGATTTTCCAATTCTCCTATCCTTAGCACAGTTTCAGTTAGTTTTCGCTGAGTTTTATAGCACTCAGTACAAACCCCAATTGGTGGTCTTCCCCTCTGGCAATGGACCCACCACCGTTCTTGGCAAATTTTACATATAAAGCACACAAAAGGGTAACAATCTCCACAACCTTCCTTATTACAAATCACTATATAGTCTTTTGTAATTGTATCCCTTTGCTTCCCCTTATGGTTGATTTGGATAATGTCCACAGAGTTCATTAGTTTTTCTTAAGAGTCACTTTCAAGTTCCCAGGCTGGCTAGTCACTCTCCACTGGTTATTTGTGGCAACCGGGCCTTTCACTCGGCTGGCGTGAGTCCACCCCTTTTCGGCCGTCCTGACTGCCGTTTCTGTGGTAAGCAAAACAAGAAAAGGACCTTCCCCACATGGAGTTAAGGAATCTTCCTTCCAAGACTTAATAAGTACTTGATCCCCTGGTTTTATCTTATGGATTGTGATATCCAGAGGTGGTCTCTGTGCCAATACTCCTTTCTTCCTCAATTACTGCCTTCTGCTCATAATTTGGGTAATGTAGAATTTAATATGAGAATCTTTTAGGCAGGGGTGATCTGTGGGGGCTTCCATATCATAAGGCATTCCAAATAGCATTTCAAATGGGAGATTCCCACATCAGTTCGGGGTTGAGTTCGAATGTTCAATAAGGCAAGAGGTAGGCACTTAACCCATGACATTTTTGTTTCTAGCATTTTACTTTGTGAGTTGGTTTTTTTTTTTTTGGTTTTTTTTTTTTTTTTTTTTTATTTCTCCTTTCATTCTTTCCACCCTCCCCGAGCTCTGTGGATGCCATGGGGTGTGATATTTCCATTGAGTCCCCAAAGCTGTCAGGACATCTTTTGCAATTTTAGAGGTGTAATGGGGTCCCCGGTCTGAGTCTAAACACTCAATTAATCCATACCGGAGGATAATTTGCTCTAATAATACTTTTACCACAGTGTTCGAAGTAGCTCGGGCCATAGGATAAGCTTCCACGTAATGGGTTAAGTGGTCTACCAGTACCAATAGATATTTATACCTCCCCACTTTTGGAAATTCTGTAAAATCTATTTGTATATGTGAAAAGGGTCGTTGTGCCAGTTCCCTTCCGCCCATTGGTCTTTCTATTAATTGTTGTTTATTTATTCTTTGACAGGTTAAACATTGTTGGGCTACCTGTTTTGCAAGATTATAGACCCCTATACACATATATTTAATTGCAAATTGGTCAACCAGGGCTTGAGTTCCCCAGTGGGTTTTCTCATGAATTGCTTGCAGGACCCTTATTGCCATTCCTTTTGGGAGTACCTCCCGCCCATCCAGTAGTATCCACTTGCCTCCCTCTTTTTCCTTCACCCCCATTTGGTTTAATTTTTGTTTTTCCTGTACCGTGAAGGCTAACACATGGTTAATGGGTTCATGGAACCGGCAATGTTTGTCTTGGGGGTTATCACAGGCACACTGTATCGAATCAATCCCGTATGCATCCCAGCAAGCCCAACATGGTTCTTCCTCTAAGTCAGCTCCACAAGTGGAGCAATCTTTCCTTTGTGTGACCCCCCCCTTATATGGTTTTAAATTCATTAGAGCTGCCTTTCTCGCCTCCTGGTCGGCTAAGTTATTTCCCCGTACTGAGCTTCCCATCCCCCATTTGATGTCCTTTTACATGAACAATAGCTATTCTTTCCGGACCTCTCAAGGCCTGGAGCACTTTCAGAATTAATTCCCCATGTATCAACCCCCTTCCCTGTGAATTGATAAGACCCCTTTCTTCCCAGATTTTACCAAATGTATGAACCACCCCATAAGCATATTTTGAATCAGTATAAATGGTCCCAACTTTTCCTTTTAGTAGTTCTAAAGCTCTGAGTACTGCATACAATTCACATGCTTGTGCTGACCAGCTGGGGCTAAGAGGACCAGATTCTATTTTCTTAAAAATTTTCCCATCCACAATAGCATACCCAGATTTCCTTTTCCCTTCAAGGACCCGAGAGGACCCATCTACATAATACCGATATCCTTCCTCTAATTCCTCCTCTTCGAGGTCTGGTCTTATTTTTGTTTGTTCCTTTATTTGCAAAAGACAATCATGAGTTAGTCCCACAACTGGTTCCCCATATAGAAACTGGGCTGGATTTTGTAAGCTTGTGGTTTCAATACTTAACCTAGGAGAAGAAATTAGGATGCCTTCATACTTTAGGAGTCTGGCATCTGTTATCCATTTATCTGCTTTTTGTTGTAGTACTCCACGAATGTTATGAGGAGATAAAACCTTCAGTTCACTCCCAAAAGTTATCTTTCCTGCTTCTTCTACCAAAAGGGCAGCAGCCACTATCGATTGCAGACAGGCAGGCCACCCTCGACTAACAGGGTCGAGAAGCTTTGAAAGATATGCCACTGGTTTTTTTCCTCCAGCCCATTCCTGGGCTAACACCCCGTACGCCACCCCTTCATTGACATTAATGAATAAAAAGAATGGTCTTTTTAGATCCGGGAGGCTGAGAACCGGGGCATTGACCAGTTCAGTTTTTAATGATTTTAACCGGGTCTCATCCTCAGGGCTCCACTTTAATAGCCCATCTGTTGTTAATTTTTCATACAGAAATTTAACTTTCCCACTAAAATTTTCAATCCATTGTCTGCAATACCCAAAAAGTCCCAGTAACTGCCGAACCTGCCTTTTAGTTTTTGGGGCTTCCAGGGAAAGTATTCCTTGGACTCTATCAGTATCCAATTTCTTAGTCCCCTGAGTCAGCCAGTGTCCGAGGTATTTAACTTCCTCTTCCACAAATTGTAATTTCGACTTTGAAACTTTGAGTCCCTTAAGGCTTAAATAATTTAGGAGTTTTATAGTTTCTTCCCTTACTCTTTCTTCTTCTTTCCCTGCAATTAATAAATCATCTACATATTGTAGAAGCACAATCCCCTTCCCCTGTGAATATTCTGCCAATATTTGTTCCAGAGCTTGCCCAAATAAATTTGGGGATTCGGTAAACCCCTGGGGAAGGACAGTCCACCTCAGTTGTTGTTTTCTATGTGTATCCGGGTCTTCCATTCAAAAGCAAAATAATCTCTAGAGGTTTCCTTAAGGGGACAGGCCCAAAAAGCATCTTTAAGATCTATTACACTATACCACTGGTTTTCTGGGCCAAGTTGGCTTAAAATAGTATGTGGATTGGCTACGACCGGGAATCTTTCAACTGTTCTTTTATTAATTTCCCGCAAGTCATGCACCAATCTGTAACTGCCATTCGGTTTCTTTACTGGCAGGATGGGGGTATTGAAAGGGGACATACAGGGTTCTAAAAGTCCCTTTTCCAAAAGTCTCTTTATTTCTGTTTTTAGTCCTTCCCTCCCCTCTTTGGGTATGGGATATTGCCGAATCCTGACAGGGATTTCTGGGTTCCTGATAGTTACCTCAAAGGGTTCAATATTTAATTTCCCCACACTGTCGGGGGTATACCAAACTTCTGGGTTAATCTTTTTCTCGTCTTCAACTCAGAGAGGATATAGTTTTAATCTGCTTCTGGAACTAGTAAAATGACCCAATTCCTAATTTAGAATCACTTTCTAAGAGTACATCCTTAATTACAGGTACTCCAAAGGGTTCCCCTTTGGCCCCAATCACCTGTATTATCTCAGGTGAAATCTTACACCCTTGGGGAAGGGTCTGGACGGTTGATCTCTCCGCCCCTGAGTCCACAAGGAACTCATATTCTCGTTGCTGGGGACCTATTTTTAATTTTACCAGGGGCTCTGTTCTTTCTCTTGTCCCCAGCAGATAGAGCCCCCGACCCCCCTAATCTTCTTTGAACTGTTCCTCATCAGCAATCTTCTGCCGACACTCTCTCCTCATGTGTCCCTTCTTCCCACAATAGAAACAAACAATGCTCTCTCCACCTCTCGACTTCCCTTCAAACCAACTTCGCTGGACGTCAGTCCGACCTCTGGACTGACCTCCAGTTCCCCTTTGGGGATTCTGTTGTCCCCCCCTACTGCTGCTAACACGATTCCAGACTGCTTTTTAAAACTCTCATCCTCTCTCCCAACACACACCTTTTGAGCCTCTCACAACAACTCATCCAATCCTCTCGCCTGCCATCCTTCTAATTTCTCCAACTTCTTCCGAATGTCCACCCAAGAATCGACCACAAAATGCACCTTCAAAAGTGTCTCCCCTTCTGGGGTATTGGGGTCCACCCCTGAATACAACTGGAAAGCTTTCTTCAATCTCTCCCACTATCCAAAGAGCTGCATATTCGCTCTCCTCTTGGTTAAAGGGCTCTTTGGAGTTAACATATATATTTAGAGCTTGACAGATCCAATCCTCAAACAACCCAAATACGGGCCAATATAGTTGGTCTCCCCTTATTTGTTTACCTCCCCAAATTTCCATACAATAATGGATCATTTTAACCTTATCTTTTCCTTTTCTAGAAGGAAAGGCATCCCAATACTCTACCGTTAAGCCTAGTGGAAGTTTTACCGAGATTCTCCCACCCATGGGTTCAGCAGATTTACTTTTTCTCTGACCCATCTTCTAGAGTGCCTTCTCACACTCAACACAAACAATACGACAGTCGCTTCCCCCAATTCGTGGCCCACTCCGTCGCCGGATATGGGAAACGCCCTACTATGGGGTCCACACTCACTTGGGGAATCTGAGCTGCCAGTTCCCCTCTCACACACACGTTCGCATTTGCTACACTCCAGGACTCCCACCCCTGACCGAGCGACCGAGCGGACCGGACTACTCACGTCTTTCCGGCGCCTCTGTTTCTCAACCGGGGCTTCGCCCTGTGTGTCTTCTTATTCACCTCAATCACTCCGGGACTACACACCCCTAAACGACTCTTAAAGACCCCGTTTCCGGGGTCGAGGCTTTGTCCCTTCCACATGCACTCCGGAGCCCGCTTGTACGGGGCCCACCGTCTTTTTCACACGCACACGCATTCCGGAGACCGCTTGTACGGGGCCGACCGAGCACATACACTTATACTAAATTAGTAAGCCGAAACTTGGGGAAGTTTCTCCGGGGATCCCCCGCCCCAGGAACTTTGACGCCGTCCACCTCCGCGTCTGGGTTAGGCCCGCTTGCTCTCCTCCTAACCCAGGAGCCTCCCCACCGAGGGTAACTCGACGCCGAGCGGGGTGCAGCTCCCCCCCTCCTACGTCCCCCAACCCTGGATGCTCTTGGAACATTAGTCCCTCAATCCAGCAGGTTTGAATCAACCCTGGATGCTCTTGGAATATTAATCCCTCAATCCAGCAGGTTTTAATCAACCCTGGAAAAAGGAGGCCCACCACCCACCGGGAAAAGAGGCCCACCACCCACTGGGGGCTACTTACGCTTCCTGCGTGTTCACTCTTCCGCGGTTCTTCGTGCACAAAGATTAACGGGGGTACCTTTGCTTGCTACTGAGTTTTAGGTTCGTCGGTAAAGGCCCAAGGAGGAAGCCCCCCCTTAGGTCCACCGCAAAAAGGCGATGGGGCGCCTCACCCTAGTGGGGCCTCCCTCCCGGGTTTCCTTTATCCGAGTCACGGCACCAAATTGTGATAAATTGAGGCGAATAATTTGATTCAGCCTTTTTAAGGTCAATTAGAATTTTATTAATTACAGCAAGCAGTAGCAAGCAAAACAGCGCTGGGTGGGTAGGGGTCTCCTAACCGCCCCTCCTGCAGTGTCCCACACTGCAGTGCCCCACACCCCACTCCCTTATTCAGTTTCTTTTTATAGTTTCTTGGAGGTTTCTTAATTCGTGTCTTTTGCGATAGCAGTGTGCGTAGCTTGAGCATCCCTCTGCGTCGTGTCTGCGTTGTGTCGAGGCAGGTGATCGCTGATTTCACAATCGGCTCCGCACAGTGATGGGCGTACCCGGAGCACTCCTACGTTGTCTAGTCCGGTGGCCGTTGCCTGGTGGTCGCTGATTTCATAATCAGCTCCGGCCATCCCCCGACATCCTTAGCCTGTGTCTGCAAAAAAGCTACAAAAAGCTCCCTATATGGTGATTAATCATACTTTAATTTTTATATTTCCTCCTTTAATATTCCAATTCTTTTGATGAACAAACAAGTTACCACAGTTTATCACAATTTGATTTCCAAATGTGTTTGAAAACTCAAGGATTATGGGTTTTCCCAGCAGTGATTGAGTGTGTTCATGGGATTATCCATGTTATACCCAAATTGACTATTTTATATCAATAAATTATTTCTACACTTGAGCGCAGTGTAATTCAACACACAGAGCTGGGCCTGTAGTCATTATAAGTGCTTAATTTCCTTTAGTTCATTATATTTTAATTTTATTTTCTTTTATTCTGTCCTATTCTGTTTCATATGTAAAATGTAAAGGGGACTCTCAGTCAGTGCTCTCTGTTGCAGCAACGTCTGTTTCCAGACTCTTAGGGGAGTCTTGTGGGATGTCTTTCCTCCTTCCCTATCACCTCATCCTTTTCTTCAGAAAGAGATTTTTTGAGCTGTGTTTTGTCTGTAGCACTTCCTCTTCATCCACTCCTACACTTGTGCCCAGCTCTTGAAAAGCAGAAGGAACAGCAGGTGGTTGAGTGCTGACACATTTGCTGTCATTTTGTTGTACCTCTTCACTTGCCCTTGTTACTCTGTGTTTTTCTGATGTACATCAGCAGCCAGTGCCTTATGGGTTTACGATGTTGATTGTAGAGGAATTTGCACTCTTTAACTGTGCAGCTTGTGCTCCTCAGTGGAGCAGCTGCTGGGGGTTATTAACAGACTTCCTCCAGGGGTGCTGATGAAATTGATTGAATTCTCAGAACTGCTCCACAATGAGTCACTAAAAGTATGCTAGTGGGTTTTGTTGGCTCTCCTCCCTCACCACTCAGAGCAGAGGCACTAGCCCTTTCACACAGTGCTGTTCTGTATGCTGTAAAGAGCCAGTGTGCAGCTTTGTTTGTGCACAGGAGAAGGGAGTAAGCAGTAAAGTAGGTGAAGTGAAAAACAGAACATAGCTATTTTTGCATTTATGTGTGCTGGTAGAAGTGTGAATGGAGCCATAGAAACACGCATATGTGGAAAGTTTTGCTGAGTGTTTTACTATTTCATTCAGTCAAGTGAGGTAAATTTGCATTCAAAATCTTTATTGAGCAGTTGACTCTGTGGTAAGCATGATGGTGGACTCTGCCAGAGAGCTGAGCTTTGGCATCTGTGGCTAACAATGCCAGCAAGTTATTAAAAACTGCAAAGAACAAAACACTACCAAATATGCTGCAGTGTCACATAATCCGTAGATTGTTACTGATAGATTGTTATTGGGAATCTCATGTTATGCTTGGACAGCTTTTTTTTTTTCAAAACAAGCATGAGAGGAAGAAAAATTATCAAGAGAGAAATGAGAAAAAAGTAACTGTAGAAGGTTTTCCATTGTTTTGAGGAAGGGTAGAAAAACTGTAGCTGCCTACTTGACAGATGTTATAGAACAAGTTGCTGAATATATTGTCTGGTGAGCTATGAGTGAGAGAAGTGTGTGAGTGACTTTGATCCACTCATGAATGTGAAGGCTCAGAACAGGAGACTGAGGAGTCTCCAGTGGGTGGCATGAGCAGAGGTCATCCTTGGGCCCCAGGATAGAGAGTTATGTGGCAGAAAAGCTGGGCAGAGTCTATGTGGACTTGCTGGAGGCTGAATGGGTAGCTTGTTCCTGTGCCTATATCTCCTTTCAGTTGTCCTTTGGGGTTTTTTTTCTCATCTCATTTTCTTAATTCAGTGTATGTCCATTAAATTGACATATGTATTAAAACCATGGTTTGCCACTTGGTGAATTTTAATTGCTATAATGCTTTTCTAAATAAATGAACAATACAAATAAATCTTCCAGGAATAGTTTAGGGAAAAGGCATCTTTAGTGTAGTTTTCACACCACAGGGAAAATGTGAACTCAGGTACATACATTTCTCCATTAATTATTTGTTTGCCATCAGAGGTAGGGAAAAATAATCTATACAACCTCTTTTGGATTCTTAAATGTCTTAAAGTCATGCAAAATTTCTGCCTTCCATTCTGGATAATTACAGTGGTTCCAAAACAAGGTCACATCCAAGGAGAGCTTGGATTGTCTTTTTATGACCAGTTTTCATTGCAGTGAACTGGCAAACGATTAAAATTCAAACAATTAAAATTAAAACACATCAGAGCATATAATTCAGTTACTCCCAAAATGTAATAAAAAGGTGTCTCCCTGATCAATAATTGCTTATTGTGTCTTCTTGATGAAAGTATTCAGATTCTCAGTCATTTCTTTAGGAGTGTCATAGAAAGGAACATAAATGAAGCAGGATGTTGTAAATAAGGAGATTGATTGCAAAAAGACCATCACAAGATTTAGCAAATTGCATACTAAAGTGAAAGAAACAGAGCTCTGGATGTATCCAACACCTTTCTTTCAGGGTACCTGCTGTTTTTTTCCATCTGCCTCAAAAATGTAACTTGAAATTTCAGGAGAATTTCTGGAAAGCTGCCAACCTGGAGGGTTACGTTGTGGCATAGAAATAACTTCAAAACCAGGCCTTTTTTTGGAAGCTGTAGATTGTTACTTGCAACTTGGGATACTAGCTAGATCCAGGATAAGAGCAGTAAGAGTTTTGATGTATATGATTGAAGAAGACAGCCAAGAGATAAGTGATCCTGATTTGTGTTCTTAAGGTCACTGAAATAACCACCATGTCTGATGAGGAGATCAGAGCAGATTTTGTACCTAAGTCAGGTTTTCCTGCTGTCTCAGACTTATACTCTGGAAAAAATTATCTGAATTATCTTTTTTTCCTTTTAAACTGTTCTTAATATACATTGTAGAGTTGGAATGCTGCATTAAAACACATTGAAGTTGTGAAATGTCACATTTCTACATAAAAGCTGTGCTATACTGCTTTTTGCAGAACAATCTTCTCAGTTTTTAAATATTTTTTTATTTGTCTTTTCTGTTTTATTTTCCCTTAATACCTCTTCATGTTATCCTGACTTTCTGGGGCTTCTCCGTAAAAGAAACCAAGGGAATTCAGATACTTGTAGCCTGAAAAACAAGGGATCCCGAAAAGATTTTCACAAAACACTTCAAAAACAAACATTTGAATCAGAAACGTTGGATTCTGGCGATGCAACTCTTCAGGTACATTTTCTTCGCTTTGGGAAAAGTGATCAAATACAGCAGCTTCCCTCAAAAGAATCATCTGGTGTGACCTCCCCCTGAATATTGTGTGCAGTTTTGGTCATTGAAATATAAGAGAGATATAAAGCTATTGGAGAGCATCCAAAGAAGGGACACAATGATGGTGAAGGGCCTTGTGGTGAAACTGTATGAGAAGTGCCTGAGGTTGCCTGGTCTGTTCAGCCTGAAGAAGAGGACACAGAGGGGAGACCTCATTGCAGTTCACATTTGCCCTGTGAGGGGAAGAGGAGGGGCAGGCACTGATCTCTTCTCTGTGTGAAGAGTGACAGGACCCAAGGGAATGGACTGAAGTTGTGTCAGGGGAGGTTTGGGTTAGATATTAGGGAAAGGCTCTTCACCCCAGAAGGTGGCTGGGCACTGGTAGAGGCTCCCCAGGGAAGTGGTCACAGCACCAGCCTGACAGAGTTCAAGAAGCCTTTGGACAGCGCTCTCAGGCACATGGTGTGATTCTTGGGGTGTCCTGTGCAGGGCCAGGAGCTGGACTCTGTGATCCTAGTGGGTCCCTTCCAGCTCAGCATATTCTGTGATTCTGTGATCTGTGATGGCATCAAGCAGAGCACCATGCTCACCATTAGGCTTCATGGCAGAGGATTAAGAGGCATTAAGGTCCCCTCTGCCAGCTCAGCAAGAGCCATTCTGTGATACTCTGGTGCCCAAGCCACACCTTGCCATTTTCCTGTTTTCCAACAGGTGGGACCCCAACATGTGCCTGCTCTCCCAGAGGAGACTTCAAGGACGAGCCTGGCCTGCTCAGACCTGGAGCTGCGCAGCCTGCAGCCAGACCCACGGCTGGAGCACCTGCTGCGGCACGTCAGTGCGGAGGAGTTCGAGAGGCTGAACGAGGAGGCACGCCGCACCAACAGGCACCCTGAGCTCCTTGCCCTCTATCCCTCCATGGATGAGGTGAGCCGGAGGCCAGCTGTCCTGCTCATCTGTCCCAGTGCACCTGAGGTTAAAGCTGCACCACAGTAGATAAACACTACACTGCTCTCAGTGGCCAAGCCACATGCTGGTGATATGGCTATGTCAGATTGTGACCTTCGTAGTAGCTTGTACTTGGGGTCCACAACTGTAAATATTTGGTGTAAATGCCAGTTAGGGGTCAGAAATGTAAATATTAAGAAATAATAAATCTATTTTCTTTCATCTCTGGAGACATTAACTGCCCACTGAGGGGGGAAGATGTTACTCTGTAGCAGTAGCTCAGCTACTGTCACATACATGTTTTATGCAAGTGTGTAAATTTACAGTTGTTTTAATTGAGTATGACTGTTTAATGATAGGAAGATGCAGTGGAGATACGGCCAGTGCCAGATTGCCCAAAGGAACATCTGGGCAACAGGATTTTGGTGAAGCTGCAGACTCTGAAGTAAGTAATCCTTCACAATCATTGCTCACCATTTCTAAGTTCACAACAGTGTGCAGCAGCACGCCTTGTTGCACCACCACAGTTGTCCCCTACAACTGCATTCACTGCTCAAGTGTTCTTTCTTAGTGTAGCAGAGAATTTTTTCTATCCATCTTTACAAAAGTCTTTAACGTGCCAGGATGAAAAGGAGTTGGGAGTGAACACAGATTAAATATTAAAAAAAAAAAAAAAAACTATGCACTGCTGGACTTCCATCGTTTAACACCAACCAGCATCCAAGCCCCACACAGTCATTCGCTCACTCTTCCAGCAACGAGATGAGGGAGAGAATCAGAAGAGTAAATCTGGAGAAGTCATGGGTTGAGACATGGACATTTTAATAGGGAAAGCAAGTGGCACATAGATAAGCAAAGGAAAACAAGGAATTAAGTTGCAGGTTCCCAATGGTAGGCAAGTGTTCATCCATCTCCAGGAGAGAAAATCCACACATAACATGACTCGGGAAGACAAACACCATCAGTTCAGAATCCACCCCCTTGCTCCTTTTACCCCCCCATTTGTACTCTGAGCATGGTGCCACGTGATCTGGATATCCCTTTGGTTATTTGGGGTCACGTGACCTATCTATGTCTCCTCCCAGTCTCCCACACAGCACAATTTCCTCACCAGCGGGAAGAGTACCAAAAGCAGAAAAGGCCTTAGTTTTGGGCAAGCCCTGCTCAGCAATAGCAAAAACATCTTTATATTATCAACCATGTGTTCAGCACAAATCCAAAACCCTAGCCCCACTCTGAAGAAAATTAATTCTCCCCAACCAAAGCCAGCACAACTTCATAAACAGGAAAAAATATGATAATTTTAACTGATCTTTGAGACCACCTTTCTGTCAAATTTAGAAAATACATTGTACGCAGTCTACTTCTCTTCCTCTCAAAATCATCTAATATAATGCACTAATAAAAAAATCCTCAAGACTTTGAGAGAGTTGAGGTCTGGAGCTAAATATTTATCTGCATTTTTTAATGAAAGTGCCAGTCAAAATATAATTCCTCTTTTTTTTTAATACATGGCCATATGACTGCAGTATCAATCAGTGTCTTGTATGTCTTTCCCTAACAGGTTTGATATAGAGATAGAACCTTTGTTCGCATGCATAGCTCTCTATGACATAAAGGAAAGAAAAAAGGTAAGTGTATACACAATATTTTGTTCACTTGGCCTGAGTTTTTATCTTCAGAGTAATAACTTCGGAAAACTTACAAAAAAATTGCTACTTTTTTACACATGCAGTCTGATTCAGGATTCTTGTTATTCAGTCAGTCACATGCTTGCAATTATTTATTTTATATATTTATTTTATAACTTTTGATTTGTTTTAAAATAAAATTTTAAACATTTTTGCTTTACAACATATTTTAACCCCTTTTTTCTTTTCAAGATCTCAGAAAATTTTCATTGTGACCTCAATTCTGATTCATTAAGAGGATTCTTGCGTTCTCATACACCTTCCATTGACTTGTCTACTCAGGCAAGATCAGCAGTATTTTCTGTCACTTATCCCTCATCAGATATATACCTGGTAATAAAGGTACGTTACAGAGGTACTTTGACACCATTCTGCCTGTTCCCAGCTGTTCCTGTGGCTTTTGTCTAGACGAGATGAATTATGACAATTTTTAATAGTAGTACGTGAGCAGGTGTCCAGTGGTATCTCTCATTCTCAAACTATGAAGTTATATTAGTATCCTGTGTACCAGTTCTACTAAGTACATAGAATTTCCTATATCTGCCTAAGGGATGTCAAAAATATAGTGAAATAAGGCACTTTTAAAAATTTTGTTTACATTCTGTGGGGTTTTTTTGGCATTGGTTTAGTGCACTTTACATCATTTTGTTTGCTTAATTCTGAAACTGAGTTAGCCTGAACCACTTCATTTGGAATGCGTTAATTATCCTGATTTCAGTGAAAATGTAGAGTAAGTGATTGACTGTGTTGTCACATATATATTTTCTGCTTTCTAACAGATGGAAAACTAGAAGGTTTAGTATCAGTTACTCCATAAAGAAAGTTTTAAGACATTATATACAACTATATATCTAGGCGAGCTCTTTCAAATTGCTAGAGAAGCAACATGTTACTATTTGGATGACATTTTTTCTTTAATTGTCTTATTGTATTGCTTTTTGTAGATAGAAAAAGTGCTTCAGCAAGGAGAAATTGGAGACTGTGCAGAACCCTACATGGTTCTTAAAGAAAGTGATGCTGGCAAGGTAAGTAAATAACTGTAAAGAATATTTAGATTAAAAAAGTATGCTAAAAATAAACAAACAAACAAACAAAAACAACACAGAACGACCAGACCCCTTGAAATAAGATGAAATACCAAATACACTGGAGGAAAAGCTGGTTAGATCATCCATGGTGAAAGCAGTTTGATGTCTGTGGCTGACAGAAAGAAATCAGGAGAAGGTATTATTGTTTCTGACCCCTTTGGAAATCAGTACTGACAATCTTGCGTCATGAAGCAGGTAGGGGTGAGCAAAGGAAATTATTGAAATGTAGAATTAGCAGAAATGCTTGTACCTCAGAGACATGCTATTGATTTGGATGGGCAGATGGCCTGTTGTAGTGTGCAGCTGTCCCATTCAGTACTGTTGTCCATAGATAATGCGAGTTCTGTTCAAGGAATTCACAGTCATTTACCTCCCTGGAACAGACTGACAGTATTTGCTGGGCTTCCACACGTCTCACCTTTAGAATATTACTTTCAATAGAATGTTTTTTCTGTATCTGATGAAAGAAGTAGAACCTGCTAACGTTTCATGGTGATTGTTCACTCTGGATTTGAATATTACTACAAAAAGACTGACTTTCTACATTTCTATAATGCAAATGACATTGAAAAGAAATTGAAGTGAATGTACAAATCAAAACAGCTACCATTCTATCTGTGATGTAGCAAGAAAATATGAGATACCAGTACAAATTATTTACTGAACTGTAAATATGTAATTTACATTTTTGTCTATGATAGCATTGCAATAACTAATTGCTTTTGAAACAGCTGATATTTCCTCTGTTTCAGACAAAAGAAAAGATTGAAAAACTGAAAGCACAAGCTGAATCCTTTTGTCAGAGGTTAGGGAAATACAGAATGCCATTTGCCTGGATTCCCATAAGCCTAAGTAATTTCTTCAACCTTTCAACACTTGAACGAGAAATACAAGAAGCTGAAGGTTTAAACGGTACTTGTCTAACTTTTCTAAGGCAAAATGACTCTTCAGTAGGACTGGCTATAGGAAACAATGTTATTCATTCTGGCATCAAAAGTGAATCACAGATTCAAAGTTATGTCTTCTCAGCTTTCCTTTTCAGTCCTCAAACACATACACATTAAATTGTGCTCACCATGTTGTCTCTGCATATTTATTTTTATGTCTGCTAAATATTCTTTCATGGTTTAGGCCAAATTTTCACTGAACACTGGCTTTGTAGAAGTAAAATTCCCTTTGCCTATGGAGTTAGCTAGCAATACTGAGCAACCAAGATACCAAACATATCAGTTTGGTAGGCAGGACCATTGTTCAATATGCTTTACAACCCATGAACTAAAAATTTTAAAAACTTTTGCTCTGCAGCAGCAATAATGTAACTTCAATGTCCTAGTGTTCCACTATTTCACACAGTCTGAAATAAAAGAAGCAGAATGTTTTACGTGCTCTATCCTCTGATGTTTGTGAGATTTTTCTGTGATTTTCTAGTGTATTCTGAGAATCTTTGTACTGCAGCAAAAAGCAAAAAACAAGATGATGATACAGTTAATTTCCCTTTGAAGGGAAAGATTCCAGTAGTGACAAGAAGGCAACACTGCTACAGGCAAGAAGGCTTTCTGAAAGAAGTTTCAACTCAGAGGATCCAGCATCAAACTTCAAAACAATCTCTCTGACCCTTTACACCTTCTATAAACAGGTACTGGATTCTCTTTAGTTCTGATTTCATAAGACATTTTTTATCTATGTAATGTGAATTGTGTTGGGGAAAGCTACCAGTTATATTTGTGTGGGGACAGAGGACAACTGCAGTCAAGTAAACAGTAACCCACTTGCTTTGTATGCCTCAAGGACATGGTTCACTTCTGAACCTTTTGTCCATTCTATGAAGTATAGGTACTGATTTTTGTCTTTCTCTTGGAAGGAAGGAGACAGGCTCAGTGATGAAGATCTGTTTAAATTTTTAGCTGATTTCAAAAGATCATCTTCCTTGCAAAGAAGAATCAAGACTTTACCAGGTACATAATTAATTTTGGATGGAAGGTGTTATATGCATTTTTCTCCCCTAAACTATTCTGTAAATTTCAAACCCAAAATGTATTTGACTTGGGTTTAAAACCTATAATATGTGCCATTATGGAACTTCCTGGGTTTCTGGTGTCTACCTGAACACAGATGCTTTTGATTTTTTTTTTTCTGCATGAATGAGTATGGAGATTTAGATCTAGCTTGATATTTTTTAATTATTTGTTTTTCTCCCTAATTTACAGCGTACCTACTGGATATCTTTTGTTATTATTCAAACAATTTAAAGACAGTTCTTTAAAGCAAATTTCTAGGATCCTTGCTACTTCCATGCAATGCTTTGAAACTGTTCATATTTTATAGAGAGAGATTAAAACATGTACACATTTCATCTTAGCTTGATATTAGACTCAGCATTAGTTAACAAAGTAGAGAAGTATAGGCAGTGTTTAGCTACTGTCTAACACCTGACCAGCTTAATTTTTCTTTTTAAGTAAATTACAGTTCAACCTCTTCTGCATTGTGGAGGAACCTTAAAAAATATGAACTGAGGGCAAAGCTGTTTTTCCGTTTTAGCTGATTGCCAGAAATGACAACTCTGAGCTCTACAAACGGTTTTAAATTACCACAGCAGAGAATTTAAATTTGAAGTCTGTTTATAATGGGGTAAATGTTATCAGTATTAACTGTGTAACTGCTCACCACAGAAAGCCTAGCTTTCCTGGTGGGTGGTGCCTGTTTTGTCAGAGATTAGTCTGAGCAGAATCTGAGGGGGAGGGGGAGTAAGAGAGAACTGTATTAGACAGCACACCTTTTGTTTGTCTCCCAGTTCTATTATTTGTGTGTGAAAGACACTAGAACATCAGCCAGCATATAATATTCCTTCTTTTTTTGCATTTCCTTTGGAACAGTACAGGGTAGACTTAAGGAGCTATGTGTTGCCCTGATTGTGAAGGGATGTGTGTAGGCTACTTACTCTGTATCCTTCTTATGTACCTATGATTTCCTTCTCATGCAGCTCAAGAACCAGTTCTTTTTTCTGCACTGTTGCTATGTAACCTTACATATTGTGTTAATTTTTTTTTATTATAGATTGATCAGTTTTAAATTTTTGTTAAGATTTTGTGATTTAATTTTAAAGGAACACTTAAAGTGGAGATTTCCCCAGCTCCAGAAAACATTGGTTATTGTCTGACACCAGAACTACTCCCAGTGAAGCCATTTTCAGAAAACCGTAATCGCCCTCTCAAAGAGATTTTGGAATTCCCAATTAGAGAAGTGTATGTTCCCCACACCATTTATAGGTAAGAAATAGCATATATTTTTAACATTTATTTGAAAAATATGATTCAGATTCTTTTTCAGAAGTAGAAACAAAAATTATTTTTTAAATGCTAAAGACAATGTGTTGGGCTGATGATTTAATCTTCCTAGCCATTACAAGATAAAATACCTGCATGATATTCCATAATGTGTTTACTGATCTAATTGTGCTGTCTTTTGAAAAATTTTCTGTAACATTAAAAAAAAATCTCCTTTAACAATTGTCATTGATTTAGCATCTATCTATCTATCTATTGATCTATCTATCTATCTATCTATCTATCTATTCTCCTTTGTGTTTATTTGGTTTGGGGCTTTTTTTTCCAGTAGATCTGATTATAATTTTTAACACGTCTGGTAAATTTTTATGCTCAGTTGTTTCTATTGTTAATTTGAGTCATCTGGGAATCTGAGGAAATAATGTATTGCTCTATGAACTTTTTAAATATGATGAGTACTCTACGCTATGTAATTTAATTTCTTTAAATCTGTTCTGTTATGATTGTTTCAAGGTGATCACAGAACTCAGTAGCATGCAAGTGAGAAATTCCAATAATTTATTTCTTAATAATCTGGAACACCTGAGTGTCCTGTAGGAAATTAACAGCAGAAGAATATGTTTCAAGATGTTTGTGCAGTATTTCATTGCTAGTGAGTGGTGTTGTAGTAATAGCTAACAGTAATTCTGATGGGGTGTATTGCAGTATTATAGATACAGAAATATCTTGAAATAATGACTTTCATCAGACCATTGTGTTGGTCAAGACAATGGACCTTCTAACAAAAATAATACATGATGCTATTCTAAGGGGGATTTCTGATTCCTAAAACAGTAGCTAGATACTGTATCGTATTAATGGCAAAAATGTGACTACCAATAAGGAATCACAGAATGAAGGCCCAGAATAAAGCGATGTAAAGCTTACTCATTTCTTGCAGTGGGAATTAGCAAAGAGCCAACCGCTGACCCAACCCAGGAGGAGAGAAGGACAAGACTTGTGGTTCTGTACAACTCAGAACTGCACCATGGCAAACTAATTTGTTCTGGGGAGATGATCCACACCTTCACAGTAAACTAGAGATCTGTTTGGCTGCTGGTGACACCTGGATTTGTGTCTCAGCTTTAAAGGAAAGCAAAAAGAGGAAGTGGCAAATCTTATCTTACAGTAACAACTTGCAGTGTGGTGTCAGCAGGAAATAAGTAAGCCAGTTTGGCTGTAGCCTCATTAGAAGTTTTGGAGGAGTTACTCCTGGGCTCTGCCGCAATTCAGTGGTATTCAATCTTCCGAGGGCAGCTCACAGCACCAGTACAGTAAAATGCAGAGTTATGGTACCTCTTTTCTGTGTATCAAAGATAGAATTGGATGGTGGTAGAACTTTAATGCAGACATTTCTATAGGGAAAGTAGTTTTTATAGAATTGAAAGTGGAAATGTAAATGAATGTGAGCAAAGATGCCTCTTTTTTTTTAGTTTATTGAAAAAATAAGACAGAATTTTAACTTTTCTACTCATTGTCTGGCCCCAGTAATTGTCAATTCCAATGTGCAGTCTCACAGTGTCTAAAGGTCTGCTTTTGACAAAAACCATGAGTAATTACTGTGTTTCTGAGCTGTAACAACAGCTGAGTCTGCACAGAATATTCTCCCTTTAGTTCTCAACAGGTTCTCACTTCTGCAGGCATAATGAATATCAAAGCCACCAGACCGAAAATTAATTTGTGCTTCTCCTAAAGCAAATTTGGGTGTCTCCACACCATCCTTCCATTGCCAGGGTGTCTGTACTGAATACATACATCCACATTAGAGGAAATGCTTGCTTCCATCTCTGTTGCCCTTCTCTGGGCACACTCCAACACTTCCATATCCTTCTTGGAGTGAGTGGCTCAGAAATGCATACAGGATTTAAGGTGCAGCCTCACCTATACTGAGTATGGGAGGTCAGTCCCTGTCCTGCTCCTGCTGGCCACACTATTGCTAGTACAGGCCAGGATGCCATTGGCCTTCTTGGCCACCTGGGCACTGCTGGCTCATGTTCACCATGAACATGATGTCACCAGCACCCCCAGGGCCTTTTCCTGTGGGCAGCTCTGCAGCCACTCTGCCCCAGCCTGTGGCACTGCCTGGGGTTGTTGTGACCCAAGTGCAGGACCCAGAACTGGCCTTGGCCCAAGAGTAGACCTCACACCACTGGCCTTGGCCCATGATCCAGCCTGTTCAGATCCCTCCATGGAGCCCTATGACCCTTTCCTTAATTTAACTGCCATGCAATTCTCGTTGCTTGGTTTTCAACACAGTGAATACCATTTTGAGTCTGAGATTAACCCATAAGGAGTAACTGGATTTGTAATAGAGCCAAATACAAAGTGTTTGATGTTATTTTATTTCCTTTCTTCTCTTCTGAAAAGTAGAATCATCCTGTCTTACTTAAGCAATTTGATAGCATTTAGTCATAGATGTGAGTCAAGGCTTCCTAGGGCCTTCAAGGTGATTTAGTATTTTCTAATTTTTAGATGTAAGTCTACAAACCATAGGTGCTATACATGGGGGGGTAGACACTGGGGGGAGAGGTTGTCAAAGGTATTTCAGAGGGATGAATTGTTGGGTTTTTTGTTTTAGTTTGTTTTTTTGTTTGCTTGTTTGGTTTTTTTGTTTGGGGTTTTTGTTTGTGTTTTTGTTTTTGTTTTGTTTTTTTTGGTTTTTTTTTTTTAATAGCTTTTTCCTTTGTGAAAGGAAAAATGGAGCCTTCTGTTATAGTCTTTGAACTCAGGTCTTGCAAGCTTTTTTTTTTAGTGGTGAAATGCCATTATTTTAAATGATGCTATTTCTGATTTATGCTAGAGAGATCAGCCAGCCCACTTTCTTTGTGCACTGTGAAATTGAGCACTTCTTTTTGTTGTGTACTTACATTTCTTTAATAAAAATATTTCCCTGAAATTGTCAAAACATTCCAAGATTTATTTCTTTCATACCCCTCTATTTTTAATAGGAAAAATCATATAATTTAAAGTTTGTTTGTCATTTTATTTTCTCATTAAATATTAATGAAAATTATGCTGTTTACTGCCACTATGAAATGTTGGTGCTGAGGAAGAAAGATTTGTCACATCACTTCAGCAGTAACTCAGCTTAACCAGGCACAGGAAGTCCTGCTTATGTTAGGGGTAGTACCTAACGCTTAGGGGATTTTTGAAGGAAGGGGGAAAAAAACCTTTTCTTTGTGGTTTCATTTCATTTAATTGCAAACCACTTAGCAATGTTCTCAGACTTGCTGTAGTCTGCAGTGTGAGCTGGAGGCCTATGCTTTGGTGGTAATCATTCTACCCCATCCTTGACTGGTTTGAGATGAGGAAAGGTTGTTGATGAATGACAGTATCTCACTCCTGTTATTGCCCTCATAGCATTATTTACTCCTCTCTGCCTCTCTGCCTGTGGAAGCCAGAGAGAACATGTTTACTACATGTGAGTCTTCTAAGGGTCCTTTGGTCTAGTTTTACATCTGTTCACCAACTCTTCAGATGATCCAAAATTTTAGCAACGTGAGAAAAATCATTCAAACTATTTTCCAAATTACTCATCCTATAATATGGAATTTATGACTCATACACATCCTCTTGCTGAAGTTCTGTCACTGTGCTATTTACCTAGTCAATGACTGACTAGAATGGGTTTCCATGTTTACTTAAGTATTTGTGATGTGCTTTTTATTTTTTAACAATTTTTTTTTCTGAAGACTCCCCACCAAAATTGTGAAAGAACCAACAAATATTGAAAATTGTAACTAATGGGTGCATCAGTGTCTAGTACCGTAAGTTTTAAATGTCAATGTTAACATCACTCCTCACCTACAGAACATTCAGCAGGGGTTACTTGCACATATGTTGAGTTTTGCTCTGTATGGAATTCTCATCACAGTCCTCAGTGAAGATGTCTAATATTCATAAGAAGTTTGAGATGCACTTGTTGACACCTCATACGAGGTGCAATCTAGCAAAGAGAAGGATTCTTTTATGTGCACATATGCACAAGCAGTATTTACAAACACTAAATAAGAATGGTCACAGACTTGAAACTCTGAATAGATTTTATTTTGGCAGAGGATAGGTCTTTGTTGCTTTGCTCATGGGAAGTGATTAAATCACTGCTAAGCCCCATGAAAATGTAGGAAAGTCAGTAAATTTGTATGAGAATTGCCATGTGGTGTCCTGTGTCAGGTTAAGGGGACCCTTAGCTTTCCCAGCATGTAGCTGATTCTGAAATAGTCTCTTACCACTCTTCTGGGTCATTCTTTGACCCACAGAAGCTGTTGGCATTTGTGCCTCACCCAGGACTCTGCAGGCCTTTGGGGCGGTATTCTCAGTGACATTGGGTGTTCTGCCATGGCTTTTGTAGACACACTGTCCCTTGAATAGCTCTTTTGTTTTTTAAGCATATCTGGCTGTATCTGGAGGTAGAGTCCTGCACTTTCTGAAGGGAGAGTGAGGGGAGAAAGTTAATCACACTGACCAGACGTGTTTGCTGTGATGTGTTGCTATAGTTCTGCTCAACGCAGAACCTTGGGGAAGACGCAATGCCTTCTGGAGCCCAGCACATTCTTCTGGGCATCCTATTTGTCCTATTATTTAAAAGACAGCAGTATTTGCTGCCCCAATGCCCCTGCTAACTGCCATGTAAAAATGCTCCTTGTCTTTGCTTCTCCTCAGGCTTTTGGAGTGTATGGATGGAGTGCAGGCAGTAGTACTAAGGCAGTGGTCAGCAGTGGGTTTACAATTCATACCTGTGCGAGGGAACATCTTTTGATTATTGTCTCACTTTCCTGCTTTAGATGTCAGCCATCACTTTCATCTCTGCAGGATATCCAGAGTCAGCATTTGCCTCTGTTCTTCCTCCATGCTGATGGGTTTAATACACATGTAAGCAAGATCCCTAAAACTACTTCAGCATAAGTAGCACAAGCTTTAGCTTTTCAGTCCAGTACTTGTTGGAATAATGCTTCCTCGGTTGTGTAGTCAGCAGAGAGGTCTCTGTGTTTTTACATATCTTTCATCTCAAGTCACTTCTAAAACTAAAATCCAGTGCTCAGGTACATTACATAGATTTGTGACATCTTGTCCTAGGCTGCAGATTAATGAAGCAGTGGCTGTATTATTCAGCCTTCCCTACATGTATTTCTTCACTTCTGGCAGATGTAGTATTGACAATATCCTTCATTTAATATGTCAGTCCCCCAGGTATAATTCAGTAGAGGTTACAGATATATTTTGCTCTTTCACTTAGCTTTCCTTGACATCATCTAGGAGAGAATTTGGCAAAGCAAATTTGCACATAAGATAGTAAGGAAGAAATTGCATTAGTGTGACAGGCAGAAATACCATTCTGAATGAAGGGAAAGGCAAGTTAAAAGCAATTTTTTTTTTTTACTAAGGAATGCCATGTGCCATGTAGCGCATGTTGGTTGAAAAGAGTAGCTTGTACTGAGTAATTGAATGGTACTGTCATGTTGCAACACATGGAAATCAGAAGAAGAAACCACAGTTTTCCTGGTCTTGGCATATAGTAAAGGGAAGATGGACTGTCTGACTTATTGACAATATTCTCCAAGGCTGCTTGACTTTTTCAGCTGATGATGGTACTGAGGAGATATCTGTGATAAGGACAGTACAATTCTGTGTGCAGCTTCTGACTGCCACAGACAAAAAGAAATCTTGAAAGTTCATGAGCAATTCTCATTGTTTTTCACTGAAAGTCAGCATGATTCCTCCAACACTAGTATTATTCCTTACACTCAGAGGACAAGCAGTGAGAATCCTATATCAGATGGGGAAAACAATTCAGTAAATATACATAATCATGATTCCAGAATCTGTGTATAATCCAGGTATACCTGAAATCTGAGATTTGCCATAAACTTCACCAGAGAAAAATCTTTCTATTAATATTTTTACTCTTCTATTGGAATTATACATCAGAAAACTACCTATGCTGTCAAATTCCCCACAGAAATTAAATGTGCTTTTTATGCTTAGAAATATGTTCATGTACAGACGTTAGTAAACAGTAAAGTATGCTATATTTCAAAGCATTATTCATATTCATTACTAATAAGAGGTAGCTTATAGAATTACTGTTTCAAATCTTCTTATTTGTATTTACTCAGGTTCATTGATACTGCTTTTTGGTTTGTATAACCTTCTTTTTTGCTTTAAGCTACGAATGTATGAACTTCAGTTGTTGATTTCTTTGTTTTTATCGCCTCTGAGGATTCTTTTCCCCTTCCAATATCTGTTTATTCACATCTGAGAAAGGAATTGCTTTCTTGAGAGATTCCTGCTTTTCATTACATCAAGCAAAGATAATTGTTTGTTTGTAACAGAACATAGCTTAGTGTAGGTGAAACCTTAAACATAGGATGTTCTATGTGTCACACAAAGAAATCTTCTTTTATGTGTGGACTTTTGAAATTTAGTTCTGACAGATCTTTCACTATGTAGGTGGAATTGAAGGACAGGGAGAGGAATGAGCAAGACGCTAATTTGTGCGCTTAATTTTCAAAGAAGAATGCTTGCCATTTACCAGTTCTTCCTTATCTTTCTTCCAGAAATCTCCTCTATGTTTACCCTCAGAGGCTGAATTTTGCTAACCGACTGGCTTCTGCAAGGAACATTACCATCAAGATCCAATTTATGTGTGGTGAAGACCCATCCTGTGCAATGCCGGTAATAAATGCTGAGATTTCTTAGCAGGCTTTTGCTTACATGCATTCCTGAGAAACCTCTGACAAGAGAAGTCATTATTTACTTCCCATCAACACAGTTTGTAGTGGGGACTTAGGAAGCCTAACACAGAGAGCTTGAGAAGCTTTCATTCTCATCCTAAAGCAGAGCTGTACTCCTTATCCACAACAAAAAAGACTTGTGATTCTAGTGCAACCAGAGGCATGTTGCTCTCTCGTATCTAAATCTTCCTACCCTATTTTCAGAAGAATGACATAATATTACATCAGTATCATGCTGGAATTTCTAAGGGTAAAATTCACAGAGCTTCAGAGACCTTTTAAGAATGATATAGTCTATTTTGCAGGGTAACTCCTCTGCATGCACTATGTTTACACAAGTGCTCAGGTATTACACTGGAAGGTAAAAGTTGGGATCTTCATTCCATATGCTCATTATGCTTGAGCATAAATGGATGCACAATCATGCTGCATAGGTAGAGATTTCCATGTTTGAAACACACTGTGTGTTAGGGCATACATGTATACTACTAGCAGAGCAGACAGTCCTATCTACGTTCAGGTTATTCAGCATCTCTCACTGTAAGATCCTTGTCATGGTTTGACGCTGGTGCAATGCCAGCGCCCCTGTGAAGAGCGCCCCAAGAGACCTGCTTCAGCAACTACTAGCAGAGGAATAGAGTGAACAGAAAAAAGCTGAGGAGGGTGTGGTGATGCCCTCTGTCTTCAGAAAGGAGATCTCTGTTCTCGAGACCCTCAGCCCCAGGCAGGGGGAAATGGGGGGGACTCTAGTCCCAAAATGAGAAACTGAACTGTTGTTTCTTTTGGTCCTTAGCAAAGCATCCTTAAAGGAGCCCTATGGGCCGTCTGTCCATGCACAGTAATAAGACCACTGTAACACAAAAAAGAGAATGTCACACTAGCAGATTTTCTCCAGGCAGTGCCATGTGTAACATTGAAACGCAAAAAGTAGCAATTGTGTTTCCTAAGAGTCTATAGTGCAAGAGAGACTCCTCTCTCCCTTAATAGACTGCGTATTAATTATCTAAAAGGTAATAACTTGATTAAAGGTCCAAGTTGTGTCTCACTATAGTTTATTAAAGTTTGAACAGAAAGAAGAATATTTTTTAAAGTTTTCATTCTAAATTTAGTATGCATCTTTTATCATAGTAGTAGCTTAATAAAGTTAGATCTTTCTCCTTTATTTCTAATCTTAAACCTACTCTACTCTATTCCTAATCACATCTCACAGCATTTATTTAAGAAAAGTACATTTTCATAAAGGCACTGGCATTGCACCAGTGTCAAATCATTCCAATCCTCTATTCAACTTTACCAAGATTCAGAGGTTCGGTTTGAAGTGTTCTAACCCAGATGCCTGCTTCAGCCTGATTTTTTTTCTATTTTCAAGACATTGTTTTTGGCTACTTGAGAATGACATTGAGACAAAAATCTTCTGTGATTTTATGTGTTGGAGAAGGAAAACAATGAGTGGAAATATTACATTGAGGAATCTTTAGTATAACAATCTGTTGGACAAAGGACTATCACCCAACCAGCCTTTATCAGTGTGCTGACATTGTTTAGTATATACTTCACAACCCTTGCTCCACATAACCTGTGGATGTGAAATCAGAGCATCAGCAGTGTTTCCCAAGCTACATTTCTTCCAGAGCTAGAGCTGTGCGATGTGAATGTAATACCTTCTTTTACACAATACTTCATTTTTGATTTCTTTAAACTCTACCTGTGTTATGATTAGGTTTTGAAAAATAGTTAGGACAGACACAGTTAATCTGTCTTCTCTCTCCACTGTAAGTGACCTTCCTCTCAATACATATATAATGGCTTGCACAGTGCAGAGATTCTTGTCTAAGCTCATCTCCCTATAAATTATTTGATTTCAAGGCCTTACCATAGACATGTGTCTTAGGAAAGCAAAACTAGCACCAGAAATGCCTATTTTTCTTCATTGAATTTAAAGGTACTTTGGACCTCTAAGGTAAGGCGAGATCTATCTCACCTTGAATGAGCAGGTTACTGGAAAACAAAACTCCTAAATATAGATTTTATTTAACTTTTTAGATAAAGACAGTGTTACAACATGTAAGTGGCTTACCACAATTTTTTTTTCCCTATGATTCCCAGGCTTTTAGTTCATGACTAAAGAATGTGATGTGAAGTAGTCAATGGCTTAGAAATAACTGCTCCATTTTCCTGGTGTTTTACCCTGAATGGAGTGTGGGAAAGGTGCTTGGTAATAAGACATTTATGCCAACAAGCTAAAATAAAATTGAGGAGTCATTTTAAATCTTTAGAGACTGTCTTAAAATTTAGACAAGATGATGACAAATAAATGCTATAGTCCTGATTTTCTATTCTTCTTAATATAGGTAATTTTTGGGAAATCTTCAGGTCCAGAATTTGTCCAAGAAATATACACAGCTATTACATATCATAATAAGTAAGTGTTGTTACTATCTATTCACACAACTTGAGAAGTATTCATCATGATCTCTGCACGTAATTGTTATCCTACATAGTTCATCAAGGAATGCCATTTTAAACATTTATGTTTTGTGCAATTTGTCATACCTAATTTGGATTGCTACTTTCATTTACATAAGTGGTTGTTGTAGAAGCAACCTTTGCTTTTCTTGTTTGAAGCTTTTTAGTAGTTGAGAATATTTCTACTATGAAGATTAAGGAACAGGAACAGGAAGCAGCACAACTTTTAAAATCATTCACTTCAGTGAATTCATAGATTCAAAAGAGCTGAAGGGACACTTCATTCTCACAAATGAGAACTTGGGATTTAGGATTTGCAGAATACTTATGCAAAAATCCAAAACAGAGATTGAAACCTAGTGATACGTGGAAGCTGAATCTGTCCAGCTGATACTGTTTGCTTCTGATTCAAATCTGTAGATTGTTCATAAATATAACTTCCAGATTCATAATGTATAAAAATATTTCAAGTTCATAAAAATGTGTGTGTATATATATGTATACTTTGTTTAATTCAGCTCTGTTTTCAGGATTTATCTGGTTTAATAATCATAGCATCTAAAAGCCAACTGGCAAATTTGCCTCTTGCTCAGTCTTACACTTACGCTGGGAACATGCTTGGCATTTTTTTAACAGATCCCCTGACTTTTACGAAGAAGTGAAAATTAAGCTGCCAGCAAAACTCACAGAGAAACACCATCTACTGTTCACATTCTATCACATCAGCTGCCAACCAAAACAAGGAGCATCTGTTGAAACCCTCCTAGGGTATTCAGTAAGTTCCATGTGATATATAGGAGTGGGGGTGTGTGGGTGCGTGTATGTGCATGTCTATGTGTATCCCATGCAGACTCTCTGCTTATCAAGAATTTTGTCATTTATTCCTTTTCTGGTTATGGCAATACATCAAAACCAGTGGAACATCTGAGTGTGAATTCATAGAAACTAGGTGCCACCTGAGATGTGTTACATCCTTATCCTATAATTTTACTGTGTTAACTCTCTTTGTACTTAATGAATTCACTTGAACCAACCGAAATATGCAACAGCAACTAAATATTTGCAACAGCAATACTTTATAGCACATAATCTCATCCTGTTAGACTCTATTTATTGCAAAAAAAAAAATCCCTAAACCATACATAATTACAACTATTACTGTTACCATGTTCATACATGAGGTAACGGCTAATGTAATATTTTTATTTAGGTTTTATTTAGATTTATTTAGGTTTTTATTTAGAATGACACTTCATTTCTGTTCTAAATTGTCTTTTATCCACATAAAAATTTAAAAACCAGAAATACTCCAAAAGCTAAAATGTAATTCTCTTGCCTTCTTTATCTTCATGTTGAGATTAGAATGTCTTAGGTTAAGAAGTCTCTCTGACCATTTTCTTTATCAAATGGCAATTTTAAATTGAGAGATTTTAATATAAAAGGAAAGAATTGAAGATGATGATGCTTCAGATTTGAAAATGTCCTAGAGCTTTGATCAGCAATTGAAATGTGGAGCCAGACAAGTACTTTCCATGTGTTCTTGCTAGGAAATTTGGGAGGCCATTGTATTTGTGTATTTTTAGTTGTTTGCTTGTTTGTTTCTTTGTTGGCTTTTGGAGTTTTTAAACCACAGTACTGAGAATCCTTTCAAATGGGCTTTTTTTTAATGGACAGTTATAGTCCCAGCAATGTTAGTGGGATTGTTGAGAAATAAATTAGTTCAGGACCAAGATTTGACATAGGTGAGGACCAAATTTTCAAGTTTTTGTTCACCTAAATTCAAAATGTTTCCGCCCTGTGATATTCAAATGCCCAGGCTCTTTCAGACTTGAATAAAAAATTAAATGTGTCCGAATATCAATGCAGGGGTATGACAAGTCAGTCTGGCATGGTGATCACAAGGAAGATGTTCAATTTAAGCCCAGAAAAGCTTTAGCTGTTGATTTGCTTCAATACCAAGAATTGGTGTATTCAAGATACATGAATTTTTAAATCAAAATGCAGATTCCACTAAATCCTTCTGATAGGATTTATTAGAAAAATGTGTGACACACATGAGAAGCTCTGTGTTTGTTTTCTTCAAAAGAGATGGTTTATAAAGCAGTCTTGTACATTTTTCTACAGTAGCTATCAGCTATCTTTGAATTTTAAAATACAAAGAAATTACTGTTGAATGGGTTAGAGCAGAGAAGCTTGGGTCAATATCTCATTTGTTGTTTTGTTGACTGTATCTAACAAATTAAATAAATAGGTCTAACCATATATCATTAGGAATATTGCTGTGTTTTCTCTTCATTTGTTTCAGTGGCTGCCAATTCTATTAAATGATCGTCTTCAAACTGGACATTATAGTCTTCCTGTTGCATTGGATAAACTGCCTTTACACTATTCAATCCAGTCTCCTGAGGTAACAAACAAAATTATTAAAAGGTAGTATTTTCCTAATGTAGGAGAACAGCATAAGTGTTTTACAAACTAACATTGCTGTCTGCTGGTAAGCAGTGCCTCTTTTTGTTCTTTAGAAGGGGAAAGTCTGAAGTAAAATGTTGTTGTTATTATTGTCACTGGTGTTAATATTTTATATCATTATACTGTTTATTAACAGTGTATGCAAGCAAATTCTTGTAAATTGTCTAATCAGGGACACATTTGTTTCAAGAGTGTCAAGGCAATAATTCGATTTCTTCCACAGGATAATTTGGGGTTTTTTTCTGTGACTTTGTGGGAGGGAGAGTAGAAATGGAGCAGAAATACATGCCCTCTCAGAAAACATGGCATGTAGGAAACTTGTCTGGGGGTTTAAACTGCACTACATAACCATGGAATGCCTTTGGCAATGCTTTGACTAGGAAATTTTAGCCTTAACAATATCCCATGAGAAGATGTATACTTACATGGTCTGTGCTAGACATCCAGCAGAAATTCTCTAAGTATCCCTGTTCAGTGCATAAGCTTCTGTCCAAAAGTCTATGAGAATAAGGAGATACTTAGCTGTCATCCTCTGTGTGGCATTAAATTTGTATGTCTAAAATGAAGTGAATAGTGGGAATACCCTATAGACCCTCATGTAAGCAGACTTTTTGTTTGAGCATTAATAGGAAGATAATAATTCCCATATTTTTTTTTTTCCATCACAGAAAATTCCATCTCAGACACCCCCTATAAAGTGGGTTGAAGGACACAAGGGCATTTTCATTGTTGACATTCAAGCAGTGTCATCTGTTCACACCCAGGTAATGCATCAGCAGTAACATACAGCTGTAGTTTAATTTCAAAGAAAATTCAGATGTCCAGGCCAATTTAGCAGGTTTATGAAACTGAGGTGTTTCAGCCCACACAGTTTATAAAAAATTTAGGAGCTATGGAAATAATCTGATATCCTCCGAGAATGAAATCCTTTGGTGAAATTAAATCTGTTAGGGAAGTGAACAAATGAGCACTCCTGGCAGCAAGTCACATGGAGCAATAGGGAGCCTGGTGTCCTCTCAGCTCAGCAGGGCTCAGCTCAGGCTCAGCTCAGCTCAGCTCAGGCTGTGATTGAAAGGTGCTGGCAGGGCACAGTCCCAGTTTCTGCAGTCAGCATCTTCTGTTCTTCAAGGCTAGTTCAGACAGTGTGTCCACTGAGCTAGCCAAGTGAACTAGTCCACTGAACTGTCCAAAGACATAACACCTTCCTGCCCCCATTGACATGTTATATGCCACCAGTATGTGTTAAGCAGCTCACTTGTCAATGCCATGCACTTTGGGGACACAAGCTTAGTGCTGGGTGAGACCTCAATGGTTCCCATAATTTAAATGCCATAAGAAATTTGATCTTTGCCCATCTTACTGAGATGCCAGTTTGAGGCAGATCAGCTTTGTTTTGTTTCTGTTGTTTTTCAGTGGCTCTTATCCCTTATCCCATTCTAGTTAAGCCTGGTAAATATGTCCTAACAGCTGAAGGCCCTGTGTTTGAAGCAGGTCCATCACCCCTTTGCAGCATGTTTTTTAAATACAAGTAGGGCATACTCATATGGCACATAACTTGTAGGTAGCTGGAACTCAGGTGTGAGTGGCAGATGGACTATAATGTTTTAGAGTTTTATCAGATAGAAGGAAAAGTATTTTCATTAAATGAAGCAATCAGTTTAGTGAGGGCAATAACTTTCCTGCCTTTAAGCTGATCTCACCACAGTCTGAATTTGAACCAAATGGATAAGCACTGTGACAGCTACTTTACAAGTTGATCACTCAGAGCAGCTACTACTGAAAGCCAGAAGGGCAAAAATCTTTCCTTTCATCCCATGAGGTAATATGATCAGGCTTTTCTTAGCTAGTGCTAGCCTGAAATATATCAACTTTGTTAACTGTGAGTGCACTGTATTTGCAGGACAACCATTTGGAGAAGTTCTTCACCTTGTGCCATTCTCTGGAAAGCCAAGTGACATTCCCCTTTCGAATGATGGATCAGAAGATTACAGAGGCTTCACTGGAGCATGAATTGAAACTCAGCATTATCTGTTTGAATTCTTCACGCCTTGAACCTCTTGTCTTATTTTTGCATTTGGTACTAGATAAACTTTTCCAGCTGGCTGTACAGCCTATGGTCATAGCTGGCCAGACAGGTATTTACTGGTTCATGGCCTTCAAGTGCTTTGCAAGCAACTTTGATATGTGGGGGAAATGGTTGCTGAAATATTCAGGCTTGGATTTATTATTTAGGGTAGCACCCTTTAGAAAGAGTTGTGCTGCTCAAGACAGAGTCTCAGTGCACAATTTAATCAGACTTAACAGAGTTTCTACCTTTTGTCCTTTCCCCCTGAACTTAAGACTCTTAGTCTGTGGTTGGAAGATACATGAAACTGTAGTAATTTACTTATCTGAAAATATAGGTCAGAAAGTGGATTGTGGTTCAGCTTTGTTTGGAATTGAGTTGTTTTGCAAGCAAAACACCAGCAAAATAATTATCTTACAACTGACACTGCTATCTGCATCATATCCTCTGCCCAAAGATCTTTAGACAGAGTTGAGTGAGCACAAAACCAGAGAATACAATAGTGAACACTGGTTTTGTTTTAGTGAGATGCCAGTTGCCCGTAACATATGTTAAGTCTGGAAGAATGGCATACTTGCATACAGTGGTGTGGGTAATTTCCTATCTCATTCAGATAATTAACATCTGTCATCCACTACAATATTTCTGCTAAAGCCTGCTAGCTTGTATTTGTCTGTCAGCTGGAGAGTAATGAGTCTTAGTATTCTGCAAGAAGATAGTTTATAGGAATTATGTGAAGGCTGCTAGAAATGTAATTAACAGTTACATTAAAGTCTGCTTTTATGTAGCACAAAGTGACAGAATACCAGTGATTCGATTGAAAGTCAGTGGGTCTGCTAAAGAGTGTTTTTTGGCCTATGTAGACTTTGGTCTGGTCAGGCATAGCAATTGCTGTCTAAAACCCTGAATTTGTTATTTGTTAAGGACTGAATTGAACCTTGCAAGATTAGTTGTTGATACTACGAATGCTCTCATTTAATTATGTTATACACTTCAGTGCTAACTCTAAGTCTTGCCTTTGCTTCACAGCCAACTTCTCACAGTTTGCCTTTGAGTCTGTGGTTGCAATAGTGAATAGTCTCCACAACAGCAAAGAGCTGAGCAAGGATCAGCATGGAAGGAACTGCCTCCTGGCATCTTATGTGTACTATGTATTTCGTCTGCCAGACCCACAAAGAGAAGTGGTCAAACCAGGTATTGTAGGTGCAAGGGTTGCAGAAGTATTTTTTTTAATTGATACATGCTGTTCAGCATGGTGCTTTTGAGAAAAGGATTTAAGGCACTGACCTGTAAGACAGCAAACACAACTTCTCAGACCCAGACTGTGTACCATTTAAGCACTACACTGTTCTGATATACTATTTTTCTCAGAGGTAGGTCATGAATATCAGCACCGCAAAGAGCAAAATAGATTTGCCCTCATAGTCTCCAGCCCTCAGTTATTAATTTAAGACGAAGGGTTGAGGTGAGAGGTTTCCACAGCTACAAGCAATGTTGCAGCTTCATGAAGATGAATGCAAGAGAAATTGCCTAAACTTTCCTGAACCTTTTTCTAGAAGAATATTTTCATAAGTTAAAATGGCCTTAAGATATCATTTTTTTACTGACCTGTACATAAATAAATTACTTTCCATGCAAAGTAACCTACTGCCAAGTGGTATAAGGCCAAGCTCACCCAATGTCTCCTTTGCATTAAGGATGTCATTAGAGGATAAAATACAGTATGACCAGCAGGTTTAGACAGGTGATCTTTCTCCTCTTCTCAACCCTGGTGAGGCCATACCTGGAGCACTGTGTTCGTCTCTGAGCTCCCCAGTACAAGAGAGACATGAACATGTTGGTCAAAGACGGGCCCAAGGGCCATAAAAATGACAAAAGGGTCTGGAACATCTCTTCAATAAAGAAAGGCTGAGGGAGCTGGGCACTTCAGGCTAGAGAAAAGAAGCCTCAGGGAGGATCTTCAGTGTACACAAAGAGCTGAAGAGAGAGTGCAAAGAAGACAGCCTGGTTGTTTCCAGTGGCACCCAGTGACAAGATCAGAGACAATGGGCACCACTGAAACAGAGTGAACATGAGGAAACACTTCCTCTGAGGGTGACTGAGTACTGGACAAAGGTTGGCCAGAGAGGTTGCCCAAACCTCTCACCTTGGTGATAGTAGAAGGCCATCTAGTTGTAGTCCCAGGCAGCTGACTCAAGGTGACCCTGCTTGAGCAGAGGGGTTGGACTAGATGGCCTTCAGTGGGCCCTCCCAATCTCAACCACTCTGTTATTCTGTTGCAATCATTGTCCTAAACCCTATAGGATTAATTTGATTAATTTGTATAGGCTCAATGATTTACCACAAGCAGCTGTGCTGTGGGAGCTAAAGGTCTGTAGGCCTTTTTCTCTTTTGAGTATTAATTTAAATCCCCCTTGAGGCAAATTTAGACTGATGCTGGGATATGCAAAAATCTGTGAGCTCACATACACTTGGGAATTCTTTGTCCTGGAGAAATAAGCTCTGTGGTGAAACTGAAAACTAGATATCATTTAGTGAAATTCATGATGGCAGTTCTCCCCATTTCCTTAGATACTTCAAACATGGCATTAAATCATGTGTTGAAGGTGGTATTTTGTGTTTAGGACTGTGAATATTGTCTTAATCTACAGCAAATTTAAAAGAACTGATGGGAAGAAAGAGCTATTGTAATAGTGGTGATACTTAAGTAGCCCTATTACTCTTTTGGTACTGCTTGTGCAATGACTCTGTTAGCTGTTGACTGGGATAATATCTGTAACTTCTCTTTCAATGCCTGTGTAGATTGTTAATGAAGCAGTTGGTAGTGGGTTTTTCAGGAGCTTTATTCTTTTCAAAATGCTGATGTTATAACACCACTGAGCAAAAACAGCTTGAACCTGATGTTTGTCTCATATATATGTCCTTCAGTCTTAATTCAAGCATCTCACTATGGCAGGTGGAGGCAGCAGTGCCGTTTCGACAGAATCTCGTTATTACACTTTTGGACGCACTTCCGCAGTGTCTGTTGGAAGTAAACTCCTGCAGAGCCGAGTGATAAGCTGCAGCAATCCTGACATCACTGTTACACAAGCTGCTACTGATGAGGAGGTCAAAAACATCATGTCATCCAAGGTAAGAGAATAAGGTCAAATATATGAAGAATGTTATGGTGCAAAACTTAATAATCTAGATTTTGTCTTAGAGGGTTGGATTTGCTCCTTGTAAATGAACTGTATGTATCACCAGAAGTATATTCTGTTTATCTGATTTGGCATAAATACATGTAAAATCCCATTGCAAAATTCTGATTCAGTGGAGAGCAAGAGGTATCTCTTGTTTGTAGCTTAGACACTTCACAGAGGCATTTGCTTTTTTTGATTTGCCTCACTCTACTGTTATTCCAGATTTTAACTTCTGTTCACAGCTGGTGACCTGGTCTGGTCCAAGTTGCAGAGTCAGTGCAGCCACAGAGCCACAGACCTTTCTTCCTCTTTTTGTTTGGTGTTATATAGCTTCCTATTAAAAAAAAAAACAAAAACAAACAAAAACAAACAAACAAAAAAAAAAAACAAACAAAAAAAAAAAAAACAAAACAAAAAAAAACAAAAAAACACCCACAAAAAAAAAAAAAAACACCACAGTAAGTAGTCAATTATATGACAGCAGCCCCATAGCTTTATATCAGCTACAGTGCAGATGCTATGTGCATCATTTGCACCTGAGTCTTTCCAAATACTTCATTCAACCACAGAGTGAAATACAAGCTTCCTCTGCATTCTCAACCACTGCTACATATACCTCCAATGGCTTGCAGGACAGAACAGTCAACAGCATCCTAGAGGAAGGATCTTGTTTCTCTGATTGGCACCAGATGCTTGCTGGTCTACAGCATCCCAGCCCATCTCAGAGCTTTATGAGAATGACTGTGTGTCTGGGGAAACCAAAACCTAGAGTTTGCCACTCAGCTGGAGCTGGGAAGCTATGCCTCTGGCAAAAGCAGGATTTTTTCCCCTGTGCAAGGAGGCTATTGCTAGTTGCAGCCCTGGCAGAGCTCTACAGTAATACATGTGATGAGGTCTGAACTGTATCCCCCCTTCACTTTTCTTTGAGTGTTATATATGTAAAATATTGCTTCTCAAGCAGGTTATTTTCAGAAATATTTTGAAGTCTTTTCTCTACTGAATGAGCATGTGCCTCTCCATCTAAAATGAATAGGTACTGGTCTTCAGCTAACTAGTAAGATACACAGGCTTTGACTATTTATTTGATTTGTTCATATGCGCATATATATCCATGCATAGCAATTTTTAATAATGTAGATTCGAATTTTATGACTTTTACTCTAATATTCTGTGTCCTAGGGGAAAAAAAAAAAAGCAAAACAGGGCTCAAGGCATTTTTCCAAATTAATACAAAATTAAAGTGCTTGATATTACAGCTTCATGACATTGATAAATGTAGAAATTTACAATTGGTTACTGCCGTTTCACTGCTTCTTAAATTGGCATCACTTTTAATGGAACGAAGAACTTCAAGGGGCTAATTATTTTCGATGTAGAGCCGGGGATAAACATACACCTTTAAAGGGTGAATCGTATCCTCCAAAGTACAGCTGCAATGCTGCCACTGGGCACGCGATGGCAGTGCATTTGCACCCTGCTGCTGCTGCTGCTGCTGTCAGGTGGTCTTCGGACTTGAGTGGGAAGGGGGATGGGAAGAAGGAAACAGAAGAACTGTTTAAATGGATGTGTGTGCTTAGCTAAAAAAAAAAAAAAAAACAACAAACAAACAAAAACAAACAAACAAACAAAAAACCCCAACTGCAGGTGATTTTTTCTCTGATAATTAGATTAAGTTAGTTATGGATTTACTATTATGTATTTCTTCCATGTGCCCCAGCCTGTGGATCACAGCTCCAATCGGATGTCTTACTACATTGAAGGAACAAATGATATGTCAGGCCTTTGTGCAAGCACAAGACCCTCCAATAAAAAGGTAGGCTATGGGTACACATGAGGGAACTCCTTGCAGAACCTGGAGCATCCTGAGCTAGTGCTGGCAATTAGCACTTCTAAATGTGGAGAGGGGAGCAACAGAACAAAATATCAACCAGTTTTATCAAATAAGGAATTAGTGATGAGATATTGAATCTGTGGGTAAACACTACTCAAACTTTTTTGCTTCTGCTCCAGAGTCTTTAGATTCTTTATCCAGGTCAGATTTAGACAAGTAGCAGCCTGTCTAAATCCTCCCTTTGCTCTCTTTCTCAAGGTCTTAGAGCTTAGGTCATTTTCCACTGCTGTTTACCTTTGGATACATGTCTTTACATGTTACAGTAAACTCAATTCAGAAGTATTTGCCTCCTTTTTCTTCTGTAATGAATTATTTTCTTTGTCCCTTTTGTAGCTTTTAGAACCAAGCTTTTTGTAGTCCAGATTTGAATTTCCTAAAAGTTTAGATAGTTGGGTTTATGTGTCTTGTGTTTAGATGTCACTGTAAAAAGTACTGTCTCCAACTAGAAATGTCTGTACAAGGTCTGCTGTGGTTATTGCTCTGTCCTTCTCCTCCACCACAGAGTCAATCTTACTTTTACCTTCTCTCAGAAAAACATGGATGTGCTAAACAAAAATGCTTAGCAGGTAGTGGGAAACATGACTGCTCCCTATCATGTACAGACAATGACCTGAGAATGGTCCAAAGGCATTTCCCTCTTCAGTTATATGCAGTTCTAGATCCACAGAAAAATGGGTGCCAAAGTCTATTTGCCAACAGCATTCACTTTGGTGAAATCTGCCTTCTAATCCTGCAAGAATGCCCATACATCCCCATTTGGCTGCTCACCCTCCAGTGTGGAAAAGTTTCCCTCAGGGAAGATGTTGAAAATGAAAGATGAGTTGATTGAAAAGCCATTTTCCAACAGTCTGTGTTTATTATGTAGCATTTCCATGAGGAACTGGCATTGCAGATGGTGGTCAGCACGGGCATGGTGAGAGAATCAGTCTTCAAGTATGCCTGGTTCTTCTTTGAGCTCCTGGTAAGACTCAACAGTGGTATTTTAAAGTTAGTTAATGGTGGTATGTAGTAGGTGCTCCAGGCACAGATGCAGCTGGGTGCTGACCTCTTCAGTTATTCTGCTCTTTGTAAAGGAGAGGTCTCAAATAATGAAAGTGCAAAGAGTACAAAATAAAGTTCCTCGTATTCACCCTCCTTCCGCACTATGGCAGTGATAGCAAAGCTCTGCATGAACTACATGAGCAGTAGTCCACAGCTTGCAAAACACTGAGAGACACTTATCAACCAAGTCCTTCCTTTTTGATGAATATCTATTCCTATCTTTTCCTTTTTGTTAACAACATGGGAGCAGTGACAAAGTTCCACAAACTCACAGTTCTACAGAGCCCTGCAATGACGCATGTCAGTGGAAAAACTATAATGATTTCCACTATCAGCATGTAAGTAATGCAACATTAGAAATAAGAATTCCACAAATGTCACTCATTGTCTGTCATCATAAAGGACAAAAGTGGCAAGCAGCAGCATTTCAGAAGTCCAGATAAATGGGGTTGCAGGAGGGTGATTATGATTTCAGGTACTGAGAGTATTCATGTATTCACATGAATATGAGCAGTAATCAATATCTGTCTGTATTGGAGCCTTAGACCCTCTGTTGTCATTGTGTAGGATTTATCACAGCAGCTCTGAGAAAATGAGTAATTAAATTCAGGGGAAAGGAAGTAGGAAATCTTACTCTTACAAACAAACTTAAAGCTGTATTTTACCTCCAGTATGGGCATTTTTTTAGTATTCTTTTTTCTGCTTTGCAGATAAAGAGTATGGCTCAGTATGTTCACAACACAGAGAAGCAAGATAACCCAAGAAGAAGCCGGTTCTCTGATCGTTTCAAAGATGATATTACTACTATAGTTAGTGTGATTACTTCAGAGATTGCTGCACTTGTAGTCAAACCACCCAAGGTAAGTGGATTAAATAAGCACTGTGGATCCTTGCTACTCATCCTGTGTTACACTGAGCTACATTTAATCTCATTTCAATATCAGTAGTGTTGCTAGAATTAGGCCAATATTCTCACATGGACCTTAAGTGAGAGCTGTGGGACTGTAAAAGGCAGCCTTGTGCTCTCTTAGCAGACTGTTTTTGTTCAGCTCAGTTCCTCAGCCTTCTTCACACCGTGGCTGCAGTGTACAAAAAGATAATTCCCTTTCCTATTGACAGGAAAGGCTGGACATCCATTTTCAGTTGTAGTAATTCTTTATGCCATGTTAGCCATCACATCAGACTGCAGCCCCATCAGGACTTCATTTTATACCCCTTTGCTGTTACCCTCTATCCTGCTGCATTGTGGTTAATTCCTCATTTGAGTTCTCTGTAACAGTGGAATATGCCTTAGGAAGGCAGTGCTCCTCATGAGTGTTACGAAAGCCAGCCACAAGTGATCTTACCCTTGATCTCTTTAAAGAGACACTGGCCACCTGAAAATTGAAGAACAGAAATAAACCTTAAGTCCCATGAAATTCTTTCTACTTTTAACAAATTGCACTCATACAACAGATTATACAGTTGAAAGAACCACAAACTGTAATTTATATTTTAACATTGCTGCTGTCGGCCTGTATCACTGACACCTCTTTGGACTGGCCAGTAGAAAATGCTAAGGCCACAGAAAGGCACTGAGAGACTGTTCAGTTGTTGTAATCAACTTGTTTTCATGCCCCAGAGCTGCCAAATGCAGCTAGCCCAGTAGAGTGCTCTGAAGCAGGGCAAGGCAGAGCAGCCAGGAGAGCTGGCCTGTCAGGTCACTTTCAAGAAGCTCAGTTTCATAATCCACTTCTACCAAGTGCTGCTGAAGATCAGAAACCGGGAAAGGGCAAGACCAGACAAACTGGGGTAGAGAATGACAGAATGGATGGTCACTGTTCACCAAAAGATTGTTCTTGAAGCTCAATCCATTGGTGTGCTTCTGTGATAGCCACATGCAGAGAAATAATTTCCACAGAAATGTTTACCTAAGCCATCAGTGCCTTTTTTTTTAAATACATTGTGAAATAAAAATTCATTACAATAAAAATGCCTTAACAGAATTGTAGGCTTTGCAAATAAATTAGTATGTATGGCTTCCTCACAAAAAATACACAGATTTTTGTGGGCTGTTAATTTAATTCTCATATTGATAGAATGGGCATATAGAACCTGATTGTGTGTGAAAATCTCACTGTTGTGTTTTTGGAATTAGGGCTACTGGTTAGGTGTACAGAGTAGTAGGCAAAATATGTCTGATTTTTAAATCCAAGAAGTGATAATTGATGTTTCAATACATGGTTGAGCATGACAGATTGCCCTGGATTTTTACAGCAATATGTCTGGCATATGCTTGCCTGCCCTATAATGTAGTGGAAAATCATGTTTTTCTTCATTGTAGAAAAACATTTTCCTGTGCAAATTCCAGATTGTAGAGAATGTATATATTCCTGAACAGCAACAAAAGGCTTGAAAAATGAAAAAGTGAATTGTAGCCACCCTGAGGTGCTGCACACCTGTTGTCACTAACCAGAGGTGCCAGTACAGGCAATATTTTTCTCAGTCATCTCCTTTGTCAGTTTTGAGCATTAAATGTGTGCAGATTCCTCAGGCATCTTCGCTAATTCCTCTTGGTGAACTACATAGGCTACTGAGAGTTTATAGTTTAAATTGGTATGTTTGAAGTAACTGTAGCCTCATTTTAGAGGGTACATGAAGTTCTTTGTGATTCTTACTTGAGGCTGTGTAACTCTGGTAATCAGGCCAATGCCAAGCATACAAGAGTTTAACTGCTGGATGGTGAACTCCACAGATTTATTTTACCAGTATTTTGTTACTATCAGTTTTACATTTAAAATTTCTAAACAAAATATTTGGCATTCCATCAGCAAAGCCAGTGCAGGTTTTTCTTAATATTTTATATGTTTTAAGTTCCTAAACCAGCATTCTATTATATTCAGTAGGAAAAAAAGTCATTTGCAGTACTGCAGCCAATAGACAATTCATTCAGATCAGGTCTCAAATTCATTGTTGTCAGCCCAAAGAGGTACAGAAATGAACTGTTCATCCCGTGACATTTCTCTGTGAAACAGTTGAAATAATTTACAGAAGTGATTCTGTGCAATTTTAACAAGATCATGTGAACTGGAGAACTGAAACGATCTTATCCTGTATTTTCCTCGAGATAGTTCTGAGAGCAGACCCCTGCACTATTTTTCATTATTCTAAAAAGTCTTCCACCTTAATGTAAGTTTTACACATTATAACTGGAGTTTTTTTCTTTTTTTAAGGAAAGTGAACAAGCAGAAAAAATTAATATCAGCCTGGCATTTTTCTTGTATGATCTTCTTTCTTTAATGGATCGAGGATTTGTGTTTAATCTCATCAAACATTACTGTAATCAGGTAGGCACCATGCATGATTGGGATTGCATTTGGCTTATGTGTTTTGTTCTGTTTGATTAGTTTATCCATCAAGATCTTTGAGTTGTGTTAAAGGTCTGGGTAAATTTCCTATTTCTTATTGCATATGCAATGATTTTAATTTGATTTGTGATCTGCAGGGAAAAAAAATGAGTAGAGGTAAAGACTCTTTTAGAACTGTCATAGTTTGCACTGCTGCAAAACATCCATGGAACCATTTCTCTTCCCTTATTTTTTTACTGCCCTTAGCAGAAGGATCTGCAGATAATACAGATCAACTTTCTGACTTCTCCTGCTGAGTGCTGTGAGGACAGTATTTAGCTTTCAGGGAATCACTCAAAATAATGCATCTGTCTTGCTTCACAAGTCTCTGAAAATTAAAAATAAATGGTGATGCAGAATGTTGTTATGGAATTATTTGTTGTATTTGACAGGGAGTGTTTTCCTTCTGTTTTGTGACCTGTATTTGTGCAGGTCCATCAGGTATCTTCATTAATTCCTTCACTGATGTCATTGTTGATAAGAAGGGAAACGATGAGACCACCAATGTCCTATGTTGCTTAGCAGGACATTTTATGAGTTTGCCACAGACTCAGAAAAGTTCAGTTTGTTTTTAATTTTTGTCTTATGCAAAAGACAAAAATATTGTACATTTTTGTTTTGGGAGAAAAGAAGAAAGAAACAATTTGTTATCTCTTGGGATGTTGAAAGTCAGCTGGGGAGCAGGGAGAGAAACATCTCATTGAAACAAATGAGAAACAAATCGTCACACAAAGAGCAGCTAATGTATGGAAACTAGTGAGGTACAGTGAACATTTTAATGTACGCAGGGCTACATGTCTATGTCCTTTTCAGGGAGCAAGATATTTCACTACATGGTAATTTAAATAACACTAGCCCATCACTTGACACTTTTTTTGTTTGTTTTTTCTAGCTTTCAAACAAGCTAAATTCGCTCTCCACCCTGATTTCCATGAGACTTGAGTTCCTGAGAATTCTCTGCAGCCATGAGCATTACCTCAATCTGAACCTCTTCTTCATGACATCTGCATCTGCTCCAGCATCTCCCTCTCCCTCCTTGTCCTCCCAGGTGTTTATCCATTAGATAGGTATTGCATGAACGTCACATGAAGCACACGTAGAAAAATACTTACATTGCTCTGTATTCAGATACTTAAGTTAGAATCAGCCACTGTTGGATCAGGGAGAAAAACTTCCCACTTGAGAAAAAGAGACAGAAGAAGAAAGGCTACAGGAGTGCTACTGCGAAACTGCATCTACAGGAGTAAAAGTTGAATGTGACACAGACATATTCTCCCCTGGAAACATGCACATTCACAGAAAATTACTGTTGAGGTCTAGACATGAGGGTTAAAAGGAACACAGGCACACACTTATCCCATCCACACACAACCACAAATATGTATTTCAATATCTGTTTTGGAGAATTATGGCATGCAGCAGTGCATGCTTTCTGTGTGTTTGCCTTCTAATGGAACTTCTTACTTTCCAGGTGGAAATAGATGGTACCGCTATCCAAGTTAGTGACTAATAGACTACAATTTTCAACATCTTGAATAGTGAATTTTTGTTGAGTCTTCATGTTGCTTAAAATAGGATTATCATGCTTTCTTTTTCTGATGTTCTTCCTTCTGGGTTTCTCCCCCACTGTAGTACAGATCATGCTATATCTTTGTCCATAATTCTCTGTGTTTTTTTGAACAGTGTTCTCCTTTTAATTTAAACTATGTTATTTTTCTGTGTGGAAACACTCAGGTGTTCTGAGTAGACCAAGCAATCTGCATCATATTTCATTCTCCAGAAATTTTTCCAGATTTGGTCTGATACTGACACAGCTCTAGAGTTCCTTAATGTCAGGACCTCCCATGATCTTCCTGACCACAGAGTTCACAAACACATCAAAAAAAACAAATTGTTGATTGGCATGCAACACACTATTTTGCCAGTCTTGTGCTCTTCTCCTCCATTCTCCTCTACATTCTATGGAGATGGTTTTCTACAATGGAGCAAACCCCCCATCAAATGCTGCTCACATGTCTGTTTTCCACCTCAATGGTCTTGCAGAGGTCAGGACTGGGTTGAAGCATTTCAGTGCAATGCTCTATAATTGCCACAACGCTTAGAGGCAAGGGGATGGAATTGAAACAAAAAATTATGGGAGGTACAGAAACAGCCTCAGTAATGCAGCAGTTCAAATTCATGGTTTCTTTTTTGAGTGTCATTGCCAAAGAATTGGTTGGATGCTAAGAGGTACTACATCTCATACCTTAATAAGGGTTGTCAAATGTTTGTTATAGTAAATAATATTTTCTTGAAGTTTTTCCTAATCCTAAAAGCAAAGCATCACAGTATATTTGGTTAATACTAATCCTGGATGCCAAAGAGCTAGAAATATGACTCTTCTGCTTATGGGGATAAAAAATATTAACATAGTTCTTGTAACTAGTTCTAGCATGTCACAGCTTGGCCAACACCAGTTTAATTAATCTTTCCTTCAAGCAACATCATCAACTCCTTTAGGAGTAACCTACAATGTGCAACCTGTGCAAATCAATAAGGCTTTTGTGGCCCTTGCATGATTTAATGCACTAGCTGACCACCCTTGCAGTAATTTTGATCTGTCTACAGGAGTGCAACCCGCTTGAGTTAGACTTGCAGTAGAAATATGGTCTTGTGAATAAATCTTGTGAAATTTTTTGAGAGAAGCCAAACTCGCTTAACGGAGTGCTCTACACTTTGACATTATTTCACACAAACATAGTACAGCCAATACCTGTTTGTTTAAGGTTGAATGGGAGTGGGCCTAAGTATAGGGATCCAAAATACGGGGCTGCTAAGAGACATGGGGTTCATTTGACCCAATATACTAGAAGATAGCTACCACAGTGTGGTATACTGATACTTCATGTGTTTGGGCTCTGAGACTATTCCCAGGTGACTGACAAAAATATTGGAAGGAATGCTGAAGAATATAGATTAAAAGCAAAATTTGGACTCATAAAACCTAGTAGCTACAGTGGGAGTAGAGTCTAAGACTTATGCTCACCTGAGCAAGGGACAAAAACATTTCAGGTGACCTGTGGCACACACCTATGACTGCAGAATCTAAGTTCACAGCACATATATAGCAGCAACTTTCTATTCCTGGGCTGGCTGTTTATCAGTCACAGCCATAAGTTAGAGCAGTTTGAAGGCTGGTCTAAATTATACCAGCTGCCAGTAGGATCAGCCAAGGATTTCCAGGGCAAAAGGAAACATGGTTCACATGTCTTTCCTGACCTTACTTCCATACTAGACATCATGGAGACTGAAGAACACACAGTGAACAGCTTCTGGCACCTAAGTCCCTCTTAATGTAGAGGCACTTCTTGCTCTGTGATAGCTAATGGCTGCTCTGCAACAATAAGAGCAAGAATGGAGAAAATTCTGACTTTGTGTCCTGTCCAAAATAATGAATACAGGGTAGGAAATTTATGTCTTAAAAAGTGTAAAATGAGTTGCTTGCACAGAATGGAAAGGATGAGATTGCATCCTAGAGAGCTTTTAATTTCACACACAGATGTTTTCCTCCAAAATGTCCAACCTTCTTTCAAAGCCTGTGGTTTTCCTCTGGTAGAGATTTTCTACAAAGTTTGTTACATTGACTGTGACGGTGATCTCTTTAAGAAACTTTGGTTTCAGTGATTATTCTTTAACACTTCTAATATATTTCTGCAGAACTCCAGCTCCTGCTCTAGTTACCAGGACCAGAAAATCACTGGTATGTTTGACCTCTCAGCTGAATACCGTCAGCAGCACTTCCTGACTGGCTTACTTTTCACTGAATTGGCAGCAGCACTGGATGCAGACAGCGAGGGGTGCGTATCCTCATTTGCAGATTTTAGAATGGGATCAGGTCACACTGTTATTCTTGGCAAGGCCACAGTTTGACTCCAGGACAGTCCTGCTTCCCCCATGCTTTTCAGTGAGTCGCTCTAACATAGCAATGACCCAGTCATGGTTTTAGCTGCAGTATGTTTCTCTCAACTAATAAAAATATATTATTTGTGGTAGTAGTGTTGGCTGAATACAGAAATTGAGAACACAAAATTTCAGTGGCTCTTCCCTCTAAAACACCTCTGTTTTTGTCTGAACTTAAGCGTTTAGCTAAACTTTGGCCAGAGATTGATGCTTTTCCTTAAGCATCTCCCTTTAGCACAATGATTTTTTTTTTTGGGAAGTTTGAAAGACTTGGGTGCTCTTTGATTGTGGTAAAGTGTCTTGGGGATTTAAGATACCTATTGTTTGCAGGGAACGGGAATCTCTGCTCAGAATGAAAGAGATTATCAAGTGCATACTGGCATTTATTATTTGTTTTGTTCACCTCCTTTCTATTTATTAAATCTTTGATTTATAAGTGATTTGTGCATGATCCGTGAATGGAACTCATGGATGGTTTCTGTGTTAACAGGATTAGCAAGGTGCAAAGAAAAGCTGTCAGTGCTATCCTTAGCCTGCTGAGTTCCCATGACCTAGACCCACGTTGCTCCAAAAAGGAGGTGAAGATTAAAATTGCAGCTCTTTACCTCCCTTTGGTTGGTATCATTCTGGATTCACTACCGCAACTCCATGATTTTACAAGTAAGACCTTTTTACCTTTGAATTTTTCAACTTCTAACAGGGACTTGTCTAAATAATTTATCAAACGTAAGAGATTAATCTAGTAATGTAGAATATTTCTTTACTTAAAAATAAACTGGATTTTTACAAACAGGAAAAACTTCAGTGTCCTCAGTTCATGAGGAAGTGATAGACCAGAGATACATTTGTAAGTGCTCCTGCATATCTCTTTGTGTAAGTTTTCTGACCTTCCAAATAAAGCCTGCAAGGTCTGCAAGAAATACTTAGCTCTAGATACACTCAACAGTAGTGAAAATACTGATAGTGATACTGACATCATGTTACACCACAATTATAGAAATTAGACTGTATTCTCTTTTTCTATTGCTTTTTTGCTGCTATTAACATGACACCAAAATTAATTAATTAAAGGTATAAACTTTGAGGAGTGTATTTTTGTCAGTGGTTCTGAAAATATTTCACATTTAAATGTCTTAACAAAAAACTTTCTAGTATGAACTTAATAGTTGTTTATCACTTTCAATTGGGTAAGGTGAAAGCATTTACTATACGTTGGCTAATTAGATCTCACACCATTCTTTTAATCTAAGTATTATCCTTATACCATAGATGAAAAGAGTTATTATGAAGAAGCCCAGGTGTACCAATATGCCTAGGTTTAGAGTGTCTTCCTTTGAGAATCTGTCACAAGAGGCCGTGATCACATTCTGAAAACCTGGGGTCCAGCTGATCACTCAGCTTCTCTGAAGAACAGAACTTGCAAAACACAAAATGGATGCTCAGAATCAGACAAGATTTTTACAAAACTTAGATATAAATAACTTCATTTCCTGAAAGTGATGTCAAGAACCAGCAGTTAGAAGCAGTTATGTGCCTGAAATAAAACTTGTCTTTAAGTCAGCAGACAATACTGGATCTGTCAGCGCTTAGCAGACTTACATACTTTGTTGAATATTACCAAATCCATGTCTAGTTTCTGTGCTTATCCTCTTGACTGAAATTAACTAGAACTGGATGGTTCCAAGTCTTACAAAGTACTGGCTTGGATTTGAACTTCAGAGGTAATCTCATGTTTGCTACCACCTTTTATGTATTTTATGTATTTGAATAATTTGGCAGTCTTTGCAGATGGCTGCAATTTCTCTTGCTGATGCTGTGCCTCTTTCACTGCTTGGTACATCAGCCATACAAACAGTCTCAGGGATGGAAGTGCCAATTGTTTTGCTCAGTTACAGACTGATGGAAAACTATGACACGTGAGCAGAAGCAACTGGATTGCCCCTGAAGTTCCAATGGGATATTTCAAATTTAGTTTCAGATATCCGCGGTGGAAAGGGACGCACAGGAAACCCAGAAGAAGAACAAGAGCCTTCAGGTGCAATCAACCAAAATGTGGCCCTTGCCATTGCAGGGAGTCAGTTCAACATCAGGAACCCTGGAGTACCTCTGGTATCACTGGTATGTTCACTGCTCTGCCAATCTCCTTTCTTCTATCTGTTTTCATCTTCCTTTTTTTATCCTTTCTTGCCACTAATAGCTACAGTCATGAGGAATTGCATTTTTGTTTCCTCCAACCCCAATAGATCTCTCATAGTCCTTCTGTCATGTTCTCCTATTCTCTTCTAGTTATTTGCAGTTTTAACATACATTGTTCACTTTCTCCCACATGCCTATTTTCATTTCCACACCAAATCTAGACTCCTGCCCAGATCAGCAAATGCCACTATGGCAGCCCCACTGTTTCAGTCTTACCTGAATCCATGCATCTAGGATTCTGATGCTTCTTTTTCTCTTTGTATGGTCTTTTTTTTTTTAAATCTACTATGCAGTTGGGCTGACACAACTACATGGCAGAGGGGAAGCAAATGATTACAGAATCTTTTCCCTACATTTTTATAAGGAAATTATTATAAAAGCATGTAGCAAACTGGTGCTTCTCTCAGTCTTTCACTTGCATTCAACTGGTCCTTTCACTAATTACACATACAGTCAAAATTACAATAACTATCACCTGGAAGATTTTAAATTTACTGAAGTCCAGTCCTGAGATTCGATTCCAATGAAATTTAAATAAGATTACTTCACCCAAATGACCTTCCTCTCCTTTTTCTTCTTTCAATTGATATTTACTTTATGTGTTCCTAGCCCTACAGACAGAGTGCCACATTAGGTCCTGATACTACTCGCAACCTTTTGATCTGTTTCCTCTGGATTATGAAAAATGCTGATCAGAACCTAATACAGAAATGGATTGCAGACCTTCCATCCATGCAGCTGAACAGGATTTTAGACCTCCTCTTCATTTGTGTTTCATGCTTTGAGTATAAGGTAAGTGAAACAAGGAATTTTGTTGTCCTGGTTTTGATCAATTTTCTTCCTTAAATTCCAGCTGTCCAGGAGACAATCTGTTATTGACAATGGTTAAATTAGCACTTTTCTAATATACACAAATTACTTCAGATAAAATAACTGACAATAGCCTTCAAGCACAATGCTACCGAAACTCTTGAGGAAGTTCTATGAAGGTAACCTAAGCAGTTTAATTATTTTCTTTACCTGGGTATTTGGGGGCTATTTTTGGTGGGAATTATACCGACAGCTCCTGTAAGTACTGGACAGGACACTAAGGATGACTCTTTAGTTCTGAGCAGGGACTTGATGTCAGTACTTCTCTTTCTGGGAGGGTCTGTCTGAAATGGACTAAATAACCTTCTCTCTGAACTTTAATTTCTTTCTCAGTAGAACTGAACAACATCTTTAGCTACATCTTTACATCTGAACTACATCTGAACTTTACATCTGAACTACATCTTTAGTTTCTTTTAGCAGTACACATTGTACCTCTTTCCTCATTTGCAACATTTATTAGACTCTATGTATTAATCAATCACATTCATTGCTTTCTGCCCCCTCTACAGGTCTCTCCTGTTGTGTCTCATTCTGGAGATGTAATTTGGTCTCATGATCAAAAATGGAGGCATTGGTAATGATTGCTTTAACTTTACTTCCAGGGCAAGCAAAGCTCAGATAAAGTTAGCACCCAAGCACTCCAGAAATCACGCGATGTGAAAGCTCGATTAGAAGAGGCTTTACTGAGAGGAGAAGGAGCCAGAGGAGAAATGATGAAGCGCTGCAGAATACCAGCTGGTACTTCATACCATTGCTCCCCATGTCTTTTGAGAGGACCTCGAGTGTCTATAGACATAAATGAGTTTGTTGGGTTTGTGCACACTATCCATTTTCATCCTTGTCCATTTCACCCCCTTTTCACCCACAGTCCATTCCTTTGCAGACCATTCTTGGTTTTGCATGGATGAAAATATCATTAGGTTTCAACTGTCCAAGGTGTAACTAGGACTGAGTTCCTCTCATGTGAAGAATATGAAGCCAAGAAAGAAGTTTCAAGATATTCTAAAAAGTTATGTTAGTATCTAATCAAGAGCCAAGAAATGGTATCAAAACTATCACTAAAAACAAACCGTTCATAGCAAAAAAGGTTGCTTCATTTAATAAATGGAAAATCTGTGGGTTGGTTTTTGTAGGTTTTTGTAGACATTAAGCAAGATAATCATCTAAAAATCCTAAGTAAAAAAAGTGATGAGTCTTTCACTAGAGCCCTGAACCTGTAAGTTGAATGGTTTTAGTTCTGATAGACTGCTACAGAAATATATCTCCTTCTTTTGGCGAGCTGTCAGACTTCAAGTGTCCCCTTTTGTTTTAATCTCTGACATATGTTGCACTCTTAGGGAATGACAGATCAGCAGGGGTAAATGAAAATTTGCGCTGGAGAAAGGAGCAGACACAGTGGCGGCAGGCAAATGAGAGACAAGATAAGTAAGTAGTTTAATTAATGCATATTGCTTTTGTTAGAACCAAGCTGCTTGGGGTTTTTATGTTTTGTTCTTGCTCCCAGGATGTTTTATTACAAAATGAGCAGTTTCAACCCTTTCTCTCTTTTGTCAAAGAGAAAGAAAAAGAAAATGTTTCTGTAGCGTAAATATCCAACTGTTGCTATGACACAACAAAGAGGTCACAAATACTAGAAGGAGAATTTAAAATAGCTATCTACCCGTTTTTTTCCTTCTTATTAACAGTGTGGCAAACATGAGTTAGTGGTAGAGTTGTATTAAGTACACCACGGATGCTTGCTACATTTATTTTGATGTTGCTCCTGGCTCCTCAGTACATACAGTACTGTGGTACTGTGATATATGTATTGTCACATTAAATCAGCTAAGCTGGGTTTGATATGCTATATTAATATTGAGAAGCTCTGTTAGCAGGAGTCAGGGAAGATAATGCCTTGGGATTGTAGCAGCAGTTATAAGATATGTGTCATGCCAGAAAAGATCCAGTCAGCATGTGGATCAAAGCTCAGTGGTTGCTGGAAATAGTCCAAAGACCTGTAAAGTTAACTAAATTTGTTCAGTTCTTACTCTTATTGGGATTTCTGTCCTTATAATAGCATTGAAATTTTTGCAGGTTTTTTGTTTGTTTGTTTGTTTGGTGTTTTTTTTTTTTGTTTGTTTGTTTTGGTTTTTTTTTGGTTTTTTTTTTTTTGGGGGGGGGGTAAATTAATGTAGCAGAGCAGCTATATATTTTTGAAGTCACTCAGAAGTGTGATTATAAGGGTGTTGTTCCAGCCACAGAAATGCACCTTAGGAACTTTGGCCAAAGTCAAAGGATCTTTAATCTCAAGCTCTAGAAAGCAGCCTTTAGCCAGGCAACAGCACTTTTTTGAGCAGCTTAGGAAAAAGAGAAATGCCTCTTTGCGCTTCTGGTATGGGTGTGTGAAAATGCGGTTTCGTTAGTAGCTGCTCCTATGCTTATTCAGCTGCAGAGGAACTGTGTTACAGACCTTGTTCTTAAGTCTCAGCTAAGAAGGTATCATGTGTTGCCTTACCACTATCTCCTGTCTTTTATCAATATTTCAGTTCTCTTAAATAGCCTGGGACACTGCTGTATGGACCTGTTGTCTTTTGTTTTCAACAGTCTCAGGAATCAACATTTTAAATTGCCTCCACTAAACAATGCTTCTATGGCACTGAAGCAATTTCCACTTTGGTCTAGTTTATTGTTTTTACTTCTTTTAATGAAATTGTCAGATCAGTTATCAATTACTCCATTTTGGAGTTTTGTGTCCTGCTACAGGCAATGCATTCAGAAATTACAGCATAGATTACTGAACAACTGAACATGATATTAAGTGGCCATTATTATGCAGATGACTATTAAGGAAGAAAAGCATCTATCCAAACTGTCTAGAGGCCTAGTTTTCAGAAGTCCCCTTTGTGACTGCTCTTCTATGATAGCAGCTTTCCTAATTTCACTCCATAGTTTTTAAGAAACACTTCTGAACACTATTGTCATTGTCTACTCTTATGGAATCATTCAGAATAGTATGCATTTCTATTTGGCTTTGTTTAAACAGCAGGTCATCTAACTCTTGGGATACCCTCTGCTTGCTTTAATTAGAACTCCTTTTGCAGGACGAAAGCTGAGCTAGACCAAGAAGCTCTGATCAGTGGAAACCTGGCAACTGAAGCTAACCTGATCATTCTTGATATGCAAGAGAACATCATTCAGGTGAAAAATAGTACAGGTGGCTTAGTACCAATCCCTGCTTCCTCAGAAGCCAGTGGAAGCATGATTATTTTTCCCTTTTGTTTCTTAGACAGTGCAAAATATTTTGAGATCTTCTGTAAACTTATAGAGTTTTGACTAGAAAAAAAATCATAGGTAGGAAGGAGAAAAGTTCATGCTTGAAAACTAGAAAAGCATTTATCTGCTAGACTTTTGTTGTACTGGACATTATTTTTACATTACACCGCTCATAGCACCTAGTCTCTCCACTGTTTTGGTTGTGGGTTTGATCAGAACATACCAGTATATCTATTTAGTCTAGATGCTCAGGATATCAATGATGTAAGGGAAGGAATGGTGCTTGCCCACCAGAGGATCAGTTCCTAACCCAAAGTATACATGAAGAATTGGAAAGAACAGAAGTGGAGCTTCAAAAATCACTGCGGGAGCTCACTGAGCTTAAAAGTGCATTGGAGAATCTTCAGAACTTGGAAAATATTCAGGACCATTCCCCCTCTGTCTTCTTGTCTTCACTACAAAAGTGCTTTGAAATTTCTCCAAAGCAGATGTTAAAAATGAAGAAATTGCAAATTCTGAATTACTGGATGTCTCATGGGCTGGAGAGCAGAACTTCAGTTTCCTGTGTGCCAGTTCATTGCTGAATTACCTCATACAGTTATTGTTTTTCTTCCTCCTATGTAGGCGAGCTTTGCAGCAGAATGCAGAGATAATCTCTTGGGAGGAGTTTTGAAGGTCCTGGTAAATTCTCTTGGCTATGATCAGAGCACGACTTACCTGACTCATTGCTTTGCCACACTCAGAGCCCTCATTGCCAAGGTATGGTCTTGATATACTTTTGTTTTCATGCTTCCAATCAAGTTAATAGAACAGCATTTGTAGAGCAGAGCTGTCTCCATTCACTTACCAATTTTCTTTGACATTTATTAAATAAATTTTGCATATATAAGTACAAATTACTATCTATCGGGTTGTTATAGGATTTCTGCATATGTTGTAAGGTTATTTCACTGATCACACAAGATGGAATAATTAAATCTGATTAATTTTGTGGGTTTAGCAGTCTTAAACATATAAGATTTACTAATGAAATGGTAAGCAATTCCACACACTTTATTTCAAATACATTCTGATTTTAATTAGGAATCTTAATGCCAAGAACTGCACAAGAATTCCATAGAGTCAAATTTAAGTTGTTATATCAGCAAGACTAGTTTCCAGTCAGATGGGCAGCAGAGAAATTAAAACTCATGAGACATTGAGGGCATCATTCTAGGTTTCTATTTCTAAGATGGGTTTCAAAATTCTAAGTAGATTCTAAGACATTGACAGTTTTCATCTTTGTTCTGCCTGAAAACTAAGCCAAATCCTCATCTTTCTTCCACTTCTGTATCACCAATAAAAAAACTCCAGGTCACAAAAAAAAAAAAAAACAACAAAAAAAAAAAACCAAACAAAACCAACCAAACAAACAAAAACAACAAACAACAACAACAACAAAAAAAAAAAACAAAACAAAACAAAAAAAAAAAAAAAACAACAAAAAAAAAAAACCAAAAAAAACCACTTGCAAACTTCAAAACACATACGAGGACAGAAATTGACCCGAAGTCTTTTTTTCTTTTTTTTTTTTGTAATAAAGGTCATAAGAGGTTGGGAGCTTCATAAGGACTCTAAAATCTTTTTTTAAGATTCATTCTCCTACAAAAAAGAGCAGTTCCACTAAGAAAGAATCCATGAAATGTTTATTTTCCCTAAACTATTCTAAAATACAAATAAGAAACAGGATACTCCTTTCCAGTTAATGCCTGTCTGCTCTTAAATGCAGATTGGCTGACAAAGCCTAATTACAGGGTAGATATCTGAATAGTTATGAAACAAATAATTATCTTTTCATTTTCCTTTATCTTTAAAAGCTAATTTCCAATTAGAGTAATGAGTTTTGTGAAGCAATTGTTATTCTCATTGAAATAGATCTTGTAGTTAAGCTGACTCTGTTCTGTATTTCATGAAGCAATCAATCCAATTATTTCTATTACACTGTAGGCATATATATGTCATTTTACAAATAAAAGTGATAAAACCCTGTGCCCAGCAGGCTTATAATGTAAATTAGACACAAAACAGTGAGATAATGGACTGAAGAAAGGCTGAGAATTGGTAAATTGGTCTGCAAATTGGAAACAATATCTTGTATTCACTCAGACACCTTTATCAGTCCCGTGTATGTAGATATGGTACTGGTGCATCTGTGCTGTCTCTGCTGAGAGTTTCTTTGGACAGACATCCTGCCCTCTGGGTTTATTGCCTGCTATGTGCATTGTGAAGACACTGTAAAGGAGGGTCTGGTATGAAAGCTTGGCAGTGGAAGTTTTGTCACATACCATAGGAGGAAGAAGATATTGGAAGGCTGGGGAAGGGTAGGGTGTTGGTGCAAAGTTGTTATATCAGCAAGAGTAGTTTACAATCAGATGGGCAGCAGAGAAATCAAAGAGCTAAAAGTTGCTCTTAATATACTTAAGGAAGTATTTGTATGCTTCATCAATCATTATGTATTCTGAAAATAGCAAATCTCCATACTTCTAGGAATTTTGCAATCTTTGATGTTTGCAAAAACTCCTGGAGCCATCATACTCTGAATTTATTCTGTCTCTTTCTCTTTTTTCCAGAATACAAACTCTTCTTTTCAAACCCTTCTTTGTAGAAAATCTTCTTTCTTGTAGAAAATCTTAAAAATGTAATCTACAGCATCTCAGGAATCAGAAGTCATAATAAAAAGAAGTATAAAATGTAGTTTTTGAACACTTTGGACTTTTTGTGAATCCTGTGACTTTTGTGCACTAAGATAATGATGTTTTAATGGTTATAAATAAGAGTAATAAATGTTTTCTTCTCTTTCCCTCAGTTTGGAGATTTGCTGTTTGAAGAGGAGGTTGAACAGTGTGCTGACCTGTGTCAAAGAGTTCTCCATCACTGCAGCAGCAGCATAGATATTACACGGACTCAAGCCTGTGCCACTCTTTATCTCCTCATGAGATACAGCTTCAGCTCTACCAGTGTAAGATTTTGAGAACAGCAGTGTATTTTGTGCCACCTTTTTTTGTGATCAATTGTAACAAAGACTGAAGTTGCAACAGCAAGTGGAATGCATCTGCAGTCACCTGGTCTACTGTTTCACACATTTGAGCTAAGAGAACTGCTAGAAGTGCAGGGGGAAAGTAGCTTTAATTATTGTTCATTTCTTTGATTCAGGAAACATGACTCAATATTGTCCTGCAATATCTATAAATGCAGCTTCAAACAGAGCAGCATTAGGCCTGTGACAGCAAAGACTATACAATGCATAAGAAATACCCTTCACGTTGTCTTTTTTCTTTCATTCTTGTGTCAGAATGACTCAGCCTAGTTCTATTCTAACACAATTGCAACCTCAGTAGAACTCCTGTATACTTGTATTAATGGGAATTCTTCAACAGCTCCTTGGTCTTAGAACTAGGCTCTGATTTTTACCACACATGTGGAGCCAAATACATACATTATGCATGTAGATTAATAATGTTCTGGCACAAAAGCATATGCATTAGCATTTTGGATAGCATCTGATCTTGCACGGAATTTTCTTCAGTAGTTACTACTTTAAAAGCCTTGGATATGTAAAAAGTATAAGCTCTGCAGAAGGAAAATATACTGCAGCCACACCATGATCATCAGGGTGTAAAGCATTCCCAATTGAAGCTCCTAGAGGCCTTTTGCCTCCCAGATTTGTTTCCAGAATGTGTTTCCAGTCATTCTTCCTCATCTGTTTTGGTGTGTGGTCTGATCCATACACCTACTGGCCTGTGCAAAGGAGGAAAGGGGTGTTTCTGGCTTTCTCCTGTCTCAAGCAAGCATGCATATTTCAAGGAACATTGTAGCGCCAAAGTACAGACATGTCAGAATTAGGGATCTCTGGCTTAAGTGGGTAAAACATGATTTAGGTTTGATGCACCAGAGGCCACTTATGTGAGTGGTGAGTCTACTGCACTCGATATGGACAGGAGAATCACTTTCATAGAGGAGGTAGACATGTGAACTGCAGTGCAGCCATCATTCTTTCATGCTTTTGTTTTTTTCTTCTGGAAGAATTTTTCAAGAGTGAAGATGCAGGTGACCATGTCGCTAGCTTCTCTGGTTGGAAAATCACCTGAGTTTAATGAGGAATTCCTTCGACGATCCTTGCGAACCATCCTGGCCTATGCAGAGGAAGATACAGATGTGCAGGCAACACCATTTCCCATTCAGGTTAAATCTTTTATGGCATCTGTGGCTTTTATCAGGAGCTTTCACATAGGACTGTGCTTGAAGCAAGTTCTAGATCTTGGTCTTTCAAAGCAATGAAAATAAGAGATTATTGCATGAGTTTATGTCTAGCACAACAGTAAGTGGGGAAGAAGTGGATATTATTCTATAAAATAAACTCTAAAGAATTTTCCCTGAAATCACATTACAGGAGAATCATCTCTTGGTTTTGAGTTCAGTTTTCTCATAGATCCCAGCAGGAACTATGCCCTCTAAGATTTTCCCAAAATGGAATTTGATTCATTATGTTTTCAGACAAGTACCATCTGGGAAACTTCTCTCTCTTTGCCAACTTGTAAGGTATCAGCAGCAATAATGAAAAACATGTCAGACAACTGTCAAACACTTTGTTAAAATTCTTAGAGTAACTCAGGTTGTGCTGAAGACTTACGAAAACATCTGGTTTCAGATGTAAGATCAACTAAAGCTGAAATCCATTATCACATTTGTTTTTTTTTTTCATTCAGAAATAAATAGATCAAAGGACTTCAGCTCATTTTGATTAATTAAAATGTGTGTGTGTAAGACTTGCTATGTCAGCAGCCGTTGCTGCATTACATAGAACTGAAGAAAACATCCTGACATTTCCTTGGGTAAAAGAGGCTTAAGAAGAGTAACATCATCTTGTGCAGATGCTGTTGTTTTTCCAGAAGGAAAAAATAAACACATTGCACATTGATCTTTGCATTGCTTCAGGTAGAGGAGCTACTGTGTAATCTGAATGGCATCCTGTCAGATACGGTGAAAATGAGGGAATTTCAGGAAGATCCCGAGATGCTGATGGACCTCATGTACAGGTGAATCCATTTAGAATTGCTACTGAGAAAATTCTACAGTGAGGTGAGCTGAACTATGCATTTTATGGACAAGCTGTGACAAACTATCTGCTTGTGCACATTTCCTCTTTAGCAGAGCTGATCTTTAGCAGGAGGCCCAGGCTGCAGCAGTAAGCACATTGCAGTGCAGCCTCTGGGAGGTGGACATAAACTTGGGCAAGGATAAGAGTCAGGAACATTGAAGAGTCTTGGATGCAGCAGTTTTACTTTCCTCATAGCCCCTCTATCTCCTGCCCAGCCCTGCCTAACCATTTCTTTTGCTTTCTGTTTAATGAATCATATAGAATAAAGACAGAGATGTCTTCTTCCATTCATCCCAGGGGAAGAATTATAAAGGTATTTTTTGTTATTTGAGAAGTGATCATTCACACCTGCTTTCTGGCCTGTCTTTTCAGAATTGCAAAAGGATACCAGACATCGCCAGACTTGAGGCTGACTTGGCTGCAGAACATGGCAGAGAAGCACACCAAGAGGAAGTGCTACACAGAAGCAGCCATGTGCCTGGTCCATGCTGCAGCACTGGTGTCAGAGTACCTGAGCATGCTTGAGGATCGGAACTATCTCCCTGTGGGCAGCGTCAGTTTTCAGGTAAAAAGCTTTGACGGCATAAGGCAGCTCTGGTGTTATTCTTGTGCTAAGCAAAGCAGAGGTGCATGTATGGGGTGGATGTTACAATGGCAGTCTCCAGCTTCTATTTCCAGCAGTTTGACACTATAATCTCTCATTTGCTAAGTAGAACCCCTCTATTATCACATGCTTTTTCTAGGGCTGTTACTTACCAACTGTGACAGATGCATCTTTCAAACTTCTTTCTCATAATCTAGATAATTGGAGCTGCTCACCTCTTTCAGGCGTGTTCTCCAATCCTTTGACTGCCCTCAAGTGACTAACCAAACCCTTTTGACTGATGAATAACACAATCACTGCAGTCAATCCAGTATATCCAAGTCAAGTAAAAATATCCCATAAGTTCTTTCAGCATGAGCTGTAGCTCTCACATCCTCTCACAGTCTCTCTGAAGACTTCACTGGTTCTTTTAACATTGTTGAGCTCTTTACTCAGCAATAAACTGATCTTTTCCCAACAGTTTTCTTGGGTTTAGTTTTTCACCTTACTTTTCTACATCACATAGATGAAAGCATAAATCCTTGTGGTTAAACTTTTTTAAATGCAGATATATATACACTTAGTTTATCAGATTATGCAGTTGCCTGAACTGACTTCATATGCAAATTCAATTGTTTTAGTGCTTTTCTCCACATTATTAAAAACAAAAATGGACAAACCCTTAATTTATTGCCATATATTGATAATTTCTCTTATATCATTACTCTCTGAAACCAGTGAATTGTTGGCTGCAATGATTAAAGTAAATTATAAATAATTTTAATTAATTAGTGGAAATATTTTGTAGGATCACCTTAGATGTTATATAGATATCTGCTGTTTAGACATTGTTATCTTTATTAGACTGTAATCCTTTTCTTTAGAAAGTATCAGGCTTGCATAGTCTGGTGTTGATTCAGGCTAAGTACAATACCTTTAAGATTTTCTTTAATAATTTCTTATCAGTATTTCCACCATTTTGTCCTGGTGCAGTCTGATAAACCTACCACCATCTGCTCATCTTGTACACTTTAAAGTAGATGATCCTCAAAGCATATTTTGTCTTCTGGAACTCCCCCAGTTTTCTAAAACAAATGGCAGCTCAGGATTCACTGCTTGAATACTACTTTGCTTAGCTCTTTTGATCTGTTGAGGAGCACATCTTATTGTCAAAGTGAGTTTGAAATACCTAACACTAATATTTGGTGCATTCATCATCCCTTAATAAAACCATACCACTTGGGTTTTTACCAACCCCACTTGGGGTTTTTCCCTTCAAAACAGTAAATGTGAACATGATTGAGACACTTGGTATTTTGCATTGAATTTAGTTTGTTAGGCATTACTATTTGCAATTCCACCTCAGCAATTAGGTTATGGACAAGTGTTTATTCTTAATTTTCTTTAATATCAAAATAGCTGTATATTCTCTTAATGGCTAAATTTGTGGCCATGGATTTATACTTCTGCCATTTTGCATCCCTTATCAATTTTGTATACCTTCAAATTTCTAACTTCCATGCATTACTTCTATTTACCCTTCCTTTCTCTCTACTTGTTGGATACATTTAGATATAAGTGAAATCTGCATTTCCTCCCCAATGTCATCCTGCTCCCAGGCTGCCTTGAGTGCTTGTAAGCTCACACACTTGACCCTAATGCAATTCCTTCCTCCATTGCTCCTAGATTATGCAGGTTGCTATAAATGGATATGTTTTAATTTATGTTGGAGAATTGACGTCTATTGTGCAAGGCAGTAGGCAAGCAAAAACTTAGGAGTACAAAAGCAGCAAATCAATTTCATCAAAATGTTTGTGTAAATACATGTTTTCCAAAGAAATAGTTGCCCCATAGGAGAGAGGTAATAAAATGCCCTAATGACAAGGACCCAATTACACAACTCTTTATCTAACAGGACAATTTTGAATTTCAGTTTACTCAATAACAGTAATTAATTATAATAACCCTTCGCATTTTTACATAGGCTTTCAACAAAAGCTTTCCCATTCATTACAAACAGGCTTATGTTTTATGGCACCTGTGGAGATCTTATTCAGATGACTTTGTTAAAAGAGGGAAACACTATGCAGACTGGCTCAGCTTTACGTGTACTTACAGGTCTCACTCCCTGACTCTTTCTGTGATCATTTCTTCATTTGGCTCAGATATGAGATCAACTAATGTTGGTGATATGCATTTAGTTGTGGAATTGAGGGTGATAATAATGTGAATAAAAATATTATTCTAGATGAGTAGAAGTATTACCTCATTTTCACAGATGAATAAAATGAGTCAGCAAAGGATCAAGTCAGTTCTGATTCTGATCTTCTGCAGTGAGTCTGTTAGCATCCAGAAAACTGACTGTCAGTAGAGTAATACTTTTCCTTATATTGCACCAGACAAAATGCTTCACTATATGCAATTAAATCTATCACTCAAAATCAGAGTCGGGTCACTTTCAGTGGAATTCCCTTTGAGCTTAATTCATATTTACACTAAATCCCCTTCACAAACTGTAAAGCAGAATTAGTGAGATTATGAAGTGCATAGGGACTGACTTTAAAACCACTTTGTATTAACACAGACAAGTACTTAGTGTGTGTGTCTACCTGCTGAGGACACGGCTCAGCAGCAGCCTAATTTGCCTGGGCTATTTGGGCATCTAGGTTGCAGGCTATCCTGGCCTTATTTAACATGGTGATAAGGGCTGGGGATCAGAGGGTTTTTTGAGTTCACAGAAGTACTTATTTTCTTTAATGAAAACTAGGCTTGTGAAATTCAATATAATTGCTGATAAAATACGTGGTGATTTATGCATTGCCTTTATTATATAAGGGATATTTAAAATTCTTCAATATGAAAGGTAGATAAAGGCTTAAGTTGGGTGAGGCATGTCCACTTTGCAGAAGATCATGCAAGCCCCAGGAGTATGTCATGCAGGCTCTCTCCTCTTAGAGTGCATGGACTGTAAAACATGGAAGTACATTCCTGATATTAGTTATTAGAGGCTTAAAGGTGGAGAAGGGATAATTCGTGACCATGACTTTCTCATTACTTTTGTATATAAGTCACTTCTCTAGACTCTCTTCTCTTTGCTAAAGGAAAATAAAAAATAATAAAAAATTTTTAAAGCCACTGGAGTCACATGAAAACAGTCCTTAATGGCTACTGTTACAGAAAAGGAAAACCTGAAATTAATCTGCATGGCTTGTGAGTTTCTGCAGATATGAGCCAGTAAACCTAAGTCTGGTTGAAGTCACTCTCTTCAATGACACTGGTTGGTAAAAAGTGGCATAGGTGTGCCAGATGTGCTGTAGTTCTTCCTCTGGCCAAAATTCAGATGTATTCTTAATTCCTGTGAATGCTGTTCTGAGGCGGTGCTCACCCTTCCAGTGGTGTTGACATGATGTGCAGACTAGGCAGTGTGATGGCAGCATGGTTGGAGTAAATTTCACCCATGGAGAAATAAATACATCTATAAAACCCAGGAGGGAAAGCCCAATGCTGCTAATGGTGTGTGGTGCCAATTCTTTATCTGAAATCTGATCAATAGTAACAGCCCTCAGTGTCTCTGCTATTTTGTAAAGATGCCTTTAAGGACTCAGCTAGCTAGCCAGCTGGCATCCATCCTGCACTCAGACAGATTGTCATTGCCAGTTTCTGCTGAAATAAGACACTATGACACTAATTTAACTCCTCTTAATTAATAGAAAATCGAAGCTTAGCCTTTGTGCTCCTGCTAAAAGTTACATATGCATATATGTACACATATTTTGCTGTTATTTGGTACATATTTCTATATATTATAAAATTGTTAATGTTGATGCCACCCAGTGTCATATATTCAAAGAAGTCCTGAGGAACTGTAGACATGTTATAAAGGTCTAGAATCTCAAGAGAGTGACTTAATCTAGTTTTATGTAAATGCACAGTGGGATCCATAATATTAACAAGAAACTGAGTAAATTCTGCAGGTGTGAAGTGTAGTATGGCAGAGGATAAACCAAGAAGAAGCAATCAATAATTGTGGTTTTTAGTATGATATTGTCTGTGTTCTACTTCTCCTCTGCTTGGAAAGGGTGGATAAAACCCTGAAAGTTCAATTTAGTCAAGTAGGTGGCAGAAGGTCTGGAGTGCAGTTTGGAATTTCCCACCCCTAAGTGCCAGCACTAGGAAGGGCAAATTGCTTGTGACCCTAGTAGTATTGGGGATTGAGCTCACTGCAAGCTCCATGGAAATCCAGCCACCAGAGAAGAGCTAGTTTGACACCTACAGGAATCTGCATTTTAAACCTGAGGCTAGAAAGAAAGTTCCCGATTCTTACAGTGAAACTCCTGATCTGCCATCTATGGAGATTTATGATGTTACTTTCACTTCTAAAAAAGAATGTAACTATGTGTCCCCTGGTTGCACCTGAAAAAACTAATTCCTCTTCCCATCATGTAAATATGTTGAAACAATTTCTTCCTCAATCTTTGTGAAGTACTGTTGATTTAGGGTTTTTATTTGTGTGCTTTGATGTATTTTAGAACATTTCATCCAATGTGCTGGAGGAATCTGCTGTTTCAGATGATGTTTTGTCTCCAGATGAAGATGGCATATGTTCTGGGAGGTATTTCTCAGAAAGTGGACTGGTAGGCCTGCTGGAACAAGCTGCAGAGCTCTTCAGCACAGTGAGTGAGGACCAGAACTACCAGGAGGGAATGGATAGTGAGCTACCTAAGCCAGATCCACAGCTTCCTTTCCTGCACATGAAGAAACAATGCAGTACTCCTAAACCAGGCATCACAGCCTTGCAACAGTCCAAATTACAAGAGGACACATTTTTATCTGTCCAAATACTGCCTCAGTCAGATTGATTAACCTAGGCTTTTTCAGGCCAGCTCAGTCACATACACACCTCTACTGTGCAGACCACAGGCAACACCAACAGAAAGTGATTGTCTCAGGCAGGAACCAAGATTTTCAGTTGGTATTATGATGAGATAGTACATTTAAGAAAAAGATCTTGCATAAAGTATATATTTTAGGAGGCATGTGAGAGTTACTTCTATTTACTTTTATAAAGCATACAACCAGGAGCCTCATAATGTTCACTTACTATATAAGGACCTTTGATTTAGCATCTCTAAAGATATCACTTGGGTCCCTTTGTCCAGACACAGCTCTGGTTGCTCTGAACCATACATGACAAACAAATCCATTTCCTGCTGCTAACCTGCATTTCTAGTTCTTGTAACCCTGAGGCAGAAACCAGGGCTTTACACAGGAATTTGAGCTCAAGAGCCAAACAGATCAGAGATCCAAATTACATCTAGTTCATTGTTTGCTGTTCAGAACGGCCCATTTACTATTACTAGTTTTCAGAACACCAAAACAAGCAACATAGCAGATTAACAGATGAGTCCTATAAATCCCTTTTCTCCATTGATAGAGATATAGTTTCTTTTGAGAGTGCACGAAAACTCACTTCATTCCTTCCTCCTTTTTTTTTTTTTATTTTTATTTTATTTCTAAGGGAGGTTTGTATGAAACTGTGAACGAAGTGTACAAAATTGTCATCCCCATACTGGAAGCACATCGAGACTTCAGGAAGCTTACCTTGACACACAGCAAGCTACAGAAGGCCTTTGACAGCATTATTAATAAGGTACTTTTGAGGCAAGGCACTGCTAGCAAGACACATTGCTGGGTTGCACTATTTGTTTGAGACTGCTGTTAATAAAACTGCTCATGTCTGTATTGGGTTTGTGTGGCCAGGTTTTGATAGTGGAGGGGGAGGGTTAAAAGAATAATGTCAATAAGAAGCTGCTAGAAACTTTACCCATGTCCAACAGAGCCAATGCCAGCTGCTAGTCAGGGCTGGCCAAGGCCGAGCCCATCAGTGACAGTGGCAGCACCTCTGGGATAATATATTTTAAAAGGGAAAAAAGTTACTGGCCAGATGTAATTGTGCTCAGAGGAGAGACAAGTGGAAAATATATGAGAGCAACAGCTCTGCAGACACCAAGGTCACTGGGGAAGGAGGGGCAGGAGATGCTATGGGTGCCAGAGAGAGATTCCCCTGCAGCCCATGGTGCAGACCAGGGTGAGACAGCTGTGTCCCTGAAGCTCATGGAGATCCACAGAGGAGCAGAGATCCTCCTGCAGCCCATGCCAGAGCAGGTGGATGCCTGAAAGAAGGCTGTGACCCCATGCTCACACTAGAGCAGGGAGGAACCACAGGCTGGAGGAGGAGAAGGACTCCTCTCCCTGAGCAGTGGGAGAAACAACATGTGATGAACTGACCATAACCCCCATTTCCCTTCTCCCTACACCACTGGGAGAAGAGATGTAGAGCCTAAGGAGAAAGGGGGTAAGATGTTTTTAAAATTTGTTTTACTTCTTGTTATTCTGTTCTGAGTTTGATTGGTAATAAATTAAATTAGTTTTCCCAAGTTAAGTGTGTTTTGTCCATGATAGTAACTAATTTGTGATCACTCCCTGTCCTTATGTCAACTCATGAACCATTTGTTATCGCTCTCCTGTTCAGTTGCAGGGAGGGATAATAATGTGGCTTTGGTGGGTACCTGGCATCCTGCCATGATCAACCCACCAGAATTTGAAATAGTTCCATTTCCTTTTTTCAAATAAAAGCTTCCATCTGTTTGGGTCTACCTACATAGCCTACAGTGTAAAAAGGCTCTCCATACAAAAAAAAGTAGAAATGAATATAAAATGGGTTTAGCCGACCATATCTGTGTCCACCTGGCCACATCTGTTTAACAAAGATAACTTTATTGTGTTACTGGTTAGTGGTTTTAGTTTTAAACAGAAGAGTGTTTACATTTATAAAACATATTTCATAAATATGAAAACCCATCTAAATTGTCAGCACTCATACCATCCCTTCACTTTCTTCAGAAGAACCTTATTGCTGAGCTTAGTTTCAAATTTATATCAATTTTTATTGCAAATTTGCAAAATTTTAATTTTGTTACATGTATTCAAAGGAATTAAGAAATAATAAGCTATTTTGTTTTGTGCAACCTCCTTCATGATCAGCTTAAATTTTAAATTAGATTGCAGTCAAATGTCCCCTTAGTTGTATGCTTTCTCTCCTGTGCTTCTAATCCATCAGCACTGATGATATCTAGAAGTGGCTTTGAAATGGGAAAAATGTAAGAGTAGTGGATTTTCTTACACATCAGCTGGAGGGGAAAAAAGGCACCCAAATACTACAATGTCCACATAAAGCACTTGTAAATTTCCTCTTCTTTTTATCAATTAGGGTCAGAAACGAATGTTTGGAACTTACTTCCGTGTTGGTTTCTATGGATCGAAATTTGGGGACTTGGATGAACAGGAATTTGTTTATAAGGAGCCTGCAATTACAAAACTCCCAGAGATTTCTCACAGATTAGAGGTAAGGAAAAACATTATGTTAACAGGATCTCAAATGGTATATTATACTTTTCAATTAACCCACACAATCCTGATATTATCATTGCTATATAAAAAAATCAGTAACAGACTGATTTGTGCCATAGATTATTTCCTTAGCGTTTCCCTAGTATTTTCTTAGTGTTTCCTTAGTATTTCCTTTTCACTGTATCCCTTTTTAAAGCATAATTATGTAAGTGAGCCATTCTTTTGAGGCTATGTCTCTTTCAAGCAGGCCTGTAAAACGTTGAGTGATTTTGAGCACGCCAGATATTTGCTTTGGTATCTTTTCAGCTTTTTTTTTTTATAGAATTGCTGTGTCCCCTTCTGATTGTTTAATTTCAAGCTCTGTGATTGTCTGAGCAATTCACAGTGATCTTTGTCAGAAGATGCCTTACCCTGGCCAGCTGTGGTTTGTGGAACAGTATACTGACTGTACAAAGCCCAGAAATCGTCATGATTGTCACTCCTTTCTCCTAGAATTGCATTAGCATTGCATTAAGGACTAGAATTTTGGGATAATTCTTTTTCCTTTGCAGGGATTTTATGGCCAGTGTTTTGGGGAGGATGCTGTGGAAGTGATTAAGGACTCTGCTCCTGTAGACAAAAGAAAGCTGGATCCCAATAAGGTAGGGAAAGTACTACTGAGAGGGTTGAATGCCTTGTCTCACAAGAGAAATGAGGAGAGAAGGTCCCCTTTGCAACTTTTATGCTCAAACATTAAGGCACTAAAAGAAACCACCCAACTTGGTATCTCTGTGCCCAGGGGTATTAAAACCTCTGTGACAGGCTTAGCAAGGTAACTTGTCAGAGAGTATAGAAATTAAAAGTTCTGATCTCTGGTCCCTGCCCTGGTTCTGATCCCCACAGTTAAGTTCTGCCCTCCTAGATGCAAATTTTGTTAGCTCTGAATAAGAAAATGACCTCTGAAGGATTATCAGCTGTGTGCTTTTCCAGACCATCCATTGCCTACACATCCTTAGGCAATGTGTACTATGGAATACTTCACACGCGCCATTCCTTTTACATTCCTTGGGTTGTAAAGTATTGTAATGGTTCTTCCCTCTTTTTTTAGGCATACATACAAATTACTTTTGTGGAGCCCTATTTTGATGAGTATGAGATGAAGGACAGAGTTACCCACTTTGAAAAGAACTTCAACATCTGTCGGTTCATGTACACTACGCCTTTCACTATGGATGGGCGTCCCAGAGGAGAACTTAGTGAGCAATACAAGAGGAACACCATCCTAACCACAATGCATGCTTTCCCCTACATCAAAACTAGAATCAATGTCATCCAAAGAGAAGAGGTAATTGGATTTTGAAGACAGATCTAATTTCTCAAGGACTGAATGAATCTCTGGATGGGAAGATTTCCAAATTTATGCTTGACAGAAAAAAAGAATGCTGAATTTCTCAGACACTGGTCTTGTAAACAGGACTATCACAGAAGGGACAGACAAGGCAAGATAGAGAGATACTGTGGAGAAGAGACAATAGCCAATGTACATTCAATGTACAATGTACATTTTTACCTCCTAGCTCTAATGCTGTGTAGGAGGATATGTGGAGCTCTGTAGCTATACTTCTAGCTGGTAAAGCAGATGTAGTATAGGAGTACAGTCAGAGAACTAGATTGTGCTTAGGGCTGGTTTAGAGACAGGGAAGCTTTACACGTAGAAATTACACCACCATTTCAGTCATGAAGTAATTTAGAATAAGAATGAATTTATGCCAACAGAAGGTCTGATTCACACCTATTTCTGCAAATAATAAGACATCTAAGAGCTTTGGATCAGTTGCACCATCTACCAAGATGACCATCTACCAAGTTAGATTGGACAGTGTTCCTGCATGTCACAACTACTGCTTTTGAAACAGGGGAATGATAGTGATATTGTCATATTTAGAATAGGTCAACTGCATTCATGATTCAGGTAATGAAACATCTTTTCTTTCCTTTCACTTAGTTTATTTTAACACCAATTGAAGTTGCTATTGAAGATATGCGTAAAAAAACACAGGAACTAACTGCAGCCACCAACCAAGAACCACCAGATGCCAAAATGCTCCAGATGGTTTTGCAGGGTTCAGTTGGAGCCACTGTAAATCAGGTAAGGGATCCAAATAAGGCAGATTAAGTGTACTTTTCTCACTGTGCATTATTTTTTGCACTCCTATTTCTTGCACTAGAAGAAGTACATCTAGTCAGACACATTTAGTCACTGTGTGTATTTAAACTTCATCCCTTGATATTTAGTCACTGCATACTGTTCATTAGCTATGCTTTTGGTGAAAGTGTTCATGGGAAGTGCTGTCCTGGCTGTAGGTGCAGAAACTCATAGAAATCTTATGAATGCATCCAAGGATTTTTATTTCTAACATGCTAGCCATCTCAGCCATTTTGTTCATTCCAGATTAATCCTTGGGGAATGGGAATAATAATAATAACAATTTTCCTGTGGAATCATCACAAACTCAGATTCATGGAAATTAAGTCAATACATGAAGTCAAGTCCTGAGTGCCCCAAAGTAAAGCTGAGATGCAATATATATAACATAAACATACACACTAAAAAAAGCCCAGGCAATTAAAAAAAATTAAAATGGAATGATGAAGCCGTGGCTGAGCAAAAATTTGGTGTTATGTACAGTTTCACAGAGTTTGGGGTTTTTTTCTGAAAGCCTAAATACTCTGTTACCAACCAATGCATCTATTATGAAATGTTGTAAGCTTTGCAAGAGTGACCTTTTTCAGTACTGGGCTTATTGCCTGAAGGTCTTGATGGGCGGAATTTGTTCCCTTTGTTGTGGAACTGGAAGACAAATAATAACAGGAGAAGATAAGATATGATGGGCAAAATTTCTGCTTGCCAAAGGAAGTATTGTGGGGGAAAGGGAGCTAAAATCCATCCTATTATGGTAACTGTGCATAGTTTTGTTTTCTTTCATAATTGCACTCATGAAATAACAAACAGCTTTAAGCAAATGTGTGTTCTGTTTTCAGTCTAAGGAGGTGGCTTTCACATTTTCCTGTTATTTCTATAAGGGACCACTAGAGGTAGCGCAAGTGTTCCTGGCTGAAATTCCAGCAGACCCCAAACTTTATCGACATCACAACAAGCTGAGGTTGTGCTTCAAAGAGTTTATAATGAGGTCAGTAAAACAAAATTGAAATGCGGAATTACATCAATACATTCAATATTAGCAATACTGCAATGATAATATAACTGAGTAATTACCTATGCAAGTTAGCATCATGAATCCTGGCATCTCACACTTTGAACACTTGGACCACACTTGTTATTTCTGCTTCACATTAATGCCTAGGTCGGCATTGCATTCTCAAAGGGAAGAAATGTTAACACCCTAAACTAATAATATAGAAATTAAGATCTTCCTTTTGTTTTGTCTTTTGACATCTTGTAGAAACCAAACATCAGACTATTGCATTGATTTGATTTTTAATAAAATGACATTCTTACTTAGAAAGCTGTTCATAAGAAAACCGCATCTGTCAAGCAGACACAGTGGTAGTGGCAGACACGCGTCCTTTGCTTTAGATACATTTGTAAATCTCAACAAGAATATTCACATACGATGATACTCACCTCCTCAGTCCAGACTATCCTCCTTGCTAAAGGATAAGTTAAATAGAGTTAAATAAAAATAAGTCTTATACAGAAGATACAGCTTCTAAGTAATGCTATTGCCAATTTATCTGTTTATACAGTAAGTAGGCAGCTAGCTCAGTATTCTGCAGTCATTAAATTTGCTTTTTATTAGTTCACTCATGCTTTCCTAATTTCTTAAAAATATCATCTCAATTTATGTACTTGAAAAAGCCAGAACTGGATTCTTGTCCATTTAAATTACCTAACACAAAACAAGGGAGTTTAACAGAAGTAGATTATATATGTCATTTCTTTTTTTCTTTCCTTTTGTATAGGTGTGGTGAAGCAGTGGAGAAAAACAAGCACCTTATTGAGTTTAACAGAAGTAGATTATATACGTCATGTCTTTTTTTCTTTCCTTTTGTCTAGGTGTGGTGAAGCAGTGGAGAAAAACAAGCACCTTATTACTGCTGATCAGCGGGAATATCATCAGGAGCTCAAAAGAAACTACATGAAACTGAAGGAGAACCTTAGACCCATGATTGAGAGGAAGATCCCAGAGCTGTACAAACCTGTAGTGAAAGCCCATAGCATAAGGTATAGTTAGGGCAGGTTATCTGTTATGGCTATACAAAAATATGCCATTTTTTGCAAGGAAGAAAGGGAGTTTTACTGGCAGCTAAAACCAAGCCAGAATACACACTGCTAACTCCATTACTGATTAAAGAAATCTGCTGACTTCCACTGGAGATGACTGTAATGTTAGCTGTGTTTTTCAATCTCTGCATTTTGGGGGTAGAGGATTTATGTAATTTCAATGAAGTGTTAGATAAGACTTCCCTCTCACCCTAACAAATTTTCTGGAAACATCTTGTGATTTTTCAACCTTTGAAGCCAGAAAGGAGATAGAACAAGTATGGCACCATGTGGTGTTAGGCAGCATGAAGCCATCCTTTCACTACAGAAAACATAATCCTTTTTAGTCACATGACTGACACAGAAGAGCCTAATGTACTTTGATTATGACTATACGCTTCTTCACAAAGTCACTGTGTCCAGTTTGGGGTGGGAGAAGAAGAAATGACAACTCTAACCTGCCAACACATAGCATGTTTCAGCAGAGTTCCTTTTCACAAGACAGGTATTTCTTTGATTGTTTTTCATTTGCCAACTCTATTTATGAATCTGTTTCATTGCAGGGAATCTTTTCGTAACCACAGTTTTAGGAAATATGATGCCCAGACTTCTTCCCAAAGCACCTAAGCACTATCTGGTTTGGCCAAGGAAGAGCTTCATGCTGCAAGACAGACAAGATATTTATTCCACATCTATGAAATCAGAAATCTCTCACAAGACAGCATGTGCACTTTCTGGACAGCATGCAGAAAAGCATTTACACAAGATCACTGAATTAATACTAGGGGATCAATCCTAATCAAGCACATATCACGAGGGCTTGGAAAGGAAGGGGATACTTTTTAGATACTTTTGTATATATTGTACAATAATGGCCTAATGCAGAGGGGTGGACCTTAGAGTGGCCAGTGACATGAAGCCAGTCATGACTAGGTAAGAGACATAGAACTTCATGTGGTTTGATTGAGGTGAATCCAAATAACATGTCTAAGGAATAACAACAAATTATATATGTTTATAATCCTTTATCGAGACAGCATTTAACAAGTAAAAGCACATTCTACAAGTTAATCACATGCTTAAATTTTGTCTTAATGAGGAGGGACATAGTTACCTGCTCAGTGTTTGCTGGGCAGGCACTCTAGGGAAGGATCATTTCCTCAGTCAGTTTCTGAACAGATTCTTGTCATGGCCCTTAACTGCAGGAGTTCTGCACAAGTTTTCTCAACCAAAGCATGAAAATCAAGAAGTAACAATAGACAGTTCTTATAGATCTTCTGAAGTGTTTTCTAAGTATAGGAACATGCAGTATAGTGACTTGACATGCAGTTAGTAGTCTGTGACATATTATATTAGCAGAGCTAACAAGTAATAGTTTAAAAAGAAGATGCTAAGCTATGAGTGATTCTTTATTACATAAAGCTCTTACATAGATAAACTTATTGAAAATTAACTACAGAAGCTCACAATGGGGATTTCCTGCAAATCACTTGACTCAGTCTTTACTGCAGCTTAAGATAAATTAGCACATAATTTATAATACCTAGTGCTTGGTATTTTTTGAGTCCTAAGCAAATATCCTACTAAGTAATCTTTACACCACTTCTCTGAATTATGGAAATGTTATTACAATTTTTCAGATGAGGATGCAAAGAGAGAGGAGAAATTAGGACTTTGGAACTCATTTAGAACTTCTGGAACTCTTTAGGACTTTTGGAACTCCTTTAGTGAGGCAGTGGAAGAGCTACAATTTTTATTGTGACTATGCTTGCCACATAATGTTTGTATTTTGAAACAAGAATGTGAGAAAGCATTGTAAATATTAGTTCCTCTCCTGCACCTCTTCAATGTTTTGGAAATGATACTTTAATGCTGATTAAAGTAACCAATTCAATTTGCCCAAGCACAGAATTTAATGTTAAAATTCAAGGAAATGGTAGATTTTTTTTCCTTTATGCTTCATTTTAGAAAATTACAGTGAACTTTTTCAGAGCTGATACCATATGTTTCAAAAGGCAAGGCCTCTTTGACCCAAAAGTGTAAGGGAGATTGAGGCTGTTGCTTTTAGTGGAAACATTTTGTCTTTTTATGGTCACCTGTAGCCTTGCAATTTGATAATATGAATATTCCAAGCACTTAATTGACATTTGTATCATACTTTGAATGTGCTTTGTAGAAGATTAGCACAGATGATCAAAAAAGATGAGATGTAGAAATAGGTGAAATAAACCCTGTAGTTACACAGTGCTTGGAGTGTAAGAAAATAATTTCAGTCTTCATTCATAGTATTGTTAAATGAAATAATCAGGAATAAAAACTCCCTGACTTTGAAGTGAGCATATCCAAAGTATATAAGCAAATGGTATAAAAAGCTCAAAGCAAAAGATGTCTCGATGTCAGAGTGGCTTCTCTATATTCAAGTTGCTTTGAAACAGTTCTAGATTGAAAAATTACTGATTTCCCAAAGTTTTGAAGCTATGAGGTCTCTGCCTATCAGAACCTAGCCCTTTCTCTATTGTTTTTAATTTCCAGTTGAGGAGAAAGGTCACAATTTAACATCACTGTTTACAAGATACTTATCCTTTACAGCCTAACTAACAGAAACCTCAGGTAAATTAAACCCCTAACAGGTGTACAATATACTAGATAAAAGTAATGAAGTGGTTCCTTGAACTGAAATAATACTCAGGATAATATAAATCCTGGCGGACTCTTCCCTCCCATTTTACAAGCTGAGCACCTTGCAATCAGATGGCCAGTCTTGCCCTCAGCTTGCATTTCATGTTGTCCCTGCTGCAAATGGAACATGGGTTGTACATTTATTTTAAGAGCTGAACTATGTGAAACAAATTTTCTATCTTACAATATTAATTTTGCAATAAAGCTATTGTTATACAGTATATTTTGAAATGCATTTGTGTTATGTCTTGTATCTCAATAGAATGCAGCTGGAAAGAAAATTTCAGTAGGAAGAACATTTTCTTGTGGAAGCATCATTTAGCAAAAAATACATGTATTTGGGCAGAGGATGTGTTGGTCTGTCTTTAAGATAAATTGTGACTATTGCAGGGATTAAAAGCAACAAGTTGCTTCCCAACTTCTGTTTTTCATTCAGTATATGTGAAAAATGTCAGTGGGAAGCTCAGTGACAGTAGTGCCCTCCTATCTTCCCCTGGTCTGTAGCTGTACAGCAGAAACATGCCTGATTCCTGAATTCAGTATTTGGATGATTCAAGACTAGGAAGAGTTTTGTGCGTCCAAACTAGGTAGATCCAGGGCTAAACTGTTGAGACTGTCAAAGGGGTACCAGCAGATAAGCATGATACCCTCTTAGACATTTAGCTAGGAGTTCACCGGAGCTCACTCACCCCTTGCATTTACCACTAGCAAGCACCAGCTTTAAGGAGCACAGCGCTGAACTTGGCACAGGAATCCTCTAGCTCAGCACCAGCCTCTCTCTGTTGACACATCAGCCATGCCCCATCCTGCAGCAGCACATGGGTGGCAAGGTGGTGACCAGCAGCCTCAGGTCTGGGCACAGCCCCACTGCCACAGGAGAGCACACCCGATCCAGAACAGGTGTTGGTATACACTTGCACATCTGGCAGATGTAAGGAGTCAATGCCAGGTATGAGAGGGTCAGCAATAATGCCTGGAAGTATAAATATCAGCGCATTTTGAAAACATTTGAATAGTCAAGGCAGCTGCTTTTGGTCAGAACTATGAACCCTACATGGGCAGCACTGGATTTCCTGGTTTGCAGAACAGTATCTATACAGGGAGCACACCTTTCATGCTACCTGAAAAAAAATCACAACATCAGGAGGTGATGGACTGAACAGGCATGACCATGAGTAGGAGTAGCCACATTTGTGCTGGGTACAGAGAAAAGCAGTGTTGTCACTTAAAATTGGCAGGTGTCTGTTATTTGACCTCTCCTGGGAAGCTGAATGCTTTCTCGTTATGTTTCCCACCAATTGTGAAGGCTGGGGAAAGCGAAAGCAAACATTTAAACTCTTTTTTTGTTGTTTCTCTTTGTCTGTTGGAAGTATCATTGTCTTAAATATTTCAGAAAGGGCAATTAAAGTTTAGCAGAAAGCCTGACACAGAGCCAGCTAGGACTCTTTTAGGTGTTTCAATCTCTCAAAGCAATGCTTGTTATGAAAATGAAGCACACAGTCACTGTTTTACTGGGGTTTACTGCACTACACTGCTGATGTCTTCTGATAGAGAGGAACGTGTACAAGGAATGCTCATAAGGTGCCGCCATTAGCAAAAGTCCCTTTTGATTACACGAAAAAAGACAATGCACTCTCACAGTAGAACTCAATTTATGTTTTGGAAAGCTACAGTAAATTCTGGCATTCATTGAGCACTTCACATAGTGACGACATTTCTGTCACTCTTTATGTCCTTACTGAGGGATTGGTTTAAATTACTCATTTTAATTCAAAGCCAGACTGTTTTGCAACTTTATTATCACTCAATATTGATCAGTAAAAGATCCTGAAAACATCAAACAAAGTGTTTATCTGACCAAACCATGCAAAACTGAACCCCTGAAGATGCTCAATAACAACTTTTATAAGAATAATTTAGAAAGCCTTGAAAGTTATAACATTTTGTTCTGCTTGTCTGTTCTAAGCAATTTGATGCTTTGCACCCTTCAAAACAAAATTTTCTCTTTAGAAAAAAAAATACAAAGTTGAATTTTACCTTTTTTTTAGTTTCTCTTCATTAATTTAAAAGATACCTAAATCATTACACACCCTTTTTTCTATGTTCTTTTAGAATTATGTCCTGTTACAGAAATAAGGTTCTTCACTATCAGCCTCTATTCATGGAATATTTCTAAACATGCAACTACTGCTAGGATGCATATTACAAAATAAAATTAAATAACCAAAGGGACAAGGTGTTTCAGCTGGATGGCAAGAGGACTAAGTCTTGTGCATTTAATAACATGTGTAAAACAACTGGAAGAGAAGATTTCCAATCACACATTTCTGACTTTCCCAAATGTGAACATCTGGGCAAATTTCTTTTCCCCAAGAAGAGCTCAATGGAAACAAACAAACAAAAGCAAGATTAGCACTACTGGTACATCTAGAATTTGAAAGTGCCAGAAAGCCATCTTAAAAGCTTAAGAACCTCAAGCAAACAAGTGTTTCTGGACTTAATACATAGCGAAGAAAGGAAGTATGTACAAAACCCTATCCCTGCCTTTTTTTTGCAGTCAGTTTTTCAAGAGATGAACAGTCCCTTCTCAGGTATCAAAAAAGGGTTGGAAGTGCTCCAAAGGAGTGTGTTCCTTTTTGACTTAAAGCATAAAATCCTGGGCCCAAATCTCCTTGAGGAGATGTTTTTCCCAGAGGAAGAAAGGGAAGGGGAAGGAAGAAGGAGAAGGGCTTGTGAGCAAGAACAATTTTACAAAAATTAAGTTGATAGCACTTGTCTCAGAGGCTGGAGATTTGTTAGCAGCCTGGAAGGATGGCATCTTCACTGTAATTCATAGTGCCAGCTTTTAATATTGGGAAAATAATATTAAATCAACAGTGTCTAAATATTTCAAAGAAGTTGTTTTATGTAAGAGGCTTCAATAATTGATTAAATTAGGAAGAGCAAAATTCTTGTAATCTATGGCAGATTAAAGAGCATGTAGGATGTGTAAAAAGATTGCTCAGCTCAGGTTGTAGGGAATATCAGTTGCCCTCAAGGCCTGCTGCAGCCTAGGACAAAGGCTGCATCTGAGTGAAAGAAACCCATCCATTAATAAGCAATCAGAAAGGAAAAGATCAAAACACCAACACTGCTGGAAACAAAGGGAGCAGTACTTTAAAAGGGTAGGGTAAATTGCTGAATACATCTCACTTTCTAGACCATGTGGGGCACTCAGCACCGAAGTGAGGACTGTTGTGCACTAATAGCAGCTGTCAGGCAAAATGTAATAACAAAATATTTAAACAAATAAATAAAATAGAGATTTTTTTTTCCTAATAAAAACATTCTTATTTTTGTGGGGTTTCTGTGGATTTAGTGGGCTGTGTTTGTTTGTTTGTTGATGTCATGGGTTTTGTTTTGTTTCATTTTGGTTTGATTTTTTTTAATGCTGACTTCCTGGATTTTGCCAGTTTACACCAAGAACTGGGAAACTGCAAAAGCAACAAACAAAAGGCACATCCTTTAACATCCTTCCTTTGAAAGAAACAGAACAAACTTGGGATTGTTGCTTCCAGGAGAGGATTCAGGCTGTTTAGGAGTGACACAGCCCTTCACATCTCCTGCAGTAATGACCAGTAATGCCAGGAGCGACCGCTGGTTCCACATCCTATGCACAAAAGGGGTGCTGTGGATGGAAATGACATAATTTGGAAATAAAGTCACAGACAGGCATTGTTTGAGGAAACAGAGGGCACTGCAGCATGTCCTGTTATTTCCACTAGTTTTGGTTCACTGGTAATTTTCTGTATTGCTAATTGGTGGGGGATGCACCCAAATATACCCACCCAGTGCCTTTGCGCTCTGGAGTCCTGCTCACAAAGGAGGCACCATCACCAGGGCACTGGCCCTGCAGCACCAGCTGCTGTGAGAGCATTCAGTGTTTCCATGGTGATGAAAATCTTCCTAGAAAGGTTACCTGAGCCTTCCTACAGTGCTGGTCATTCCCACAGCCTGGGAAAGCACTTAACATAAAGTACGTGGCAAAATGGGAGCTTGTTTAATCTTCCTTTAACTTCAGCAGTTCTCTTTCAGATAGTTCCCATCCCTGCTCTCCCTGACGCACCGCCTGCACAAGATCCCTTTGCCTGACTACTTTGAACCTATGTGTGGTTTGAGTTGGACAGTTCAGTGTAGAAGGGAGTGCCCACAAAAGTAGCGGGGTGGCTCACAACTCCACAGGCACAGCTGCAGGAACACACTACAGAGACCATGCAGCAGAGCTGGGACACGCCAGCACGCAACACTGACGGAGCTACTCAATGCCACTGCTGGAAAGCTGCCCTGACTCAATAAGTCATTTGGGGATTAACTTATTTTTTTGACTCCTCAGCAGTACTCTGCATTAATAAATAGTACCAAAGTGCATTCCCTGCATCCAGGGAGAACTGCACACCATTGTAGCAGCGCGTTTGGAGGCGGGGGGGCCTAAGCTGTGAGTTCGCTGGCAGCAGCAGGCAGGCAAGGAGACTCCACACGGCTTCTGAGGGTGCCAATTAGATGAGGGTTTATTTGGGGTCCTACCCACCCCCAGGAGGCAGTGTGGTTTCTGAGGGAGAAGCGGGGAAGGGGGAGTGAGGGGGGAAAGGGGAGGGAGAAAGAGGGGCCAAGAGAGCACCAGCCACGAGAGCCGGCTAAGAGAGAGCCAGCGCCGTCCCCCCAGCACACTTAACAGGGAGATTCAAAGTGGGCACGGAGTAAGATTGGGCCAATGGGATTACAGACACGTGATACTTCAGGGGAGGATCACAGGCTTGGAATAAACCATACATTTTCGAGGGGTGAGACAAAGCACACCATTTGACTAAAATATAACACCACACACTATGTATTAAAAACTGGGACTCTTCATGTGTTCCAGGGTAGTCTGAGACAGTGAGAGGATACCTGTATCCATACAACAACTGCCAGGTCCCAGTGAAGCATCTGGCTACTAAAATGAAGCAATGGTTTAGTTTAATGGATCAATCTGTACTTACTATCTGTACCAGCTTGTGTTGGCAGTAGGTACATCTGAAGGCTGAAGGCTTACACTGCTAGTCATGAGTTCACTGAAACACAAATACAGGCATGTTGCACCCCTGCTGCTGCAAAAGCCAGTATTGGATGCTTCAGGATGAAAAATCTTTGTGAGTTGTGGGAGAGGATCTACACCCACAACCAGTGTTATAAAGATTAATCAGCATGCCATGCGTTTGAAGAACAAATAAACAGTCCCCAGCCTCTGAAAAGCAGCTTCACACTGATGTCTTCCAAACAGGAACAAAAGGCCCATTGTTTTCTTCAGCTTGATGTCTAGTCAAGATGTGACCTTTAGTGTTGAGAATCATCATTAAATGACCATCAGATGGGCCCTTATTTGTTAAATCAGTCAGTAGGTGAGAAGAACAGAAGATGGGTCCACCACTCTTCTCAACAAAATGCCCAAGTACATCAAGTTTTTTCTTGCATTTTTACAGTTAAGACTCTCAATATCCTAATCATATTTCTTAAGAAAAAGATACCATGCCTCTAAGTTAAAATACTCTCATGTACTTGAAACCAGAATGAAGGCTGAGAAACACCATTCTAAGAGGACAGTTGTCTAATGAATTTGATGAAATCAAATAATCATTTGTACAAAGTAAACAAATTTATCTATGCAGGAGAGAATAGGACCTTCCTCACAACGAAGGAGAAGCTACTCCAATGACCTATGCATGAGGGAAACAAATGCTGGGGTCATTAGTTTCCTCATTCTGATATTCCTTGGCATTAACATGCATAAATTTAGGATTGCATCAAATTAGTCTAACTTTGGGAATTGATTTTATAAATTTCTTGTTCCAGCAAGAAATTGCCAATGGTTTTTCTGTCTTGAGTTCTTCCTACAGATGTTGTTTTGCCTATTACTATAGGTCTCAAGTTTGCTTCTGAGGTGCTGTAAAATATTTTCTCCCTGCCCTGGCATGTAAGACAGTCATCCTGTGAATATCCAGCCTCATTCAGGCCAACTCTGCCTCTCACAAGCCGTCATGCAGACATGCTCATCTTTCCCAGCACAGGCATCCAAAGAGACCTTTGGTGATCATTTTAGGTTTCAGCATGATTCTCCAATGTACATCAAAACCCCAGCTGCTGTATGCACATATCCATTAAGGAAATTATTCTATTAATCTCTCAGATGAATCACGACAGGCATCAAGTCGAAGTAAGGCCTTTTGCAGAGATTGAGCTTGGTTGTACAACTTCATTATACTAATGATACAACTACATTAAACTGCAGTGGCTTTCTCGTCCTGCTCAAAAATGAAGGTCTGGGAGGTCTGGGGAATCAAGCATTCTTTAAAATATTTCAGGGACAAAAGTTTGGTGGCAACTTTTTCCTCTGTCATATTAGAATTGTGCAAACCTTGGGGAGCATATTTTGACACTGCTTCTCCAAAGAGAAGTGTTACATTTCATCTAGTAAATGATTTCTGTAGTTGCATTCTTGTGCATTCATGCACAAATCCGGAACACTGTTCTGCCTCAAATATCCATAGGCCTAATGGTGAGATCCAAGACAATGTGTGGCAAACAGCAACACGTACCCTCCAGCATTGAAAACTCTGATGATGGAAAATCAGGTGTCCTGTTGCATTCTTTCATCTCACTCTGGACTCCCAGGCAAGCATATGGTATTTTTTTCCCTGCTGCCACTGATGTGAGCCACGAACCAGGGTGGAAAAAATGCCCTGCCTTCTTTTGTGTTTGTATAACATCCTTCCTTTGCAGATGGGGCTCTGCAGAAACCAGCCATGCAATGTGAACTGCCAGTGGTGTCCTGTGCTGAGAAAAGAGAGACAGAATGTGCATCTAGTGAAACTACTGCATCTCTAAAAGTAAGTCAGGACAGCAGATGCACAAGAGAGAAAAAGCTGGGCTTTTACAGGCTTGCAGTGGAGAGGATTACTCTGCCTCTCAGCTGCCATGCCCACTGTGTGGGGACATTCACACCAGTACAACGCATTACCCCTGCTCTCACTGTGGTATGCAGAATATTCACAACAGCAAACGTTCAGTATTTTTAAATAGTGTTTTATTTAATTCCTTAGGCTGCTATCCAGTTTTGGCATTGGCAGCTGCTTGGCAGTAATCAGCACTTCACAGTGTCCTTCAGAGGCAGAGGTGCACCAGAGGCCTTTCATGGGGGATACTCCAGCAGCACAGCCCTGCCCTGCCCTGTTTGACACACCACAAAGGCAGGGAGGACTTGTGGGGCAAGGGTGGGAGGGTCCCTCAGTTCTGGTCATTCTTCGGTGGGTGCTTGAACACCATTTCCTACATGCCAAATCTTCCTTTTGGATAAAAAAGAAATACATTTTTTTTTCAGGTAAGTGGTATTTCTAGAATGGACAAAATAAGGCACAGGAAAACATTACCATTTCCTATGGAAAGAACATTTCAACTTTTTGTTTTGTTTGGCAGAATCAAAATTATTCTTTTTATAAAATTTTCATAGGATTGGTGTTTTTTATACATCAGGACTGTTTCCACTACCCCTACAAATCAGCCAAAGTTTACTGTGGCTTAAGGAGCTTTCCTAAAGCTGTGAAACTTGTGGAATTGTCAGCATCCTATTTTCTGAGGTTGGAGAAATGTGGGAGAAGTGAAATTATGCAATTTATGACTTAGGGTGCTGAGGAGCTGCTTGCTGTGGAGCCATAGACATACATTGTAGTTTGAGGAAGACCTAAAGCAACTCATCTAAGGTAACTGTGGCCTCTCATGCGCCTCTACAGTGGCAGCAAAGCAAAAAATTGCTGCCAAATACAGCAGCAGAGAGAATGTCTGATGCCCCTCCTTTTACACTTTTACAAAAGTGGGCCACAGCTGGGAGCAGGGTTGAAGCAACCTGCCTCTAAATTTAGCCTGCAGATCACCTGCACGCAGGTGCACTTGCAGCACAGAGGATGCTGATGTGACTGACCCAGTGGCTCCTGAGTAAGCTGTGAGGGATGTCCAACAATAAACAGGTTTCAGGCATGGGAAATGTTAAAATCCAGGATTGGGCTTGAAATCCATGAGAGCTCACTCTGCCTGAGCCTCTGCTCAACCCATTGCAGAAGGGCAGGATGATTTCTCTGAAGTCCTTCTTGTTTTTAACACATGCTCTATGTGTGCATAGGGTTTATCTGTATTGTAAGCAATCTGAAATGTCTGCCAAAGCATACCACAATATCCACATATCCACATACCACAGCATACCACATTATCTGGACCAGATAATGGAAAAATACAATGTGTTATCTCTCTTCAAAGTATTACTTTTACTTACTTCCGTACATGCCCCTTATGATTTCCTACTCACAGACATAGGGCATCTGGCTTTTTGAAAGAAATAGGTGGGTTTGGGATTTTTGGGGGTGGTAGGGACTTTTTCTCTAAATGTTTAATGGTCCCGACTTCCTACCTGTTAGAGCAGATTACAAATAAAAAACATACAGGGATCTAGAAAAGCCCTGCAGAAGCACCTATTCCCAACCCCAGTGTCTCTTGCTGGTGCTTAGGCTGAGCAAGGCAAACACTCACTCCCACAGCCCCAGGTGGGAGCTGCACAGGCATCTCTGACAGTGACAAAGCCAGTGCCAGTGCCAGTGCCAGTGCCCAGCTGGGAAGGAGGAACCTGCTCCTCATGTGAAAAGGAGTAGCACCTGTGAAAGAGAAGCAACACATTCACATCGTCATCCCCTTTCTCCTGGAGGCTTTGGCCGGATTAATTTAGACAAGTTTCTCTCTTTGGTGCTCGACAGGGTGGGGTCTCTATTCCCTCTCCCAGCCTTCGCTATATGCATGTGCACGGCAGATGGCAGACTGGCAGGTGCTTACTGGCTCCCTTCGCCTCGTGCTCACCTGTACACCCCTCTGCCCCATTTGGCAGATTCCCGGGGCTCCCAGTTAGTGCGCTCTGCAAGTCCTCTGCAGGGCCAGACAAGCCCCAAGGAGCTGAAGGGTGAACCGAGACCTGCCGGTTTTAATTGCACCATCAAAGGAAAAAGCCCCATCCACTGCATGACCGCACCCACTGAAAGACTTGTCATTCTTACGTAGGTAATGCAACAATTGACTTCTTTATTTAATTTCACTTGTTTTAACTGTCAAGAGCTGGCAGCTCTTGAAAGAAAGGATTAAGTGGGAGAAGTGGAAAGAGTCCTATCTGCTTGCTCTGTACACTGCCGTAGTCTGAGTGCTTCCATTCTGTTTGTAGAGTTTCTGGTACAACATGGTCCTGACCCAACTAATCGGATGAATAAACTGATGGTAAGGAGTTGTTTGCTAGTCTGAATATACTTTCTTTTTGATTGTTAATATAAAAAATGGTATGTGGTGCTCACTGTTATCTCAACTACTTCTTTCATCAGTAACCCCTTTTTTTAGAGTTGGTAACTCAGCCATTAAAAAATAGCCTCTGGATGGGAAGTTAACAGTCAGGATTAATAACTATTAGCATCTTAAAGAGCTGCAGGGCCTGTTTGCAAATTTGGACTGCCAATATTTCCAAAAATACGAGAATTTGAATTAAAATGTACAAAAGTCCTTTTTTTTTAATAAAAGCTCTGTGGTTTGAGAGGTCATAGGAGCTTTACATCAATTTTTCTTAGAAAAATACTAGATGTGATTTAATCTCTAAAATGTTTTAATGGCTTCAGAGATTTCAGAAGAAATACTGGAAATTATTTAGATGGAAATGTCACCGAGCCTATTAGCTTTGTATAGAATGAGAAAACCCTAACCTTTTTTGTCTACCATTAGTTGAGTGTGGTCCATAGGGGAAAAAAAAACCAACAGAGATTTTCAAATTTCCTTAATATTCTCCTTGGTCTATTCTGGAATCAATATTCATTGAGAGAAATTTTGGTGGTCTCCATTCATAAATTTCAGGTATCATGTCTGAAAAAAAAAATCTGGGAATATTCAGAGCTTCGGGAGAATTAACCAGGGAAAGGCAGAAGAAAAGCAGAAGAATTACACAGAAAGAAGGAAATGAGAAGAGATCAGAAGACACCAGCATTTGATAGCACACTAAGTGTAAAACCAGAAAAAACAAGGAGTGTTGCACCACAGCTGTGTCCTTTTGCTCTGTGAAGTAACTCACAATAATCACCTTGCAGGGTCCAATATCCAGAGCTGGAAAAGAAAACCAGGCATTGTTTTCTGGACGTTCCTGACTTTGCTGAGTCTCCTGCATCTTACTTACTCCTAGCCTGTGGATTCTGATTTTTATTTGTAGGGACTGTCCTGTGAAACCCTTCCTGGCATCACCACAAAATTTCTGAATCATTTGCTCCTGGAGATACTGGAGCCCTGGGGCAATGGAGATAGCTTTTGAGATAGGAGTGGGAGGAGTGAAAGAAAACACCCATTAATCCGTTCCGAATATTCAAACCCTTAAGCGAAAAAAATCAAGGCAGACAAAAAACGGGACTACTGTATGCTTTCCTGAAAAGGCTTTAGAGATGGCCTATTCTGACCGGTAAAAATCAAGGCAAAAGTCTAAAAACTGTGTTTCTAAGCTGAGGTTCACAAAACAATGCAGAGGGAGCTGATGTCCATTTTGCTCTATGAAAGCCCTGCTGAGGATCCCATCTAACTCAGTGCAGTCGGAGGGCACATTCTGCTCCAACAGGAAAAAAGGGCTTCACGCGAGAGCCTCCACTGGGGAATCCCCAATCCCTCGGCAGTAGACTGCACCAGCCTTGGACAGGTATCGGATCTGACCCCATTAATTGGACCTGCTGGGGCCAACACTCCTTTTCTGGGCTTCGAACCAGTCCCTCCAACCTGCACACATCGCGGACTCCACTTGGGTTAGCCTCCGGCAGATTTTCCCAAGGATGGTTTTTTCCCAAGATTTCCAGGCGCAACCCCGACGGTAACCTACTCTCCCTGACGAGCAGCTCCCACATCCCGGCGAGCCGCCGAGCCAGGCTCTTAAGCGGGGGGAAAGAAAACTCCTCTGTGCTGCCGCCGCCACCAGCGCTCCAGCGCACCGCCGGGGCTCCCCCGCCGCGCCGTGCACGCAGCCCACCCCACCGTCCCGCGGCGGGGCAGAGGGGCTGTCTCGGGGGATGCACGGGGGGCAGGAAGCCGCGGCCCGGGCCCGGGGCGGGAGGGTGGCCGGCGGCGCCGTGTTGGTTTGGGCAGCGCGCAGCCGCAGTGCGGCCGCCGCCGGGTACAAAGCGGGGCCGGGGCGCTCCGCGGATTCGCAGCGCGGCGGCGGGAGGGAGGCAGGTGGTGGGGCTGAAGTTTTGCGGGGTCACTGGAGCCCTCCTCCAAACCTTCTCGCCGGGACGCGGAGCCCGGAGGTGAGCGGCAGGGGATGCAATTGGGATGGGCTGGACGTGGGCGGTCGGGCGAGGGGCAAGCGTAGCGGCGGCGAAGTTGTTGCCGCGCTCTCGTCGAGAGAAGCAGCGCAGTTGCCCCCGCCCTGGGGGAGCTCCTGGGTCTGTCGGAGCGGGGAGCGGACGGCCAGCCACGGCGCTGCCCCTCTGGTAGGAAGACGGCGGTCCCGGGGGACCGGTCTGTGAGCGTGTCGCGAAGAGTTGTTGATCTCCCTCCCTCCCCGTTTTGAGTAAAAATGCTTGATTATGCCAAGCGAGGTGCGGACGCGCGTGTTCCGTGCCTAGCCGCATCCCGCCCGCTCTCGGAGCCGCGGAGGCGCGACCCTGCTCTGCGCCCCGGCGGCGGCTCCCCCGGCCCCGAGGAAAGCGCTGCCAGGTGCGGTGGGAAGTACCTGGACTGGGGAGAGGAGGGGGTGGAATGAGTCACATGTGAGAGCAGCGTTCACCGGTGCTTTGTTTAAGTGGACCGTCACTAACTTGTGAGCTGACACTTCAAAAGAGTAGAGAATTTTTTGGGGTAGGGGGATGGGAAAAGGGGAAGGTCTTCCGCTTTGATGCTCAGTACGTGAAAGTGCCTTAACTTTGGCTGCTTTTCACGAATCTCACGAATCCTCTTCACGAAATAAGAAAAAAACCCAACTCACAAACTCTTAAAGACATCCTGAAGTGTTTGAAAACAGTCTTAATTTTTCTGAAACAACGTTGTGGGACCCAATAGCTTGATACACATTTACGTGTAAAAACTGATTCAGACGTAATTACAAGCCTCAGTAATGATAGTGACTTTTTTGTGACTGCTTTGTCCCCGAGTTACACATAAGACCAAGCTTAGTTTAACTTTTCTTGTACCGATGGTAAGGTCAGGCATAGTATGCTTTTTGTTAAATCAAAGTTCTCAAACATTTAAGTAGCAGCTAAGCCCGTTTGGCATATCAGTAGCATAGTTGACTACCTTGTATCTTGGCAAACCATAAAAGATACCATGACAATTTGCTGATTAAACATATCGGCTGTATTTTACCCTTTAATTTCACCCCTTCTGTCAGACTGACTTCTTAAAGGTTGTGTGGGTGTCTGTTGAGAAGGAAGGAAAACATGGGAAAACTGAGAGGAGGCTGGTTGGGTTAATGTGTGAATTTTAGAAAGGCCAAACTGATTTAGAAAATGTTCATGATGTGCTGAGAAAGCCCTGACATTTTTGTTCAGGTGGTGTGTCAAGTCCTTAGAAGTGCTACTTGGGTCTTCAAGTCCAGAGTCAGTTTTCCAAAGGGAGTGGGTGCCAGTAGCGCGCAGTGCTGCTGCCTGACAGGAGTAGGGCTGCAATCCCAGGCAATCCGTGCTGCAAGCAATATCTTTGAAGTCTTGTCTCTCTTCTGGCTGGGAACATCTGCCATGTATTAGTGACTAGGTGAAATAGGATTCCACCCCAAAACTGCCTCCTCAACAGAAGATGAGATATTGCCATATGATGGGACAGCCTGTGTCCTTCCTCTGTTGGTTTTGAGAGAGGTTGCGGCTCTGGTGTGGGGTGATGGGGTGTGGAAATATGTTGCATTCCACACAGTGCTGAGTGTGGGTCACACCAGTGCTAGAGGCAGTGGCACAACCCCAGGTTGTGGCAGAGTGCAGCTTGGGCTGAAGGATAGGTGGATACAGGCTCTTGTGTGCCTCAAAATCTGTAGCTTTGCTGACCATGTGTTTAATGGAATTTGGTGTTACATTTTACTCTGTTTCATTTGTCTGACATCACAGTGTGGTTTGTCCCTTTGTATTGCTAGCAATCTAACTAGAAGAGAATTAATATTGTAAAGTATTTTAGTGACAACTTCTGTAGCACTCCAGCCCATACGGGAGTCCCTAGTATCTTAATTTTTAAATTTGTGCATACCTGCTTTCTTTTAAGATTGGGCTTTACTTCAGAATTGGACTGGACAAAGCCTTGGCTGAACACTGAATGTGAACTGGTTTTAGGTGTCAGTTCAGTGTGTCTTCAAAAATCCCACCTCCTTGGGAGAACCTGCAATGGAAGTATTTATTCTAGCACAAATGACTTCAGTTTGAGATGCGTTGATCCAGTAGCTCCCCCTCAATATCTGTTTGCCTTTTCTCACTCTAGCAGTTTTCTCAGGTTTGTAAGCTTCTGGTACAGCTTGTCATCTCAATTTCTGCAGTGCACTGCATGTCTAAATAATAGATGATGAAAGTGAAATGAAAACATCCAAATGAAGAGTCAGTTTTGCAAATGATGCCGAGCTGCTGTAAAGAGTTGTTGGGAATGGGCATCTGATTGTGCTTTTAGTTGCTAAAGCATTAGTTGTTAACTGAGGAGAATTGCAGATTTTCTTGTGGTGTCAGCACCTGTTGAAGTGGTAGGTCATGGAGATGAAAGATTTTTTTTCCCTAGTCATTTAGCTAATGGAATTGACTGATGGGCCAAAGGAGGTGTTTCAGGCATCACTGCTTGTACTGTTTCTCCATCCAAATTCTCCTCTGCACTTTAGAAAGTGAAGAAACATAGTACTTGGAAGGTGGCTTGAAAGCTTGTGTGTATGTATGTGCACAAGTATGAATTTTATCTAAAATTTTTGTGGGTTGTGTCAAGATGGCATGTGTTTAGCTGATGACTAGGTTTACATGTTGTAATGATGAGGAGGAGTTCATGTGGAATTGCAACAAGAAGCAGCAATGAACTACTTCCAAAAAACTATGATTCCACCTAACTTTTTAAAGATGCAGTAAATATAGTTTACAGATGACTTGAAATGCCAGCTGTAACTTTTTACAGAATTTGGGAAGTCTTTTGTTTAAACTATATAAATATATCAAAAAATAACATTGTATTTTTATAAACCTTTCATATATAACTATTTCACAAGCCTTTATGAAACAAAAGTATTTATGAACATTATTCAATAAGTTAATCTTGACTAGAGATTGAGATTTATGGTGAGGTTTATAATGTGTTTGAGTCTAGTGGGAAATGATTCATTTTAAGTATCTTAATAGTATCTGCTCGCATGGTTGAATAATTGGCAGTGCTGTAAAAAGGTATTTAGGCATCTCAAGGGAAGCTACTTAGGCTTGACAACTCTAACACTCCACAGTTGTCTCTTGTTCCCATTATAGAGGCTATCTATTGAGGATAAATAACATGCAAATTATATGACTGTTCCCAGCTATCAAAAGACTGGTACCAGAAGATAAATAAATACATGTCAGGAATGAGCAATTGGCATAATTGATTTTTTTTTCAGTTTATATATTTTCCTAGCAGTGTTGTATTGTAAATTGTACTTGTAAGGTCTATCTAGCGTGTTCTCTAATTCTGAATTGTGCCCATGTATTTTACTTTGGGAAACTGTATCTGCAGTCATGACACTAGTGTTGAGATTTGTGTTTAAATCTGAATGCTGATTCAGGCCATGTTTATATTTGTACTGCACCAAAGGTTCCCTGGCAAACTCCAGAAAGCAGAAAGATGTATGTGGTGATAGTCACTTTTTCACCAATAATGGTGTACTTGTCCATGATGAGGAAAAAAGGAAATAGCTTTTAATGTGCTGTAGTGAATATGGGAAATACTTTCTGAGCTTTGATAGCAATGAAAAACATCTGTCATTCAGGAGGGGTGGCAAGAGCATCTGATCTCTCTTTTGGGCTGCCACAGACTCTGGGCTCTTAACCCTGTATTAAGCCCAATGACTAGTCTGGCTAAAGCATAACTTAGAAGGCAACATCCTGTTGGACTTAAAGCACTCCCACAGGTTTCCCTTGTCAGTTAGTGCCAATTTTTTTTGTGTTTTTCTGAGCTCAAAAATGTGTTTCTGATTTCTAATTAGAGCTGTACTGAGGAAGGATAGCTGGCAATTAAACATGAGTCATGAATGTGTGTTTTGGATGTCCCTTTAATTCTTTAGAGATGTGAGTAGACTGAAGACAGAGGAGTTGGACAAGATCAGTTGGAATTTAATGTGGATAAGCATTGTCAAACTGAGTCTGGTCTGTTCAAAAGCCAAACTGCTGTTCACATACTTTTCTGATGTATGGGCTCCCTATTGCACACAGGAGCCAAAAGTAGACCCAGATATCTGCCCTGACGGGTTGGAGGTTGTAACTACCTTTCCCTAAAACAAGGCATCTCTAGAAAATATTCTGGTGAAGGAAGAGGATGTTGGGCACTGGGGGTGTCCCAGCCTGCTTTGGGACTCAGGAATAGTGCCTGTGTCCCATTCCTCACACAGACAGATTCTATGCCATCCTGGAGCACTGGGATGTTGCTGTGTAACACACAGAGCTCAAGACAAAGACGTGTCAGTGGGGGAAGTCTCCTACATGCATAATATGTCTGTTTTTCCATCTTCTCTGCAGCCATGTGTGCTGTGAGCTACAGACCAGCTTTTTGTGGTGTTTGGGGGTGGTTGGTGTCCAGAAGGGCAGTAGGGGTACCTCACTGGGTTTCTTGGACAAATGTTTGTGATGCCACAGATAGCGGATGGATTGGTGGTCTGCGCTGGCCTGGTGATCTATTAAGCCTATTTCATCATATGTTAGTGCTCTGAAGTTGAGGATGTCCTTCCTGCCTGCAGATGCCCTAAGCTGCTGTTTGTGGAATTCTAGAAGAATTTACTGTTGAGTTCTTCATTATCTAAAGGTACCCTTTGCTCATCCCAAGGACATTGCTTTTTCTTACTGGTCTGCCATCATCTGACCCCAGAGAGTCCAGTGTATTTACAGGAAACAGTAGTGCCCTGGCAGGAGTAGGTTACACTGCTGCTAAGGTTTCCAAGAAGATGCAGACAGTCAAAATGTTGGTTATTGGACAAGGCATTAGCCTTAGTAAGGCTGCTTTGGGTTGAGAGGTTCTGTACCAGAGGTTTTTATCAAATGTGAGGTACCTATACATCTGAGACTGATGAGGGCTAATCAATCCTGCATGTCTTGTATGAGTCTGTAATTGGTTAACATTGACTTTTAAACTCCAAGTCCCTGGACTTTTTTCCTACTTTTTTACTATTTCAAGTAGTATTCCCAAGTTTAGCTCCAGACAGGGCTGTTACCCACACAAATTATCAATCCTTCTCTTGGTCTCACTGAGCTGATAGCCTTTATGGCTGCTGTGCACTGACAATGAGTTCTGTAGCACGTGTGTGCACATTTCAGCCTCCTAATTGTATGGCTTGATCAACACTTCTTGACATAAGGACAAACACTGATTTAGCTTTTATGCACCATCTATTATTTTACATAATCCACCAGCCCCTTCCAATAATGTAATTTGGTCTGAACGTCTTCTTTGAACTTCTTTGAAGATTGAACTTCTTCTTTTTGAAGATGCCACTTTTCACGATTTATAAGTATTTCTGATCCCTTCCTGATTCTACAGTGTCATTATTAAGGGGGAGGATGCTGCCTAGATTGACTCAGATAATTTTGTGCCACGAATTGCTGAGAGGCGCCAGAAATGTTTCTGTTTTAATTCAGCACCCATACCAATCTCCACACCTCCTGGCTCTTTCCTTTTGACTCTGCCTGTGCCACAGGGAAGCCTACAGGGGTTGCAGGTAGGCAGAAAACCTGTGTCTGGCTGAAAGCAGCGAGCTCGTGTTTTGCAATTTTGCTGCCACCTTCTTTCTGTTGGTGCTAATATTAATGTGGCTGTGGGACAAAACAGATTGGAACACTGATCTGGCTGGAAACAGATGTGCTGGAATACCTTCCTCCCTCCCCTCACCCCCTGCTATTTGATGTGTCCCATGGGCTGTGCCAACACAGTATTAGAGGGTGGGAAGCCTCAGCGGTAGTATGGGGATGTGTCAGAAATTAATAGGTATGAAATCACGGTACTGTGATTGCCTCCCGAGCCTGTGAGTTGGAAATCCATGTGATGTGGATTTCCACGTGATGTGGTCCATTAGAACCTTTTTGGCAGATGATGATCAGAAGCGCTGATCATCAAAGCCTTGATTTGTGGGTGGGACTGGGAGAGTTCCTCGCCTTGCATTTTCTATTCATTGTGCTACCAGCCTGCAACCTGTTAGTCTCAAAGATGAAGAGTTTAGTTTAAAACGAAACTAATTATCTGTTTAAAACTAACCTATTTGTCTCTCCCGAGCTATTCTGATCCTTTTTCTTTTTCTTTTTTTTTTTCTTTTTTTTTTTTCTTTTTTAACCACAACTATTTTCCCAGTTAACAGCTGGAAGTCTTCCCTGAAGTGAGATAATGTCAAGAGGTTGAATGTGTTTGTTTAGGTGCATAAACATGGCTGTGCGTGGTGGGGCTTCCATCACAGTGTTTTCATTCACTTCATGAGCTGTTAAATGAGAAAAGGATGGTGCTCATTCTTGAGCTGTTTTGGAACAGCTGTGTCAAAAAGCCCCCAAGGACCTCGGACAATAGTGAACTCTCTCTCTGCGAATGATGCTCTTTTCATCTCTGTCTCAGCATATCGAGACGCAGAGGATCTCTGAGAGTTATACCAAACTAATCTAGCTTCGGTAGCGAAAGATACATACATGAGTATGTGTGGCTCTTTTATGTGGCTCTTCAGTATTTCTCCAGACGGAATTTGCAAAGTGCAGTGATTGGGGAAAGTAATATTTAGATTCAGACTAGGGAAGCTTTCTTTCTATTTAGGTAGACACTTCTGACTGTTTTAAACTTAGAAAATGAAAAGTAACAAAGGACAGTCAAGATACTGATAGTGAGACAAAAGCGGGGGCACTTGACTCATGCAAGTCTCTTATTAAATGTCTCTCATTAAATGAAAAAAGTCTCTCATTAAATGAAACAATATTGCAGATTTTTTTTCCCAGTTTCCAGACTTCCAGCAGAAGAGAAATCAAAATGAAAGAGTTGATAGGTCTTCTCAGTTTTGCAGCTTGGCAAACGCAATTTAAGGTTGTTGATATTTTCTGACCAGTGCTTTGTTATTAACTCACTTGTTAGTAGACAGGTTGTTTCAATTCATCAGTATTCCTCTGCAGTGTTAGTAGACTGATACATTAATATATAATCTACTTCCCACTGCAGTTCAGCTTTTGTAGGGCTGCAGTAGAGAAGAGCCTTGCGGTTTTGTTTTTTTTTTTTCCCCCAGGGTGTATCTACCTCGAGACACAGCAAAATACCTGCTAATAAAATATGTTTACTTTAGCTGAATATTTCTTCAGAGTAGAAACTGGTGTTTCTATCAGGGGTGAATCCTTCTCTGGGGAGTTTGTTTCGTTTTTAAAAGAGAGTGCTTTAGTGGATTATGACTCATTTGCTGGAATCTGACTTTTCACTCTGATTAGCCACAGATACACCCAGATGTACCTGCCGTTCTGCAATAGATAGCTTCAGTGTGCATTGTTTACATTTCAGATACCAAACCAGGGTGAAAATCAGGCTGTTCATTCATTGCGACCTGTCATGTAGCTGAGTGTGAGTGCACGTCCCTTGTCCCTTCAGGCTCCATTAGCATGAGTTAACTTTGTAATTGGGTTTCTGGGGCAAACAGGGACAGGAAGCAGAAGTAATTTGGCAGGCCAGGCTTAGCTTTTTTGTTCTGTGTGTTGTAAGTGCACAAGAGAGCAGAAGTAAAAGATGGGTGCAGAATGGCTGGAGAGATCCTAACAAAACAGAGGACCGTTGTCAAAACTTGATCTGCATGATACAGAATATCATGCAGCTTCACCAAGGTGGGACTTCGCAGCTATATTGAAGCAGAATTTCTATAGCCTCCTGTGATTTTTCAGAGCCCTTCTCTCGCTGCTCTGTATTTTTCACCTGTCTGACAGTAGCACTTTGCCTTGTAGAGTCTGGCAACAGAAGATTGCTTGCTTTCAACAGAAAACTCAGGCTTGCTGAATGAAAATTGATGAACTTAATAGAAATGTAAGTTTTGGAGTTGCTCTAAACTCTGTTCATAATACCTAGTTTTGCACGAATAAACCAAATAAGAGACGGGGGAAAAAATCCAAACCAAACTGTAAAATGCTAGAGTTCCTGAGCAGGGGAGACAGGTTTTGGGTTTTTTTCTTCCATTTTTTAAGGCACTGAAAGTCATCTGGCTCTTTTCAGGTGTTCAGTTTGGATTTACAGGAATGTGATTAGAATTAAGCTGCTGGTAATTAAAAAAAAAAATTAAAAAAATTAAAAAAAAAAACTTCACCTTTTTCAAGTAATAACTTCACTTTTAAAACAATAGTCTTTTTCCCAGACTAATCTTAAGACTCAGAAAATGCAATACAAGAAGATATTTTCAGCTTAAGTTCCTTCCTGATATGTGGGGCTGAACTTGTTATTAAACTTTCAAGTTTCTGCTTTTTTTTTTTTTTTTTTTTTTTTTTTTTTTTTTTTTTTTTTTTTTTTTTTTTTTTCCTGTTGATAAGCTCCTGAAGGGTTTTCTTTCCTTAGATGACTGCTAGTCTTACTCTGGCATCACTGACCATTTTCTCAACTTACATTTTACCAGCAGCCTTCTCAGGCAGTTTTCTGTATGTGACAAGTCAGTAACGTTCAAAGATGAGCTATAATCACCTGCAAGACCAAGGTGAGATCTCTCAGAAAGAAAGAGGTGCTGGAAATGATGTAGGCATGATTAGCTACAGTGTATGCATCTTGTCAGCATCCTTTAACCGGGCTGACAAACTTGATGTATGCTTCTTACTTTGTTCTTGTGCTGTTATGGGCCGCTTTACACATGGGGTTTTTTTGAGTAGACAAGGGTTCTGATGTGTGTAGTGGAAGTTGCCTTGGTCCTGATCCCATCTGTGATTTAGCACTGAGTCTTTTGTCTCCTTTGTGTTTCTCATCCCATCACTACTGCTGCTTGTGCCCACTGTCGTGTTTGTAAGCAGTGTTGCAGGATCACATAAATGAAAATACTAGTGGCTGCTGGGAGCCTTCTCACTGAGGAAATTTAAGGAAAACAAACCCCTCTTTGTATCTGTGCACACATGACTGTCACGAGTTATGCGGGGTAGGCATGCTAAGGAGATGCAGTTGGTGCTCACTCCAGCGAGACCCAGTGGTAGGAGGTGCATCTCCTGGGAGGCTGCTGCTCCAGCCAGATAGGCAGTGCTCAGTCACTTAGTGGTTGGACTGGGATGTGGTGGTCAAGAAAATGTGGTCAAAATAAAATGGAGTTCTTCAAGAATCTTATAAATAAGCAGTTGACAGAATATTGTTCACATTGTAAGGGGTTGTTGGTTTTGGCTGAAGCAGATTTGAGAGGGTTTCAGGGTTGTTACCTGTAGCAATTCCGTCTTTTGTTGGCCTGGGGCAGAGGTTTGTGCATGTACAGCTGAATATTAAATCTCTGGCTTAGGAAGTGTTTAATGCATGGATTTATTAGTCGTAATGCTGGTATACTTTTCATGCCAGCAGCTAGCCAAAAAACCAGGAGGGCCTGCAGTTTGTTTTAGCTGGTAGAGATTAAAGACAGTTTTATTACAAAGCTACATTTGTAGTTTTGTTTCCACAAGCACAGGGTGACTGGGACAGGAAGGGACCTTTGTTGGTTTGCAGCCTGCAGTTGAGCCTTTTGACCCCTCCACAGACCGCCCCCCTTAAAAGGAGCCCTCAGCAACCTCAGCTGCCTCTTAGTCTTCTCGTTGTTCCCCAGGTAGCCCCTCCCATCCCTCTCTCCCGGGCAGCAAAGCCCCCTGGCCCCAGTCCGCATTGCTCACATTCCCGAGCTCTGCGTGCACGCAGTGGGATGAGGGAGGTGGCTAAGCTGGTCCTCTGCTCTGGCTTGGAAACCACTGTTGTGAAAACAGCCTGCCTGCTCCTGTCTTCCCTTTATATCCATCAGAGCCCCCCCTGCCCACATAGCTCACATTCCTGAGCCGAATTTCATTTGGGATGGTGTTTTGCTTTGGAGGCTGTTCCTGCTTGGTAAAAAAGTTTCCTTGTAGCTATATCTTCATGGAAGAGAGCTGTTTATGACCCCCTGTTTAACACACTTGGTGGCTGTTCTGGGTGGTTCAAGGTCTCTTTGGTGACTGCAAGTGAGTGAGATGGCAGATGTAGCAGTGAGGACAGTGTGCAGTAAGGAGCCAGAGGTTTGGCTGTGCACGGGGCTGAAGGAGAATGTTGGGGTCCTGGAGGAGATACCACTGGAGCTGGTGTCTGTGACTATTGTGTAGGGAGGAAGTTTCATTGTAATTTCAGTTTAAAGACTTTTCCTCCCCACCTCCTCTTCCAAGCAACTTGCTAATTTGCATCACAAAAGTGAGCCAGGGTTGTGTCCTTACTATATTTCAGAAAATACCAATTGTCTTCAACTCTGAGCGAAAATGGCACGATTTATGGGTTGCTTTATGCATACTGGTGCATTCAAGTACAACTGTTACTTGAACTGCCTAATACTCTTTTACCACAATGTCCAGTTACAGCTAGGTTTTCATCAGTGCTGAGAGAGTCTCGTTGCAAGGAGGAGGACTGTCTGGCCTGTGATACTGGTGTGGTCCCTGTGGAAGAGCCAGCTGGGTATGTAAGGCACTTTCCTGCACATCCTGTCTTCAGAAACACTGGGCTGTTTCCCATGTCTTACTACTGCTAAGCCAGAGATTTTTTGAGCAAATAAAAAATAGCAATAATGTATTTATACACAGCTAGGAGCACTAACAATTTTCTGTCAGCCAAAAGCCATTTGTATCTATATTAATGCTTAGTCAAACTGGCTTTGCTGGAGTTGGAGCATCTCATCACTTTGATTTCAGTGCAGAAGTTGTCAAGCCACAAGACTGCCCTGACATTCCTGCATAAAGTTGCTGTAAATAAGTGTGTGACCAGTGTATATGTACCATGGGTCAGAAGCAGTAGTTACTCCATATGTGCTTTTTCTCTTTCCTTTCTATTAATCTCTGGACCTTTGTCTAAAACTCCAGAGTATTACAGAGACTGCAGAAGGGGCCAGAGTAAGGCATGGAGTCTCTATTCTGTATTGCCCCAAGATTCATGTCTGTGCTGTGTTACAAAATTGTCCTGTTTATTGCTCTTGCTCTGAATGGAAAAGCCTTTTGTGGCTGGCTAAACTTTGGAAAAGAATTAGGCGCAAGGAGGAATATTTTCCTTCCTTTGTCAAGTAGAATCTTCCCTTGGACCAATGCTTGAATAGTTAGGTTGAGCTGTGTTTGGCCTGTCAAAATCCATGATATTGGTATTTTTTGCTAAAACTGAGGTAAGCTCCAGATATAACTTAACATGTGCTCTTTGTTAATGAATTACTTACATAAAAGCACTTGCTAAACCATGTCTAGACTGCAAAGACCTGGATTTGACTGAATCTAATTAAAGCAATGGTGGCTTTCAGGTACAGATTTAACTATAGTATGTTATCCTGGCTTATGCTAGAAAGAGGCTGACCATGGCTGAAGTGGTTTTGACTTGCATATGGAGGTAAATTCAAGTCAGATACCTTTGAAATGGTACTTCTGGCCACCTGCTTAGCCTGCCACACAGAGAACATCATGTACCCAGAGCAGGATAGCCAAGCCACTCATGGTGATATGGGTTTCAGCCCAGTCTTCTCAGAAAAAGTGAAATCAACTTCCTGCTGGTTTTGGAGAATTGGAGAATATTTTGGGGAATAATTCTGTGAGTTGCCCAAAAGTTTTTGACTGCATTGCAGTGATATGAAGAATCTGAAAATATCCTTTCTAGAAATACTTGTTTTCATACTGGAGGTTAAACATGTTCAGTGCACAGCACTAAGTAGTCCCTGCTGGCCAGCCACTCTCATGACTAAGCTTGTGAATTCATTGCCCATCTGTACCCATTGCCTCATCTTAACTCAGGTTGATTAGCAGCTGCTTATTGATTAAGAGGGATTAGGGGAGTCCTGGATGTCTAACACAGCTGGTTTCTCCCATCTCTGAGTAAGTCACTGAGTGGAAGTTGTGGTATTGCCCGTGGATCCCTCCCTGGAGCTGTTCAGGGTAGGTTTTACTGGAGTACAGAGAAGCATAATGTAACTCCTGGCTTCTGACAGTTTTACCTTGTGGCCTTGAACGTTTGCCCAGACATGTCTGTGAAGCATCTTGGCTGTTCTCATGCTTTTGCTATTCCTTTGTCTCAGCTCTGCGGACTCCTTTTATTTCCTGTAACTTTTCTATCTAGTGCGCACTTTGTTCAGCACCCATCAAGTCATGCCTGCTCCTCCTCTTTCACCCTGCCCCTGAATGCTTGCTCTGTTCAAAGTCTCTTAAGACAATACAGAAAAGGGGGGGGGGTCACCAAGAAGAAAATGGAAGAAATAAAAGGGAGAAGTGAAAGAGCTGTCTCTGACAGAATTCAGGCTCCGCTATCTAATCTGACAAGTATAACTAACTTTTTCTTGAGAAACTGTCCTTTGCTTCACATTTTCAGCCTGTCATCAAATTTCTGCTAGTTTTGAACTTTGTCTCATGAGGCTGTTGCAGGAGCAGGAGTAATGAGCCAGTAGTGCAATTCCTTTTCTTGTCATTGGAAGTGGAGAGGGGGAAAAAAAGACTCAGCTATCTCTCACTCTAACACAGCAGCAGTGGGTGACTGCTATGACTTTTTAGGCTATTGCAGTCTTGTAAAATGTTCTAGTTTGGAAATTAAAAAAGAAGATATACTGGACTATTCTTAGTACTGAGTTCAAGGCTCAGCATTGCAAAGAAAGTTCGTGTAGCTAATAAAAGGTATACATGCTACTTATTGGCAGTGTGCGGAAAGAATTTTTTTCTGGTAAGGAATGTTGGCATGACCTTGTCTTGTCCCTGAGTGTCTGAGAACTTGCATTTTTGTAGTCTTCTCAGCAGAACACAACCTGGGATAAACCACATAGTGGCTAGGGGTCACAGCACAAATGTGCCATGCTTGCTTTAGTGATTTCTCTTGTTTGCAGCTGGGTAGTGGGGGGCTATGGATTAGCTCCGTCACTGCCTTCTCCTCTGGCCATGGGCTGTGACCCGTGCTCTTTTAAGCTCTTCCTGCTTGCTGCAGGAATCTGGTGTTTTCTTAGCTGTGAACACTCTTCTAGGCCGATTTATGTATGATTTTTTTAGCAGATCTCTTGATTTCCTTTCACTGTTAACATGTTAATTCACAGCTGGTTGTTACAGGATTGAGTACATTTTGGGTCACGAACAGCCCCAGTGTGTTGGGACTATTCCTGTATGAATTGTGTTTTGCTGCTGTGCAAAGAATTGGCTGTTGTGCTGTATGATTAATTTGCAATTCATCTTGCATGGCCCAGTCAGGACTCAAGTTGGACAGTGCTGATGGATGAGGTGATTACTGCTGATGTTGAAGATGGAGTTACAGGCAAAGAGGTTCCTAGTTTCATGACTTCTCACCATGAAAAAGGGGAAGTATTTGTCTTGCTATACTGAGCTTCTCTCTGATTTCTAGGAAGTCTCCATTAGATCCATCCATCCCTTCTTGAAAACTTCATTTTACATCACAATTTAAATTTTTTTTTCTTTTTCTTCAGAATGAAGGAAAACTCCCCTTACTTTTGTCTTGCTGTCTATTGGAAGTGCCAGAAATTGCATCAGAGCCTGGGTGGGTTTTTTTTTGTAGATGAGTTTGTATTCCCTAAGGTTCTGGCATTTATCAGCCCTTGTTCATGATGGAAGTTGCAGGTCATTGAGATATATTAACTCCTGACCTAATACCATGTGAGCTTTTGCTGTTGCACAGTTTGCTCAATTCCCTGTTTGGTCAGCAGCTGGGGAGCTGCTGGGAGCTTTGCTGGCCTTGGCTCCAGGTCACTCACAGAGCTGGCTCGTTGCTGGCATTAGCCTCGTCTGCCAGCCGATGTGACCGGCGAGCTGAGCAGAAGGCTGCGAAGTTAGAATGCTGTCAGTGCGCTCAGCCCACGGGCAGGGCTGGATGGCACAGTCTGTCAAGCTAAGGGTGATGTGAGTGCACAGCTCACGCTGTGGAAGCCAAGCCGACTGAGCCTGCGGCGGAAGCTGCTGAGCACTGCGGTCCTCATACCTGTTTCCTTGTGTTTGCTGAAGGGTAATTGTAAACAGCCGTTTCCCATTTTCTTTGTAGGTCTTTCTTTGGTGCTTCTTTTAACCCAGATTTTTCCTTCAGCTTGCCAGTTACTTATAACTCCTAATTCCGGTTTAATGACTTTTTTGTGTCTGGGGATTGTACTTTATTTGCATCACAACAGAGCCCTATGAAAGGCTTACAGTAATGTCAGCTCTGGATCTGGTGTTAGGCAGTTCAAAGTGCCAGGCATGAGTTTTATCAAATTGGTCCCTTTGTGCTGCGAAGTTTGAAGATACTGATCTCGTTGGAAGTAGGCAGGTGGCAGGTCAAGCAGCCCATCTGAGAGTTGCCTGCTGAGAAAACTTGTTTTAATGAGAAAGAATAGAAAAGTAACAAGTCTGTCACAAGGACAGATTTCAGGAGTTCAGTTTTATGACATCACTAGTAAAAGTAAGTTAATAAACATCAGTATACCAAGAGCATCTGAAGGGTTAGTCAGTCTCTTCTTTTTCTATTTTGTGTATTATGGCCTATTGATTTAATGAGACTGTAGAACCAATTTCTCAAAGCCTGGTAATAAAACACATCAGTTAAAATGAGGCTGAAATTTGGATGAAATTATTTTGTTTTGTGGACTGTTTCTTTCAACACCTTGGATTAATAATGTTTGGGTTTTGTTGGTTTTTCTTAATTAAGAGTGCATCATACCAGAACTATGTAGCAAAATATGCTTCTAATCTGCAGCCCTCCAAGCTGCATTTCTTTTTAATTGCCAAATGTTCTATTTGCCAGTAGAAGCATGGGAAAATATTAATAACTGAGAGACTATCTGATGAAGAATGTTGAAAGAAGTCTGCTAGCATCAGGACTTTTTTTTTTTTTTATGGTTACAAGTAACTGTGAATGCTTCATTTTAGTAGGGAAAAAGAAGATAGTACTAAATCTCAGCTCTGCCTTCACTTTTCCCAACTGCTGTCTCAGATCTTTGTTAAGCTCATTTTTTGGTTTTGTCTCTCTCAGTTCAGGCCCTAAGGTTTTGAATGGGTCATTGCATTTGGAAATTTTTCAGTTTCTAAACATCCTTTGGAGAGCAAAGCAAAAAAAAAAAAAAAAAACCAAAACAAAAAACTCCTCTAACACACAACACCCCCAGCTGTAGTACATTCAACAAGTTTTGCAATACTTCAGTACTGCTAGAGTGTCCTACAATTGCTTGCTTTCCTTTTGATGAGTTTTAATGGATCCCTGTTCTGTTAGCTTGCTTCAGATAGGAAGCAACAGAAAGAATTACCTTTCCAGAAGGAACTTCTTGCATGCTGTGAATGCAAATAGACCACTTGCTCCCCTCCCACCACCTCAATCTTTCCTCCCAGGCTTTGTGGGATTTAGTGCCAGCTCACAACCTAAGTGTGACAGCTGGTTAGTGTCCAAAGTCCTTTTTGTTGTTTCAGCTTTAATCAGGAAATTATTTGTCAGAGGATCAAAGCACTCTTGGGTGAATTAACTTTTTTTGCCAAACTGTAGCTTTGATGCATATGTAAATATTGTCTGATATTTATTGGGATGAAGTGATCCTTGCACAGGAGTGATTTTTGACTATAACTCGAATAAAACTGGGGTTGACAGTGCTAATTTTACAGAGCAGCCTGCATGAACTGTTAGAGATCACATTTGGAAATTAGATCAGGTGTGCCAGTAAGTTGCATGCAGGTGGCAAAAGGTCTCTTAGCTTATCTCCTGATATAATTCTGCAAGCAGTGAACAAACTTCCAATGTTGACAGTGACTCCTCTCTTTGCTGCCTCTTCTGCCTCCCTTTCTGAAAGACAGTTGCATGTCACTTGGCACTGCATTGGCCTTTGCAGGCTTTGTGACACTATGGACATGTGACTTCACCTGTGCACTGCTCTAAGGGCTTCTGGGAATTGCTTCTGGGTGCTCATTTTGCCATGCAAAAATGCAGGGAAGTAAGACCCCCTTGGAGGACTTGGCTTATGTGCCTGTGTGTTTGCAAATATTTTATTGGTAATGCCGTGCTGTGAGAGAAGGGATGAGATCCAGTGCCTGGGATTCCTTTGTTCCCTGGAACACAGGGTGCTGTTGTTTGGACAAGCATGCACATGTCTGTGCAGGTGCCAGTGCTGGTGGGAGAAGCATGAGCTACAGGCACAGATTGAGGTGGTCTTCAGCTAGGGAATGTGTTCTGTGAGGAAATAAAGCTGAGTAAGGTTGTGTTGATGCCTGAGGAGAAGGTGGGAGGGGGGAGGTCAGGGTGCAAGGCAGTGAGGTAGTGGCTGGGTAACATCACTCTTAAGAAGCCGTTACAAGAAAGTTTTTTGGGGGCAGGGGGTGGTGATTCTTTTTGTCCATGAGAGCACACAGCTCTAGATGACTATTTGTGACAGCAGTCCTATTATGAAGGATGAACATACTCTCTTCAATATTTGGGAACCAACTGGATTTTTTTTTTTTTTGTATAAAAATTGTATTTGGGTGAAACATACCCAAAATTCAAGTTACACATTCTTTTCCTGCTTTCTGATTTGAAGTTTCCCAGTCACTCCGAAGTAATTCCCCATCCCAAATGTGGGGAACCCTCTCTGGGCAAGAAGGCCAGGCCCTGCTCTCCAGAAACAAATGGATGATGCATTGCATGGTGGCTCAGCTGCCAGTATCTCTCAGGCATCTGACACCTCTTCTTGACTCCATATGGAAGGAAATGAAGGCATGGAAATCTGGTGTGGTAAACCCTGTTCTGCTCCTGCAGTGCCTTTGGGGATGTGAATGGCTTGTGCTGCAGCACTGTGTAGCTTGAAAGGAGAGGGCTTAGTGCTCTGGAGAAGGGAGAAGAAAATTGGTGGTACATTATGAACTCTGGCTGTTAAGTTCATGTCTGTCTGGTACACCTGAGGGTGAAATGGAAAGAAATTCATGGTGTCAGGATGCCTGATGGATGGGAGAACAGCTGGATTGAGGCACACAGAAAAGACATAAAGTGAGATATTAATCAGTAACAAGCTGAGTCATCTTGCAACAGCTTGCAATGCCAAGTAGAGATGTACACAGTATGAAAGGAAGGAATGTGCACAAGTGTGTTTATTCCAAGTACAGAAGGACTTGCCCTCATTCGTACACTCAAAAATGGGGCATTTTATTGCTTTTGAGAAGAAGTAACAGAATGTAGTAGGAAATGTGACCCTATGCCTTTTGTTCTCTGTAATGTCCTTCAGATGGAATAGCCTTGGTGTGAAGTGCTTGGTAATCAACCAGAGGGCAGCTGCTTACCCAGCCTGTGTTCTGGACATCTGCGTTCTTGATCCAGCCTGCTGCATCTTTGGGCTCTTTTAAATGACCTCTTCCTGAATTCTTCTCCAAAGGAGGGCTTCAAGCCAGTCAGTTTGTCAGAGAAGAACTTGAAGAGAGGGACTCATTAACCTAGAATGATGTATCTTACAATGAAGGTCTCTCCTTTAAAAGGAAAGAAAGCAGAACAAATAGTATTCCTGTTTTCTGCCTAGCACAAAGTCTGTTTTGTTTCAAGGAAGTACCCGATCTTTGACATTTTCATTTTCTTATTGTTGGCTCTGAATTGCTCACCTGAGACTGAGCTGCAGGTGTCTTCAGGTTCAAACGAAGTAGAACATTCTTGCTTCTCAGATTTCAATGAAATTTGTGTGCTGTAAGACCAGAAACTATAATAATTTTTTTCCCAGGGAAAAATAGGTGGCTGAAATTGCTGTGTGGGTGTGTATAAAGAAAAGGATGGGGACAAAGGGATAAAAAATTTGTGTGAGAAAGCACAGCTGGCTAGGCTGCATATCTCCAGTGCATTGAGCTCTGTGTATCTAAAGAGTGGTAACACAAAAAATAAGATCGTTTCCATCACCTGTGTTTGTCCAGTTGGCCTGTTGCCCAGTTGTACTCATGCAGTTGTGAAGATGTGGTCTTGGTGCTCCTGCTTTACTCTGGGTAAAGCAGAGATGAAGAGAAGTAGTGATGGGAGCTACTCCTGTAACTGGAAAAGGGCAATGAGATTAGAGGTACTTTGAGTATGGCATAAGTTTATAGCTTGTCCTTCCTCATTAAAAAAAAAACAAACCCAAAATAATAATTTAAGAAACTGCATGGTTTTTGTCCTAGCTAAAATGAGGGACATCTCAGTCATAAACTGAATGAAAAGGAGAAACATATGTTGGATTATTGAGTCTTTATTCAGGCAGGTGGATGTTTTATTTACATTTTAATGATTGTGGTGTCCCTTTGCTTCTCCAAAATGCTACAGCTGAGTGGAGATGTTCCAGAGAATACTTGACTACTGGAGGTATCTGCCTAATGATAGCTTGGAGTTTTGACTTTTGCTATCGGTACTAACAGAGCAGTCTTCACAGAATGCCTGAGATTCACAGTGTGAAAAGTGTGCTGAACTCTTTTTGCGGAGTATTTTTCCATTGTTGCTTCTGTGAGACTAATCTCTCATTTTAGTGCTATATCCAAGCAGCATTTTTTAGCCTTTGATCCAAGATAACTGACACTTAAAACAACAGAGTCTTGCTTCCTTGGTTTTAAAGTGTGTTAGCTATCCATGTCTTAAACTGGCATGTCACTTGCAACTGCATTCTGGTCCTGCCCTTACAGCAAGGCATCTCTACCCTGCTGCAACTTGTTCAGAAACAGTTGATTTCAGGGAAACTTGTTCAACTGAGAGATATGAGATCTCCTCTCATTATACGTTTGAAAGTATCTATGCCTTTGGCATGCTGACCTCCCACCAAACTCACTGTGAAAGTGGTTGCCCTGAAAATTAGTCAGGCAAGAGCAATGGTGCTTTACTTTCACTCTTTCTCGCTGCTGATAGAGAAAATCTTGGGATGATTGTGTCTTTTTAATGGCAGTTTTCAAAACAAATGAAGCCGGTTCTTAAAATGCTATCAAGTGCTTATTTGTAGATAAGCACGTACTCTGCAGCCAGAAGCTTTGCAATGCCTGGGTGAGGAGGAATTAATTAGCAACCTTCTTGCTAGGTGGTGTCCTCTTTCACTGTTCTCAGATTGCAAAGGGTAAGAATAAGAAAAAAACCTACCTGGTTATGTCTTGTCTTGATTTCATGTTGGCCCACCCCAGACAGTTTATGCCAGGCATTCTGGGTAGAGTTCAGTTGAAGTTTCCACCAGAGGGCCTTTGCAGAGCTGGGTGTTGCCATTCCCACCTTATGCACTTAGCCTCTGATGCAGTCCTTTGGCTGGTGCAGTCCTTGTCGGTCACTGCTGGCAAGTGTTGGGGACAAAGGGCATGACTGCTGCAGTATGAAGGGCGAGAATCAGGGTTGTCGCTGCAGGCTGCAGTTTTGCTTGTGCCCATGAGGTTTCACCAGGGAGTTACTGTGGCTCAAGGGCTAAAAAATCCAACACTTTCTCCAAACCCTCCCTCTCTCTGTGTAGAACATCACTGTTACAGCAAGAAGTCACCTTTCCCTTGGCTTCATTTTATTCACTAAACATTGCTCTAAGAAATCAAGTCTTTAATTACTGTTTTGATAAGCATGGATATTTGTTGAGAATAAAACATTAAAGTAAATATGTCAACCTTTTTCCACCTACACAGTAAAAATGAAGTTCCTACAACTACCTTTAGAAAAACAACTTTTCACTTATGCTTGTGGTAGAAGCTGTTTTGTGGCAGTGTGTCTTTGAGTGTATCTACATGTCCCCCCTTTACCTTCCTGAAACTTGTTGCTACTATTGTTGCAAGAGGTTTTTTGTTTATAGTACAGCTATATTAGCACTGTAGCAGGGTAAAGGCTGCTACTCTTGACCCCTGGGGTTTCTGTGAAGGTCACAATGGAGGAGCTGGAATTCCTGCCTTAATTACATTGCAGCAGAATATCCATGCTGGTTTCCCCAAAAGATTAACAGAATGATACTGCATTGCTTTGAAATGTGATCTCAGAGCATCTAGCTCTCAGGACAGCTTCTTTCATGTTTAACACATGCATGGATTTTATATACTTTTAAATGACTAATTACTACTTCTTGGAATAAAATGTGAATGGTAGTTTATCACACTGGTTGTTTGCTATTGCTTTTGTCTTTCTTACCAGAAGCCTTCAGTGCTCTCCTGTGGAGTAGCAGGGAAGAGAAAGACTTTGTTTCCCTGGTAATATTTTGAGGTAGCTAAACTGCAGCTATTATGCAGTTGCTGTAATGTACAGTAAGGTACAGCTCTACAGATTTGAAGAATAAATACACAAAAAATTGTCCAGTGGTTAGGCTTGATAGACTGCAAAGATGCCTGCAGAATTGCAGCGAAACTGAAGGCGCAGATGTTGCTGTTCTAGGACTTTGGGGAAAGCATGCTACAGGGAACTCTATGCCGTTCCCTCCTTATATATAGCTTGGCTCCCAGAGCAAGTAGATTCTTGGCTTCAATCCAGCTACACTGTGAAATGTGGTATCAAAGTATCTGCTCTGTTGTGAGCAATTGGTTTATCGGTCATTGGCCCTGGCATGGTCAACAGAGCAGGGAGATTTTGTAGGTGCCCCTGTTCATGCAGTGTCTGTGGTTTTCTCTGTGCTCTTGGTTTGGGGTGGTGCCAGAGTACCTCAGGATGATTTGTCTTTATCTTAACTTCTGTATGCTAAGAGCACTTCCAAGCTGGACTGCACCTCCAGGGAAAATATGAACATATCAGTTTTACCTGCTGTTTCCCCCCAAAGCAGCTTAGTCTCCAATCATTCCATAAATAGTCTATTTTCTAATAATGATACAAGGCTCTTTCCTTCTTTCTCTCAGAACTTAGGTATTGAAAAGGAAGACTGAAACACTTGTTTATGCACCTAAATTACCCCTCCTTCCTTTTACCCCAGATCCTTGTGTGCATACAGACAGACTATACATGGCAACATTTTTTTGGATGGAAGCCCACAATAATACTGTTTTCTTTCTGTCACTGCTGATGAAGGTGTCATGAAGGCACTTGCTGCAGGGCAGAGCAGGGAGATGTTCATGTTTCTAGTGCGTACTCCAGATGTTTATGCAATGTGCCTAAGCTTGCTGTGGAATACAAAATATTTGTGAAAGGCCCCCAGGTCTATCCATGGATAAGCTATTTGTCTGCGATTTCTGAACAAAACAGGAGAGAGAGCTTAACTGACAAGCCCTAATTAGCTCTGTTCTCTAGCAGCTCTTTCCCAGGAGAATGACTTGGGGAAGGTTGTTATCAAATTACTTGGAAACTGGAAAACCGTAATGTTGACTTTTCCCTTTATTTGTGTTTACTGGAATAACAAATGCTGAAATAGACTGCAGGAATTCCTGCTCTTAAACAGTGGCAATTAAATGATTGCAACCAACATTTGTTGCAAACTCAGATCGTTTTCTGTTTCCTCTCTTTACCACAAGCCACTTTTATTTGACTTAAAGCATTTTCTTTGCATACTTCAGACCTTTTGAATAGATATTTTAGGTAATGCTTTAAGATGGTCACTCTGTCATCTTTTAATTATTTTTTAGTTTATGTGGAAGAGGGAGAGAATCTTCAAAATAAAGCTGTCCACATTTTGCATCAGTGTGTAAGAAAGTACACAGGTGTTACACTCTGCATTAAACCATTGTTTACAAAAACATACTTAAAGCTTGCAAAAAATCTCCAAGTTCTGATTATATAGTCAAAACAACACTGGCCAATTTTCATTAACTTGAGATTTCAAATACATGTGGAAAATACTGCCCTGAAATTTTACTTTCTATGAGGTTGCTGTGGCAACTTGTATTCCCTGATATACATGGTTATTCTGCATAAAGGGAAAACACATTGTTTACTACAAAATCTGACTTAAAATATCAAGAGGTGCTTCACTGTGTGCATTGCTATGATTTCCAAAGTTTTAGAAGTATAATGAACAAGAGCAGGGATGCAGGGAGCTGGACTGCTTGAAAAACAAAACAGAAGAATGATTCCAGAATTATTCATGTATCATTGCTGGAGCAGTGTTCCAGATGAATGCATTGTCCCTAATGCCTGGGGAATTAGCTGAAATGAATACCTTGTATTCCACATATATTTGTGCCAAGCACCAGGAGCTAAATGGGCTGAATCAAGAACACTGGAAGTTCCATTATAGGCAAGGGGTTAGGTCAGTTGTCCAGAACAGCAACATGTAGGTGTTGGTATCAAAATAAGTTCAGGGGCAACTGGGTTCAGAATTTGTTGCATGTCACTTGGTCAGGAGTGCAGCTAGGTCTTGATTTTGAGGAGTATGAGAACTTAGCTAGAGAAGACTGTTATTTGACATGGGTGTGCAGTTCTTCTGTCTTGTGAACAGCATTTTCTCCCTCTTCAAAAAATTGCATTTTATGTTGTTAGCCTTGAAAAGTACTGAAAACTTTAAAAGCACTGAAAATGTTGTATATTTCACAGCTCCAGCTGTGAATATCAGTTTGTAGTAATTCATTTTTCTTGGTGGTGGTTCCACCACCCAAAACTTGGAAGGTGATTACTGCTTTATCCTTGAAGGGAAGACAAGGCTGTATAGGGAGGACACTCGGTATGCTTGATGCAAAGGGGGAACTGCCATAAGCATAAGTAGCCATGATGCAAGAAGTGGATGCCTCTGGAGTCAGAAACAAGCAAGGTCTCTTTTCTTCCTGCTTCATCTGCCTGTTTACCTTCCAGTGGGTTTTTATCCCACCCAGCCCTGTGGATTGATTCTACCAAAGGTCCTTGGGTTTGCTGAGAAGCAGGCAGGAAATACACAGGTGTGTGAAGCATCACCCTGCAGGCATGGGTGGATGATGAATGATGGGATGTGGTTGGTGCTACAGCAGGCATCCTTAGAAGTGCCACATGAATGGATGCAATGGGTTTGTGGGGTTGAAGGAAAACAAAAATACAGTATTGTCAGTGCTGGGGCAGAAAGCTCAAGATTCATGGTTTAGCCCGCTGAAGTCTTGGCTTTGATTTGGCAGCACTGATATTTTATCTTGGTAACATATGCACAGTTAAGTCCAGAGAAAATTTCTCTGGCCCTAAGAAATTCTGTTCTTCTGAGACCTCATGAAAAAATTTCATAATTGATGGTTGGGATAAGATCTAAGCCTGGAGTGTCAGTGTGACTTTTCATTCATATTGATTTACGGATGAAAGAATGTGTGGTGAATACCCAGAGTAATTATGCATGTTTCTAATGTTTCAGCTTGAATAATACCGCCCACCTTCCCAGAGAGGTCAAGTTACTGTTTCAGGCATTGCAGTTAAATAATGTACCGTGTGCCAGAGGGAAACGGTGGACTAACAGCCCTGTAAGTTTTTAATACAGCTTTTTTTTTTTGCTCTTTCAGGAAATAGTGAAATCAGATCAGGTTTGTGTCACTGGGTAGGTTTTGAATTTACAGTCTAATGGACTATTTAAAATATATCTAAATGGGAGAGTACTTGTGGCTTGAAGTGGTGATTTGTTTTTGAATAGCAGTACTTAATGTTAGAGGAGTATTAAAGTGTGTGTGTGCCTGGTCGGTGTCTCTTTATGGTGCAAAAACTGTTTGCAAACTGCTGCAGCAACACGGACAGTCCCACACAAGTCAAATTCTGCTCGGCAGAAGTGGTAGTGGGACAACAATTAAATTGGTGATTTTTCATCCATGATGGCCTGGGGTACCTGCAAGCACGCTGAGATGATAAAAGCAGTGTTGCAAAGCTTGTGCTGACTTTTTCATCTATGTTTCCATTCTGTGCTCTGCCTCCCCTGCCTTTTGCTGGCAGTGGGAGCCTACAACTTTTCAGGCAGAAATGGTTGAGGTTCACGTTGCTTAGTGACCTTCATGTTTCATGCACTGTGTGGGTAGACGGAACTTTTGCATGTAGGTGACATTTTTTAGCAGTTCAAGAGAAACATACAGTGACAATCACACTGTGCGTACACGTGTTTTCCACAATCTACTTTGAAAGATTGTTGTTAGACTGCAACCTTAATGTCTTTGAGCTGGAGCATGAAAATCTAGTGTTTAAGGTTTTGGAGAGGGGCAGTGGTGTTCTGTATGTGGAGAGAGAGAGAGTGTATTAATATTGTAAGGAGAGTCTCAAAACTTATTTTTTGTCAGAAAGGACAGGAATATTAATGGATAAGAGGCTGGACCTGACCCAGCCATGGGCACTCACAGCCCAGAAAGCTACACGTGTCCTGGGCTGCATCCAGAGCAGTGTGGGCAGCAGGGCCAGGGAGGGGATTCTGCCCCTCTGCTCTGCTCTGGTGAGACCCCACCTGCAGTGCTGCATCAGCTCTGGGGTCCCAGCACAGGAAGGACATGGATCTGCTGGAGGGAGTCCAGAGCAGGGACACTAAGGTGGTTAGAGGGATGGAGCACCTGTCCTATGAGGAAAAGCTGAAAGAATTGGGATTGTTCAGCTTGGAAAAGAGAAGGTTTTGGGGTGACCTAATTGTTGCCTTTCAGTATCTGAAGGGAGCCTGCAAGAAAGATGGAGGGGGATTTTTTACAAGAGTGTGTACCAACAGGACGGGGGGAATGGATTAAGACTGAAAGAAGGTAAGTTTAGATTAGATATTAGGAAAAAATTCTTTACTGTGGGGGTGGTAAGACACTGGAACAAATTGCCCAGAACAGTTGTGGATGTCCCGTCTCTGGAAATGTTCAGGGCCAGGCTGATTGGAGCTTGGAGCAAGCTGGTCTAGTGAAAGGTTGCCCAGTCCGTGGCAGGGGGGTTGGAACTAGATACCTTTAATGTCCCTTCCAAGCCAAACCATTTTATGATTCCAAAAATACTGCCATTTATGTATGCTGTCTTTAGTAGAGTTCCTGATCAATGCCATTGATGAATATGCAAGCCATGGTAAGTTTCAGAAGAGAAGAACATCCTGACCACCATTACCTGTGTCCTGCTTCTCCGCCCCTTGTCTTCCTTTTGCTAGGACAAGCTGCTTTGTTTCCTAGGGACACCGACAAATGTCTTACCGTGACTGGGTTTGAAGTTTAATTGGGGAAAGCTGTTCTGTTGAGAGATGGTGGTAGAACTCTGGGGAATAATCTGTCCTTTTCCTTGGAGGCCATATACTTGGTTGTTTAATTTTCCTGGTTGTTGAACCCTTGGAAGTGCTTTTTTTGTCTACCATCTCTAATCTAAAATGTCTGGTTTACTCTTTTGTCTAGAACACAGTGCTCTTGAAGGCATAGGAACATACAGTAGTTATTCCAGATTAGTTTGCTTCACAGGAGGTAAATTCAGAATTACCTTATTTTTAGCTGTTCTTCAAGCAATTGATTCAGAACATCTGATGAGACAGCTGTCATATCTGCTTTTTTTTTTCTTTTTGTACAAGGGAAACAGTATTGCCATGACGATGGCCCTGAGTGATATGTGACTTTTGAGGACACTTTTCATTACAGTCTGCTGCAGTGAGGAGTGTGCCACCCAATAGCACTGTGCAGCCTGGGGTTCATAAATTCATTGTGTTTTCAGAACTTTAGGCTGAAAATATGATGGAGGCTTTTTTTCTCATCTTGGTTCAGTGTCATAACTTCCATAGAGCTATTACCAGGAGTATTGGAAAGTGTTGAGGATCATTCCCAAACAGTGCTGGATTTTGAACACTAGTCCACCACAGCCCTTCCAAAATTCCCATCCTTTAGGAATATAAACTTTAGAATATCACTAGGAAGATGGTCATAAGATCCATAAAGGCAGCTAGGTAACATGCATATGGAAAGCCCAAGCTGCAAAGAGGTGACCTGGTCCAGGGTTTGACTTGGTGCCAGAGGAAAATGTGAGCTCTGTTGTTGATTTTGATTCTGACTCAAAGTCTCAGGATGTTGCCTGTCCCTAAGTAAGGGAAGCTTCAGCCTTTAGGCTTAGATATGGGGAGGGATATTTGAGGGACAGGAATACCCTCATGAAGATGCAGGTTTCTAGCTGGCATGACCAGCTACCTATTTTTAGCTATAGCTGTGTTACACCCAGGAAGATATGTAGTGATGACTGACATTTGGGGAATGTGAGGATGGGAAAACAGCACAAAGAGGAATTTTTACAGATATTTGCTTCTGTCACTTGAAATCTAGCAACTAAACATTTTTGGCAGTTATAAAGATTATTAGTGTTTCAGATCTGCTGCAACTGGAGATATTATATATCTTTAACTGAATTTTAAAGGGTAAGATATCTAGTGAAATATCTTCTGCCTTTTAAAAGTTTCCAGGCCCCTTTTCCTCCCTTCCTCTCCTAGTCCAGCTGAGATGGGACCAGAGGAGTAAGCAAGTGGCTCTCCTCAGGAGTATCATGTATCTTACCTGGGAACAAGGCAAGCAAAATAGTGTTTTATGATCCCTTTCAGTTTCATTCCTGCCTTTGCAGTTCCTTTTCATTGCAAAACAAAAGATTTTCTCCCTGCAGATGGGAGAAAAGAAAGTCTGAGTGAATTCTAGCGCTGTCAGTGAAGCTTCATCTCTGGCAGCAGCCTTGGTTGTTGGAGTGGATGTTCGTCCTGTTTCTTTGCTCATTTCTGGTTAAGACTCAGATCTCTGTCTGCCAGCTGAAGCTCTCCATTGCAGTGGTGGTTGTGTCATGGTATTGTTTGTCCTACCCAAGCAAAGGTCTCCTCTCACAAAACCCAGCATGAGCTCTGCAGTTTCTGTAGGGAAGGTTCTGGAGGAGGGAGTGGGACATGTGTCTGACCTCTGAGTGTCCACTGAATGCTGAGTTAAATTCAGCTGATGTGGCAGCTAAAGCTATTAAGATTCAGCGCACGTTTTTATGGCTTGCTGGGTTTTGTCACCACCTTGACTAGTAGTTGTTGTTTGGAGACTTTTGCCACTTATACTGTGTACAATTCACAATCAGCCTGTGGGTAAAAAAAAATATTTTGAAGGAGAGAGCCTTTTATTAGGCAGTGTTAAACTCAGATGTACACTGTATTTTTTGACAACATTTGTGAGTATTTTTTAAACGGGTTGGGTAGCAAATGTGTCTTCTATGGCACCTATTTTTTTCATGAGTTGAAGTATTTGTAAGTGTGAAAACTGCTACTTTAACACCTATTTAAATCAAATGCAATTTAATTACTAATAAGTGAATTGTTATGCTTTTTATAGTGTTTTATTCATCTGTGCAGACTTATTTGAATATTTGTCCTCTCTGCTGAAAGCATGAAAATCTCAAGGACTCTTGATACTATTTAATCTATGTGATTTCTCTGTCTCAAGGCAATGCACTCTGTTAGACGGTTGTTTTTGCTACAATAGACTGTGCTTTTGCTACAATAAACAGCCTATATGCTGAAACCAGTCACCAACTTCTGAACACTATGGTACAAACCCAAGGTGAAGCTGTCTTTCCTTGTGCTGTGACTTCTGCAGAACTGACAGACATGTGAGAAGCCAGCCTTGCCTGCCAGCTTCTAGGTGAGCTGGTGTATACAATTTACCTGCAACATGAGCCATCTTAAGTAAATCCTGAATTCGTGGGACTGTGTTCTGCAGAATGTCTCTGTCTGTTGAGAGAAGCCTTAAGAACAGGATTGTCTTGGAAAGTACTCATTTAAAAATATATATTTGTGGGGAGAAGAAAGAGGGGACTGGATAGGGGCTCTTCAGTATGTGAAATTCTGTTCTGCATGGCAGTAAAGCACTTCTCTGACTATGGTTTGTTTGTACGACAGGGAATGACCCTTCTGTGTCTTTCAGTCTTTATTGTGGACAGGTATGAGGCTGTGTTCTGCTGCAGGTTGTATTGGTATCAGGTGTTCCCCTTCCCTATTGCTCTCTGGTTGTTTAAAAAAGAGTTCCTATTGGGACAGGTGCTTTAAGCTACTGCTGGGTACGTTATTCCTTATTGTATGTGTTTTAACAATTCAAAAGAAGATCAAAGTCCATTTGAAGTACGTGAAGAGCATGCCTTGGTACCAAGAGGTGGCATCCGGTACAGTAGATAAAATGTTCTGGCTTCAGCCCAGGACTTGTTTTATCACCAGAAAGTTGAAAACAAAGTCGCTTTAGCAACAATTTAACTTCCACCCTACTAACAGCCACACTATTACCACTACTTGGAGCTTACTAAATGGAGAACATTTACACTAGTGCTAGAGAGCTTCTCTTTGGTCTGTTTTAAATGTGTCTGTTAAAATGTGGTGTGAATTGCCGCAGCTGATTGTCAGACAATCACCATTATCATTACACGTAGCTCCTGTGAGATGCTGACCTGAATCTTTTCTTCTGGAACCCAGAATACTGTCTGTAGGTATACCCTCTCACATTCCTCCTCCTAGCAGCCGAGGATGCTCAGTAATTGCTTGTCGATTATTTTACTGCTTTTCAAGAATTGGTGTAGTGTAGAGCTCGGTATTGTGTGCTGAAGGTGGTAGATTTCAGTAAAACACACAGCTTCTGAGAGGAAACACTCCTCTATGGAGGGCTCCTCTTTGGTGTAAGAGTCTTTCATGTGGAAAAGACTGCTTGGGGTGGGAGTCGGGTATCCAAATGGCAATACATTAAGACTGGGAGATTCCCAAGGCAGAGCAGTCATGTTACTGTGGTGCCCTGCCCGGCTTAATTAGTGTCTCTGAAGCGGTAATTAGCATATCTGTGCCACACAGACACAGCCTTAGTTATTTCTTTCAGTAATTATGAGAGCTTATGTCAGTGAAATGTACCAAGGCTGAGTAGTGCTTTTGACTACTTAAAGGCTTTCCTGTCCCAAAATGTAGCACATGTTCACCAGGAAATAGTGCCTTCACCATTGAAAATGTTACATTCAAATTTATTTTTGAAAAAAGTCTCCTTCACACCAAGAATGTGACTACCCTTCTGGAGATACGCAGGACATCTCTGGCTCACTTCACATTGCTTGTTGGACACAATATCTGAGGCATATCTCAATAAGCAATCTAGGCATGTCCTTGCAGTTGAGGGGGCTGGTGTTTTTTCAGGCCAGCATAAATTCATCTTAGATAAGTGAATCAGGCTGCTGGCTGCTGGAAGGAAGTGTGTGCGTTGGAGGAGCATGTGGGTGGAGGTGTTCAACAGTGCTAGAATGGAAATGGAGAGAAGATGCAATACATGCATTACCCATTTGGTTGGTGACTTGTCAGGATAGTGAAGTATACTGTGAAACATGTGCACCTTTTGTTAAAAATTGACACCATGTCTTTGGGACTTTAAGGACTATCTGTTGCATAGCAAGTTTAGCTTAAATCTAAAATATTATGAAGGTTAAAACTTTATGTAAAAATTACAACATTATCGGTAAATGCACTCCCATTGTATATTCAATATCGCCGCTTAACTGTTTGACCATGTGTGTTTTCATTTCTACTTTTCTTTCCTTGTGCTTAATACTCAGTTATGCTAATCACTGAGTAAATTTTCTGTCTGGAAATAAAATGAGATTGCCATTTGTGAGGCAGGTTAGAAGAACAATTACTTTATGTGAGATACATACATCCATTTTGTACAGATTAAAATTTTGCTTAGTGTTACATATGTTATTTTAAATACCCATTGTAACAGAATGTCTTCTGATGTTTGGTGTTTTTATTAATACCTGTTAGGTGTGGTTTGTTCTCCCCTTAAGGGAAAAAATGGGTATACAGTGTACTGTTTTTTGTTTTGGTCATGCTTGGATGTGTAGGAGTCAGATGATTGTGTACACATGCATGCTGTGATTTGTTTGGTGTAAAAAGTGAAACAGAAGCATTCTTTCCATCTAGTGTGGAAAACAGTCAGGTACATGATAAGTCTTAGCTCCCAAAGGATTTCTAACTTTCGATCAGTTCTCTTTAACAAAAAGGAAAAATTCCCCCAACATTGTTACTAGTTCATCTTGGGGCTCAAGCCATGTCCTGGTTCTAGCCTTTGGAGTTGAACAGTTACTGTGTTTTTAGGCTAATTTGGAACAGGTATGGGCATAAACTCTCTTCAGCTAAATTACACAGAGTATCTGGTAAGGAGTTTATGCTAGCTGTGGGACATTGAGCAGAATGTGACATCTGCTGGAAAAAAATAACTCATGAGAAACACCTGAATGATCTTGACTCAATGGTATAGGGACACATGGCAGCAAGGGTTTGAAAGTCAGGTTTTTGTATCCTTGAATAGTAGCCCAGGGTGTATGATTGTGTATAACTATGACTTTCCAGACTGAACATCTGGAAAGTGCTGTACTGCTTTATACAGAAGTATAGTGGAGGAGGTTATAGAAAAAAGCAATGATTGTGGTACTTCCTATAATCTGTGAATATAGAGCTCCAAGGATATGATTTGTTTCCTATCATCTCAAGTTTCCGCATGCAGTTGCAGTCTTGATTATTATGTAAATGGCGATGTTTGTAATCAGCTTAGAATATACCCCCATTATAAGAAAGGCATTTTTAAGGTATCATGAATAAGTAACTTGCTGTATAAAACATTCATATTTTATACAAATAGCTAAAATTAAATGTATTGAGAAAGTGTTAGAGGAGGGGGAAGAAATTGCTTGGAGCTTTTGGATTTCTGGGTTTTTTAACAAATGTAGGTGTCTAACTTATTTTTCTGCCTCCACTCCTCCCAAAGACATGGACCCTTGCAGTTTCCCTTCAAATGAAGATAATTAACCCTTACGAGGCTTTTTTAAGGATTTGTAAATAGTACAGGATTAGAACAAGATATTTATCTGTATAGGCACATTGGCCTGTGGCATGCTTTCAGTGGTAGATTTTTCATTAATTTATAGTAAAAACTAATTTTTTAGCTGATATGATTTGCTTCCACTCCATTAAGCCCCCATCTCTGTAGTCTTACAAACTGGGACAGAGGTCACTTTTTATGTTTGTACAAATGCTTTAGGGAAGTACTTAATAATTTGGATATTAAGAAGTGTCTTTTACCTGAAAATAATCTTTAAAGCTTTCTTGAATAACCATGCTGTAGAAAAGTTTTTCTGCTGGGCCATCACTCTGTAGCTGTCAAATGTCAAAGTGGCTTCATTGTGCAGCTGTTACACATCAGCACCGCCTTAGGGTGCAGCTGCCTTGGATGGTACTTGTGAGTGGCTCTGAGGCAGGTTATCTCAGTGCAAGGACCCCTGTCCTGCATGTGTGGATGTGCCTCTAGTTTTGGGAAGTTTGCTCATTTGGAGGATTAAACAAACCAAATGGGTTGAAGCTGAAAAACAAGTATCTAAACCTTAGTGATGGAATATCCTTGCTGAATTGTGGAGGAAGAGAGCTGCCTTATGTGCTGCAGTGGTGCAGGCATTAACTCTGCTGCAGCTTCACTCAGTGTAGGTTGAGTGCTTGCAGGATGAGAATTCTGTGAAAAGCCTATCCAGGGGAATGAACCAAGTCCCTCTGTAAATGTTTCTTCTTTTCCTGTATTTTAATAGTAATACCTCCATGTGTCTTCCACATACATCAAGATCCTTGTTTATAATGTGCCAATACTTAGCTCACATGGGCTTCTGATGCATTGCCCAGTTCAAACTAATCCGGGTTACTAACATCTATGTTTCTGCTATGTTTCTGTAACTGGTGTGGCTGGTGTATCCTGACATGCTTGGAGCTTTGTTACTGTGCATTCACATGGACCATTGTTTGAACAAAGATTTAAATTGGGAAGGCAGGGTGACACAGCTATTTGCAATACATGCTTTCTCCTCACAGTGTGGTACTCAAAATGTGCTTGAGCATTTCACCTTGGAAACAAAAAATAACTTAACCTTTCATTTTTGTGGTAATTTCTTCATTGTTCAGCAGCATGGCTCTACCAGGCATCAGCAGTTTTAAGCACAAGATTTATTGCAGAACATATGAACTAATTGGTGCTTTTAATTTCTCTTCTTGTAGGATGAGTCTCAGGTTCCTGAATGTGGTGTCAAATGCTGACACACTGAATTAGGTGAATCTGCTGCATTATTTCTGATGTTTACAAAGGCTTAAAGGAAAGAGACTGGCACTTCTGTTACAGTCTTTTAAGGTAAGATGTTATTTCTTTTGTCAGGGCAGAGAGAAGAAGACAGATGTGATTCCACAAACTGTCCTAGCCCCACTCTTGGTCTCTAATCAACCTATTGTGGTTTAGTCCAATGCAGCCACTTGCTCACTCACCAATGGGACGGGGGAGAGAATCAGAAGAGTAAAAGTGAAAAACTTATGCGTTGAGACGAAGTGTAATATGGAAAGCAAGAGCCGTGCATGGAAGCAAAGCAAAACAAGGAATTAATTCACCACTTCCCATGTGCTGGCAGGTGTTCAGCCATCCCAGGAAAGCCAGGCCCCATCACACATAAAGGTGACTTGAGAAGACAAACATCATCACTCCAAATGTTCCCTCTTCCTTCTTCCCTCTTCATATGCTGAGCTTGATGCCATATGGTCTAGAATATCCCTTTGTTCATCTGGGGTCATTTTTCCTGGCTGTGTTCCCTCACAATTCCTTGTGCACCCCCAGCCTCCTTGCTGGTGGCATCGTATGAGGAGAAAAAAAGGCCTTGTCACTATGCATGAACTCAGCAATAACTTAAAATGTCCATGTGTTATCAATCCTGTTAGCAGCACAAACCTAAAGCATAGCTTTTTATCAGCTATTGTGAGGAAAATGAACTCCACCCTAGTCGAAATCAGCACAAAACTAGATGAACCTAAGGTCTTGTATTGGACCCAGCTGTTGGTATTTGTTGGTTATAAGCAAATTCACTGATATCAGTAAGACAAAATCCATGCAATTTCAAGAAATATCCACAAAGAAACAATTTATTTTCTTTTCCTAAATCACTAATTCTGCACTCTTAAGTGCTTGTATATCTTTCCATTCGGACACCTTAGTTCTTCTATCTATGTATTAGAATGATTTAGTAGTAGTGGTCTTCAGTCCCTATAGAATGGCATGCTGTGATCAATTCACCACCAGGAAAAATAAGGCTATGAAGCTAAACATGACTGTAACTAGAAAAGTGACCATTCTGCTTTGACTAGAGTTGCTGCTGCGATCTTTCATTAATTACCTATGTTTTCTGTGCATGTTTTGGAATCATGATGGCACTGTCACCACCGTAATGCTGCTGCATTTTCTCAGCAGCATGGCAGACCAGCCACAGACCAGACTGACAGTGAGTCAGTACCATGGTTATGCTGTGCCCAGTGAGCAGCATGGCCTCTTACTGCTGCAAAGTTGTTATGGTGACCACTGACTGCGTGTTGAGTACCCCAGCAGGAAAGGGCTATATAGATTTTTTTTCTCTTTTCTGTGCAAAGATCAGGTTAAGAGCAGCACCAAAGGGATGGCCTGAATTAAATCTCTAAAAAAGGAAACCCAGATAAGTAAAGGCTGTGTAAAGGCTCTTTGCTACTGACTCCTGAATTGCCTCAGGTTTGACAGCTGCTGTTTGAAGTTGCAGCTGAATCCTGGTTTTATTTACACTTAGTGTCACTGCCTGCCCACCTTATTACATGCACTGCAATGTGCTGCAGAGTTGGATGAGAGGTAAGACACACCTACAACTGAATTTCCTCTTTTGAAGAGGAAGCTTGACAGCTGTAATTACCTGGGATGGCTAATTGCTTTTCTTCTGTTGCTTTTGCAGCTTTAAGCAGAGCATATACAAGCAGTAGAGACAGCTTGTTTGGCTTTTGAGTGTGGAGAGTTTGTTTTGCTTTTGACTGTGGAGTAAATCTGGTGCTTACAGATGTGGACTTGAATTGCTGCCAGCTTATGGGGCAAGTAAAGGGCTCCTGAATCTAGTGATTCCAAAGACATGAGGACACCAGTTGGTTTTCCTCAAATTTTGAAACTCAGTAAGTGTGGAAAAGCAGATCTCCTGCCGTTTTTCATTACTCCATGAACTTGGCATTTAGATGTTGAGGTGTTTGTGTGTGTAGCTGGAAACACCCAGACTCCACTGACTCTCTCTGGCTCTGTTGTGTAAAGCACTTCAGAAAAGGGGCAGAGGGTTCTGCAATAGACAAGCTACCATGACTGGGAAGCCTGCGTGCACTTCCTCTGCAGGCCTCATACCAGCACATTTTGGATTGGCCCTGGGCTTCTGCTCATAGGGCAGTGTCTGTTCCTCCTGGAACAGTTCTCCAGTGCCTTCCCACCATGGAGTGGCATGGTGAGCTGTCCTGTTGCATCAGTAGCTCTGGGCACTTACAGAGGGCAGGACAGTACAGGCATTACTGGCAGTAGCCATCAGCATAAAGGTGTGCTACCAATTAAATGTCAGCACACAAGGTAGGTAGGGTTACTAATTTAGCAAGTCTTGGGAGAAGTGGGCTTAATTTCTCTCTGCAAAGCATAGTATTTGAAAACTGGGTATGGTATGATGGCATGTAACACAACATTTCATTGTGCTCAAGGTATTTTGCATTTGTACTGATACTGATACCTTGAAATACTAATGTGAACACCTCAGTGCTTTTTACCTGTGTGTTACAAAGCCAGCATCTCACTGGTGTTATATACTCCATGGAGAAAGGCCCAAGAGCATTTTGTCTGTTTCTGAACTTCAGTGAATGTGATCCCTGTGCAGATGATTAAAGTGCTGCACTTCTAATTTGATCACAGACTTTGGCAATGTGAGATGAGCAACAGACTTATTAAAATTAATTTCCACTTACAAAACCATGGTTGCTTCATTGGGATTGCCTGGGGTTTCTCAAAGCTGTGTCCTGTAGCCTTAATTTAGCTTTGATTTTAGTAAAAAGAAAGGATTTACTGCAATATCATCAGACTGAAAACAGCATTTTCACTTTTCACAGCAGAAATTCAGCCTATTTAAGAGGGAAACAATTCAAAACTGCAACTAACGTTATGAAGAAAGTCTTTCACTTCTGACAGATGAAAATACAGACTGGTTGAAATACAAATGCTCAACAATCACCTTGCTTAGCTGATCCTTAAGCTGTAGTTTTTTTACACTTCTGGTTATCTGCTGTTTATCTTATTCTTTTTATCTGGTCTTTCTGAGTTTTCTCTGCTTGCTGGACCAGTTAAATTGGAGTTTTACACACTGATTAGTTGGCTTCAGAGGTCCCCAGTATATTTTCATGTGCAAGGGAGATCTGATTTTTGAGAAAATATGTGTACTGTAAGTGCAGTTAAGCTTTGCTCAAATACAAATACCACTGAAAAGAGTTGATTTTCTCCTCTCAGCACCTGCACAATTAAATGCAGTCACTCTTTTTATTTGACCAGGTATTTCCATTTGACTAACTTAAAACAGCTCTGGCTCTTTCATCCTTCCTCCCCTTACTTGTGGTTGTGCTTAAATATGCCACAACGCCATCAAGCTGCCCAGCCATGCTGTGTTACAGCTTCCACCTTCCAACATTGTACAGAAGGATTTTTTCGGTGTCATCTTGTCATGCCAGTTGCCAGAGAGACCTGGATGGTCCCACCTGGAGTGGTGCTCTGGGTATGAAAAAGTTGTCACAATGTCACCTTGTGTTTGCCAGTTTCTAGAGGGAAGCCAGCTGTGCAGCCTGACTGTAAAAGAAACAGCCTGACTGTAAAAGAAACAGGAGTCTGCAGTGTGAGCCAAACTGACCTCCTGGTGGTGTTGCCATCCATCTTGTGGCTGGTTGCACCTGACTCCATGTCTGAAACCAAGCTGAGGAGGGCTCAAGTAGAGGCCTCATCTGCGTATTGGTCACTGCCAGAGCAGAGTCCAGGTGAAACTGTTGGATGTGCAGATCTTTTGTCTGCATCCTATGCTGCTGGTGGCCAACACATGTGCTCCAAGTTCCTTGATGCTTTCTTGCATTTCAGGCATTCAGGTGCTGGGACCACTGTGGTTGAAAGTGGTGTTACTGACCAAGAGCAAACAACTTGTGTCATATTATTGTGAATTTGGTCTGTAGAAGGGACCCCACTCCTCACTTTTTTACTGGCACAATAAATGCTGCTGAGCTATTTCAGAACAGTAACTAGTTCTTTATACTGATGAAAGGCTTGTGTGCTTTTCTGATTTATGAGACTTGTGAAGGATTAAAAAAATAAATCTATTGATCTTTGGAGCAACCTAAACTTAAAAAAAAATCCCACCAAAACATCTTTGGGTTTTAGTGCTTTTGCTGTCAGAACCTGACACCAATTCAGCATCTCTCTGGATTTTCTGAGAATGATAATCAGTTGCTAGTATAGAAAGTAAATTCTCGTTTCACATTTTAATCTTAACGCGTTCAGGTTTTGAGCTGTTACCTATATATATTTTATTTCCCCTTTTGCTGTTTCTCTACATGTAAGGCACAAAAGTAACTCATCTTTCTTTCTGCTAAAGGTACTTCTACTTTTTCAAAGGAGATGCTTTGTCCACTAGAACTGTGTCTCAGCATGCTAATAAAACTCACTTTATGCCTTTAAAATGTTTATTCTAAGTGGCCTGGCTGGCTCAGAGTAGCTGTGTGGGTGGACTGTCCTTGAATTTTGTCAACTTAATTTAGTACTGCACAATACCCAGTGATGGAAAACAGCTATAAATTGTCTGTGTGCAGCCATGCATTATTGATAAAGGGTAGAATAAGCTCTACAATTTCTTTATTTGATGTTGTTAGTGCAACAACTGGCTGATTTGTTGAGACTTTTTCCCCTCCTATTGGCAGTAAAATATCTCTTCATTTTGAACTCTGAGTTTTCTGAATTTTGATTTGTTTGGGGTTGAAAACTTGCTTTGTCTCCAGTGTCACTAAATGTAATGGAAATATTCTCACAGAATAGAAACAAACTTCAGATCAGGGGGAGCTAAGCAAACAGTAAGTTTGACTCCACACTGAAGACAGGACCTTCCTAATTATCTCAAATATTAAGAAATAGAAAATGGATCATAAAGTCTCACAGTACATTTAGAAGAAAAAATGCTTTAATATACTTCATTTGGCACATGCTTAGAGAAAATGCTTTACAGTGAGCTCAGTGTGCTTTGCAATTTCAGTGTTCCTTCAAAGTTTATGAAAAAAATTCAAGCCTTAAATCTGTCATGCCTTTTCTCCTGTTGACACTTATGATGAGTAGAGACTCTACTGAATATAATTTGCATATAAAACTGTGCTGTAAACTGAACAGTTCTTTCCCTGTGGTTGAACAAAGGTACAGTGAACTGGTGAAAACTGGAAATTAATAAATATGTAAGTAAAAAAAAACAAAACTTGCCAGCAAAACTGCAAGGCGCTCAGTTTTCCCAACAGATGTCCAGCACTGAAACTTCTTTTTAAGCTATAATTTTTGGAAGAGTAGTTTCCCAGAGGTTGTTATTGTAATACAGCCAAGAGAATGTACAATTCGTGCCAAGGAAATATTGTATTAGAATTATGGAATTTTATTTCCGTCTTTTATGTTTGTAGATAGATATGCTTTGGTAGAAGCATTCCAGACCCCTACAGATTCTTGCTGTCTGTTTTTTCTTTGTAAAAGTGTCCGGGTAGGGAATTCACAAGTTATACTCATGTTTATAATGGTTTCTTATATTCCATGGGGAATTGATGTGTATTAGTTTAACTTTCCGTATATTTGCAGTGTTTTAAGGTTAGAAGTCATTAAGTAATGAAGTAATTAAACTGGTTGTGTCATTGCAGTCAGAAGGCAGGAAAAACCATTGGTAAAAGGACTAACATGACTGACAGAAGCTTGCTAAAGATTTACATTGAGAATGATTCATTCTTCAAAACTTTTTCATTTTCTGATGGAAATTGTGGAGTAAACCAAATACAGTGGCTATGAGTGATTAAAATGCAAAACTTATGAATTCTTACTGTATGACTCCTTTGCTGTTAATATAAAATCATTTATCTTAAAGCAGTCTTGAGGCTGTGAATATTTAAATGAAAGCTTCAACTCTTGAAGAAGGTTATTTTGATATTCAACATCATTAATTATGGGGCTTGCATAGAAAGCTGTCATGGAAGGGGCACAGGAGATTTTTTCCATAGGTCATCTGGTAGATCTGTGGCAATTCACTTGATAAATCAAAGTAGCAAAGTTTAAATACTTACACAATTGAGATGTTACAGAGTCATGTAAAAATTCTCTGCTGGTTGAAGAGGATACCTTTGGTTTGATCCTACAGAAAATACAAAGTGGCCATTGACTTGCCTGTGATTTTGGTTTTGGAGCAACTGTACAGCTGTATTTTTTTAGAGAAGAGTAGGCTTCAGCCATGTTACTACAATTCTGTTTAGACAGTTTGGGAGTATGAGTGTGTGTGTAATTTCTTCTGGCAACAAGTATACTTGGTAGTGAAATGCAATTTTGAAAATCCTTTGTTCCTGTTGTTTGTTTAAAAGAGCATCTTTCACTGGCATTGTTAGAAGCCACTGTAATGAAAAATGGTAACATAAGGAAATACTCCAGAGTACAATGGGGTTGGATTCTCCTCCACATCTCTACACTTTGTTCAGGCAGTGCATGGATGGTGTTATTCAGACCTCTTCATTTATGTCAATCAGTAGTCTGACAAACACAAAAGAGCTTTAATGTAATTTGACATTTATTTTGTTCATACTAACAAAATAAATTTATTTTGTTCATACTAACAAAATATGCCTTGGTCCATCAAGGTTGAGTGACTTTTGGAAAGCTAACTAGATTAGAAATGTACTGTGAAAGTGACCTGAGTGTTGCTTGCTACCATCCAAAATCCTTGTCCCTTGGGAGGGCTGTTGTGGAGGAAGGTGGGATGGATGAGGCAGTAAGAAATCATCTTCACATGGCTGATCTCTGCAGGCCATGCTCAAAAAACAGGGACAGCTACATATGCTGCAGAACTGGCATGATGCAAAAGGACCTGAAAGTAATTGATTTAAAAACAAGTAAATAAAATATAAAAAGCTTAGTTTTTCTAAGGAAAACCAGAGACTTTTCCTAGCAGTCAATATAAACAAGAAGGTGGTAGGGGAAGAGTGAGGCTGGTGACTTGTGAAGAGAAGTTATCTGAAAACCTTCTGTTACTTTTAATGTGGTATTTCCCATTCCTTTTCAAATGCACTGAAAGAGGATGTTAAATTTTTTTCTTTCCAGTATAGGAATTAACGGAGGCGAGGTGGAATCCTTCACCCTAAAATATTTTCTTTTAAAAAGCATAGGGTAGGAGAGTAAAACATGTTGCTGCATCTATCCCCACCCAGGAGTAACACCAAATGCTTTGTCTCTGACAAGTTGCAGTATGCTCTACTATAGGGGAAAGAAAAGTGCTTTCCCCTCTCTTGGTGCAAAAAAAAATGTATTAAGCTTGTTTGGGTGGAATAAACTCCAGAGGCCTCTTCCAGGTTTGATTAGTAGTACAAAACCTGTGTTGGATCTAACACAGGTGCATTGTGCTTCCATTACCCCAACCAGCCAGGCTGCAATACACACTTGTTCTGTGAATCACAAAACGGTCATCATTGTGGACAAAAATCTCTTTTCTCCTTTTTGATGTTACACTATATTGTCCTCCACTAATTTGAAAGAGATGGGGAGTACACTGAATTACTCTGATTCTCTCAAATTACTGTGTCAACATTGCAGCAGTATCTGCTCTGAGAGGCTCTGGACTGGCAGAAACTGATTCTTACTGAATTTGCCACGAACTTTCAGCTGTAAAAATAATTAATTCTCTGCAAAACACACTTTAAGTAGAGCTATGTCCTTGCCTAATGTCTGTAACGCCAATAACTAATAACGTTTTGTCCTTCTAGAAGACTCTATTAATGATCATTCCATTGTGAACTTGATGAGACCCTCTTTGCAAAATGCAGAGCACTTTTTAACCCTTCTTCTCCCAACAACCATTTTGGCTGGCAATGTTCATGCAGTTTCCATGCAATGTGGTGGTCAAGGCGTGTTACTTGTCTGCTATGTGTACAGAACACAGAGCTGTAGGTTGCTCTCGTATTTTCCTCCTGTTCCCCTTTTCCTCCTCCCTTTTGTGCTGCTCTCAATGAGGTGCTAGGGGATGGCAGCATAGATTTTCCCAGTATACATCAAAGCAAACACATCTAAGCTGGATGCAGTCAAAGCAAAACATTACTAGATATGGCAGAAGAATTGCTAGGTAGGGAAAAACTGAGTTATGTTGTTTGGGAAAATGATTGCACTTCTGGCTAATTACAGAATAATTGAATGAGCGGTTATGTGTTGCCTCACTGCAAGCTTTAAGTATCTGAAACATGATCTGGTTTTTTTTTTAGTGCTGAAATTTGCTATGAGATAGAAAATTGAGTAAATAAAGTTTGGATCCAGCATGATCCTCAGCTGTTCTTCAAGGTTCCCTTCCTCCTTCTGGTTTAACCTGGGATATTATTGTGTACCTGGAAAACTGGGCCATAAAAATACAGTTTTATTTCTGTTGTTTTATTTGTTTTGTGCTAGACAAATTGTATTCCTGAAAACGTTCTGTAGGCTGCCTATTGGAAAGGCAGTGCTGGCATGTGAGGTTTCAAGATGCAGAATAGGCTGAAGAAGTCACTTTTAAAGGTACACTATGAATGACTGGGCATAATGTGTATTATATCCAAGGAATTTTTCCCCCAACAGTTTAGAGGTACATACCACCTTAAGGAGCCTGTGGTTTACTTTGGAGTAAATTCACAAGTGATTTCAGGTTTTATTCCACCTTTTTCTGTTTTCTTTGCCTTGGCCTTGAATGTTCTGGCATCTTTTGTTTCCTTTCTTCCACAGCAGCCTCAGTAGAGGTGCAACAGCAACTATAAATTGTCTTCCATAATAAAGAAGGGTGCAAAATTAAGATGCACACGGTTGCTTTCCAAATATCAAAATGAAGTTTCAGTTGCTAACAATGTCATCAACATGCAAGACAAATCTGGGCACAGGCACTTAGGAGTTATTTTAGCTGAATGTATTTGGCAGTCCCTGGGGTATAAAAGGAACATTTGTCCTTGAGTTTTTTAAAAGACTAATAGTTACAATGTTGACATATTCATCAAAAGCTTTAAAGTTAATTTCCTGATAAGTAAACCTGTAATGTTGCATTGTTGATTTTTCAATTTTTAAACTTTAGAATAAGTTTTAAAAGGTTGGTTAAAAATATGTTTTCCATTCAATTACTGGAATGTGTCCATGATTCCCAAAGGGTAAAAGAGTTCCTGTGCCAAATTCAACAGAGTAGCAAGAGATGTTATTTTAAGTCTGTCTTCTGTGAAGGATGGATTATGGCTTGTTCTGACCAAATTAGAAACTGTAGGAAAGAGGAAAAGATTTTTTGCCAGGTTACCCTTCATTTGTGAGAAATGCTATTACCCTAAACTTGTCTCTCTGTCCTATCATTTCAGGTTAATGGCTCCCATCATTTTGCTTCAAATTCTATCTCCCTCTGCTTTAAAAATAATAATAAAAAACACATTTCAGAAAGATTTACAGTGTTTTAAAGAGAGATGGAGAATCTGGGTGACTGCCTCTCAAAGTCAGTAACTGATGGCATTTCAATTCAGGGAGGAGTTTGGCTTGGTTAATGTAATGTTACAGCAGAAGTATGCATCTCATTATTTTGTGTCTGTATTTATTTAACTTTTGGCTGTGTGTTTTACCTGTAACATTCCTTTTAGTCATGACTGAGAGCAAACTAAGCAGGTAATCACAGGTTTAAATGCAGAACAATGTGCCTTTGTGGAGGATTGTTAGCTGGGCTTCTCTTTTAATTGAAAATGCATAAAAGTAAGAATAAGTAATGTATTTAAAATTGAAATCTCCTTTTGTGAAACACAAAACAATTTTTCTTTATGTTAAAAAGAAGGGTGGCTACTAGGGCATTGTGTCCTTTGCTAGGTATCTGAAACAATCTGTCAGTGATCAATGAGTAATTGTTTGAACTGTTTTAGAAATAGGTTTTCTTGTAGACACCTAGTGTCTTGGGTTACAAGATATGGCTGGGACTATGTGTTCTATTGCCATCTGTTAGAGGTGGGGCAGTTATCTTCTGTTAATTGTGCCACCTGTTAAAACCATGTGGGGCAGTTTTCTTTATCTCTTCCACAACCAATCCTCCCTCTGGGAAATATCTTCTGTTAATGGGCCATTGAATCTCACTGCATGACTGATAAAAGCTACATCATCCCATTGTGAGATGCTCCACCCAGGGGGAGGAGCCAAGCATTCCTACCTGGAACACCAGAGCAGCCTTTTCCCACTGGATTCCCAGAGGAAGACCAGGCCCATCTACACCACCACTGGACCTTCAGAGGAAAACTGCACCCTTCTATAGGATCACTGTTTCAACAGAACCACATCTGTCACTCCAAGAAGACTGGAACCACCATTTAATGGGCCTGCTACCAGCACCCTGACCCACAGGGTGTCAGGTCCTATTCTGATGCTGTCAGTGGTTTGATTTTTTTTTTTTTTTTTTTTTTTTACTACTGCATTTGTATTTTAATTTTCCTAGTAAAGAACTGTTATTCCTATTCCCATATCTTTGCCTGAGAGCCCCTTAATTAATTTCAATAATAATTCAGAGGGAGAGGGGTTACATTTTCCATTTTAAGGGAGGCTCCTGCCTCCCTTAAAAAAAGACACCTGTTTTTTTTCAAACCAAGACACCTGGGGAAAAAAACAGATTAGAAGTTCAAGGAATTTTGAAGGCAAAGGTGCCTTATAAACACAGGAGAACTTAGGGATATACACTGGCAGTGAACTGGTCTGAAGGAGTTGAGAGAGAAGATAATTCACTCTGCAGCTATGGCCACCTATTCTGTATCAGGTTTGCTCCTCATAAGAGTCATTTACTTTAGGTCATCCTAGCTCAGCATTAGCTGTGGTGCTAACCTGCCTTTACAGTGTTTTTTGATGTTAATTATGTAAAGATTTCTGTATGTGCTTTAGAGATGGGCAATTGTTTTTTTGGGTATTTTTAATTTCTAGATTGCTAATGCATTGAGCAACAAAAGCTCTAATCCCAGATTTAGAAAGCAATTATTTCAGCTGTAAAGAGCTTCAGAGTTTGACTTGCATGCTTCCTCTTGTGTAGGTAATTAAGAGTTGCCTAACGCAGTACTACAAAATCTTCTGGTTTTGGGTAGGGCACTTCTGAAAAGGCTTACCAAGAGCGATGGGCAGATTGCATTTAAGTCAGATATGAGCTGAGCACACCAGTTGTGATCCAGAGAACTCTACTCTGAGCTTTGGTCTCCAAATGCATGTGTCCTACTCACAGAAGAAATTAATAATATGGGCAGAAGCACAATGACAATGTGAGAGTATGGAAGAAGAGGATAGGAAGGATGTGTAGGAGATAATAGGACTTAAGAGAGGACCACAAGCCCAAATAGAGTTGCACTTGTGAAGTCTTGTGATGGAGTGTAGTGTGTAATGGTGTATAGATCATAGTAGAAAACCAGGCTTCTGTGAAACTTAAGGATATTTACATTACTTGATACAGAAGACTGAACACACAAAATATCTCAGAACTAGTCTGTAAGAAGGTCAAGAAGAAAGAGATGGAGGATCTGAAAGTTAATATTCTTCATAGCATTTAAATCCAAATTAACAGATTATTACCTATTTCATGTGTGCAGAAAATCATACTATGAAAAGCCAGTGTCCATGAAGGAGACAGAGGAGCCCTGCAACTTTATTCGAATAAAGGGGGAGAGTCCTCTGGGGCACATGCCTGTGGGCATTTCTCTCAGGATTTCCGAGGGTGCAGCCTCCTTTTATTTTAAACTCCCGGCTGCGCTTTCCCTCTTTATTTCCCCATTGGCTGAGGTGCTAGGAAGGTACAGCCTTCCCAAATCGCCTACCCCATATGCCTCCTTAAGCCTGTCATTTTACCCCAAGGTTCAGAAGTTCAGGCTATCTGCGGCCTGGAGTAGATTTTGTGTGGGCCCATTTGTCTGTTATGCTGAAGTTCAGGAGCCAAACTGTCTAGGTTCTGTAACAAACTTGCAACTTGAGGTTGGTAGAGACATTAAGACCCATTTCAAAGATATTACTACCCATTCCTTCTGAAAGCACTCGCCCATCAAATTGTTTGTAAAGACGTTAGCACACATATTTCCAATCACATGCTTATCTCCCATTCTACTGTTTTTTGTTTTTTTGTGTTTTTTTTTTTTTTTAATGCTGAAAAACCAAAGTCAGAAGTAGTTCCCAGAGGTGAAGTACCATTCTGTGTCTCAGAAGTGACTTCTAGCCTTCCTTCTAATTTTTGATAAAAATTCATATAATTGGGTTTTTTCATGCCTTTTACTGTGTGGAACAATTTTCAGACAAACCCTTGATATTCTACTGAGGTAGATGAAGTACATTGTAAGTTTTTGGGTTTTTTAAGAACGAGTGAAGTATATCAGAACAGAGGTGATGCTGTCCTTTGTATGAATTTTAGCAGTGACTGAGACTTCTCCTGAAACAAGGAACAACTGTCTCTCATGAGGACAGGGAAGAATATAAAAAAAAGAAAAAAAAGTGTTTAAAATTATGAAAGCTGTTCCATTTGGCAGTAGTTTGTAAATACCAAATGTAAGTTGTGAGAGTTCCTGTGTAGTAATGATGTGGATAAAACCGGTTTATAGTTGGAAATGTGTTGATTTCAGTTAATCTGTGCAGCCTACAGCTGTTTTTGTTTGTAAACCTCAATAAATACTATGGTGGCACTAGAGAAATTAATAACTGGAAATGCAAAACAAGCTTCAGTAAGAACACAAGAACTTTGCAGAAGATTTTATTTGTTGTGTTGCTGCATATGGGTCCTCCTTCATCATGAGAGAAAAGGGAAAGTAAAAGAATTTTTTAGTGTTCTGTAATCTTTTTCTTCGGTTTTCCCTGTACATTCTAGAACGTGCCTTCCTCATTTTTTCTCCACTGAGTGTTTTAGAATAGCATTCTGAGTCAATAACTGTATTTTATCATTAGCATGGCTGCAGCACGTTATTTTGCCAATGTTCCCATTGAAAAGCAGGGGCATAAAGTGGATTAAGTAAGTCAAGGGAACTGACTTAAGGGAACTGTCACTTCACAACCTGTATGAATATTCTCTCCGTCTCAGTATACTGTACCACAAAAATCATGCAGGAAGGGAAGAGATGCAGACTTTAGGCAGTCTTCTGGCGTTTAGTAGATTTTCCCCAAAATTGGTAATGTGTGAAGTTGTCCCACAGCATTGTCATGCCGAGATTTATTGAGCTTCCTCAGCCCTGTGTGCTGCAGAGACATGGCAGCACTGATCTTGGAGAACAGCCTTGATTGTTGATTAGGAGGTGAGTGACCTCAGGGGGCAGTACCTCAGCAGATGGTCAGTGATCACAGTTCTTGCAAAGCTGTTTGTGTTCTTCAGCTTATCAATGAGATCTAGCAGTTGTATATCCTACCCTACCGGCAACCTCATAGTTACTGAGGTTATAAAACGTACACCTTTCTTTAGTGCTGGACTTATAAACCAGAGTGGCCTTGCTTCCCCCTGGAAATATTTAGCATATGTTTTAGAGCCATATTTTTGGACTGAGTAGATATCACTCTTATTGAGTGCAGGAAGTACATGTTTGTATTGTGCTGTGGTTTTGGAAGGTGCAGATTGGGCTGGACAGATGTCACAGGAAGACAGGAATACTAAGACAATATTTTTCTTTAGTGAAAATGTAAAACAAAGTATGTGTTTGAATTCTGCATACTGAAGACTGTCCTCCAGCAGGTTCTTTAGCTGAAGAGATTTCCTAGTTTGAGCAAGGTAGGACAGTTCTGCCGAGGAAAGACAGGGAGAGCAAGATAAATGCACAGTTTGGAAAGTGAGCAATGCTAATTCAGCATTCTGCTCAGAAAACTAACCTGACAAAAGAAAGATTTCTACCATGTTAGTGAAATGAATCAATTGAGTAAGACTTGGAGGGAGAACCTGGGTAATGAATAGGACAGAACATCATGACAATGCTAATTTACTTTAATTGTTTTCTGTTTTGACGTCCACTGTTAGTTTTTTTTCCTTCACACAGAGGAATTCAGGAGTGCTGAGTTTCAGTGTGCAATTGCAAAAGTCCATTTGATTCTTAAGCAATGAAGAGTGAAATGCAAAATTACTCAGTTTCATTTCAGGAGACAGTAGCTGTTAATTAATGCTTTGGCCAATAAAAATAATCTCTTAGAGAAATGACCTTCAGGCATGTCAAAGGTCATGGGTGCAATCTCTTGTTCATTTACTGTAACCAATAAAAGCTGTTATTCATCAGACTATGGATAATCTTGGGCACCTGTAATCTTCTTTCCTCCTGTGTGATCAGGAAAATTTAGAATACCAGCACGGGCTTTTCAGACATCTCTATGTCAGATACTGATAGCCATGATTATATTCACATTCTGATTGCTTTCCCTCTTCTTTTGGGAAGCAAGAGATTTTTTTCTTGAATCTAACACATTGCATGAAAAACATGCATGTATAGGAAGAAAATCAACTTCTTTGAAGGAAACTATTTGTGTGCTTTTGTCACTTAATCTGTGTGAGTCTGTTTTGCAAAATGGTACATTGTTGTGGAATTCAGGAGATTTTGAGCTGTTACAGTTCCCAAAGTCATGAACCCAGTAACAGATCTGTAGGAGCAGAGTGCTATCCTATGTGCGCTCTATAAAGATGATTTCAAGACCTGGAATTGCGCTTGGGGCAGATGTGGCAGACACTGTCCATTAGGTGGCTCTCGGTTATGAAAAATACATTTTCAACTACATGCAAGCTAATTTTAAAAGGCATTAGCTGTGTTTGTGTCCTGTGAGGCAATTAGTACAAATCAAGAGCCATAAATTCAGACCTCCTCAAAAGCTGATAGGTTTTGGTATCCTGAATAGTTCTGCAAATACTGTCCTGTCTCTGCTTACTGCTGTTGTTGTAAAATGTTCTCTGTTGCAGGCTCCACAAGTGAGATAAGATGGAGGTAGCGTTATTGTCTGTTACAAGGCACTGCAAAATGGTTATGCTGTTGCATTACAAAAAATGTCCTTTTCATTAGAAACCAAAAAGGTAACAAAAGCCCTTTATGACTCTCTCCTAAGTGGAGCAAGGCTGCTGCAAAATTCTGCTGCCACTTTCTTGTTTATTCTTTAAACTAAAATATGATATAAAAATGAGGGAGCAGGTGATACTCACACTTGTGAATGTGTAGACATGCTGGGATAACCACTGAGTGGACTAATCTGTCCCATTTGGGCAATTATTTGGGCAATTAATCCTGGAAAGTAAGAATTGAAATTCAAAAATGTTGGAATTACCACAGGGACAGTTACATGGTTTATGCCTGATGGCTAGACTGATCTTTAGATGCTGTCCTCCATCCAAAGGGGACACTGCTGAAATTGCCTGTCACAGCACTGCGGGTACTGCCAGAGGTGCTGCTCTGAATATTTGTGAGAGAAGGAAAGTAAGATAATGGCTGCATTTGACAGTCCTCTGCTTCCTGAGGCTGCAACCATGAAGCACAGCCACAGACTTTATTTCTTCATCTTCCAGACCCCTCCACAGTTTGGATATCTGTGCAAGCCCAGGGAGAAATCTTGGAAGCATTGACTTGCCTTGACCCTGAACAACAAGCAGGACAAACAAACTTTTTTGGGGGACAGTGGAGGGAGGTAGAGCAAAAATTTCCTGTTGGTTCCCTGCTGTCATCTTAAAGAGTAGGCACAAGCCAGAGAAGGTGGCAGATCTGACTGTTTATCTGCCTGATTAGCTTGTAGAAAAGGCACACAGGGGGCCACCAGTTTCAGGCAGAGTGGCAGGGCTGGAAAGACTTCTTTCCACAGCAGTGAGGTGAGCTGAGGTGTGTGCAGGACTCGAGTTACAGACTGTTGCTGGCTGTCTGCAAGGGGATGCGTTGCTGCCTGCTCTGCTCTCTGCCCTGTCTAGGCAGCAGAGGTGCTGGTTTTCCTAGCCACTGACATGCCAGCGCACAGGCCTCACTTTTTGAAGGAGAGGTTGCAGAGGAAATGGGGCCCTTTTTCCTTTCGGTCCACTTGTATCAAATAGCTTTCTGAAGGAAAGTAGGGCTCCTGGCTTGGGTTTCTGTAAGGAGGAGATAAGATTTAAAAAAAACTGAGATATTAAGAATCACATATCAGTGGCAAAGTACAGACAAGTTACAAGGAATAATGTTATTTATTGTGGAGTTTGGTGCCTTACCAAGAGATAGTATGCAGATAAATTTAACTGGTGTTTTTATTTCAGCCAACATACACAGTTTCTACATTGTGCATACACAATTTCTACATTGTGCATACACATCTGGTATGCACGATTCCCTGTGTGTCTTCTGTGACAGTACACAGACTAGGGAGCTCTGTCGAAATGGTTTAATTTCTGCAAGACTGCTTGGGTACTCATCTTTATTTGATGTACTTGTCTTTATTGATGTTCTACATAGCATATATGGAAGTATAGTAGAGTTTGCTGTACAACTTCAGTCATTGCAGATTAGTAATCAACAACTCTTCCACTGGTGGAATGTTCTTTTGTTAAGAGAATTTTGTATTAATCCCAACAGTGTGGTACTTCATGCTTGAAAGCATTTTCATAAATCTCCATTATAAGACTATGGATGGATGGATGGATGGATGGATGGAAGGAAGGAAGGCAGGAAGGCAGGAAGGAAGGAAGGGAGGGAGGGAGGGAGGGAGGGAGTTTAGGCACACATGGATCATGGGAAAATTAGTCTAAACAGGACAGACAGTTGGGCGGCTCTAATGTGCTTGGGTTTGCAGAAGAAACTCCCGGTTTCTTCTGTGTTTCCTACAGACTCTGTCCTTAATAAAAAGAATTATTATGGCAGAGCTGTTGCAGCAACAACAGATATGAGAGAAAGCTCCATGTTGGTTTGCTTGGATTTTTAAAATTTTATTAGGTTTTTGCATATGTATTTGTACGTCCAAGTTTTGAGCAATGAGAAGGTTAAAAGTTGCATTTAAACAATTCCACGTGTGTATATTGGCTTCTTGATGAATTCTGTCAGCCTTTCTATTGTCTCCTGGTATTTATGCATAAAAGCACAACTTGCTTCCAAAATAATCACAAGTTTTGAAACTTGGCTTTAAGGTTTCTGAAACATGGTTCACTTCACAATGAAAGCATTAAAGGCAGCGAAATATAGTGAGACAGTTCCCAGGGGATTCTAAGTGATCCATATCAAAGCTGCCAAAAATGCTCTTGCTAGGGGGAAGAGGGGAGTGGGTAGACCGTGGCATTATTTATGGACTACTGAGACTTATAGCCTTGAACTGGAAGGAAATCAGAGGTATGCTGTAGTATTTGCCCTCAGTCCAGGAGCACCCGAGGAGCCTGGATTCCATCCTGGGAGTTAGACAAAGCCCTCCCTGGCACACCTGTGTGGCAGCAGAGCTGGCATCATCATGGCACTTCAATGCCTCTCCTAATTCCCGGTGCCTTCTGCACTTTGAGCAAAGGAATGTCCCCAGTGAGCGCGGCAGCCATTCACTGGTGGGCACTTGGAATCTTGTGTCATCCTAGAGTCCCCTTCTGTGCTTGTCTGCAGAACAGGTCTGGAGGCCTGATGAGGTTTTATCACTGTGCAGTACTTTCCATGTCTTTCTGAATGCAGCGGTTCCTGCTCCCGCCATAGGCTTGCTGGCCTCCTTTGGCTGCAGTGGGACATTGCTTATGCTGTTGCACTCAGCAGCATCATCTCTATGTTTATCTACATGTCTCTACGTGTTACCCATGTGCTTCCTTGTGTCTCTTTAAGGTTTTCCACAACTCACAGCTGTGTCTGTTCTATAGGATGGAGTGTCCTTGGTCAGTCTTTCCACTTCAGATCCCCAAGAAAGATACTGTACATGAATGGATCTATTAGCTGTCAGATGCCTTGCAAGACTGACAGTTTTGATCAGTGTGAAAATAGGAGTGTTCTTAATCTAGTCTGCATTTAAAAAAAAAATTAGTGTTAATATCATACAAATCATTCTGCATTGGCTTCAATATCATACGCAAGAGTATGTTTGGATGACTTATTAATCAGTCTCCTGCTAGCCTCCTTGTCTCCTAGTAAAGAAAACACAAGGGGTGAGCTGGGCAGAAAGGTGAGCAGAGATGGAATTCATAGGTCTGTAGTTAACTGAAATCCAGAGATTCATCCATGGCATTTGTGATGAGGACACAGCTGATACCTGAGTGAGAACCATGCATTCTGTGCGTACAAGTCTGCTGCCCCTCTGCCTGCAGATGGCAGATGATGCAGTTTGGGATTCATGCATGTTCGTGGTAAACCTGTGTGAACAGTTTTTTAAAAAAATACGCTAAAGACTTTAGTTTTTAAGTGTTAGTGTATCCTAGGCAGAAAACTGCTCCAGAGGCTTGGCTTTCCTTAAGGGCTCTGTCCTTCCCTTGCTGAAAATCCTGATGCCATACAATAGGTAGCTCAGCAGAGTAGAAGGTGCTGCATGAAATAATCATCAAGATACAAAACTTAGAGTGAAGAAAAGCCAAGAATGAACAAAGAAACCTTCAGAAGTTCCCAGGAGTCTATGTAACAATCGTGAGGAGGGTGAGCAGCCTCAGCAGTTTGGCAGCAGGCACCTCTGTTTTTCTCAAGACCCAGGCTGCTTTAGGACTCAGCTATCAGGTAATATCAGTGAAAATCTGCATGAGTGTGCCCTGAAGGATGTTCTCAGTCTCTGTTCAACAGGATAGCCTCCTTTGCAAACACTGTTTTTCATAACATAGTGTGTATATAAATAAATCATTCTAATTAGAAAGGTGCGCAGATTTTCTTCTCCATCTCAGAAAAACAAATTTTCAGCACAGCTTGCCGTGGGAGTAAAAAGTTCCTTTATTTCCTAGTCTGTGATAACCTGTAGATTTGCCAGGTTTCTCTCAAATGTGTAGTTTAGGTTAGGCATTCCTTAGCAAAATGCCCTATTGGTAGATGAACAACACCCCCACAAACAACGTCTGTCTCTGGACACTTGCACAACCTGATGAAGAGCTAGTAAAATATTTCCATGTCTTTGAAATTTAGTTAGTAATTATGGATAAGTTTTGGCATGTGTCTGGAGATGGGATGCAGAGCTTTTGCCTTCTTTGAAATGTTGTTCTAAATTGTTTAAAAATGCTAAGTGTTGATTTAAAAAAAAAAAAAAAAAGGAAACCAGGAAGCCAGCTGTCTGGAAAGCTTTCACAGAAGTGCAGGTATGCTACATTATCCTTGGACTCTTTCTAGAGTTGCAGAGTTTAGCATGGATTTGTCCATAAAAGGATGAGGTTGAATACTTCAAAATTACACAGTCACTTCAAACCACTTCTGTTAAGGCTACCACTAGTGGAAGAAATGATCTGAAGTGGCGCTTTCCCTCTGTCACTTTATTCTGTTTTGTTTATACTGTTTTGTCTCTACTGGATCAGGTTAAGGTCCACAGGGTTCAGTCTGTTCCCTGACAGTGACCAGAGAAAAGTGCCCAGGGAATATAACATAAGATCAGGGTAGGCACATAGTACATTGTTAGAATATACCACTAATCACTAGCAATTTGTATTCCAGCACTGTCTTAAGCCACAAGAAGGTATTTGTTTGTTTCAATAGCTTTTGATGGACAAATACATTGTATTTAAAAACCATCTGGGGTTTTTTAGGTATGGGTGACTTTTAGCACAGTCAATAAAATCCTGTGGCAAGGAGTTTCATGAACTACTTGGGTTTTGTGAATGCACCTCATTTTTAGTTTTTCTTTTTATCCTGCCTGACATCCCCTAGTTTTTGCAAACTTGAGAAACATTTTCTTCCTGTAAATCTGTTCATAGTTTTTAAACCACATATTTAATATCTTTTTCATTATGGAAGTTTTTTATTTTCTCTCACATCAGTAAAAGTTCATAGAGTATCCTGAGTTGGGAGGTACCCACAAGGATCATCAAGTCCAGCTCCTGGTCATGCACAGGACACCCCAATAATCATACCATGTGACTGGTCGCCTGAGAGTGTTGTCCAAAGGCCTCTTGGACTTTGTCAAACTTGGTGCTGTGACCACTTCCCTAGGGAGCCTGCTCCAGTGCTCAGCCACCATCTGTGTGAAGAACCTTTTCCTGATATCCAACCTAAACCTCCCCAACACAACTTCAGTCCATTCCCTCAGGTCCTGTCACTGGTCACCACAGAGAAGAGTGGTGACTGCCCCTTCTCTTCCCCTCATGAGGAAGTTGTAACTGCAATGAGATCTCTCCTCAGTCTCCTCTTCTCCAGGATGAACAGACCAGGTGACCTCAGCCTCTCATCCATAAGGGGTCCCCTCAAGCTCCTTCACCATCCTCATGGCCCCCCTTTGGACACTCTCCAGTAGTTTTATATCTCACTTTTACTGTGGCACCCAGAACTGCCCCCAGCACTCGAGGTAAGGCTACCCCAGTGCAGAACAGAGCAGGACAATCCCCTCCCTTGCCCAGCTGGCCATGCTGTGCCTGATGTCCCCAGGATACGGCTAGCCCTCCTGGCAGCCAGGGCACTGCTGACTCACGTTCAGCTTGCCATCAACCAGGGCCCAAAGGTGCGTTTCCAAGGGGCTGCTCTCCCAGCCTTTTGTGTCCCAGTCTGTCAATACATCCAGGCTTGCCCTGTCCCAGGTGCTAGGTGTGGCACTTGTCTTTATTATAAACTTCATGTCACTGGTGATTGCCCAGTCCCGCAATTTGCCTAGGTCTCTCTGCTGGGCCTCTCTGCTTTCAACAGCTCTTCCCAATTGTCAGCAAACTTGCTGAGTATCCCTTTGAGTTCTGTACTCAAGTCATTTATGAAGAGGTTGAAGAGCACTGACCCTAAGGAGGAGCCCTGTGGAACCCCACTTGTGACAGGTCACCAGCCTGATGCCACCCCATTCCCTGCAACCCTTTGTGGTTGGCCACTAAAGCAGCTGTTAACCCATCACATGACATATCCAGAAGGATCCTGTGAGAGACAGTATCAAAATTTTTTATTGACTGCCAAATATCACTCATCTTCCCTTGATCAGCTATGTGGATTACCCTGTCATAAAATAAAATTAAGTTTGACAAGAAGGATTTTTCCCTTATGAACATGTTTTAGCTGTGACCAATGACTGCATTGTCCTTCAGATGTTTTTCAATACCTCACAGAGTGATCCCCAAAATTTTGTCAGTCACTGAAATGAGACTGTGACAGGCCTGTAGTTTCCAGGCTCATCCATCCTTCTTGCCCCGCTTGGAAACCGGGAAAATGTAAGCAGCTTCCAGTCAATCGGGACCTTTCCAGATTCCCAAAACCATTTAGAAATCATTGAGAGAGGCCTTGTAGTTGACATCAGGTAGCTCTTTAAATACTCTCAGAATCCTATTAGGCCCCATAGATTTACAGTGGTCCAGCTGGAGCAGCAGATCTCACAGAAGTTCATGTCTCTGTGATCATATTCATACTGTAACAGGCCAGTGTTACTTCTGCACTATCTTTTGTTATTAATGTATTTTAAAAAACTTTTTATGATCTGCTGCCATGCCTACCCTGAAGCTCCCTGGGTTCGCCTGCCCGGCCGAGGCATGGTCAGCTGCGGGGGACACTCCCCTATTTCTCGAGGAGATTCGGGGAGCGGCTAAGACAGAGCGCTTCGCTGTCTGCCTTGTATGGAGGAGAGGCGGCGTCCGAGGAGGGAATGAGGGAGTCGAGTCAAGGCTGGGAAAACAGTCTCAGGTTTAATGCAAGCTCCGAGGAGCTCGGAATGCCATTGTCCCGGCAGCCAAAAGTGGCCTGGAAGCTCTCACAATCATCTTAAGTACCGGGGTGGTGACAAGGGGGAAGGGACGCCCACCAGCCTATGGGGGGATTCGGGGGAGTGGAAGGTGAAGGACAGACAGACACACAAACCAATGGGGGAAGTTCAAGGGAGCGACCTCTGGCCCTCGTCCACTCACTCGATGCCCAAGGTGGAAGATTCTGGGAGAGTGGGATGAGGAGTCGAGTGATGGGCAGGGTGCCAGGGAGGGGACAGGGGAATGACTGAGCATTTTCAGGGAGATTGGCATTGAGGGAAAGGTAGGAAAGCTCAGGGTGTAACCACTGGGAGACAATGTGGGGTGAAGGGGCAAACCATTACAGGACTGTTACAAAGAGATAAAAACACAATACAACAATTATCCCCCACGGAACTGGCCAGCTTCAATTCCAGTTGAGCATTGGCCACACGAATTTTCTCCCTACAGTGGCAAGCAGCATTGTTGTGTCTCAGATCATAATTTTAAAAAATTCCTGAAGTGGAAATTAGAGAATACTTAAAATGTGGTGTAGTGGAGTATATTGGTAATATACATTATTTCTCCTTTCTGCCCAGTCTTGTTTTGATGGCTCAGTACTAGGAAAAATACTTGTTTTTCCTTGCTGCTGTTGAAGGCTTCTTGCTAAACTGTAAAAATATGATTGTGTAGCTTCTAGATATATTTCTTTTGTCTTCCATTTTGAAATATTTTGAGCATTTCTAGCACTGACTAAGGAGGAGGGGGGTGCAGGAATCAAGGAGATCCTGTTCTGCTTATGCGTACAATAGCAGAGATTAGGGATTTTATAACAAAGACTTGCTTATTTTTTCATAGCATTTGGTAGTCATTGTTTTAGTGTGAGAGAGAAGGAAACTCTCTGACAGTGAAATTCCTCCCCTTCCTTGCAGCTCAGGTTTGATTTCTTAATTGCCATATCATCAGCAGCATCACCACTCATCAGCTCTGCCTGCAGATGGTGAGACCTGAGTTGCCAATCTGGTGAGCTGGCCAAGGAGTTGCCAAATCCTCCTCCCTCCCAAACTAAAAGACTGTTTCCCTTCCCACCAACTAATTTATGACTGATCAAATTTTCAGTAGGATTTGTTCACAGGATAACATGTCTCTGAGGAGTCTGCTTGGTGCTAGGTGACCTGGGTACTGTCCTTCCATGTTGTGACCTGGTGGCCATATGGCCTGGAGCCTGATGGGCTGTGACTAGGTGGGACCCAGGTACAGAGATGCAGGTAAAGTCTCCTAAATTCATTGTACCAGCTGATCACTGTGACTTTGAGAGAGACTGTATCAGGTAACCACCATGGCCTCTGCAGCTGGGCACTACTAGTGCTCACTGCCTTCAGGGCAACTACTGCTGTCATCTTAGTTACCATGGTGTCATTAAGATACTTTTTACTAAGTTCACAAAGGTGAGGGTTGGGTTTTTTAAAGTTATTCTTGGGTAAAGGCTCAACTGTAGGTAATGGATCTGTGAAGTTTTAAACAAAGCTTTTCTTTTGTTGAAGGACAGCAGAAGGGTAGATAGAAGTGACTGGTGCCTTGTCCACACACAGTAAGTTGTAGTCTTTTGATCACAAAGATGACAGGATTTACCAGGCAGCTGTCTGTGCCATGGACTAGCTTACTTTTCTCTGCAGTGCAATCCACGTCCCTGGGTGTAGACTCTGTCCTATTACCAAGAAAAAAACCTTGTAATTTCACTTGAAAGTAAAGTGCCAGACTGGCGTATGTCCACTGACTGCTGATCTTACCTCTCTGAGCTGTTCAGCCATGCAAGTGAGCTAAGTGGCTTAGAAAGCAACCTCTTTCCATGGTATACAAATGCTTACGTGCTCCCCTCCAATGATTTTTAAGGGACAACAGAGAAACCCTCTAATATCTGATAAAAGTATAGGGTCTCCTGGAGACTGTAAGTTAGCAAAGAATTTGCTGTGTGTGGACAAGGCACCAGTCACTTCTATCTACCCTTCTGCTGTCCTTCTTAAGAAGCTTTAGACTCCACACCTGTGTGATTTTTGTAAACTGGTGGAACTTATTTCTTTGTAACAAAATTGAAAGAATTTTCCATTGTTTTCTGGGATGCTGTTGCAAGAGTGAGCATCACTGGGTCACTGCTCTCAATGTCTCCAGTCCCAAGGTGGGAAGTAATCTCATGTAGAAGGCTTGCTCTAAGGAGAGCCATTTTTTCATAGCAAGAAAAGCACTCTGATCTTGCAGGGTTACTGAGCAATGTAATTGTGTTATTGTCCTGCTTGAGAACCATGCATAGGGAGGCTTATTTAGACACCAGATCTTCTAGTATAATTTTTTTTGTGACTAATTCAGCACATAGTAAAAATCACAAGTGAGCAGGCTGCTGGTGGAAGGACTTTTTTTTCACTATTACAGGTAGGGTTTTTTTATGCCATAAAGAGAAGAGCATTAATTTGTGCATAAACAGTCCTGCTTTTCAAATAGAAAAACTCAAAATACTAAAAGCTAGGTGCATTCAGGGTCCTGTAAAGGCATCACTTACCCCAAGTGAAATGCAAGCATCATGGATTATAGATGTCACGTAACTTGGACATGTCATCCAAGAGGCAGTTTCATCATTTTCCTCATCCGCTTTATGAGTTGGTGGAGGAAGCCAGCAGGCTCCTGCAGTGGTTAACTTGGAGCATTCACTAAGTTTTGACCCCAGCTCTTGGGAGGAGCTCCATCTCTTCCCCTCCTGGACAGAAGAAGGCCCTCACACTTAATATTAAAGGGGAAGCCAAACGTTAAAGATATGAAAACTTTTCAGAGGAACCAACCCATACTTAACACTATGCATCTTTTTTGGATGCTGGACAGTGGTGCCTGAAACAGCCAGACTCTATGACTGGTTGGCAGTACTATTTCCTTACTCATCTTGCTGGCCAGAAAGGTCGTTAAGTGTGGACCCCTCAGTAAGCCATGATGACTGGCTCTGGCAGGGTGTAAAGCACCAAGTGACCAGGGCCGTGTCCCACGTCCCTGCCTTGCCCTCAGCAGGTAGATGGGCAGAAGTTGACCCAAGGTGCCACTCGCTGCCTTATCCTGCTCGTTCCTGTCCCTCTGTGCCCTATGCAGCAGCAGCTCACAAGCCATTGCAGGAAGCAGAGAGCTGTGTAACCCTTGTCCTGTGCAGTTTGTTTTTGACAGCTGTGACAGCCAGCAGAGCTTTGGCTTCAGATGTAGTGTAATGATTAGCATAACACACAAATAATAATTTTGTTGTAACATCTGCCATCCTCTCAGGGTGAGGCTGTGTGTTTTACCTGTGGGCTGACAGTTGCTGGATGGATTTCATTAGGTTCCCAGACACACCCTGGTGTGTCTGTATAATTGATGTACTTATTAAAAAGGGAACAGAAAAACCTCTTCTGTTCCCAATACCTGATTTAATAATAAACTCTCATTTAGGTCTGTGAACAAGTCTTTTTTTGCAATGTTGATCTCACAACTTTGGCTATTATGGTTTGCAGTTACGAAAGTAGAAGATATTTTTGTTGGCCACTGAAAATACAGGATCATTTTTCAATTTTTTTCTCTTTTTGCTGCTTTGTATGGCAGAAACATGCTGAAAATATGCTCCCTTAAAACTAGCAGTTTCATCTTAAAAAAAAAAAAAAAAACAAACAAAACCCAGCTTCTTGCACTAGATGGCAGTGTGGATAGTTCAATGGGAAACTTGTTTTATTTAGAAAAATCATAAGATGATGATAGAAAATATTCAACATTTTAAAAAATCACTTTCTAGTGATGGCAAAATCACTTTTCGTTGTTTGTCCATCACACATTTGTGCTGGGGAAAAATGTGTATTCCAGGCCTGAAAAGCTTGTGTAAGAGGTGCCAGTTTTCAGAGTTGCAAATTATTGCATTATTCTCCTTTTCTTTTCTCCTCTTACATCTCAGAAGAGCTAAGGTTCTTCTGGGCTGAATGTTCATCTACACACTTCTAAAGATGTGTTGCTGTTGTTTGTTCAAAACACAAGCTTGGGGAGGATTCTGCTGAATGAAGAGTGACAATTACTAAATATTGAGAACTGTGCTAGAATGACTGGGTGTAATTACACATTGTTGGTCAAGGGTTAGCAGTGGATCAATAGGTGTATCAAGTTGTACATACCTTGAAGAAACTTTATCAAATTATCAAAATTAAGCTATAATTAAGAAAAATACAACATCCTTCTATACATATGAAATATTAAATGTAGTAGATAAACTTAAGTCAGGATGCTTGCCCCATACCTGAGTGCCACTGTGAGGGTAAAATCCTGGTGAACATCAGCCATCTTTTATTGAAATTCAGCAGTGCTACTTTTCATTGAAAGAAATTGAAGGGCAGATCTGAACTGATACATGGTATTTGAAATTCTTCTCTGACTAGATGGTCATGAACCTGTTGTCTGCTAGAAAAAATAATGGTCCCTATTCTGAGCCATTTATGCCAAGATGGTGGGAGTTGTGGTCTCACATTTTCCCTTTAGCAAGACCTTTAGCAAGTTTACCAGAAGAGAGAAGGGGTTTCACCTGGAAAGAAAGTCTAGATAATAACTGGCAAATCCACTTGCATTTATTCTGAGTTAGGTAAAAAAGTTGCTATCTGCTATCTACTCAACTTAGCCCTTAGGTATAATTAGAAAAAGTACTATGCAGGCACCTCTGCAAAAATTTGTCTTAGATGTGTAAAAATGTATTTTCACCAAGTGTTTTGTGGCATATCCTTTAGCTCTCATACATAATGCAAATAAGAAATTAAGATTAGTGATTTGAGACAGATTATCAGAAAGATTTTAAGGTAAAGCTGATTATGTTGCTGGGGAGAGAACTATGAAACTTTTAATTGCAAATAGGCATCCAGTACCTAGATGCTTTTACACTAAAGTGCCAGCATCTTTCCATGGCTTGTGCTATCTGTATGAGATAAAAAGTATAAAAGATAAAATAATCACCATTAAAAAAAGGTGATCAACAGTAGGAATAAATCTTGGCTTGCACACATGTAATGTTATATGTGTCTATATAACAAAGCCTTTCAAATAAAAATGCACCTTGTTTTTGTAAAAATACTGAGAAGATAGCAAGCAGGTTTGGGCAGAATAAAATTATTTAATTGATGTTCTTAATGTATCAAAGTACATTTTATTGGTTTAAATATGTTAAATATGTTTAAATATTTAAAATATATTTGATAAAAACATGTTTTAACCATAATGTCAGTTAACTAGAAATAAAATGGTCAGAATGCTGCACTTAACAAGCTTAATTTTTGTAATTGCAGGATCTTTTCTTTCCTTGTCTTGTTCAGATGTCTGCTAGTTAACATACTGCATTATTCCTTAATATGAATACAACTCAGCGTTTGTCCACACATGTATGCTATTAGAATGAGTAATTATTCCCTATTGTCCATCGCTCTTTGCCTACTGTATATTACACTTCGTAATATAAAGTTTCTTAGGCAGAAATTGCTCTGTGGTATAGGCAATTGGATACTCAGATGCAGACTACATTTCTTTCAAGCAGAGACAACAAATTGAGTGACATTTTCTTGCCCTCTCTAAATGATTGTAAGGGACACTGCTGAGGATTGGTCTGCATTTCAATGCCTTGAATGAAAATTTGCAGAATGCTGGTGCTCTGTCACAGCTGTGTCCTCCTAGACAGTGATATAAAATGTATCTATGGGGAGACGTGGCAGGCAAAGAAGGAGCCAAGACGTTATAAAGGAATTTCTTCTGCAATTGTTCTGCTTTCCCTGAGTAGCAAAGGTAGAGGACTGTGTAAAACAATTACTGCTTGGACATGGAACTCTTACCTTGCTGCTCCAGGGAATATTTGTAGTTGAAAAAGGGCCCTATTCTAAGTACAAGGTAACAGAAAACATAGAGAAAGATTAGGCTCTCGCTGAAGAAGCACATCTCATCTAAGCAGAGCTTGTGAATGCAGCCTCAGCTAACCTTTCTGATGGTTCTGCAGGCTGCTGGGCAGAGACTTGGTACTAGTCTGTGCTTCTGCTGGTATCTGCTTGATTTCTCACCCCTGCCTTAGCTCCCCTTTTAAAAATGGCTCTGCCACAATTCACAGACATGCTGAAAATTGCTGCTATCCTTCATTCTGCTAATAAAATTGGACTTCCAGACATTTAAATAATGTAATTTTTTGCTTAACTGTTAAACTAATTAATGCTGTGATTTAAACAAGGGCACAGTTAATTCAGCTGTCATCATGAGAAGACTCTGTGTTATACATTCTAAATGTCTAGGATTTTGCTTAAATACAGAAGAAACCAAGCTTTATCTTGTTTTGAGATAGATAAAGAGGTTATTGCCACAACATATTATGTGGTCAGATTAGTGTGCATATATCTCAGTGTCCAGCTGTCCTTCTGAAATGAATAAGCAGTGACAAGTTTCAGAGCAAAAGTTAGGAAAGATATTCTGGGTAAGAGAAGGCAGCCGGTTTGATACATGATCTGCACAACATGTCCATGTTTAAAAAAATAAATATGGAGAAAAGATGCTTCAATTTTCACCTCATAGAAGCCATCTGTTTTCTCTGTCTGTCTTGTATTTGAAAAGGATAACAAAACTAGCATGTACTAGTTTTTCTTCTCTCCTTTTTTTAGCAAAAATAAATAAATAAAAATACACATACTGTTTTGTTTCTCTTTCATGATCTCTTCTACCAGGATGTTATTGTTACTGTATGCAGTATATGGGAATATTTCTGGATGACCATTTCCCCAAGCATGCTTATTAAGAATTACTGCTTTTTATTTCACACTGTGGTATTAAACAAACAAACAAATAGAAAACTCAACCCCTCCTTCCAGATGGGAGTTACAAATTGCCTTAAAAGTAAGCTAGCAGTGCCAATGAAAAGACTGTGGTCTACCAAGGATAAATGGAAATGCAGACATGCTATAATATAGAAGTTACAGAAAATTGAGTAATAACTGGTTTATATTATACTGTAACCACTAGGCTGAATGTGCTTGAATTCAAGTATATTTCTGTGAGTAAGAGAAGAGGAATTTATTGACAGGAACAATTGTTAAATGTCTGTGCCTTCACTGGAGGCAAAAGGAAGCTTGATTTGTGTAGCTGCATCTCACTGATAGAACATCTCCTACAGAAGTGAAGCCTCGGTAGGAAAAGATTGGATTATTGCAAAGAAAACTGTGCCCAGTACTCTCAGCACAGTTTTTTAGAAAATTGTCATGGTTACACACTGAATTAGTTGAACTGAGATGAACATATAGTTTCCTGAAGAAGTAGACATAATGCTGGGAAATGAGATTTGTAGTCCTTTTATCTGTTGATTATTCACCATTTGTCAGTAAATAAGATTGATATTTCTGCCAGGTTTTACACTGGCCTTAGCCAGTTCTGCACTCCATAGTTTAAGTTGTGCTGAAAAACTTGTATTTTCCAGGTAGAGCAAAAAAATAGATATACCTTCTTATTTTATGTATTGAGACTTGGACTACTTTATGGAAAATGGTCACACCTTGCAAAATGCTAGGGGCATCTGCCGCTGAAAGGGTGGGTCGTTACTTTGAATGCTTTGGCCAGAGAGGGTGACCAAGCTTAGGAAAAGAGTAGTGAAGTTAGAGTTTACAACTTTGACTTCTCTATGTGGGAGAAATTTTGCTGGAAAATTCTGGTTTCACTTAATGAAGTTCAATCATTCAGTTAATTTTTTGGAAATTAAACCATTTTCAGAGTGAGTTACACCCCAAGAAGCAGACACATATGTATGAGGTCAGCCACAGTGCTCTCGTGTGAGCTTACACTTATCAACTGCTCTGAACCTGGGCTCAACTCTGCTGTGAATTTACTGAAACAGCTGCTTATCAGTTGGCATGGGTCACTGCTTTCACATTTTTACTGCTGATGCTTGGGAAAGTTGGGTGTTTGTGCATCCTGTGCTTGCCTATTGTAAATATTCCCTCTGACATTCTGCAAAACAGGGGGGAATAATAATACCTTGTGCTTGCAGTTAGTTTTCAGTTTATCAGCTCCCCATATCCCCTGGAATAAAACTAAAGGAAATGACTGGGCTGGAGGGCAGGATGGAGCAGCCCAGGCTTTGGTTTGGGGCATATGCACACTGCTTTTAGCAGGTTCCAGCGCTGCAGGCTGGTCTGGGAAATAAATTGCTCAATTATTAAATTGGCAGTGTCTCCTTGTGGATGTTATTGCTGCTATTTTCACTCTCTGAATGGCCCTGTGGTGAGATCTTAACCATCTTGCAATAGCAAAGGCAGGCACTGCAAACCAGTAGTGGTACAGACCAAAAGCTGTGTGGGAGCAGCAACCATTGCCTGTGAAACTTGTTCCCTGCTTTGTGAGGCTTACAGATCTTGGTATTTGGGTTGAAATGCAGAGTCTTTTAAGAGTGTTAAAGTGTAGCAGTCTCTCCTAGTGCATTGCTAGCCTAGCTGCTTTAGTGGATTCCTGCCTTTTGAAAATCAAATGGGGTCCTCGCTATTCCATTAAATCTTGCTGTTAGTTGACTAATCTCCATATTCACATAGAAAATGTTCCTAGTAAAAACAGCATACTTCTTGGCTTGCAGCATATCTCCCTATCCTGTTTTTCTTTGAATTGCATTAGTTAGGAATATTAGGCAGTCTGCTTCAGCACCTGCGCTATGGGAGCAGGAGCTACAGTTCTTCCAAGAGCAGCAGTTTTTCCCTGTTTACACCTGTATAGAGACTCAGAAATTTTCTGACAAAAGTTTGCTAAAAACTAGTGCTAGGATGCCACAGGTCATTGTGATGCATTTTGATTTTGTAATAGACATAAGTAACAGTCATTTAATCAACAGATCTGGCAAGATCAAGAACAGGACTGATTAGGATAAAGAATAGACAATAAATAAATAAAATTAATAATAATCTCATCTGGGATTAGAGGTTGGTGTGAGAGAGCTGGCAGGAAATAATTAAAGCACATTCACTGGGGGATTTGTTTATATTTTATTCCTGTTACTTATTCCTCCTACTTTTCTCTAATGCAAATTTCCACCCATGCTGTAACTATGAGCTGGTGCAAAACACAGCTGGCCCTGAGGGATGGTAAGAAGCATGAAATAATCCCCCCACTACTCCATTTAGTGGTTGCTCTGTAGAGGTATGCACTGCTATGCCCACTGATGATTTTGGCAAATTTGGGAATGAACTGTGTAGGTTCCAGGTGATTGGGAGCAGAAACCACATGCCTTATACCAAAGCTGAAAAAAAAAAAAAAAGTAATTGCTTTATAGTGTCCCACAAATAGGTTTTAAGTGTTGTGGTTTAAATGTTAGAAGTGAATTGTTACTGTCATTAGTCACTGTTTGGATGCTGAAGACATGGTTAACTTTTTAATGAAGTAATTTTCTGGAACTGTGAAACTTTGTTTAAAAACAAAAAAGCTAATTTTTGTTGAAAATGTGATCACCATTGGGGTACATTGGAATAACTTCTGTTCTTGTGGAAACCATCTTTTGTTCTGAAGTAATCTGTTGTGGTATTCTGAAATCTGACTCTGAGGTGCTATTTTTATTTGGGGTCAGGTTTTTCCAAGTTCTTTTATTCACAGAATAAAGCTGTGCAGCTGCCACTTGTTGATACCACTCAGGATTGCAGTTGCATTGTGGTGAGTGTGTCCCATTTTTAGAGAAAGGATGGTATTCAGTAGCCCAACTGGATTTTGTTAAGATGAGATCTATTCAGTATCAGCAGTTGGAATTGGCAAGACCAGTGCTTGTCAGTGCTGCAGAGAAAAGAGCTCAAGAATCTGTCATGCTCGTCATGAATGACAATGCGTATGAGCACAGTGGCTTGGTGAACATGCTTTCCTACAGTACTTTGCATGATGAATGGATGAAACTAACAATGTTTCTGAAGGACTGTCCAAGTATCTTCGAGCTTATTATATCTGATTTTACTCTGTCCTCCCTTCAGGAACAGGCAAATGGAATAACATCGGATTTCTAACTACAAAGCTCAGCCTGCAATAGTTATTTTTCTGGAACTAATGCCTTTAAAGATATTCACAGGTAGAAATTAATTGCTTCTTTAGATAGCAGTTGTCTTCCTCATGAGTCAACTCTATCTTGCAGTATTTATCAACACTTCTAATAAGATGAAATTTATATTTACAGATAATATTCATATGCATAGAGTAGCAGTGATTCCTAAAGGATTTTTTTTTTAAGTGTGTCATCATCATTGTTGCTTTGAATACTATTTTGTTATTGCAGCAAGGTAAATACACACTAATCTCATGGGAGGGGCTGGCTGGTGTCTTCACAGGTCTAGAGAGTGTAGGGAGTGGATTTCTGCTGTTCTGTCCCACCTTGCCTCAAAAACCTGTGTGCTGCTGAGAATGAACAAAATGTTCTCTCCACAGCTGCATTCCTTCTGCCACTGTTCACTGCTGCCAAGTCAATAAAACAAAAGTGGAATTTTGTAAAGCTGTCCTTTTTTTCTTCTTCTTTTTTTAACCTTTAATACTTCTTGGTTTCTGAGCAAAGAGCTGCTGATGCCAAACATTATACCTGCTCAGGTTTTGCCTTCCCACATTGCCTTACTAATTGGCACTTTTGGCAATTAAAAAGTGTTTCTGCAGCTTTTTTTGGAACATAGCAGCCGCCTGTAAAATCTTTCAGAAGGGGAGGAGATGGAATGATGTTCACACACACAGCTGTGTTTCTTTCCATATGAGCTAAAAACTTCCCAGCTCCAAAATGCACAGCCATAAAGGAAGCACCACCATAGCAGCTGTAGGTCACCTTATGGATGGAGTCAGGGTTTATGTGCCTATCCTGCAACAGGGCCAGCTGCCTCAAGCTCTCAGCAGAGAGGTAAACACCATGAAAGCAGTGCATTTGTGGGTGTCGCTGAGCTGATAGGGAAATGATGGTGGGAGGCACCTTGAAAACCTTGATTCATCTCTATAGCTCTTGTGTGAGAGGCCAACTCCTACTTGAGACAAAAATCTCATTAGTTATGGACCAAAAAATCTTGCTGTTAAACAGTGATGCTAAGAAATTTGTTTCAACTGTTTTTTATGCTACTCCTTTCCCTGCAACTGGGAGCAGACTAGATCACAGAGAGGGATGTTCACCTATCTTGCAGCTCTGGTAGTCCATGCTGTAATCTGATTATCAGCAGTTCTCCAAGGAAGCTTTGAAAGTCGTTTTTGGCTTCTGCAAGTCCTGCAATGAGCTCCCTACGGAAAATGAAGGATGAATACTGCTGAAAATCTGCAGTCTACTTTTTGTAGACTTGTCTGCCACTACATTAAACCTTCCTATTTCTATCACACTTTTTAAAGAATGTATTCTGGTATCTGAGTTAGAAAACAATAAAATAATCTTGATTTTATGTTATGTTACTTCACAGTATGTTAAGCTCCCATGTATTTATTTACAACAACAACAACAAAGCCACTCACTAAAAATTTTGGCAGCAATCATAGCTACCTAGTTATTATTCTAGAGCAACTGTTGATGTGTGATGTATGATTTATGCACCAAAAAACAAACAAAAAGCAAAAATCGGCTGAGAGTTGGTTCTAGTTACGCAAACAGAGAGATACATGCAAAGGTTTGAAGTCTTAAGCTGCAGCTACAAGACTTCAATTAAGGATAAAATTTGCAACCATCCACTTCTTTATTGACTGTGAGCTGCAAGCATGGTTCACAGTGTAGAAGTTGGTGTGAGTTGGCATATCAATTTGTGAGGTGCATGTTGCCCAGGAAAGCTTGACCAAATTTTAGACATGTCCATGTTTAACATTTGCTTTCTAATTTTTGTGGGAGTGGAGATAACGTAAATTGAGTAAGTTTCCATAGGAATTTTGTTGTTTAAGTGCCATTTAGCTTTCTTAAAATGGGTCTTAAAGGACATGCCTTACTTGACAGTTGCTGATGAAAATAGTGCTTGTCTATGTGCCCTCAAAGGCTTATGTGCCTGAGCGATCATATGATGAATTTAGCTACATTTATAAGGAAACTAATGCTTGTTTTCACCCTTTAAGAACTTCCTTTTGATGTGTGACCTATCCAGTATTTTCTTCCTTTGAAAGGTCCTATTTTCATAGCAATTATTTTTCAGTGTGATGGCAGCAGGTAAGAAGCATGCCAATGTCCTCAGATAACTCAAAATAATTTTTATTTGGGTTTGTATTTCTTCCCCCAATTGTGAATGTGCTATAAAATAATCAATATATAGCAAAAATTATGCATTTGAATTTTAATGCTGCATTGAATACATAAATATAGTCTGTTTCTTAAGTAATGTTTTTGAAACAATAATTCACATAGTGTTTATTTCACTTCTTAAGGCTTGTCTTCTGCAAGCTTAGTATCATTTGCCTGTTTCTTCTCTTTTAACTTTACATTTTTCTGGTGAAGCAGATATATTGTGTTGGAAATACTGTTGTCCGGTTTAAAAGTGAGTATTTTGTACTGTCAATACTGTTCTGGTAGAGGTAAACTGAAGTTGTTTTTGTGCCTGTACTTGTGTAAAATCAGATCACATTCTTCTTAACAAGGTGTTTCCCCAGCTTAAATGATTGCAGAGAGCTTCCCACCTAGATGGCAGCTTTCCTCCCTGAAAGAGGAAATGCTTTTATGAATAGGGAAATACAGGATATTTCTAAATACTGTGCACTCTAATATCTTAAATCTATTATTTACCCTATTGCTTAATATCAAAGGAAAATGCCCTTTGTGTAAGCACATGTATACAAAATATGTGATGGCATTTAGATTTAGAGAATGGAAAAGTAACTGTTTACCTAAGGAAAATTTTGCCTGCTTACATGTTTTCAGTTTTTGAAATTTCACTGCAGGCTGACATCAGCACACAGCCTTCATTGTGTTCATTTTCTTGGCAACATTTTGATGATACTTGCCAATGTACTGGATGTACATTATTAGAAACAAAGGGGAAAACATGGATTAATAATTAATAATAATACATATGTCCATAGTCATTCAGTTGTAACCTCTTGCTTTTGCTATTGTTTTGAGGAGAGAGGGAAAGAAGAGGTCATTCAGTACAGCAGAGAATAGTAAAAAGTAAATGCTAGTATTTCCTCATATGGTGATTAAGTAGCTTTAGAAACTTAAGAAATTAAAAGGAAGAGGAGGACTTTCAAAGGTCTTTAATCCTGTTGTGTGATGCTGCTTTGTAATGGTTTTGTTTGTCTCTTGTCTTCCCTTGCAGCAAAAATATACAGAAGTGTAACAATTCCTATTGCTTAGGTAGTGGGCCTGTTGCTCCAAGGAATGGGAGCAGATAAAATTATGTGCTCCAAGGAATGGGAGTAGGTAAGATTAGCCTCAAATGAGGCTTGGTGAGAGATCCTTGGTGGCAAAACAGTAAAAATAAGCAGCTCCTCCAAATAAGTAAGTGGGGAAAAGGAAATTCAGCATATCTTAAGAAAAAAGCTAGGGAGAGAACATCTCTTTTAAGAGTCCTCTCCTATAAGAACTTTTCTCAAGATTTTAAATCAGTAAAAGATTATCTGTATTGCTAAAAAGGGTTATTTTTAGACTTTGTAAGGAAATTAGAGTGGCTGCAGAAGGGACCCTTAAGTTCTGCTCAGATTGAAAAAAACAGAACCTAAATCTTAAAAAATTTTCCTTTTTATCTGACTGGGATTGCCCTTGTTCCGATTCAGCTGCTGTCTTCTGGATTATGCATGGAATGGGGGAGAACGGTGACAGTTATAAATAAATTGTGTATTTTCTGTTCTGCAGTTCTTGCAAGAAGATAGATGGATGTGCTTTTAAGCTCTGTATTGATTTGTTCACTGTGGCTGTGTGTTTATCAGAAATTTGTGGGTACTGGGGTTGAGGAGAGCTCAAAGTATGGTTTAGCTTTCTGGGGAAGCGCCATGTGGATGGGAATAACCTGAACAAAAAAAAGTAGCCCTCTGCTAGGACCTTTATGGTATGGTTTCAGGAGGGCATTGATAATTGAGCTTATTCTGCTCTCAATAATACAAGTGAATATGAAAGCCATTCTTTTGTTACTAAGAACATCTGATTCAGTTTTAGTTTTAGTTTTATTTACACCACATAATTTCCTGCTTAGGACTTGCTTTCTGTGGAGAAACACATGAATCACATTGAAGATGCATTGTTTCAATGACAGTCCTGCTGTGTTGCTCTTCAGAAGCTTAAAGCTTCTTGCATTGCTTTTTTTTCCAGAATTTGGTTTGTTGTGCAAGATGCACTGCCATCTATTTGTCTGTTTGCTCATATGGCATCTGATAAAAACATACCTTATTTTGCTATTTCTTTACTAGCATTCTGCTATCTAATAAGAGATAACTAAAAAGACTAAAGATAACATATTTATGGATCCCCATAGAAAGGTATGATTTTTGCAGATTATGGTGGACTCCACTGTCTCGGGGTTATAACAGGGTGAGTGTTTCAGATCCATACACCATTTGAGGAATTACAGATTTGATTCTAACTTGACACGTGGTGTAAGACACACGTGGTGTGGCCCCTTGTTTGTTATTGTTTCAGCTCATGTCAGCGCTGAGATACAGTTTTGGCTGACAGACAGTGTGAATGAAGGCTGAGTTTATTCGGATGTGACTGGCAGAAATGAGTTAGCACTGCCAGCCTCTGCACATGGCAGTCATACCACACACATCCCAGGAGCTTCTCAGCACCTCTGCCTCCTGGCACCCTGTGGCACCATAGTGGTGTGCCTCATACCAGTTGCCAGATGCAGGGCTGTCTATTAGAATTTTCAGGGGAGAGACATAATTCACTGAGTCCTGGCTTCCTAAGGTGAAAAATTCTTGTGCAGTAAGTTGATCACTACACTTTTGTCTGCACTGAACTCTCCTGCCATTGTGCATCTGTTAGAAAAAGATGAGGATGAGAAGATGCTGTGAATAATTAATGCAAGTGTTAGTTCACTCTCTCACTGAGAAGGAGGAAGACCGGTTATATGAACTCTATGCTGATTTCAATTACTCTGATTAAATTACAAAGTCCCAGAGCATTAGGAACAGGTTGTTTTAATGTTGATTTGACTAGGCTGCAGAGAGGAACATCCCCTCTGAGGGACAAGTGCATTGCCCCAACTTGTGGTCCCCTCCTTTGGGTGGGTAAGCTCCCTGCAGGTGTCCACATGTAGCAAAATGGTTTTGGGTGCATGCAATGCGGAGGCTGAGTGACACCTGCCTGACAGGCTGATGAGTTTTTCTTTCTCTATGAGCTGTTGAGCAGGAAGACTATGGAGATACCCAGCTAGACTGGCTCCATCACGCTCTGCTGCAGCTGCTGCCAGATGGTCTCCAGCTGGTTCATGCCAGCTCCAAATCACAGTGTTAGCATGGTTTGGTGATTCTGCATGCTCAGTAATGAGAGCCCATATGGCATGTGGTGAGGTGACTGGCAGGTTTTTGCTGCTGCGATATCCGGCCTCCCTCCTGCCAGAGTGTGCAGACTTGCAGTTCATAGACTGTGGTGTGGACATATGGTGGCTTTGGAGGCAGGACCAGATAAACATCCTCATCCCTGGAATGAATGTTGAAAGCCTCACAAGAGATGGTTTGTGGTTTAGCGAGGAGGTAGAAATAATAGTGCACATGTGCTGGCTGTTTCTGAGATATGCTGTGATGGAGTGGGAAGGAACAGCAGCCTGGAGCATGTCTGGAGTGTGTTCCCTGGCCATGCTGAAGCTGTGGGGTTGTGGTCTCCTTAGAAAAGTTGTGGTAAGTAGGGCTCCTTTGTATTGCTGAAGGGTCCCTTCAACAGCTTGAGGAGACATGGGCCCATGTTAGTATTGAGGTTGTAGATACAGTCTAACACTTGCAGATAGATGTTGGCAGTGTGGGCTGTAGACAGAGTCTAATGGAGACTGACACTTTAAGTCCTCTCTTGTAAACCGTAGTAGATGAAAAGCAAGAGCCTGGTCCTTGCAATATTGTCTCTTTGCCCCTACAGTTTTCCACTTTCATTGGAGAAAAAGCCTATGATTTCTCTGTTCATGTAAGGTTGATACCACAGTACCAACCATATTAGTAGTTTAAAAAAGGGAGAGATAGCAGGATTTAGGCATTATTGCAGGGGGAAAGCAGCATTTAGGGCTATATGGGGACAAAGCTGATCTGCTGGAGCTTTCTCAGGTAAAGATACACCCTCAGCTGAGGTCACAGTTACATAAACAAATGCTGCTAGACAAAAGTATTTGTCCTTGAACTTGCCAACTGTCCCATATCATTGCCCTTTTGTCATATCAGCTTTATGGTTGGTCTGGTTATGTATAGCATCTCAGACCTAAAATCAGAGGAAGAGACAGACTTGATATTTGACTGTCTGCCTCTAAATAAGTTTCATGCTTGTGCCATTATATATGCAATGTCACTGAAGACTAAGCACTTGAGTACTTTATAGAAGAGTCAGACTTGTCTATTTATCAGAGTTTGTGCCTTAAAATCCTTGCAGTTTGTCCTAGATACAAAGTCTAAACAAGATCACAGTCCATTTCATAAACTGTTTGTAAACATCCTTGATTGGTTTGTTCATCTGAGCCTTCAAGTTTATCTACCTGTAAATTCTCTTTAAATAAGTGAAATAATTTTAAATTATTGGGATCTGCGTATGTGTTTTTCCAACTGTTGTTCAACTTTTAATGTTTAAATATAGAGTGGAAAGGATGCAGTGTTTTGTACTGCCCCATTGAGTGAACAGATGTAATGGACAGTTTATATACATGCTGTGGAGAGGAAAGTAGAACTGCTTCTCGTCCCTGGCAGAGCAATTCCAGGGTTGTCAGCTCTGGGAGGCCACAGGTATACTACAGCTGGAATGCATGCATCATCCCCAAGATGCATTCTTTCCTCTCCCAACTTTTTTTAAGCCTTGTCATTTGTTATTCATGCTGGATTTCAGTCTTTGTCAGAGCAGATGAAAATGCTGCTCAGCACACATTTAATTTCCCTCTTGGAGACTGAACTATTTTAAGCCGTGGAAGTTTCATCCCTTCTGCTTTTCCACAAGAAAAATATGTATAGCCCAGTTTCATCCTTTGGGCTCCCTGTCACAGCAAGCATTAAAACCCATAGCAATGCCATACCGTTTGAATTAATGTACTATTATGTGACTCATTATTCACTGGCATAAATAAAAGGGAGTGTCTTCTACATGATCCATTAGGAATTTCAGGTATAAAAAAAAGTTGGCTTTTTCTACCATGGATAGCTTTTCTTTTTCTAGTTGAATTTTTTTTTCCTCTAATCTAAACAGAAATGCATTTCTGAGTTGCAGTACCATTCAGTCTTCTGAAGGTGGCTTTTTTTCTTTCTGTAATGTAACACGATGACAATGATGTTGTCAGGAATGATTTCCAAAAGAGATGGGTGGTCTGAGAATGCTTGCAGAGTATGAAGGGCCTTGCAGCACTGTGTGATGGGTGTCATCCAAACATACCTCTCTGTGTTTAGGCTCACATCACGAGCAAAGAGCATGCTCTTGCACATTAGACAAGGGCCACCAAGTCATCAGACTGTAGCCCAGTTCTGTATGGATGGGATGTCTTCCTTATTACAAGTGACAAAAGCATCCCAACTATGGTTCACAGAATCCATCCAAAGATTTCCTTCCGCTAATGAGTGGTGATCCTGATAGTAAGAACACAGGGCTGCCACTGCCATTAGAGCTGCCACTTCTGGCTGGCAATGAATCTGCTGGACCTCTGAGAACAGGTATGGTTACCAAAAGTCCACTAGGCTGATGTGATGTCTTTTGGGATACTTTGGAGGGCTGGGTCCAACTTCTGGCCTATGCTAGAGAAAGCTGCTTGTGCTTGCAGGTAAGTTATGTTTTGTCTTAACTGCTTGACAAGAATTACTAGAACTGAGGTTTACCTTCCCACAAATTAGCTAGTTGTTAGAGCCAAGCTTGGTTATACTAAAAAGAAAATAATGTACCTTACCCCATCTTGTAAGATTGTTCTTGCAAACAACTTTTTAGTAAGATGCTGTTCATGACCAGGATCTTCCACATGGTGACTATATATGAAAGAGTAAAAAAAAGGCAAAGTAAAATGAGCTGGGGACTGTATTGCCTATGAGCTGGGAGAGAAGATTATAATTCATAAAATCAGAAAGGGTGTGGTTTGAATCTGAATCTGAAAAAGCTGAATCTGCACTGATTTTGACCAAGTCCTGCAATGCAAGAATTTGGTAGCAGTAAAATTCGTGAAACATCAGTTTAAAATGAGAAAAACATTTGTGGGTAGGTATCGACAGCCTGGGACTTTCTGCCTAACAAGGCAGCAAAAGCAGGTGGCATCAGCAGGGTCAGAAAGAGGCTAGTTAAATTCACAGGCAGTTTATGTGAATATTAAAATTACATGCTAAGGACATACCTTTAAATATCCCCAATCCAATAATTGTTGGTATTCAGAGAATATAGAAGCACGGATTCATCATAAGGCACTTGAACTGTCTTTAAATAATAAAGGCTGTTGCTACTATTGAAAACAATATAGTCTGGATGAATCATTTATCTGACCCTACAGAATGCTGGTTATGTTTGTTTCTGCTGGGTACTATTTTGAAATCTTTCTGTGTTGGATTTTTTAGTTTTTATAGAGATGGGGTATCTCTATTCTATAACCTTCTTAAATTAATGCACCTTATCTCAGTGTTTCCATACAGATGTACAAAACTATATAAACTTTCTATCAAGTTTTGAAAATTCTTTACAAATCAATTTCCTACACTTTAATTGTTTCTTTTTCCTTTCCCAGCAAGTCATTGAGTGGCTTGTGTAGAACGGCTGATTTCTCTTCTGAATCCTCCAGACACAACTGAGTAACTCCATGGAGTTACTCAGGGAAGGGAAACTAAAACCCAGCAGCTATTTCTGCTATTGCTACCAAATGTGACAAAGCAATACTTGCAGACATTCAGAAAATTTTGGGATATTTCAAATAGCTGGAAGGACCCAGTATCTTTGAAATATTTTCACATATATCCATTTTCTGAGGCATTTTCTGTACTGAAACCTGCTCAGTAAAGCCCTGTTCCTGTACAGTGGGTAGGTGGCTTGGGAGAGTGAAGCAGAGGCTTTGTAGAAGCTCAGCTCAGGAGATGAGAAGACCATTTTCAAGTATATAGAAGAAAACCCCTCAGAACCCTACATTACTGAAGGCTGTACATTTATTCTCTGCTTGCAGCAGTAACAAGGTGGGCAGACAAGCTAATCCAAGTCTGCTTAAGGCAGGAGCTGGGGGGAAGACAATTGAGGGAATCCCCATGAAACTGATTTATCTTTATTTCCAACACAGTTTGAGAACTGGAGCCTGGCGTGGCATTAGCTCAGTCTTTGGGGTTCAAAAGCAACAAAGCTTAGAGTTGGGTCTGATATTTTGTTGTTGTTTTTGTCAGAAGGGAAGCATTTGCCCTGGGTAGGAGGACTCTGACTGTTCTTTTCTTCAGCTTGCTGACTCAGGTCTCAAGAGTTTCTAAGCCATCACTCTCTTCTTAAGAGAGCTTAGCTCAGCTTTTGCCTGGAGCTCTGCTGTAAAGAAAGACCTTTTTATAGACCACTGCCATAAGTGGAGGGAGGGAGTGAGGAAGGCAGGCAGGTAAATTCATGCTGACCGTAGCCGTATCTTTTTAATTAACTTGTTGAAAGGATTTACAAGGCTTCTTTTGCTCTATTCATACTGCAGATTCTGCACAAAAAAAAAAAAAAAAAAAGAAAAACACCAAAAACAAAACAAAACAAAACAAAACAAAAACCAACAAACAAAAAAAAAAAAAAAAAAAAAAAAACCACCACACATAATGAGAGGTGACTTCTTTTGCTTGACTAATTAAATATTGTCCAAAATAAATTACCTGTCACACTGCATATAGTAAGAATAGTTTCAGTCTTGTGATGGAGAGACAGAACCACAACTGACTGCTGCCTGAGAGATGTTCCAGGAAACACTGGTTCCAGGGATTTTTAGTTCTGCATTTTAGGGTGGCCTAGCTACTGATTTATTTTGTTCAGTTAGTGAGACTTAAACAGCAACTTGCATTATTTTGCTTGTGATTTGGATGCAACATTAGAAAGACATTTGCTCTAGAAAGTATATTAATAGGTGAATTAAATAATGAATAAATAATTAAGTGAAATTTAAAATCATTCACAGTTTACCCTTATCTCAACATTGATCACTCCATGTCTGACCTGAAAAAAAAATCCTTATAGGCATTGCATTCTTACTTGGTTTTTGCTTTTAATTCTAAAGCAGCATTTATTAAAAAAAAAAATCTATTTCTCCCTCACAAATGTTACCTTTCAGTTTATTGGCCACTTATTTTAATAAACATAAAGATAAGAAGAACACAGCCAAGGTAGGGGTAAGATTGAGAAGAAAGTATCACTGAGATACAGTCATTATCTCAGCATAGATACCAACCACAGAGCGACTCCCCACATACTTTCTCTTTTGCTGTTGTTGGCTTCAGACCTTGCTTCATTTAAATTGCACCTGGCACACTTAGTACATGTAGGTTGCAGACATTCCTGTTTCCTGTAGAGAAGCACAAGTTTGAAAAGTGCTTGCCACTCTAGCTGAGCAGGAGGGATTCCCACTGCCAATTTCTTATTACAGCTAGAGAAATTACTATCTGTGTTTTCAGATTGGTTTTGCATATATCTTCTCTCTTGTTTGCAAATTATATCAGTGTCTTGCAGAATGAAACGGGGCAAGTTCTACTGCCAGGATGACCCACATGTGAGAGCAAAGTCTCAGGTAGAAGTCTTGTTGCACTGATGTATAGCAGGAATGGAGCAGTACCAGTTCTTCTTGAGTATTGCATCTCATGGGTCAACTTGCTCTGTCAAACCCTCCTACCCTAGACCTATTTAATCACCACTTTGCACTTGCTGGATAGGATTGCAGAGCTAGTTTTTCTCCTGCAACCATTCCCTGACTACATCCATCTGAACAATTGGGAGCCCGTACCTTTGAATCCTTCACAGTTCTGACCTACAGAACTCCCACTTTTAATCCAGATCTTAAACAACAGAATTGTATTCTCTGAACCACATTCACTCTGTGAGTGGTTCAAAATATGGTCCTGATCTGGAGCTTTTTTGGAGTGGTTGATGTGACTGTTTGCTCTTAAGTATCTGTGTGTGCCATGAGAAAAAAGAAGTTACATATGCATCTATTTAGCCTAAAGCCTCCTTGCCTGGGAAGCCAGAATCTGTTTCCTTGAATCCCACAAACCAGTGTGTGCCCATCACTATTTCCACATGTGACCTCAGCCCTGGACAGGAGGACTTTCAGGATTGTTTTTCTGGGTTAAGAGCTGAGTTAAATTTCTCTTCTAATTACTGTGTTACCAACATGCTGTTCTACAGCTGCTCTTAGACCAAACCTCAACCATTTTCTACCTTAAATGTCTCCTGCAAACATCAGACTGAAGTGCGAGTCTGGATCTTCTGCAAGGTCTGTGCCTCTAGAGGCTTCTGCATTTCTGCATTTCTGCTGTATGGATGCCAGAACTGATCTGTATGTACTCAGATACTTCTGGTGCTGAAACACCAGAGTAGGTGTCAGTGACCTAGCAAGACACAGCACAGAAGAGGAGCAAGGTTCTTTTCCCTTGTGACTAGGACAGGATTAGGACATAGGCTTTATGTTCTGCCTAAAAAATCACCATTCTGGAAAAACCTGTAAAAGCTGAGGTGTCATGAATGTTTGTAGAAACTGAGGATCATGTGTGTTTAAGGTTTTTGCTATTGAACCTCAGGGCAGAAGAGAGTTTGAATATCTAATGCAAAACACTTTTAACAACTGCTTCATTGAGCAATAACTCTTCATACAGCTAGTCTCTGCTTGTTTTGCATTTGCCCTAGGATCTGTAAATCACAGTATTCACAGGCACGCATGGGTTGAGCATGTAAAAACACATAGGCAAAGAGTTGAAGACATAGGAATGGAATATACAAGCTCCTCTACTAATTTTCTTGTGTAAGATGTCTCTGCTGGAGAATATGCTTTGCTGTAGAGGAGATTAAGTTTTCTTCCTCTCTGTATTCTAGCTGGTCTCTGGTATTTTGCTGCGCCTCGCCCACATGAGAGACTTGTGTCCAAATGCAGCTTCTGGGCAGTGTGCTACTGGGGAATCACATGTGGCACCATTCTAAAAATGATCCATGTATGTGTTGATGCAATTTCAGGAATTCGGTTCCCCATGGATGGCTCAAAGCACATTTTAACAAAATTCCCTTCTTCCCTGAGTTTGCTGAGCTAGATCAGATTTTTTTCTGTATTTGAAGGGCTGTTTAACAGGCAGATTTTCAATTCTTGCTACATTTAATATAAAACAAACAAAAAACAAAACAAAACAAACGTAAACCACCCTACCTGTCCTGGTTCAGGGCAAATTTGGGAGAGAACCCCCAAAGGGGTTCCTATAGAAGGCAGATTCAATTGAGCCCCCCCCCCAACCGGTTCAGGAAAAAATACTTCCTTGGAGAAAAGTGGAAAAAACTTTCCACTTCTTGTTTATTAAACAAGCAAACCTAAACAATATTAAACAATGAAACCTCTTGCCGCTTTAAAAGAGAGACAAACTCAGAAAAATCCCCCCCTGCCCGGGCTGCAGCTCAGCTCACTCAGTCTCTGATCAGTCCCTCTGGTGCTGGAAATGTTGCGGCCCAGGCCCAGCCCAGTGGGCCACAGGTGCAAGCTGCTGCTGCTCTTCTGGGTGTTCAGTCCTGAGCAGGTTTAAACAGGTCCAAAGAAAAGGAAAAGCCACAGTCCAGGGAACTTCTTTGCCTCAGCTAGCTAAAAGTAACTAAAAGCAAAGGAGAGCTCTGTCTTGCTGTCTGTCCGTCTGCAGACAACACAGTCCAGTAGCAGGAATGTGGAGGAGTGAGTGCAGTTTCTGAAAACAAACTCCGTGCTTCTTCTGCCTCCCTTCACTCCTGGAACAAGTCTTAAAGGTGCAAAACTTATTATTCAGCATAAACAGAACAGACGATTGGGGATAAAAGCATCATATAGTCAACCTAGAACACTACCATACCAAAAAATACAGGAATCAATTATTTCACTTAGCTAACAAATTATTAGATTCTATGTTTTCCTTTCTTTTTTAAATTTTCTTCTATCTGTTGGACTGAATTTGCTTCCTGAATTATTTTATTAATCCTCACTTAAGCTCAGAAGCAGCAAGTGAGTTTGGTTCAGGTACTTAAGCCTGCATAGCTTTAAAATTGGCAGAAGCATACTCACAAGGCAGTTTGTACTAGGTCAATTTCGTCTCTTCAAACCACAACAAAATGGAGATCTCAGGCCTTCAGTGGATTTTCAGCACTATTTTTATTAACTTTTTGTCAATTCTCACCTCAATTACCTTTGTTTCTTGCTATGAGGAAGCTCACCTCATTTGTGCCTGTGAATGGTGATTATAACAGATTTTACTTTTAAACCCATGATGAGGCACACCACAGTTGGGCCTCATTTTCGTGGTTGACTCACTCATATTTGGGACTGTACTGCACCTAAAGGGGACATGTCCTTCCCCCAGGATCCCCTCCCACCCATCTGTCCATACCCATCCCTGGATGCATGCTGTGCTCTCAGGTCTCCCCTTGTACAATGTATATAATGAAAGCAGGGAAGCAAACCTGTTGTTACAGTGCTACTGAGACAGCACAGAGCTATGCTGAACAAATTAGAAGTGGGTGAATAAATTCAGTTTTCTTTACCCTTGGTTACAATGATAGAGATAGATACCTTGCTATGTGCAGCCTGCCCTGAGACAGTGGCTGTCCTGAGCTTCAGAACACATCCTGAACTTCACATGGAGGCTGACGATAATTTTTCAGTAAGCATTCACTGGGACTCAGTAAAAATTGCCTGTCTTCAGTTTAAAGCATAACTTTATATCCTTATAGCAAGCAGAGATGGGAGTGATGCTTTAAAATCTCTCTGTTTGAAAGGAAGTAGTTAATATTTTCCTAAAAGTTCACAGATTTAAAACTTCTACAAACTCTGCCAGCAACATGTTCTTTGGGGTTTTTTAGTTTTTTTTGGTTTTTTTTTTTTTTTTTTTTTTTTGTTGTTGTTGTTTTTTTTTTTTTGTTTTGTTTTTGGTTTTGTTTTGTTGGGTGGTTTTTTGTTTTTGTTTTTTTTGTTGTTGTTGTTTGTTGTTGTTTTTGTTTTGCCATGTTTCATTGTTTCAGAAATTTTATAATTATCATTAGGCCTAGATTCTTGTGGTGGGCCTCTATGCATCATGGCCTGTCTTGGATTCCTGCCTTATATTGCTGTTCATAGCCTTTCACTTATACAATCTTTATAGCAGCTTCATGCTCTGCCCTCCACTGAACAAGAGATGGTAAACATCAGTGTATAAGCCAGAGCTAGAGGAGGAGAAATTGCAATGCTGCTCTTTCTGCATTCTTGGAAACTTTATATCAGGATTGTGCTAAAAATTAAGGTATTTGTGTTCTTGAAGGAGAAAGCAAAGCTGTATTAGCTTGTATGATTGAGTTCTGTCAGATTTTAGACAGCCAGCTTCTCAATCAGTCAATGTATCTCTGACAAATTCACGTGGTGCCTGCCCTCATTAATTTCTTGATTTTCTTTTACATTGCTAATCTGCTTAGCTTTTAAATACTTTCCTGCACGTAGTGTCAAAGCTAAATCAAATATAATTGGAAAAATGTGACTAGTTTCTTGAGGAGTTGTCAGCCCAAGTCAGATGGGGGTCAGCAAAGCAGCATGTTCTTCATATGCCTAAGCTCCATCTATCTGAGTCAACAAAATAAAATGCTGTTTGGACTGTAGAAAACTCAAAGCAGACTCAGGAAGAGGCATCTCTGCAGCCCCAGATGAGTCAGATCTTCTGCCCTGAAGATGAGAGTTGTGATCAGGCTGCCCCCTGCACTGAAGATGGGCAGGGAAGAAGGACCTGAGCCCTACTGCAGAGCCAACAATTCTGGCTTTGCCGAGCCAGTCAGCAAACCACAGAACTGCTGCTGGTTTGGCTTCTGCCTCTCATTTGGCTTCATCTCAGCAGCCACCCACCCAAAAGGACAGTGCCCTTTTTCTGTACCTGCAGCCTGAGCTTTAGGCAAATGCTGCTTATTGGTTCAATCTCCCATGTGTGGGTTGGAAGAAAACACAACACCCAGCGAACCCGTTGCTGCTGGAACTTGCAGTGGAGAGGTCTTGTAGTCAGATGAGCATCATTCCTGACACTGTCGGTGCCACCCTGCTGGTTTCCATACAGTAGCTGTTGGTATCTAGGTTTGTCAGGCAGAGATGCCTGATCTGGCTGCATCTGAGGTTCTACCCTCACCTCCCCAGGGGGACATCTGAGCTCAGAAATTGCTCACTGGTACAGTGCTTCTGTAGGTGCTCTTCACCTAAAAAATCCTCTAACCCTGCCTTCGTAAGATGTTGGGTAATCTAAAACTTTATACACGTGCCTGCAAATGAGGAATCGGTGGTGGTACAGGGGAGTTTAGAGACCAGCTGCAAAAAAGTTGAAGACAGGCCAGAAAAACCAAGGCCAGTTGCAGATTCAGCTAGTTACATCTTCACTGATGACAGATCCAGAGGTTGTCAGAGAACCATGGTTCAGCTTCAGTCACTTGGACACCCTTGGGGTTTGTGATAGCTAGGACGCTGTTTTAAGAGGAGCATGCTGAGGGCTGAAGTTTGTATTGAAGATGAGACTTTAAACAGTCAGAAATGCGTACTGCTTAATGTACCTAACTTCTTAAAACAACATGTTTTTAACTGCTTTTTACTTGTTTGTTCCAGGTTGCATGTCTGGTTGGACTTGATGCATGGCATTTGCATGACACCAAACAGCCTAGCTGTGGATGTGTCACTGAGCAAACATGGCCTACCCAGCAAATACTAACGGCAGTGCTACAGGTAACTGAACAGAACGCTTTCTCCCTTTGGATTATTAATTAAAAGAATTCTTACATTGTGAGAGCAGGAAAATGAAGTAATGGCAGTTTAAATACTGAAAAACAGTTTCCTGGTAGATCAGAGACCATCTGTTCTGCCTCCCCCCACCCCCATCCCTCACCCCAATAATCTTTTATATATTATATTGTGCAAAGTAGTTTGGGAAGACTTAAGGGCTGGCACTCCTTCATTCAGCATGCAGTGTCCTCTGCTCTCAAGGACCTACAGGGACTTACTCTAGACTCTGGGAGGCCTAGGGCTTTTCTGCAGAATCATGTGGCTATTACACTGAGTCTGTAATAATTTGTGAGATTAACCCGCTCTTAATGCATCAAATACCCAGCCCTTCCTGGTTACCCTTACTGGTCAGTCTAATTTTTGTTGCTTGCTTCTACACAAATCTTAAAAACATTTCTCAATAATATCCTGAAGAGGTGTTCACTTATTTGTTATTTTTAAGGAGTTCCTGAACTATCTGTTTTGGTTGTGTGATGATATGGATTGCTTGGCATGTTCAAAGGTTGCTGAGGAGGGCTGGCAGGTCAGGAGGGGACAGAAATTGCAGAACAACTGATAACAGCACAGCAGCAGCAGTGTTCCTCCTGTGGTTATGTCAATATTTTCCTCTTCTGATCACTGCACAAACATAGTTTTAGCCCACTAAAGCTGAGGCTGTCACAGTAGGATTACACAGAAAACGTCAAGTGCATGGCAGGAGCTTGTGAGTTACTCACTGTGCTCACTGTAGAATTATTCTAATTAGAGCATGGGATTAAAACATTTTGTGTGCAGGATATTAGAAATATGGAGTGCCACTATGTGCAGTTTATGCAAAACAAGAAGTCTTTTTTAAAGGCTAGTGAAAGTTGAATTAAGTCTTTGGAATTACTATTATCTGTTGATGATTTAAGGTTAAATTTACCAATGTAAATCTTGGTTAAATCTTGAGACTGCTGAAATAAGATATTTCTATTCCCTTCCCCCACACCCTTTTTATATAATTAGATTTATATCTTTAAGATAGAAACCATATCCTTTTGTAACCTTCAGTAATCCTTTTGAGAAGATGGACTGCAAAACCTCTGGTGTTTGACTTAACTGTAGCTGTTTGCTGCCTAAACCCCCATGCAACTTGACTTTTATTTGTAATATGCCTTTAACTTAAGTCATGCAGAAAAATTTCCTCTGCTTACAAGGAAAGAAAAATTGTGCATGGAGTGTTACTGATTGCTTTACTAATCTTTTTTCTCCCTGCAGTAGAATTTCTATTGAAAAAGTTGGTGGGCTGATATGTAAGTCTAAAAGAAGCTAAATGCTTGTACTATTATTGCAAGATGAAGTTTTAGTTTCAGGATTTTTTTGCAAACAAAGAAGGCTTCTTGCAGTATAAAGCTCTTTGTTCCCTTCTTGCAAGATAAAGCTGTTTGTTCCCTTCTTGCAGGATAAATCTGTTTGTTCCCTTATTCATAAAAAGATGCTGTAATAAATTACAAGTATTTAATTCAGAACTAAATTGGACAACATTTTGCAGATACTGTCAGGACTTGTTGGCTTTGCAAACCCTTGAGGCCGGTGTTCTAACATGCAGCTATGTGCGCCCGTTTCTCCAAATCCTCAGCAGTTTATAATAGACAAAATATTGGGTGGCAAATACCTATGATTTATTGTGCTGCTGTGCTGCCTGGGAGAGAATGCCTTTGGATGAGCAGGAACTGATCTGGGCGTTGGAGGTATTGAAGCAAGTTTCTTAATTGCAAGGAGTGCTACGAGTGGAAAGACAAACTTCAGGGGTGGTGTTTTCTGCGCCCTCTGAATCAATCAGCAGCAGGAAAAAGAACTAGAAAGACTTGTTAGGGACTACTAAGCTGCATTTACGTTACTTGAATATTTTGGCAAGTCTGACCACGTGTTCAGCTTTATTCAAGTATGAAGTGACTAAGAAGCAAGCAGTGGTTTGCTTTGGTTAACTCGAGAATGTGAGTACTTGCACTATCAAATAATTATGCCTATGTGCCATTTCGGTAATTTTTTTTCAGTGTACAAGCCTATATGAACTACTGCTGCTGCAGATGAAATCTGTAGAGGAATGCTTGAATTTGGAACTTGTTTCCAGGAAAGGATCTAGCTATTTCGCATTTGTATAGAGATTTTTTTTTAAAGGGATATTTATGGGAAGTAGATTTGCTGTAAATATTTTAGTGACTGTGTGTAGGAGATAAACTACAAAGCAAATGATGACTTTATCATGAAAGTACCTATCATAAGTTTCTCCGTCTCTTGCCTATCTCAGTAAAGACATTAACCTTAAATGTGGTGAATAAATGACAGTCTGTGATTTATGCTTCAGTACTGTTTGTCAATAGTTTTGTTTGCTGCTGACTTCAAAATTTTATCACTCTGTTCAGTTTCATTGCACGGAGGTCCTGTAGTGAACTGTATTTCTTTGGGCTGCAAGCTTATTTGTTGTTTATTATCCAATTTGGGAGTTTTTTTGACTTCTTACTGATTTTAGACTAGGCTGTCAAAGCTGTGCTGTCTGCTCAGAAAAGTGCTGAATAAATTGGTGCTTGCAGAAAAATTTACTATATTTTATGAGGAAATACCATCAGTCTGTGGGAAGATATTGGGATTCTGCAGTTGGTTTGGTACATGATACAAATTAATTTCTCTTTGCATAGTACAAGAAAAAAATAAATGAAGTGATTGTTTCTCTAAATAGTATTAGTGTCTCCATTAACTGCTGGGTGAAACTTCCAGTAATTGTTAGCTTCTGTGCTTGCTAGGACTAATGCATAATTCATCTATTTAATGAGGCTTTGCTAACATTTCTGTAGTGATATGTGTAGAAATGTCTTCCAGTCAGCTATGAAAAGCACAGTGCACGAGCAGAAAACTTACAGGGCAGTTTGGAAATAGCTCTGGATGGATTTTCATTCCATTCACTAACAATGTCTTTGTGAAAACTTTCTTTTCAAAACACATGTTCTGAAAGGCACTGCATGGAATAAACTTCCAGTCTAATTCTGTTTATTCTGATGTGGAAAACAAGGAAGCAGCAAAATAAACATAGGAGACTGATTTAGAAAAGATAAAGGATTAAAAACTGGTTTTGTCACAAACCATAATAAAAAACATGTTTTATTTGACTTCCCTAAGCACCTCATTCTCTATATCCAGAGACTGGAGAATTGTTAGTCGTTCCTTAACAGACATAAAAAAGCATTTCCAATTTTCTTGAGTAGGGTGAGCTGCAGGGGTCAGTATAGCAAGGCTGTTGCACAAACCCTTTCTTTACTTTTGCTGTAAAGCAAATGCATATTATTTTCTGTACACAGCATCAGAGATTTCCCTGCTCTTTTCTGTTTCCTCCCTTTTGTCTCTGCCTTCTCCTCAGTCTAGTGTATGGATTTATGTTTCTGTGCCTTCCCATTCCATTTTTAACATGCTTCTCTACATACAGAAGCACAGCACCCTGCACACTTTCATTTGAAGTGTTTACCTGCATGTTTAACTCTGCTCCATGCTTTAGATTCCTGCACAATTCTTAAGGCAGTGGCATTGTAGCACGGAACATCATTTTTACTGTTAGTCTCCTTGTACCTGCAAAGCAAGGAACTGCTGCTGTGGTAGCCAGTCTGCAGTTGTCGAGTGTCTTTGCTCCCAGCGTACTCTTTTCACTCGCAGCTGATCTGGGCATCCACCTCCATTCCTTGCAGCAAGCCAGGGCTGTGGGACCACAGGTGGTTGATGAGAGAGATGGAAATCATATCTGGACAGCTGTTTCCTCTGCAGCAGGCTGGCATCCTCTAGTTATTTTATATGTGCACAGTTACACTGGAGCACTCTGTGGGCTTCTGATCAGATTTTCTTTGTATCTGAGCAGTTTTCTTAGCTCCTACGTGAAGTTATAACTATACACCAGTTAGTCAGAGAATGAGGCCATTACAAAAAGCTGCTGCCTGAATTAATGTTGTTTGAGAATCTAACGTCAGCATGACTCAAAGACCAAATGTTTAATAAATGTGTTTTCCATCTGCTGGTATATAAATGCTTAAGCAACTGTTGAAAAGTATTATGAAAACCCCAGTTAACTTATTAACCCTTTTATTGAGGCCAGTAAATAGAACATTTACTTAAGAGCAAATGTTTTTATCACACACATCCTCTGCATTGATTTGTAACAACTCTTACCAAAGATTTGAAGATACACTTTTCTTTCAGTTACTGTATTATTTGACTTACAGTCTCTCCTTTGATTCCATTTTCCTCATTAATTTTAGGTAATATGCACAGAATTTTGCATTATTTCTAGCCTCATGATGTAAATATAGTCTAGGCAGAAAGTGTACACCAGAACATTACCACCGTTACTAACTTTAGCAGAATATCCACCATTCTTCATTACAGATCATCCATCTGGGAACTTACAGACCTAAATGAGTTAGCAGTTAAAAGTGTTTTATTGCCAGTTAGTCGTCCATCCGCTGGAGCCTTTGCTCCTGCCCCGGGAGCCCAGCTGCCAGTTGCTCTCACTGCTTCCTGCATGGTGGCTGTCACTGTGGCATGGCTGCAGTTCTACTGACACACCAAGCTCTGCACTCAGCAGCCTCTGAGTTTACTTTGTTTAGCAGATGCAAGTGACCAGGATTCAGGAGAGTTTGTCTTTTTACCTAATCAGTCATGCAAGGAAAATTTGTTTGAATTGGGACTGTGTGATGACAGACTATTTAAACCTGTTCCTCCCCTACCATGCTCCCTGCTCCAAACCTGTTTTCAATAATTTTCAGAATTAATGGAGATGGGTGTATGCCCAAGTGTGTGTTTTAGTACCTGGTGAAAGCCTCTTGCCATCAAGAGAGCCTGCTCTGTTGGCCTGCAGTCTTGAGCTTTCAGGATGGGCAGATAGCTGTCACTGGGATCCAGCTCCTGCCTCACCCACAAGTGATCCTGTGAGTCACTCTGGTGGAGCCCAGTATTTAAAAACAAGCTAGGGTGGGACCCTGAAATCTATGGGGAGAAGGGTGAGTGAGGCTCCAGTGATTTCATGTAATCTCTATCACAAATCATATCAAAATTTTCATCAGTATGCTGTAGTACATTCACTGATGCCAGATCTGCCTTAAGGACAGATGGCTGAAGCTGAAGCACATGATCTCACAGTGAATGCTATCTTTTTACTTTAATTAATAATTGCTTCTGCAACTGCTAGTTGATGACTGTACTCCAAGGATGCATTTGCCTCTGCAGCAGAATGCTTAAAAATTCACTGACTTACATTTGCCCAACTTAAAGGCCTTTATGAGAATGCAGAGGGCCAGGGACCACACATCTTTTACTCAGGACTTGTTGTCCAAAGAATGTGCTACAGGTCTGATTTTGGATGCTAGTGGAAAAGCAGGGATCAGGAAGAAGTTAGAAAGAATAAGTTAAATACAGTGTCATTGGAAGTTTGGTGACATAGGAGTCTGCTCTGGATAGCCCAGTCCTTAGAAATGGAAATCGCATGTGGTGGGAAAGAGATGGTCCAAGATACAAAACAATGACATGCACATGCTGATGCTCTGCAGGAGGACAAAGTTGCCTTGAAAAAAGTGAAACATTTAATTGATCTGTCTTTTGTCAGAGATTACTGCATCTGTGTCTTGTTCTGGATTACCTTCTGCAGCTGCCCAGATTCTTACATCTCACCTAGGCAGAGGACTGTGTTCATTCTCTCTGACGAAATGAACATGGAGCAATGCAGGCTTTCCTTCTCTGCGCTATTGTGATGCGCTTGTGTGGCAGCACCTGGACGTTCTCATATGACCTGCTGCTGCTCCCAGAAACAGGACAGGCACATGTCACAGGAAAAACACCAAGAATAAACTTTTTCCAGACTTGAAAAATTATTCTCTCTTCATTGTCTGCCTTTCCCCACTTACAAGACACACAACTCAGTAAATTTTTCCCCAAACTATTCTACAGTATTCCTCACTTCCCAGATTCTTCTGCAGAAAGCAGTTAATGAATAATGCATATGAATCTCCTCCCTGTGGGAAGGGAAGATATTTTATTCCCTTTAAAAGAATATGGTTCCTCAGGAAAATTACTTGGATGGAAATAGCCTGATGATAGTTGCTTGTCCTTCTGTTTGTAAACATGTGAGTGCCTGCATTTAGACATGTTCCTTACAAAAGGGTTACTACTGGAGCAGAAGTCCTTGAGAAGCTTCTTGTAGTGGCCACCTCTCTCCTCCCCCTCTTCTGAGCCATTTGTAAAGCTTTGTATTAGAGATGACAGAAGAGCAGCCCTTCCTGTATCATGTTCTCAGAGCACTTTTAGGGGCTGACTTCCCACATTGGCATTGCTGCTGTATCTCCATTTCCTTCCTCTGGTAACATGACTCCCCTTGGTAGCAGAGTACTGTTCTTGCCAGGATGTCCCAGTGTAACCAGCTCTGAGCTTTGGGACAGCAGCATGCTTGTGTCCATCCTCCTCTTTTTATTTCTGCCATTCTCTCCTCTGATTTCATCCAGAAATTACACTTACCACATTGGCAGAAAGCAGTGGTTGACCTCTGCTGTGGGATATAGGTTGGGGTGTCTGGGGAGAATTAGCAGGTGAACCAGGTCCAAAAAGGGCTCTCCTGCTCCCTATCTTTCTAAAACTATTTAGAGCATAATCTGTCTCAAAACTATTTAGACCATATTCTGTCTCTTGAGAATTTTCTTCTTCTGACTCTTCACACAGACTTTGACAAAACTAAATGCTCAGATGCTTGGAGAGGTAAGTGAGTGTGCAATCTAATAATACTCTTTCATGTTTTCTGTCTCTCCTTCCCTACCTTTGCAAAACCTTCTTACCTGTAGAAGTAGGTAATGTGACCCTTACCCCTTCTCACAGTCCATCCCTTTATTTTGCCCAATGTCTCCTCCCTAGTTATCTTGCACTGTCATTAATGTTTTATGTAACTTTATGTAACTGTTTCCTCTTTTTAAAATTAATGTATTCCTGTATCTTTTCCCTTTATAACAGTATGTTGATTTCCTTCAACATATAAGGGCCTGTCCGTGATATTTTTGCCCTTCTGTATTTGTTTGAAAGTTCAGGGGGGCAGGGGGGAAAACAGGGGACACTGACTTTAATATCTGGCTTTGAAGGTTTGGTCAGATTAGGATGAGGATCAAATAACCTGATAATTGGGAGCAGACTGTACTCCCTATATAAACCAGACATCCCTTGCCTGGAGTAGTCTCTTGCTGCTGAGGGGCATGTTGGTGTACTCCTAGCCCCTTCCCTACCCTTGCTTCACACAACTAACCTCTCTGCCTGAAGCACTGTCATATGGTTTGCAAATCAAGTAATAGAAAGGAAACACTTGTGCAACTCTGCTGCTGTTACTGGAATTTCAGGTCTAATACCAGCAAATAAGTAAATTTTTAACACTTCACATACACTGCTTCGTAAATCTAAAATGTGCAGCTTTCAAAAAAAACCCAGTACATTGCAAGAAAATAAAGTGAAGTGCATGGCTATGGTTGAAAAAAGTGGACTAATATTTGCATATGATACAAGCATATAGGCAAGATCAGGGCAGTCAGGTTTCAAGGACTTACAAATATCACCAGGGGTTTTTTACTTCAGTAAGTCCATGGCTAAGTCTTTTCTCCCCCTTCCCTCTTCTCCCCTCCCTCCAGTAGAACTGTGATTCTTTAATTTTAGATATATTTTTCCATATCTTAAGTTATAAAGTTAAAAAAAAGGTATTCCTGTCTAGAATCATTCTCATCTCTTCTGCTCCTGTTGTCTGTTTTTCATATGTAGAGACAGATGGCTGTTAAATAGCTTTAAGATTGTCAAGACACAAGTGTGCTTACATGGCTGTGCATCCATTGCATCGCCCTTTAGAGTTTCACCATTCTCCCTCATCATTAGTTATAGTCCTGTTCCCTTCCTCTCTCTCAGACAGAGTGTCTGCCGTCCAGGATGCTTGTCCTTCCCTTTTTGCTCCCTAATACTCAGTGTCTTTTCCCAGTGCTTAGTTTCACCCCAGTTCTCCCCAGGGATGCAAAGGAACTAATCCACGTTTGTACCCTGAAGAGTGTAGACTGATACCCAACCTTGCTCTGCCTCTGCTTCCTCACAACCCATTTTCAGTGCTGTGGAAAATGCAATGTTGACAATATTGAGAAAATTACTTATCTGTCCCTTTACAGAGAAAAACTGTAAGACTACAACTCTGCAAAGATAAATCTGGCTCAGCCACACCATCTCAGCCCACAGGACAAGTCACCACCACAGCAGCAGGAGAGACAGCTCTCTGTGAAACTGTGTGTCACATCTACTCATCCAGTTCAGCTTTACTGTCCGTTATCAATCCTGCTACTGTGTGATGTACTGCATGCACTGTTTATCAGTTATTGGTCACATGGCACATTAACAGGACATGGATTCTTGCCCATGGATCCCATTAGGCAGGTCCTGGTAAACTGACCCGATCTTCTTCTCTGTCAAGGTGACTTGCTTAGTGAATGAGAGAAAGGTTGTGGATGTTTCTGCCTGGACTAAGTAAGGCTTTTGACACTGTTTCCCACAGAATTCTCCTGGAGAAAGAGGCTGCTCATGTCTCAGTGGCTTCACCCACTGCTCACTGGGTAAAAAACCATCTGGATGACCAGGCCTCAAGTTGGAGGATGCTGATGGATGGAGTTACATAAAGCTGGTGGCCGGTCACCAGTGGTGCTCCCTAGGCCTCAGTACTGGGGCCAGTTCTGTTTAAGTTCTTAATGGATTATACGGATGAGGGCATATTAAGGGCACTCTCACGCAGTTCAGAGACAACACCAACTCCAGCAGAACTGTTGATCTGTTGGAGGGCAGAAAGGCTCTGCAGAGGGATCTGACAGACTGGATAAATGGGCCAAGGCCAGTACTGTGAGGTTCATCAAGACAAAGTCCAGGTCCTGCAGTTGTGTCACAACGACCTCAGGCAGTACCACAGTCTGGGGCAGAGTGGCTGCAAAGCTGTCCACAGGTAAAGGAACTGGGGGTGCTAGTGATTGAGGTCAGACGTGAAACTGATCTGCCCAGCCATCTCCTTTCTAGCAGATGCCTCTGGAAGGGCATAAGAAGTAAGCAAACATATTTCTTCCCTTGGTGTAGAGAAACCTGCAACTCAGAGACTTCCCAAGCTGGTGTGGTCCAGGATGTGTTTTAAGGCACAGTGTCAAATATATGTTTTCAGGTGCCTGAACATGAACCAGCAGTGCCCAGGTGGCCAAGAAAGTCAATGACATCCTGGCCTGTACCAGCAATAGTGTGGCCAGCAGGAGCAGGGCAGGGATTGTTCCTCTGTACTCAGTGCTGGTGAGACCACACCTCAAATCCTGTGGTCAGTTCTGCGCCACTCACTCCAAGAAGGACCTTGCAGTGCTGGAGGGAGACCAGAGAAGGGCAATGGAGCTAGAGAAGGGTCTGGAACACAAGTTGTTTAAGGAGCAACTGAGGGAGCTGGGGTTGTTTAGCCTGGAGAAAAGGAGGCTCATGGGTACCTTATCACTCTATACAACTGTCAAAAAGGAGTGTGTAACCAAGTGGGAGTCAGCCTCTTCTCCCAGGGAACAAGTGACAGGATGAGAGCCTCAAGTTGTGCCAGGAAAGGTTGCATAGGAAAAATTTCTTCACCAAAATGGTTGCCAAGCTTGGAACAGGCTTCTCAGGGAAGTGGTGGAAACACAGTCCTTGAAGGTATTTAAAAGATGTGTACATGCAGTGCTTGGGAACAGACCAATGTTCTAGTGGTGAACATGGAAGTTTTGAGTTAATAGTTGATGACCTTAAAGGTCTCTTCCAACCTAAACATTTCTGTGATTCTATGATTCTAAGGAAAAAAAAAAATTCACCAGATATGAAGGCTTGAATTGTCCACTTGCTCCCACAACAAAACTTCTTAGCATAAGCTTTCCCAAGCAATCACATTGGCGTTACTTACCCAAGGACACACAAAATACCAAGTAGTTGAAGTTCATGCTGTGTGATGCCAAACTAGATGGACAATTAACAGTAATATGGGGGGCATTTATCAGTTGCATCTGAAAACATATATTTGATACTGTGACTTAAAACACATCCTGGACCACCCCAGCTTGAGAAGTCTCTGAGTTGCAGGTTTCTCTACACCAAGGGAAGAAGTATGTTTGCTTACTTCTTATGCCCTTCAGAGGCATCTGCTAGAGAAGAGATGGCTGGGCAGATCAGTTTCATGTCTGACCTCAATGGCTAGCAGGTTTTAAATCCTTCTGTGGAAACCAGCTGCCAAATTCTGGAAGGCTGTAAAGAAAAAAACCAAAATAGCATGTGCCCACTCTCTCACAAATTAAAATCTAGAAGACCCCATATCTAATCTGCATCAAAATGCAGCAGCAGTTTTTGGGGATAGGAACATAAACCTGACATGACAGTAGTGGGTATGGACAAGTTCTGTGCTCCCCTGAACTGGATCTCTGTAATCAGGCAGATTATTTCATTCTTTCCAAGCAGAGCCACACCATTGCTGAGGAAATGGTCTGTTGGAAGCATGTGTTTTAAAGAGCTGTGTTTCATCCATTGCCTTTCACAGATCCATTGTGCTCTCTCTGCCTTTTGTTTTCAAAAAGGGTGTGAAATAACCTGCTTTTTAGATAAGAATTTATCAGCTGGATGGCTGCCCATGCATCAAACCTTACCTTCCCTCTGCTTCAGACCAAGTCAGGTTTTCTGGTCGCTGGGGAGCTGTGCTCTGACCTCAGTTTTGTTTCTACTGCAAACAGTAGCTGAATGAGTTTATTTGACATTTTAATGGTCTCAAAGACCAAGAAAATAAATATGTATATGCTTTTTGCCTTTGGGTTTTACTGGTGCTAACCCAGACATGTGCCTCCATATTTGAACTGCTGGACAAAGGCTGATGTGCTGATACACACTATGGGTTATTATATGCACTCATGAGGTCTTTTTCAGCCTGCTGAGTTAACAGAGTTTTGAAGACAGTCCACTCAAGGTGCATGACTTGATGAAGTGCCTGTTCAAATGTCGAGCCCTCAAAACCGCAGAGTAATGATAAACAGATGGAGCATGTGTAGACAGCTGCTAAAATCTGTTCTTCTCTAAACAGGATATCATGCTGTCTTTTTTTAGAAAAATGAAACCATATAATGTTCAGATTTTTTTTTTCTCTGAGCAGAATTCTAACTCTTGAGAAGAATGTTCTGGCCATTCTCTTCTCTTTGCTTCTGTATTCCAAGTTTCACATTTGTTTTCATAACAGAAAACTACATGGCTATTTTAGTGATCTGCCCTGCTGATGGAGCTAGAGATGCCCACCACTAAAATACACTACTGCTTTGCACTGCTTACTCTCACCTGGCTGGTTGAAAGATAGGGCTTAAAAAGCAGCAAGCACGAAGTGGTGGCTGCAGGCCAGGCAGTGTTTCAAGGGCTGAAATTTTGCTTTTTTTCCTGAATTGACAACATGGGTTGAGTGTCAGCTGCCCTAGAGTTAGTTTTTCTGTCTTCTAGCAGAAGCTTCAAACCATGGTTAGGAACTGTTCCTAAATAATATTTTGTGGGGAGCTGCTTTTCATCTTGCATAGGGTAGTTAGAGCACAGACCAAACCAAGTACATTTAAAATTCAATACCTTTGTGGTCCATAGATGAAACAAGATGGTACATAGATGAAACAACCAAAAGCTGATGCCTGGAAGTATTGTATATTACTTTGATTCATATTAAATGCCACTGAAACTATCAAGATATTCAGGAAACACTTTTACTAGAAGTCTGCAATTTTAGCTGAAGGTATTGTGGAGGATTTGGACCTTGCTTCTGCCAATTCAGCAAAAGATCCTACTTCTGTTTGAAGCACAGCTCTTCCAGTTTGCAATGAACTTGGAAATTGTTTTGAGAATTCATGTTCCCCTCACACTTTTTTTAAACTGTTCTTGAGAATCGGCATGGAAAACATGAAAATAAAGTTATTTTCCTTTAGTCCTGTGAAGTCTTAGGACCTTTGCCCTTGTTAAATGAGTGTGTCTTTTAAAAGCAACTGTTGTAAGTAGAGGTGAAGAGTGATGGAGCTGAGGGGCTTTGAGGACATTTTTATGAGGCTGAGAAGTGGGTTTTCTTGCATCTAGAATCCCAGTTATCCTTATTTGAGTTAATACTTGGTGTTACGTGGAAACAAGAAAATGGAATATGGGAAAATTGTGCATTGTTTTCAAAGTACTTTTAGTAACATGAAGGATATCTTGTATATTTTGGATATGTTTCAGAAAAAAAACAGAAAACATATACTAAAAGCTTTATTTTTATCCCTCAAATTATAACCTGCATATGAGAACCATAAATAAAACAAGACTGAATGTAACACAGACAAAATTGCAAGCAGTGGTGGCTACAACAGGGGTAATTGTTCTGCCCAAATTATATCAATGAACCTTTCTGTGCTCTCAGTCCACATGTGGGAGTGAGAAATGAGAGGTGGGTGGGGGTGAAAGGCTTGGGGAGGAAGGGAGAGCACAGGGAGAGCACAGGGTGGAAGAGAAGTGACCTAAACTGAAAATTCCCTTTTGAGAATTACATCTGTCTTCTTTTTCTTCTTCTTCTTCTTAAAAAACAAAAACAAAAACAAAAAACAAAAACAAAAAACCCAACCCAAACAAACAAACAAAAAACCAAAACCAACCAAAAAAAACCCTCGGAAACCCAACATCATTTTAGTGTGTCACTTGGTACAGTTCCTTTTGTCCTGCTACCGATTTAATGTATTTTAACCCTTGAGGAACCAGAGGCATTGCACAACATGTGAAGTGCTGTGAAGGAAACCGCTGGCGCTGGGCTGGGCTGGCTGCCGGGCTGGGACTGTCTCAGGAAATTCCAAATGAATATAAATAAATGCTCTGTAGCAACTACTGGGCTCCCTGCCTGCTGATGTGTCAGGACTGTGCAGTCCCTTTAAGGCAAAGGAAAGTGTGCTTCAGCCTTAATTTGCTGAAAAACTGAACGGGGTAACATCCAGGGTTTGCTTCTCATGGATTGGTGAGTGAGACCCTCGAATGGGCCTGGGTGAGGGGCTGGCTCTGCCAAAACCAGCCCTTGATGTTCTGACATGATATTAAGCTGGTATGGGTAGAGGGTTTTTTTTCATGTTTTTAATGGTGCTGGGTTACTCGGGTTGTCTCACAAGTGCTGCCATCTGAAGAGAGGTTGCACTTGGGATTTCAGGCACCTCTGGTAGCCTCTTTGTTTTACTCCTTACACACACAGTATTTTGTTTCCTTCAACAAGTCCAGGTTTTCTCATGGAAGATCAGTGTTGTGAAAGCTCTAGAGAAGGGAGAGGGGCTGTGCACCTATTTGCTGCAAAGCATCACTTCAGAAGCAGAAAGCAGCTGTTGCCCTCAAAGTTGGTAATTTTGAATATTTTTCATAGACTTTCAGTTACAAGCCATTGGTTTTAGTTATTTTAAAACTTTTTTTCAGAAAATCAGTTTGTTGTTCTGAACTATTTTAAATCTAGAGGGAAAACTTTCAAATTTTTTGGCAAATGCAAATCATTTAGGCTTTTGAAGTTGGGAAAGAAATACACATCCCATAGAAGGAATCAGTACTAGATTAATATAAAGAAGGGGAGGAGGGAACAATTCCCAGTATTTGAAATATCATACTGATTATGCAGCATAAACGATATTTCTTATGGAGGTAAGCATGTGACAAAATAATGTCCTTCCAGGACTCATAAAAACAAATATTTGTTGAACCATTCTTGCAGAAGACAGTTCTTCAATTTTTTCCACTCTGTGCACAGCTGTAAGACAAAACTGAAACTGTATATCAGTTTTAATACTCCACGGCAGGTTTATATCCCAGGAGTCCAGGTTCTTTCCTGATGGTTATTCCTGCTACAATAGCCCTATGTATCTCTTCTCTACTTCTCACCTCTTCAGAGATTTATAAGCACAGAAGGGTAATGACATTATAAATCTAAATATTTTGGTTTTGTGATTCAGTTGTTCTTGGACAGAAAGCAAATACAGCCTTCTTTGCTTGTGCTTCAGCAGGTAAGACTGATGCACCTTTGTGTTAAAAGACATTTTCAAGCAAACTCCCTGCTTGCATATGTGACTTCTTTGGGAGATGATTTGGATAAGTAAGAAAGGAAGAGAAGAATTTAGGAGTTTGCTCCTCTTTTGCTTTACCAGCCTTTTACCTCAGTATTGTGAAGCTCAGCCTACTATGTGGATTCCTGATTGGACTTCATAACTATTTTTTTCCTTTGTCACTTTTATAATGATATAAAATGATAATGATATAAAAGTGATAATGAAGCAACAGGAGATGATGTACTGCTGGAAGAGTGGGGCAGGTGTGCCATGTTTTCAAGGGTTGCCACGGGAGGTAGGGGAGCTGTGGGGTTTCTCCTGTGTCACAGAGGATAGCAAGGTGCTTCACCAACACTGGGAGTCAACCTCGTGTTCATAGTTTGCTTTCAGTGTTTATTTTTCTCAGTTACATTGCTTGACATGGGCATTAATGGGGCATTGGTGGAGGATGATGTGGGAAGCACATCAGTGAAATGCAAGTAAGGCTGTTTCTGACTTGTCTGACAGTGGACCTGCTGATCATGCTCAAAGCCACAGGACACCCCACAGGTGGACTTCTGACAGCAATTTGCTGAAGTAGCCACTGTTTTCAGTAGTTTCTGTCTAGAGGTGGCAGTGCTGTTGGTAATAGGAGCAGTCACCACCATGGTTTCTGCTCTGCTCTTCCTTGCTGCTGGTGGGGCACTTAGCTAATGACTGTATCCCTTCCCACCCATGCCCTGCTTCCTGCCACTCACTGCCCCTGGGACCGCTTGAGTCAGAAACTGGGACGGAGGCAAAACAGCCTAGCCTCTTAGTTTTTGTGGTTAATGGCCTTGAGGTGGTGCACACACAAGATGTCCCAGCACAAAACTGCCAGATATTGAGTATTTCAAGTATGTTAAAAATAAGATTTATTATCAGCCTCAAATAAGGGAGTTGTCAATAATATAAAGAAGATTTTGTGAATTTTGATTGGGGGGCATTTTGCAGTCATTCTTAAGATGATTGTGCTTTTTACTTCCCCAGGAACATATTTCTCTTAAAAAATATTATCTCTTTATTTAAGATTAATTAATTTGCACAACTTTCTTATAGTATGTATTTTCTGGTTTAAATGAATTTCTGTTTGAGCTGCAAGTACAGATTCTAGAAGTAAAAGTTTTAGACATGAAAAGTTTAGAGCAGGTTAAGGGGTGTGTTTTTGGAAGGTGGTTTTTGCTTTTAGCTCACAGAAATAACTTTTAGCTGTGGGTATATGACGTTCAGATATAAATTCTGTAGGTAACTCTTTTTGTACCATGTGAAAGAAAACACTTAATGGTGTAAAAATGGGAAATGTGACCTTGAAAGACCCCATTCTAACACCAAAGACCCCATTTTAACACCATTCACTACATATATGCTCCTTTGATTAGCTGTCTGGTAAGCATTCTGAACATTTTCTATTTGTGATACCAAAATGCAAAATGCTCTGTCATAACTGGCAAACATGTACCAAGGAGAAGAATAAAAGCTAGAGTCTCTTCTTAACCTCTACAAGGTTAATAGGTAGTTTTGTGGTTGAGGAATTGACCCCCGAAGAGGAGGTGACGGTGGGATATCCAGACTAGTGGACCCATCTGATTACCAGTACCAAAGCAAGAGCTGGCCACTCAGTCTCACTTCAGTGCCAGGTGAGATCATGGAGGAGATCCTCCTGAAAATGATGTACATGAAAAATTAGGTGGTTGCTGACAGCCAACATGGCTTCACTAAGGGCACACCATGCCCGACAAATGTGCAGGCCTTCCATGGTGGGGTTACAGTGGATGGTGGGATGAGGGAAGATCAAAGATCCAGTATCATCTACCTGGACTTGTGCAAAGTATTTGACACTGTCTCACATGACATCCTTGTCTCTAAACCAGAGAGGCATGGATTTGATGGATGTATAAAGAATAGACTGGATGTCTGGCCTCAAAGAGTTGGGCTCAACAACTCAATGTCCAAATCAGTGACACCCCCTGCCAGGGTCAGTATTGGGACTGGCACTGTTTAATGGCTTTATTGGTGACGTGATCAGTGGTAGCACCCTCAGCACATTTGCCAGGGATTCCATGCCATCTGGTGTGGTCAACACTCCAGGGAGCAGGGATGCTATCCCTAAGGACTGACAGGCTTGAGAGGTGGGCCTGTGTCCTCAAGTACAACAAGGCCAAGTGTAAGGTTTTGGATTGGGGCGATCCTGAGCACAAATACAGGCTGAGCAGAGAATGGACTGAGAGCAGCCTGGTGGAGAAGGACTTGAGGATGTTGTTTGGCAAGAAATTTTAAATAACCCAGCAATGTGTATTTGCAGCCCAGAAAGCCAACTGCATCTTGGGCTGCATCCATAGAACTGTGACCAACAAGTCAACGGAGGTGATTCTCTGCCTTTTCTCCACTCTTGTGAGACCCCACCCAGAATACTGTGTCCAAGTCTGGATCCCCCAGCATAAGAGGACCTCCTGGAGTGAGTTCAGAGGAGGGTCATTAAGATGATCAGAGGGTTGGAGCATCTCTCCTATGAAGACAGGCTGAGACGGTGTGAGTTGTTCAGCCTGGAGAAGCGAAGCCTCCAGGGAGACATTCCAGCAACATTCTTAGGACATACGGCACGGTCTGCAAGAAAGCTGGAGAGGCACTTTCTATGAGGGCATGTAGTGATGCTTTTAATGTTATTTGCATTGTGGCTATGATTGTTTTTTCTCTTATTGCTGTACTCATCCTATTTCTAGAAACAGCATGATATTAAAAGAGCAGATCAATTCTTTAAATTCCTTCTTTTACCAATGTTGCATGGTAAATGGGCCATCTTAGCCCAGTGCCCTGGTGTTTGTGTTCCCAGAGCAAGCAAAACACAGCAGCCATCTTAACCACCTCTCTTCAACTGATGCTGCTTTTGTTCATTGACTTAAGGTACTGTCCTTAATTCACATCTCTGTGGCTTAACCACTGCAAATACCTGAGCTGAAGCATCTATAACATGAAATAAAACCCTTCCATTTACTGTACAGTGGTGTAGCTTCATCCCTTCTCTGTTATTATCAGGGAAGTTGCTATACCCCATTTTCTGATTACAACCCCCACTCTAAGCACTGAATATTTAGATGTCAGATTTAAAATTCAGCTCTCCAGCTGGGGTATTGGTACATAAATTTTGAAAAGTAACCTAAAACCATATGTAAGTGTTTTCCCAGTTTTCTTCTCCTTATTTTTTTTCAGATTAAATTTGCAGCAAACATTTTACACTAGAGATTTATTTGATTAGTAAAATGTGCAGTAAATGCTTCTTTCTAACAGGAGAATCCTCCATCTTTGTAAGTGTGGGTTTGGTAGCAGGGTCTGTTTTGGTTGGGGAGTTCTGGTTTGGACTGTAGTACCCCATACCCAACAGTATCAGGTGCATCAGGAGTTAAATCACATTTGCTTGGAGCATGACTGTAGCTGAGTATAAGCAAAACAGATTACATGCCTTGCAAGGCAGTATTTATTGGTTTTCTGTGGCAGAAAAAGAGATTAAGGTGTTATCAGCCACATCCACACTACAGTGTAGCATTCTGGGTGATTGTGCATTGTGCAGTGTTCTTGTACAAGCAGAGCTGGGCCATCCCAACACCACAGCCTGGCGCTGCAGGAAGGGTGGCTCAGGCCAGCACCAGGGTATGGTCATGAGCAGCTTGCTGGCTTGACTGCTGTGCCATCATGCCTTTCCTCCTTGCAGAAGACGACCAGCCAACTGGGACAATGTGTACTCTACACCTGTGGTATGCTTTACATTACTACTTTGTGCTTTAACTGCAAAGAGAAAAATAAAACACTTGATGCTCCTGCTGTGTCTGGAAGAGTACAGAAATTACTTGATGTTTCTGTAAGTTTTTCTCTCTAGGTTCTTGGAATTAAAAAAAAAAAAAAATCTTCTAGGTCAACTTCAGTTTTTGGACTTTTCCCCAGCAGCACTTTTGAAAACAATAGAGACCTAGATTGAATCGCTGGGGAGCAAGTAGTTTCATGGCATCTCCTGTATATTGCTAGCAAGAGAAAACTGATAAAATGAGTGTGAAAGGTTAAAGTCTATTTTCCAAGAGGTTTTATGGTGATTGTTTTGTTTAACTTATATTCAAATCCCAACACTTGAAAATGAGAATGAAAGAAAAATGGTCAAATATTCAGTTTTACTTTTTTTTTTTTTTTTTTTTAAAGTGGTTGGCCTCATGAGTTTTGGATCTTTTCAGAAGGTGAGACTGATATTTATATATAGTTAAGTGAAGAAAAAGAAAAGAACAAAAGTAGTATTTTGGAGGTTGCGGGACAAGGGGGAAATTCACCAATTTATTCTCTGTTTTAGTAAGGAATCAAAAAGTCAGAACTTTTCCTTTTTAATTCCTTTTCCTGCCCCAGATAAGCTTTTAAATTGAAGTTGAGCATACAAAAATACAGATTGACTCCATTTATGCCAACTATTGCTTACGCATTTTTTCCTGTGCAACATTCTTTATGAATTGTCTTACACCATAACTCTGTAAGGAGACTGTTATTCATAACAATATTCCAATTAAAAAACTACTTTAGTAGTAGTCAGATCCATTATAAAAATGCATTAGAGCAGATATCATAACCAGATGGGGAGAACAGGCTCAACATATGATATCTGTATTTTTCAAGGCTCTTCAGACTTGCAGTATTGGAAATACATCTTCAGTTGCTTCTCTTTGCTCCTCTTGGCCCCTCCAAGGCAAGCTCTACAATAAAGGTTTTCTAGCACACAGAACCAAAACTCAATGTGTACCCACATTTCCCTTGCTTTTGTCTTCCTGAGAAGTCTTGTAGCACAGAAACTAAATATTCTATTCTTTTTCCAGTTCTCCTGGCCCGAAAGCTGCCATAATTAGTGTGGACTCTGGTAGAGCTGACTCAATATTTTAATATACTGATGTTCTTTTGTAGTGCACTGGATAGGATATAATTTCATAGAAATTGGCAAGACTGGAATGTTTGGACAGAGCCAGTCCCAGCAGTACAGAAAGTGAGGAGTACATTTTTTAAATGCTACTTGTGTCCTGCCCATGGTTATCCTGTAGCAGGGAGAGGGAAATTAAGTCTTTGTGTACTTCTGGAGAAATGCATTAATAATGACAGTACCACAACGAAGTCTCTATGCTTCACAGTGTGTTCTGCTTCACTGGCACTGGCTTTAAAACATGATGTGTTTGTGTCTCATTGGATTTGGACATTGCATTAAGTGATGATCTTAAAGGTCTTCTCCAACCTTCCCTTTCTATGAAAAGAAGAGTGTCTGCAGCATTTATACAGACAAAAGTGTATGTGTTTGTTCATCTGCACATGTGATTAATACTTGCCTGATGTACTACATAGGCTAGGGAATAGTTCTAACTTCACTAGTATCCATGATCAACTGGCCAAAAATGAGACAAGGATCCTAACAAGAGTGTTTGTACTATGTGGTATTTGCTGCAATATTTCTATGTGTGTGGGCATAGGAATCTTTAGTTCACTTGAGGTCTTTGGACATGAAGGGACAGTGCTTCCTCTGAGGTTACTCTGGGGTACCTGCTGGTGTAGCATTTGGTACGCACCCACTACAGCTAGGAACTAAGTGTATCCATGGTTTATCCATGACCTAAGGGCTGGAAAGGCTGCACCTTTACCAGGTGTTTATTAATTTCGTTTTTATTAGATTTTTTCCCCCCTTTTGGAACCAACAAAACCATTTTTATTGCTTCAAAACAGCCATCCATTTTGTTTTGTTTCATGTTTAGCAGGCACGCCCATTTTGGCCTTTTCTTTGAGCCAACAAAATGCACAAAGGCTTGGCACAGCTCCTGCATGCTGCATCAGTGTTGTGTTGGTGGTAGTGGATTGCATGCCTGATCCTCATTTGTCTTAACGTATCAAGAAGCTCTCCAGGAGTCAGTTGACAATACTGGGATCGCATGGGTGGAATGCTCACTGGTTGTTTTAAGGAGAAGCAGCAGGCACTCAGCTCCAAGCACGTCTTGTGCTTGTACCACAAAAAAACTGCGTTCTGGCAGTGCTGCCAGCTTAAGCTGAGGACCAGAGGGATTCCACTGTGAAGACACTGAGCTGTCTGCATGTGTTGTAGAGAAGTTTAGTGAGGGATTCAGTGTCAGTGTGGTTGTTTCTATTTATTTTTTATAAGTTTCTGTTGAGCAATCTTAATTCCATTAAGAACAAAATACATAAGAGATCCCAGTTTGACTCCCATGACTGAACATGAGATTTGCATGTCTTTTTAGAGGTTTTATGAATATTTTTCCAAAGATGCATTAATTCTTGAGTCCTAGGCCCTTCACAGAGGAAGAGTCTGTTCTTCCTTCCCCCATCCAACACTTACGCATTGTGCCCAAGGACAGTTTCTCTAAACTGTTTGACTTCACTGGTGTAGTGATGGGAAAATCAGAGATGTTGCTGGGCAGGAAGACAAGGACCAAGACAAGCAAAGGAAAGGAACTGGGGAAAATGGGACAACAGGTAAAACCAATGGAGCTTGAATTTACATGGGCTGAGTAAAGTGACTAGAACGAAACCTGAGATGAGGGGTCTGAGTATAACCAGATTTTGGTCTATAATTGGTGGTTCAAGCAAATGTATTTAAGAAATACAGGGAGAAAATGGTTGAGAAATACAAAGTATGAGGAGAAGGCAAAAAGAATCCAGAAGGGTACAGGGAATGAGGGTCAAGGAGAGAGTGGGCACAAACCTAGGGTGCAGGCAGGACCAGTCTAGGCTGTGGAACTGTGGGGTGTAGAAAGGAGAGTTGTTTGTTTGCAGGGAATGGAGCCAGCATGAGAATCTGGGAACAGAATACTGACTTCAGTGAGGAAAAGGAGTAATTTAAGAGAATATGCTCTCATTCTCTCTGTGGCAGTGGGAGTCCTGGAGATTGTTCTCCTGCCTGACATTGAGGCAGTCCTACTGGACAGCACTGAGCTGGGTGTCCTCATGTGTCTGAAGTGTTTTTGTATGCATGTATTTTTGCTTCCAGTGGTATTTAGATAGCTATTTTGGGTGTATCTGTAAGTAAATACCACACCATACTGACACTCTGGTCTTTCAGCAGAAACATGTGGTCTGTGGGGGTGTTTGTGTTTGTCTACACTGCAGAACCGAGGTACTAAGGTGACCTGGTCGGCCCTACTGTTGTGGGTCTGACATTTGCGTGCCTGTGTCTGTGCCTCTATGCTACTCTTTTCCCGAACCGTGGATGGTAGTTTCTTCTGAGCAGAGTCCTCCTCCCAGCCATAGCTCAAGATGTTCTGCGGTAGCCAAAAGCATGATGGGTCACCATGAAAGCAGTTACACTGTTTGCAGGCAATTCTTAAGTATGCCAAGGAGATTGGAAAAACAGGAGCTCCCCCCCTCCCCGCCCCCGAAAACCTTTTCAGTACAACATTAAGTCACTTCCTGTAGTTGCAGTAAGTCTAGAGCTTCTTTTTTTCCCCTCCTCCCTGCCTCCTCCTTCCCTTGTATTCCTTTAAGAAGACGCGGCTGCCGGACCTTTCCTTTTAGAAGCGAAAGGGAGCGCTGACTCCGCACCCGGGCGCGGTAGCAGCCGGCGGAGGGGGCAGCGCGGCGGGCGGAGCGCGGGGGAGGACGGCTCTTCCTTATGGGGTGAAGCAGGAGCAAGCCGAAGGGAGGCAGGGCTCCGGCGTGTGACACATGAAGCTAGGACAGCCATACGTGGCTGGAAAATTTGCAGTGTGGGGGCAGAGACATGTGGCTAAGTCAGGTAACCAGAAAGCTGGCTTTTATTATTCCTCCAGCACATAACTTGCAATAGTTGTTCTTCCGTTGTTTTTCTTTTTTTTCCTTTATTTGTATTTTTCCTCCTGCCAAATATGAGGCCGGGGGAGCAGGTTGTATGGCAGTGCTGCGTATAAATACGCAGCCTGAGAAAACCCAGGAGATGTATTGAACTTTTTATTTAGACTGCTTCAGGAACAGGTGAGTCCTGCGGCTGGTGGGCAGGTGGGTGCACCTCTTGTATAACACTTGTCCCTGAGCAGCGGAGTTCAGGACCCTGCTGGAAGGGGATCTTGCTGCATGTCGTGGTGGTGGGAGCTTCACGGAGTTTAAAATGAAAGAGGCAGAGGTGCTGGTGGAAGTAATAGGAGCAGAGGTGAGAGCAAATTGGTGGTGCTGCTGTGGCAGCAGCACTTCCCAGAGCCATGAAACAGCGCTGCAGAGCTGTGTAAAGTCCAGTGGCATCAGTTGCATAAGGAGCGGGGTCAGAGTTCCCATCGCCTGCTTGAATGCACCCTCTAGAGAAGTTGGTCTGCAGATTATTTGTGTGGTACATTGTAATCTTGTGGTTTTTACATGATAACATAGCATGTGTGAAAGCTTGGTGAGGCATAGGAAGACTGGAAAGATTTGAGGAAGGGTTGGAAGGATTTGAGATACTGGCTGCGCCCCTTCATTAACAGACACTATCTCTGTGTATGCATGTGTTCACATTTATGTGGGTATGCACTTCTCAGCATATGAAAACCCACTGATTAACTTTTAAAAAGTTAATCAGGATTTAGTGTTAAGGGTCAGTCAGCGGAAAGTCGGTCTGTTTGCTGAGCTGCAGCAGCAGTTTCAGCCTCAGGCATGCAGTGAACACCCATCTTTCCACACTTGTGTTGTGAGTATGTGGTTTACTGAATTCTGATTCTGTTTATTCTTTTCCAGAAAAAGAGGAAGTTACTATAAATGGAGAAGATGAAAAAGAACGGAAAGACCCCTATTTTGTGGAAACACCTTATGGCTACCAGCTAGACTTGGATTTTCTGAAGTACGTGGATGATATACAAAAGGGAAATACCATTAAGAAACTAAATATAAGAAAGAGGAGGAAAGCTGTACCAGCCTCGGTGGGTACCAAGAACTCTGGTGGCCAGTGCAGTGGCTGGACCTCCACAGAGTCCCTCTCTTCATCAAATAGTGATGAGAACAAGCAGTCTTTGGCAACGAGGTGTCAAGTAACCTTGCCTGTCCCTGCCAAACCCTCAGTTTCCTTTGAAGTATCTCCTACCTACTTAACTGTCCCAGAGAATAAACAGCTTCCTCCTCCCTCCCCCCAGCCTCCTCGGCATAACCTTCTTGTAACAAAAACACTCATGGAAACACGGAGGCGACTGGAGCAGGAGAGGATGATGCAGGTCACGCCTGGAGATGTCCGCAGGCCTCGACTCTCCAGCTTTGGAGGCATGGGCTCCACAAGCTCCCTCCCCTCTTTTGTGGGATCCAGTGGGTACAATCAAGTGTCTCAGCACCTGCAGAATGGGTATCAGGGGAACGGCGACTATGGTGCCTGTTTCAGCTCCTCATTGGGTAGTTCCATTCGTCACAGCCCCATGAGCTCGGGAATATCCACACCAGTCACCAACGTGAGCCCAGTGCATCTGCAGCACATCAGGGAGCAAATGGCAGTTGCCCTCAAGCGTCTCAAGGAGCTTGAGGAGCAAGTCAAGACTATTCCTGTGCTGCAGGTCAAAATTTCAGTGTTGCAGGAGGAGAAGAGGCACATGATGGCTGAACTCAAAAACCACAGGAAAGCCACTCAAAATGACGTATACGGTTTCAGAAAGCGATCCTATAGTGCAGGAAATGCAGAGCAATGGGAACACATGTCTCAGGTGAGAAGAGGTGGAGAACTGTATATAGATTGTGAGGAAGAGATGGAGAGTGTGGAGCAGAGCTCTCAGAGGATAGAGGAGTTCAGGCAGCTGACTGCTGAGATGCAAGCCCTGGAGAAAAAAATCCAAGATAGCAACTACGAAAGTCCGGCAAACCTTCGGGTGAACAGAGAAAGCCTCACAAAAGAAGCCCGATCTGTTGCTGTGGGTGCTGATGAGAACATGAACGATGTCGTTATATACAACAGATCTGCAAGGCAACACAAAGAAGTAGCTGTGGGAACAGAGAAAGAAGTGAGGGAGTGTGGAGTTGGGGTGACAGAGGCCATGCTTGGATTGTCTGCAGAGGTTGAGAAGGAGATAGAGCTTCAGCAGCAGACCATTGAAGCCCTTAAGGAGAAGATTTATAGACTAGAGGTTCAGTTAAAAGAAACCACCCATGACAGGGAAATGACCAAATTAAAACAGGAGTTGCAGGCAGCTGGGTCTAGAAAGAAGTTGGATAAAGCCGTGATGGCTCAACCCCATGTTGTCAGTAGGATGGTGGAGGCTGTTGTACAAACAAGAGACCAGATGGTGGGAGACCACGTGAACGTTGCTGATTCGTCAGTGGGAAACCATCTGCAGACAAGCAGCATTGGCACCTCCTGCAGACCTGCCACACGGAGTGCGGCTGTGGGCCCCGAGCTGCTGATGAGCCAATGGCTGGTGAGGGAGAGGGCAGAGGTGCAAGATCAGGGTACAGGGAGGTCCACGGAGCTGCATGATAAGTCAGTGGGCACAGAGACCAGCATCTGTGAGACAGGCGTCAACACAGAGGAGCCATCAGAGGTGCCGAGCCCTTGCCAGATGGCACAGGCGGTTGGAGCAGTGAGGTCTGTGGGCTGTGGGGACTGCTCAGTGAACGTGGTGGTTTGTGTACCCAAGGAACACGTGTCCCGTGAAACAGCCACAGAGGCTGTACCCAGGGCAGAGGCAATGGTGATGGCTGTGCCTTCCACAGCTAGCCAGCAAACCAGCACTGCTTTGGAGATGGTGAGCCAGTGCACTGGGACGGAGGTGGCCTGCCTGGCAGACTGTGGGACTAACACCACACTAAGCAGCTGTGATAAGCAGACCAGCACGGACGGTGTGGAGTTGCGGACTGTGGCAGTAGGGGATGGCCGGGTGAAGGACATACACGTGTCTGCTAAGATGCGTTCGGTTGGAGTGGGCACCGTGCTCTCTAGCCACCCTGGCTTTGAAAAGCCTTCTGCAATAAAAACCAAAGACTGTGGCATTGGACAGATAAGTGTTTATGAGAACTACCTGGTTGGTCTGAAAATGAGGAGCATTGCCTGTGGACCCCCTCCATTGCCAGTTGTCCCAACTGGCACCAGGAGCATAGGTGTTGGGGGCGAGTCTGTGTGTGACCCAGTCGGTGGTCAGTCAGAGAGCCCTCTGCCTCCATCTGAGCTGAGGACAGGCTTGGATCACTACATTGAACGTGTGCAGAAGCTGCTGCAGGAACAGCAGATGCTGCTTGCTGAAAATTACAGTGAATTGGCAGAAGCCTTTGGGGAGCCCCACTCCCAGATTGGATCTCTCAATTCACAGCTCATCAGCACCCTCACCTCCATCAACTCTGTCATGAAATATGCCAGTACAGAGGAGCTGCGTAGTCTGGACCTTCAGAAGCAGTGCATGGAGAGAAGCACCCCATCAGGTAAGCCTAGTGTCAAGGCACACATCTGGCGTATTGTTTGGCTCTTTCCCAGGGCTGCAGATCAGTTGCCTAGGCTCTCTAATAGTCTGGAAGCCACTGTGTAGCCCTCCCCAAAGAAGCACAGAGCATAGCATTGTTGTTGAATGCCCATTGGGTATTCCGTTCAAGCCATCGCTGGTAGCTGAAAAAGCAGAGGCGATTTTATCTCTCCCAGTCCAGCAGGCTCTGAAGGTTCTGTTGATGATGATGCCATGGTTCTGACCACACAAGAGAGGTGTCTAAAATTTTGAAAGGTTTTAACCACTGTGCAATGTGCTGATTTAATGTTATAACTTCAGGAGTATTTCAGGTTAATGCCTGTGGGTTTGGAATTTCAAACTTGGCATGCAGGTTTTTAAAAACAACAGTGTCAAGATTTGACAGAGCCAAAAGTCACTTACAGTGTTGATATCAAACTGACTTGTTTCCACAGACATTTGCCTAGATTTTGTAGTGTTTCTTCCAAAGGCACATTGCCTTTGTTGCTTGTGCTGCTCAGATAGAGAGGTGTGGGGTGCTTTCCCTATTCCAACAGGCTGATTGCTTTATAATAGGCAACTCCAGAGCACTTCACAGAAGCCACATCTTGGACTTTCTCTGTTCCAGTAACTGTTTGTCATAATCCCTAGTTACAACCTTGTGTTTGAAAGGCATAACTACTGCTGGAGGTTTTGGTGACACTCAGGAAAGGCAAGAATTTTAATTTAAACACTCCTTGCCTTTTATTTATTAATGTAAAAATATAGACAATTATTTTGAGGAATTTTTTTATTCCCTGAGGTAGAGTTGAGTACTTTTAAATTTTTTTTAACGTCTGATAGGCTAGTTTAAAACTTGGCCATTTTTTTTAATATTGGTGAATCCAACCACATTACTGGTGCCTGGTGGTGACGTTAGATACTTTCTTATTGCTCCTGCCATACAGTGACTGAAATGAGCTTAAGGAGGTTGCAAAGACTGGTGCAAATGCATGTCCTGTAGATGCTGAATAGGGAAAAAAAACCCTGAGTATGTACTATTTAATGTCAGCATAATGTTATTGGCTAATCCAAATAGTTATATAAAGCTCTTGCAACTTGCTTACTGTCTTAAATTTTATCTATTTTTGTTAAAATGCAACTTGGTAAATCTGTTTTTTTAGCACATCTGTTGATGTGCTAAATAGAACCACCCACGTAATAAGCTATGTTTAAAAACCTAAAAGGTTTACGTTCTCGCAGTGAAGGAATAAGCAACTTTTTTATGTAGCAGTAAGGAAAACATATGATATTCTGTCTGCATACATGCAATATGATACTGTATAAGCAGTATTATTATTTTTCTGGTATGCACTTTATATTCTGGTCTTCTTACAAGTATTGATAGAATAATAATAATAAGGGTATCTAGCAGATATCAAAAGTGTCTGTAAAACAGTGAACCAGAGTTATCAATAGCTGTAAATCTTTAATTCCTTTCCTAGCTTTTACTGCACAGTATCAAATGTGTAGTCAAGAGGCTTGAAAGCATTTAGACACAGGTGGAGCAACAGATCATATTTACTAAAAATGTTAATACGTCGATTCAGATTTCACATTCCTGATAAAATTATTTTGGAATAATTTTATTTTAACTTGTAATGCCATTATCTTTAGCTGTGGATGATGAGTGTAAAATTTCTTTATTTTTAGTCCCTGGTGAGGGATGCCTGGACAGCAAACATAAATCAAGCTGTGGTCTATAACAGTTTAGACCCATGGAGAATTGGAGTGGAAAAAAAGATCTTAAGTCTGAAATGTTACCCTATCTCTTTCTATTAATTTTGAAAATATTGCCTTTAATACATTTATCTGCTGGTCCTGCTGCCCTTTCCTGCGCTTTTACAGATCATGTGTTATATATTTCTGTAGAAGGATTTTTTGCTGAATGAAACACTAACTTGAATAATTCTGTAATCATTGGAACTAATAAAGCCTTTCTTTTTCCGTGCACCAGTATTTCATGATAGCTTGTGAACTCTTAATAAGTTTTTTTCCTCATTTAGATCTCTTTGGTGTAGCTTTCCAGGTGTGTGTGTGAACTCAGCCAGTGCCCTTTTCTCTAGGCCTGGCATCTCAGACTGATTTCTGTAAAGCTTGTATAAACACAAAAAGCCTTCAGACCACTGAGTCTCTATTCCACTTCAGTTCAAATAAGCAACTGAGTTGAAGCTATTAAGAGAAGTGTGACTGCACACACCTCATTTTTTTAGAAAAAACAGGCTGAAGTGTCAGTTTCCAATTAGCATCAGTAACATTATATTTAATGCTTTATTCAAAGAGCATCCTTAGGAAGTATCTCTTAGAGGCCAGTTTCTTTTAGGGCAAAAATACCTGAGCTAGCTTTGAGGCATATGATTTGGGTACCAGTATGCCGTTCTAATTGATCAGTGGTCTGTGCTGCTTCTGAGATAGTACATCAGTTGACTTCTCAGCTTTACATATTTATCTCCCTGTTATTGCTGGGGAGACTGGGTGTGCTGCAGGGACCTCTGCCATCTCACCTTCCCTGACACAGCTTGTGGCAGGTGATGGAGGCACAGGCAGGAAAGCTGGAGCCTGCTGAGCAGGTCAGAGGCTGGCAGTTTTCATCTCCAGACACCTTAGACCACTGAGATGATCTCTGAGTCAAGTCTATTATAAAATTAGTATTTTGCTTGTTGCAAAATAATCACCTTCCCTTCTGTAACTTGGCAAATGCTATTAACATTTACATATGTACTGTCTTTCAGAAGCTCTAGTGACCTTAGGGAATTCAAACCCGCTGGCCAGATGAGCACATTTCCACTCTGCAAAGTCATGTTAGCTGGACTGTGCAACCTGTGTGTCCACCTTATACATATGGATGTGGGTCACAAACCTAGATGCTAACTGATCCATATTCTTAGACTAGACAGTATATAGGAAGCCTGAAGGGAGGCAAGTGCATTAATCTCCTCTGCTTGTTGCACTAGATTTTTAAAGAATTTTCACGATGTTATATTTTAATGCTCATATGATTTGTTTTGCGAGATACCAGCCAGAAGCCTAATGTCACTTGTACAGGTTCTAATTACATGGACTTTTCACAAGTCTTTTCACAAGTCTAGGTGGCTGTCTTTCACTAGCAGAGAGTTTTCAAGAATGGCATTAAAGAACAACTGATCAGCTATTGCCCTGAAAAATTACCTGAAAATGCATTGCTATTTTGCCTCAGTGATCTTCAGATATCAGTTTTATTGTCACATTTTAGAATAATCCTGACTGAGTGTCCCAGTAGAAGCATTACACTACTTAGTCATCATGAGGAAGGAGGCAGCTTCTTGAGTTAAAACTTCAGGGAGTGAAAGAAAATAGGAAGCATGTCATGTCAGAATGTCTAAAGGGTTTGGAAATCTTGATGTGCCATCTGGTGGAAAATCTGACAAGGTTTTCCGCTTTTAAGTTTTAACCAGAGCTGGGGAAGCAGGCTGAGGTACAATGGAAAGACCAAAAGAATGATGGTGATGTGAGAAGGCTCTGGTTCTCCAAAATTGGTGTGTTGGACTAATGAGGCAGTGTAAACATGGTCGTCATCTTCTGTGCTGTCAGTTGTAATGCAGGCAATTGGAGAAAGCTGGTTTTCTTTGCAGCTCTTCTGTTTGAGACACCTTTCTCTTGAAGATTTTGTTGACAGGTTAGTAACTTGTCTTCTGGCAGCACGAACTATTGCAGCTGAAGACTCAGGGCTTGCTTGAGGCTCAGAAGCCTGTGCTGATATGGCACAGGTATGATGGTGATCCTGTAAAGCTGTGGATTGCAACAAATCACAGTGGTTGTGCCTGTGTCTAGGCAGGTGAAGGAAGGCATCTCCAGCTGCCACAGATGCATACCTCAATCACTGGGTCAAGTTTCTGTATAGATGTTCTTGCTTGTGTTACAAACAGGACACATCCATCAGTCTGCTGGGAAGATGTGGAGCATTTTCCATGTTCCCTGGAAGGTCATGCATGATGCAAAACAGCCATGCAGATGGTCCCACCTAAGAGCTACATGAGTACTGTTTATTTACACATGTCTGGCTCATGTCTCAGAGAATACAGTGCCTCCTCTGCATGTTTACTGTGGCAGGTGGTTTCTGCTAGTTGTGACAACGTGGGAAGCTCAAATTGAAATGCTGTTCGAAAATGGTACCAGCCTCCATAAACCTCTTCTAAGAGGTTTGATGTACCTTCCCCGGTCATATGTTAACACAAGCTTGTTACTGTTGTCATTATTAGCGTTGTAATATTTGCTGCTTTGGCTCAATGGTAGCACTACATGTAGTGTTTGAACCTAGAAGCTGCTCTATCTCCTGGCTTCTGCTTCAGTTAGCAGAGAGCATAATTTGCCACAATTATGCAAATAATTGTGCAAAAAATAATCTATTGATTATAGATTATTTTTCCCTTCAAATTTATTGCTGCTTATAGAGTGGCAATCTGCAGCCTGCTAAGCTGTCTGTTAGACAGAGCCCCAGTTCTCTCCCTATGGTGTGGCAAAGGGATGTAGTGTTCAGGCACTGATCTCTATTTGGAGTTCCACTCCCATGGTAACAGGCTCAGCTATGAATATTTAATAGCAAGAGATTCCCATTTTTCCAAGGAAGTGTTGTCATATTTCAGCAACAATAAAGCATCAGCTGATAAAATCAAATCCACATGAATGAGAAAGAAAGAAGTACTCCACACTGACCTTCCTACTGTGCCCAGCATCATGAGATGCTTTGATACACCACTCTTCAGGGAGATGAAGGATGCCTTTCACCAAGCCTCGTGCACAATTGTCTTGGAAAAAAGAGCATTTTATAAATAAGATGATTAGCTGCTTCAAAGATGTGTGATCTTTTGTGATCAGTCATGTTTAATGAAAAGAATTGGTTTTAACTTCCAGTTTCAACAAGCTGGGTTCACAATGTAATTTGGGGATAAAAAACAACTTCTCAGCACAGAGAAAATGGTTAAAGTGAGAGTGAAAATGAGATTGTTCTTGCAGTTCTCTTACTAGAGCCTTCATCCTATTAGAAGGAGTGTTTTCCCTAGAGCTAAATGCTAGTTGAACATCTGCCTATGCTTGGGCTCCAAGAGAATCTGCCTTCTGTCAGTTTATTGTATAAAAAGCTCATGTGTGGAAATTTTTTGGTTTGAAACTTTAAATTCACTGGCTTTTAATGTAGAATGGCTCAAAAGTACCTTTTACAATGAAACCACTCTCTAGTCTTGTGAAGGTACTGCATTCATTAGTTGGATGGATTACTATCAATCATTGTAAATGTTTAAACATAATATGTTTGCTCATTACTGCCTTTTTATGTACCTTAGTAGAATGGGTTTTATTTTACCGTTCTGATAAGTAGGCCAAATTGAAAGTGGATTAAAATAATTTCTATTTTAAAAAAACACTTTTAAGGCATGACAATTTAAAAACACTGGAGGAGAGTACTTCAGTTAAAATCATTTTGTAATGAGCTTATTGTTACTGTAAAGAAATCATGCAGTGTAAAAGAGAAGTATTTCCTTGCTATATATGCTCCAGACAGTATTTGTGCACTGCCTTTAGTGGGTAATGTATAGCTTGTATCACTGACCATTTTAAAGATATTGTGCATATATATGCTGGCACTGACCAAAAGGTTAAAAATAAAATCTTTTTGCAGCTACCACATAAAAAAAAGCTTGTGTGCTTTTTTAAGCTAGAAGGCTATGATGTTCCAGCCAGAGAGCTAGGTTCTCATCCTGATGGTATTTAATCCCCCGGCCTTGTTTGCACTTCTCTTGGTTTGCAGTAGGATAAAAGTATTGTCAAGCTAAATTGTTTTTATGATAACACTTAGGTTTGCTTCCGTCAAACTAAATGGAAGATTTCAAAAGCAGGTGAAGGCCAGACTTCTGTTCCCATGAGTTCATCACAAATTCATAAAAGTCTGTTGAGTTCCCTGAACGAGCTAACAGCATGACTACTTGTGCTGTCATTAATGTGAGGGAAGATCTGCAATTAGGAAGGAAAATTGCATCCTAATAACAGTAGACAGATATTAAAGGTGCCAGAAATGGCATGGATAATCTGTTGCTTCTCTGTAGCAGCTTTGCTATGTCACCCTGGTTTAAAGTGGTGAGATTTTCAAAAGAAGCACAAGTTATTTATGAGAGGAGATTCTGTATAAAAAATTAAAAACAGGTGTTCTCATTCCTTCACACCACTGGAGCTAAACCCCTGAAGATGCTCCAATCTCTTGCTTCCCTCTGAAACTGATTAGAGCAGCTTTCTGCATAAGTGTTTATGTACAGATGAAGTTAGCAAGTTTTTTTGTTCTGCTGTGTCATACTTTTGTCTCTGAATTACTCCTGAAGTTTTCCAAAATCCTCTACTATGTTGAAAAATGCATTAGAAGTTCTTGACAAGTCCCTGCTGTAATTTGCTATTCTATATCAATACTTAGAAACTTATGTCAAGTCTGTAGTATTTGCCTGGAACAGTAAGTTAAGGAATATCATCAAGGCAAGTCTCTGTCTGGAGAGTCTCTGAGGGTCCCAAGGGTCTCTGTCTGGAGGTAGTGCCTGACTGAGTATTGACATGTTGGCAGATATGCTGTCAGTGCTGTGCACTGCAACCTGGAGAAGGATTCTGCTCAAGCATACTTGAGATCTCTGTGAAGTAAAAGGAACAGTCTGTTTTAGGATCTGTGTAGACCGGTGGTGATCTTCAGCCAGGGTTTCATTTCCACACTGGAGAGGTGTGCGCTACCTCCAGCCATAAGAGTAGCCCTGCAGTTCTGTTGGAGGAAGAAGGAACTCGATTCATTTGGCTTTTTGGTTTGCACAGCAGTAGATTAATCTATTAAATCATGGACCATAATGTTGGATGGTACAGCTCCTTCCTTTGTCTCTTTTTCTCAGTGATTAGACTCAGTGCTATCAAGTGTCTTCATGTTTGCTGTCTTGAAAAGGGGAAGGCCTGGGAGCTGATATTAAATTATAATTAACAGCTTGCAGCATTAATACTGAGTTGGACCCAAAGCTCTCTTTCCCTCATCATTGGGTACTGTTCATGCAACTTCTAAGAGCTTTGCAGGGAGAATGAGTACACTTTTACCTAATGCACATTTATTGTCTCTTTGCCCTCAAGTGTTGATGTCACCTTTTTTGTCAGGTGCCAGGGGCCAGATGAGCAGAACCCTTTTCTTCTTCATTGGAAGGCATGGACATCATGCCCTGTATCCTGAATTCAGTGTGGTGCCTCTCAGCCAATGATGCATGTACCAGAAGGGGAACCTATTGAAATCATGTTGCATTAGTGGCAAGTTCAGGAAAGGCTATGAGTCAGGGGAGAGAGGTCTGCTACTGTCCTCGTTTCTGTCTGTCCTAGCCTGCAGCTCCCTCCCCTGCCTGTCCCAGGGCAGGAGGGAGATACCTAAGGAAATTTAGGCTCAGGCTTTGGGGGCATGACAAGGGTCCACTAGGTCCTGCTGTTGATTCACCTCAGGCTGGAGCCCCACTTTGCCCTGCCAGAGTCCTGCCCTCAGTGCCTCCAGAAACACCATGGTTGTCACAGATGCTTTAGTAGGAGAACTGTGTTGTCTGGGAGACTATGCAGACAGTTCTGCTGAAAGCAAACCTGGGCATTTTTGGAACTTTGCATGTCCCTGTATGCTTCAGAGCAGGTGTCCTTCACTCCTTCCCATGTCCTCAGAGGCCAGTCTGGAGCAGAAGGGGTGACCTGGTAAAACCAGCCCAAGCAGCCACCATCAGCTGCAGCTGGAAGTGGTTACTGTGCTTGAAACTCTAATTGTACCTGTCGCAGCTCCAAGCAAGCAAAGAGACAGTTCCCTTCATTTTCAGCTAAGGGAGTTTAAAAATCATTGGTTTTGGCTTGGTGTTCTATCACCTTGGCAGCCCTCTTCTCTTCAGCTGTTGGATGAGGGATGATGCTTGCTGTTGGGAAGAGACCTGACCAAAGTCTGTACTGAAAAGTGGGGAGTGGTGGGGGAAGCGAGGGCAGGACTTCCCTCTTGCTTTTCATGAGTGCCCAGGTGTTCAGACATGTCTCTAGAAGGGTTACTCCTACTCAGGGTGCCCTGGGAAGCTTCTGCCTTCTTACACGCGCGCACACACACACACACACACAAAAACACACACACGTTTCACTCTTAAGAAAAAGCTTTTTTGCTGTGCTTGTAGTGACATGACTGTCAATACCCTGCTGCATGCCTTTTCCTGTAGACAGCTTCCCCTGTATGTTGGAGAAGCTATAAGCCATGGTGGGACTAGGCAATAGGCCTCACTGCTGGAGAAGGATGCTTTGGGAAATGCATGCAGGGTGAGACTTCATCAGAAGTTCAGAGACTTGGGTGGGAATGGGATCAAAAAGGAAGAAGTGGTGCTGGGAAGTGACAGTGTTTGGAAAAATCAGCTTCGTTATGTCCTGTTGTAGGAAAAATTCACTGAGGTGAAGTAACAACGGGGAAAGGCAGTCTAACATGAACAGCTTGCTAGACAGAGATGTGGCTGTGTGTCTAAAAATTAATGTTTGGAATTTACCTTACTACAGTGTATTTGCACCCTGTGCAGTGCCACTCATATTTGAATGAGAAGGCTGTGCCTTAGTTCTTGATAAATACAAAGGCAAAAAGTAATATAGAGGCACACATCATTGAAAGCAAGAAGAGAGTGGAGGGAAAAAAAGTGGTAGTGTTTAAAGCAAGTTAAACTTCAGCTTTTTTTTCCTTGAATGCTAACAAGATCACTAGGGAGGCATATGTGTGTAAAAAAACTCTCAGTATGTTTCACAAACAAAAGCATTTGTGCAGATTTGTAGAGAAGTTGTAATAGCACAGCTGGAGTAACTCCAGGGGAATCTGTAGAAGTCTGTGTAATTAGCACTGCTTTTTGAATACACAATGGGCAAAAGTGAGTGAATGCCAGCAAATCAGTGAGGGGAAAAAAGTGTAACCCAAAGATTTGGAATTTGATTTAAATACAACTACTAGCTCAGTACAATCCTGACCAAAAAAAAAAAAAAAAAAAAAAAAAAAAAAAAAAAAAAAAAAAAAAAAAAAGTAGTGTGTGGGAGTTCATTGCAATTGTCTCAGTAACTGGACAAAGCACATAGCTTTCAGAATTAGTTTGAGTACTGGAAAAAAGGGAAAATTTCTGCTTTCATGGAAAATGACATTTCTTAAAAAACGAGTACAACGAAAAGGTTACTGTTCTTGCAGAAAAAAACCTTCAGAGCCTGTGAACATACTGTGCTCCTCAAGCATGTCATCAAGGAGCAGCTCAGTAAGCCCACCCTGACCAGGGTGCCAGGAGCTGAGGTCACTGCTCATACTGAAAAAGAAGGAAAAAGAAGGACCATTCCTTTCATGCAGTTTAAAGCAAATATTTTCATAGCTTGTCCTTGTATTGTATGTCTTTATCAAAAGAAAAACGCATGGCCTTTTTTTGTGTTTTTCGAAAATTATCACAGTCTTTTTCCGATTAGGTCCTCAGGAAAGAGTATATTAAAGGACAAGTTTTTTTTTTTCCTTTTTTTTTGCTTTTTTTTTTTTTTCCTATTGATCACAGTATTGATGGAAATATTATCATTTGACTTATCCATGATGCCTACTGTCTTCTTTGGCAGGTGCTACTTTGGAGTACATCCCTCATGGCCAGCTTGCAAATACACACTTAACATCAAATTTGCGAATGCTGAAATTGGAGCAGGACACTGTGCCCACTCAGGAGGAGAGGAAGACTCCCCTTGTGGAAGCTGCTCAGGGAAGGAAGTCTTTTTCTTCTCAGGATAAAGCTCTCACTCCAATTAATCTGACGGATGATCAGCTTGCCTCAGGTCTCTATGGTAATAACTGGCTCACATTCACTTTTCATCATGCTGGTGGAGTCTGAATATGAAATACAGTTAAAGGTTTTCAATACTCTCAAAGATGCAGCTGAGGGGAAATTCACAGTGTGACAGCATGTGTCTGCAGATAGTGGTTAGGTTTTAAATGGCAGGTTGTAGCACATCAGTGAAATGCAGTTTAGTGTCTTCCTTAGAAAAATCTTCTGAAAGATAAAGGGTTAATAATTTTTAAAATACTTAAATTTTTATGCATTTTTACCTGTCCTTGGTATAAAGATTGGTTTAAAAGTTTTTTTTATGAATACTAATCTAAAATACCATCTTTGATTGAACCTACCTGTTGAATAGTTTGTTAAGTATGCTGTATGTATTGTTAAACATGCTGTATTAATGTGTTCATTTTGGCAAGAAGCTGCTGCTGTCTGACACTAAGAATTAAGATTTTGTCAACAGAATAACTGATTTCAGTGTTAAAAGTTTTTCACTAATAGCAAAGAAAAACAAAAAGCTCATGTCTTTTCTTTAAGTTTTCTAAAGCATCATGAAGATTAGCAGCATGTTGTAAGATGGAAAAGTTAGGCTTAACTAGTTTCCAGAGCTGATTTTGAAGCTGTCCTTCTCTATTTCCAATGTGCATGTCAAACCATGACTGTATGTATATTAGAAAACCCAGCTTCAGATGGTAAATTACCGAGAGAGCTGTTGAAAAATATATAGAGTTGTTTTGAAAAATCAACCATAATGCTGCTGCATTCAAAGCTGGCTATAGATTTATACTGATATGTATACTTATCTCCCTTCCTAACAGTATGTACTAATAATGAGAACACACTCAAATCTATCATGAAGAAAAGAGACGGGAAGAAGAATTTGAGCAACACCAAGAAGAACCTGCAGTTTGCTGGCATTAATGGCGGGTAAGAGACCTGTATCCAAAACATCTGTTATTGTAGCACTTTTCACAGTGGGAAGAAGAGAAAGAGCCCAGGAACACATGCATAGGTTTGGCCTGTCCTTCAGGCTGAGGTGCAACCACTGAGTGTAAGGATAAGAAGGAAGAATTGATCAGCTGAGCTCCTCTTAATCTTCTTGTGCTTGCAAGTCATATATGGCATCAGTCTCAAATACCTGTACATTAGATTGCTGCCAGATTTACCACAGGAAAGTGAAACAATCTCAAGACAGCCATGAGGACATTTCTCAGGCAATGCTGTAGTAACAAAAACTTGTACGTATCTTCGGTAGCTGACAAGCACAGCTGACAAGCACAGCATTATACTATTAAACAATACAGCAAGAGACACTGTTGCCCTAGTATTAATTTTTCTGGCTTTGTGGTAAATATATACAGAGACTTCCTATACAAATACAGAAGACAGTATGGAAAATTGTCTTCTTTTAGAATATTACTTGCCCTTGCAGAATGTTGCAAAGACCTTTAAAATGGTTTCATACAATTGTTTTTATATAGCTTTTCTAGCCCTTTCCTCAGATTAGTTTTTCTTTAGTACAAATGCTTTGTGCGGTATATAGTCTAAATATCTCACTTACCTAATTTCCTACATATTAGCTAAAAGTATCATTACATATAGTGAGGGAAAGTTATCATAGATTTGTTAGCTTCCGTGCTTATATCTGCCTAGTAAGGCAATACAATTTACTCTGAACAAAGTAATTTCAGTTTGGGGATAAGGCAAGGTCTGACAAAATGGTAAGACTTAAAAAGAGATTGTTCTTCTTTCATTATACACTGTGTGCATAATACTGACAATATCATTGCCAGTAACACTGAGTTCAGTGAGTAGAAGAGGTCTCCGAGGAAAAAACAGGACAAAGCTTTTGCAGGACGTTTTTCCACTTGTGCCGGTGCAAGCAGGTACTGACTGCTGCAGAGTGGCACTGAACAAGCACCTCTGCCCCTGCCCCTTCTCCCTGTAGGTATGAGACCACATCCAGCGATGACTCCAGCTCCGAGGAGAGCTCCTCCTCCGATTCAGAGGAGGAGTGTGAGAGCCACGAGTACCCCTGCGACCAGCACACAGAAGAAAAGCAGCCCACCCCCCATGCTGCGGAGGTCTGTGCCATGGGAGCAGAGAAAGACAGTCCTCTCCCAGAGTGTGAGGCCGAGGAGGTGGAAATCAGAGAGAGGTAGGCTGCACCCTCTCCAGAGTGTGCCTCTGAGGAGGTCGCCTCTGCCTTGTGTCAAGGGGCAAGCTGTGTGGACTGTGCTTGTGGAGAAAGCATCAGCCCCAACACTGGCCGACTGCTGTCCACTGTCCCTCCTCCTCAAGTGGGTAGCCAAAAGCAGTTTCATGGCAAAATGACTGTGTGTGAGCAGGAAGAAGGTGTCAGAGGGTATCCTTTCTAGCAGCTGACCCTATTGACTTTAAATGATTCATTAACAGCAAGACCCTGGTGCCTCCCCTAGCAAAGGCTGTCCCAGGTTACAACTGGCACTTGCTTGGGAGCAGGCAGTGCCTTGTTAATGTCCTGGTCTGTAAGCAAACAAGTTAATCTTGAGCCATGCACATCAGGTCAGCTGGCTGCTAGGAGTGCATCTTGCATTTGCATCTTCCACAGCATCTTGGGCATGGCACAGTAAGATGATGGGGTACAACACTGAGGACGCTGAGATCATGTGCTTCATATGATATGAGATTGTTTACTGTAATACACTTTCAAGGCTGCCATCACACACTTGTTCAACATGTCATGTCTTAGGGTACTTTTCAAATTGCTGTGTAAGGTAGAATTTGACAGACAAAGCTGTGCTTTTCTGGCATATGGAAAGAATAAAGTGGTGAGTTTTTACTGATTCTTCGTTAGCAAACAGCAAAAGGAAGTATGAACCGTGGCAGTGAAAGGATATCCTACAGATAATGGATTTGCCAGTGTGCTAATTTGGAAAATTATGTAGGTAGAATAATAACAGTAAAAGAGCTAAAATTAAATTAATGTCACGTTTCACTGGAGATGTAGCTTAGCATCAAGTTATCTGTAATTGTCAGCTGTTAAATAAAAGAGATGCAGAAATTAATAGTTCAGAGTTTGGAGGCCCTGGAGCTGTGTGTTATTTGAAGAGCCCTGAGCTTACTTCATACAGTACTGTAGGATAGCCTGTTGTTTTACAGGTGGCATAAAAAGATGGGCAGCCTCTGAAAAGAGCTCTCTAATTTGTATTTACAGTAGCAAGGGCTGATTGGGAAGAAGAGCATCAGAACAGCTTAGATAGCCATTGTACTCAAGGAGCACGTTCCTTGCAAGTTGACTGCCCTGGTGATGCCCTCTGAGGGGAAGAGTCAGGGCACGTGGCCATGTATGGCCATGGTCCATGCAATGGTGGAAATTTCATTGCTCTGTTAGCACTAGCAGCTGGCTTGTAATACACAGGGGCTAAAACGCCCATCTTACACACATGAGTGTGTTAGCTTCTCTGGTTTTTGGGAGAATTTTCTGGAAAAACTGCCATTATCCTCTGTGCAGATTTTAGGCAAAGATGGCTGGCCACAGCCTGCTATGACATGTGGCACAGGCTTTCTTTACTTTTCTTTTTTTAAATTTGTAATGTCAAGGGAGTAAAAATTAAAGAGGGCTGGAGAAAGAGAGTAAATTTCCAGAGTGGGTGGGATGAGAAGGGCTAGTTCCAGTGAATGGGAACTGGCAAGGAGGCACCTCTTGAGCTGTTTCCCACTGCTTAATTCTGTTTCCATCACAGAATTAAGATTTGGCATTAACTATTGGCATTTCTCCTTGTCAGTCAAGTAATCAAAGCACATAGCATATAAAGTGTGCTCTGCAGTCACACAGCAGTAGGTGAGAATTTCCACTAGAAGTGTTGCCAAGTCTTACAGCACGAAAGTGATGTGTTTCCCCCTCTACATTCCTGTTGCTCTTCCCGCACTCATCTCCATTCCGCGTGGAGGGAATGTCTGTGAGAAGAGCTGCCAGAGTGGCTTCTGCATGGTAGGAGCAGATGGCTTGCCTGGAAACTTTAATTCCCAGAGAACTTGCAGAAAAACAAATATTTCTATACTGAAATGCTAAGATAAAGATTGAAACATGCCATGTATTTTGCTGTCTCACTCAGGTACGAGCTAAGTGAAAAGATGCTTTCTGCCTGTAACCTGCTGAGAAACAACATAGATGACCCCAAGGCATTAACCAACAAAGATGTGGTAAGCAATACAGGTGAAAATTTTCTCTTGAGATGCAATAGAAAAACTTTAGGGAGAGGTAACTTCTGGTTTTACAGGACCAGCACTGCAGTGGCTAGGCAGAAGAGGATTTCATCTTTCCCGCAAGAGTCACAAAGCTCTTTGTACCACGGCATTTCCATCCAGAGAATATACCTGTGCTTTGTGTGCTTCAGTACTGTTGTCCCAAGGCACACACATAAAAACAGTAACATGAAAGTACAGTTTCAACATACCTGTGCATTCCTGTATTATTCCTGTGGTTTTGTTGTTTTAGCAGTGGTGTGGACAGCTTTCAGGCCTCACATTAGGAGACTGCAGTGGGTGAAGACTCCGTTGCATCCTATGAAAAAACTTCAGAGTCTGTTCTGAAACACTAGGTGATCTGTCTTGTAAGCACAGGGATGCTGTTTGTCTTGTTTACTGGACTGGTGGTTTTTATCAGTGCTGCAGAGAGTAAGGAGGATTTATTGTTAATACTTAAATACTACTCAAATCTCAAGACATAAAATTGTATTTGCCTTAATGGAAATGCCTCAGATAGGGATTGCCTATGCTACTCTGTGAGGGCAATCTGAAAGCAAAGGACCGCTGCTTAATAATATGAAATTGAATTTTGCATTTGTTACACTTGTGCAGTGATATAAAAGGCAACAACTTAGTCATTCTTTTCTACTATAGAGCATCTGCAGCTTCTTAAAGACAATAATGTTGTCTGTATGACACAGTAATACTGTCTGTGTCCAGTTCTGACATCTGTGCTCCAGTGAATGTTTTGAAAGATTGTTTCATACAATTGTGACATACAGTTTTTAATTCTGTGTTTGTCCTTCAGGAGTAGTTTAGGCATTCAAACAACAAATGCTTTAGGTCCTCTTGGAGTTGAAAGTGTCAAAAATGGCAAAACCAGATTATGATCTCTGCCTTAGAAGGGTAATTTGAATATACATTTTTCTTTCTTGTACCTAAAGTGTTTTCCAGCACAAGTAGTGCTTTGTAGGTAGAAGCTGCAGACTAATCAGCTCTTGTCCTTTGTCTGCTGATAAAGAAGTCTTGTCCAAACAGCTTAAATGTCAGTATAGCTAAGGATCTGTATGAGGTGTCCCAGCCTCTTCCAGTATATTCAGCTCTTGTAGCTGCTGTTTACACCAGAAAGAGTTGTGGACTGCATCTTTTTGAATGTGATGGATTAATTGAATTTTAAAAGTGTGTTGTTTATTTAATAATGTGTGTGATACTGTAACTAAAAATAGTTTCTTAGTGCTATTTTGCACTCAGTAGTGCCTGAAATAAATTTTAAAATTCTATTGTGTCAGTTTATGGCCACCTTTGCATTTCAACTCTCTATATTCACAGAATACATACATCACATTATAGTAGCACTGATGTAAAATACTCTGTTAATGTGTTTATGTAGTACAGATACATAGGTAGCACTGATGTGGGTAGAATATTTTCTCTTTACCAGACACAGACCACCTCTAGAGCTACTGGTGTGTTTTCACTAGAGGCTGCATAAACTTTCTGAATGTCTTCTCTGCAAAATTGCCCTTGAATTTACTGGCCGCCTTGCAGGTGAGGGTTTATGAGCACGATACAGTGGTCCTTCCAGGTTAGAGAAAGTGTCTCAAAGTCAGAGCTGGTGAATATGGAAGCCTTCTTGGCTCACAGTGAGATCTGCTCTACCGACCTTGTCACAACACACAAGTCACCTGGCCTAAGAGGCTCCTACTCCCCCACTCATAGTCCATACCCATGGGAAAGTTTATCCTGAATGTGTAGCCTGCATCTTCTCACTGCAACTAAAATATCTTATTACTAAAGTCAGAGAGCTTTCAGGTGAAGAACAGGTTCTTCCTTTTTTCCCTCTTTTCTGCAACAAAAGTTACACAGTTTCTTTCCCCAGCGGTTCTTTCCAGCAGAGCATCTCCAGTCCTTCCTGTCTGTCCAGTAAGTCAGATTTCCTTGACTTCCTTATCTTTCTGCTTATCTTTGAAACTGTTTCCACCAAATATTTTGTGTCATTCAGTGATCAGACCAGACAAAGTAGTCCAGGTGTTGTCTTCCCAGTACTAGGCAGAAAGAAGGGACTTCATCACATGCCATGCAAGCTATAAATCTTATTCACCCCAAAACAGTATTTACCTTTTACATTACGATGTGATGTTGGGTTCAGTTGGTAATCGTCTGTAATGATCAGTTCTTTTTCTTCAGAACTGCTGTCCAGACAGTTCTCATATACTTTGTGCATTTGATAATTTGTGCCTCAGAACTGGGCCTATCTGACTTAGTTTTAAGTCCAGTGAGAAAGTCTTGAGTTTATTTGTGATTTATAAACATAGTTAAGTATTTGATGGAAATCATTGCACAACTCTTTTTTTTTTCCCATTCACCAATATTTGATAACTGTTAATTCTGGGAGTATTCTCATCCTGAAATTCTGTGCTGTCAGTGGTGAAAATCAGGTGAAGTGAGAGGAAGTAAACGGTGTTTTAAAGCAGACTTTAGTCAGAGGGGACACTTCAGTCTGTACATCTTATTTGTGAGCTGAATACTTTCTTCCCATGTTGGACTAAAAAATATTTGACCTGCATTGCTGACTTATGGGATGGAAAAATCTTTAAAATAGATTGTCCATATGTAAATTTTTCTGTCTTGGTTTTGGCAGAGGTTTTGTTTAAATACCATCCAGCATGAGTGGTTTCGTGTCTCAAGTCAGAAGTCAGCTCTCCCCGAAATGGTTGGAGACTACATAACTGCTTTTGAAGAGATTTCTTCTGCTGTCCTCAGACATATCATCAACATGGCAGATGGAAATGGAAACACAGCTCTGCATTACAGTGTCTCACATTCTAACTTTGAAATCGTAAAGCTTCTTCTGGATGCAAGTAAGTTTGCTTTATGTTTTTTTTTAAATTACTCTGGTTTTGCAATTCTCATGGGTGAAATTCTTTATGGACTAGAGGCCAAGTTTGGTCTTCTTCCAGCAGGTGTTTTAACTGTTAACAGTTATATGGTGGCTTACTTAGGTAGTCTAGAGTCTTTTTTTCTAGTACTAGCTTTGGAGGTGATGCTTCTTGAAGAAGTTAAAAAAACACTTAAGTAAATTATATACAGAGTTGAGATAGATAGATAGATAGATAGATAGATAGATAGATAGATAGATAGATTCCTGACTCTTGCACTGTAGTCCCAAGTTCAGCAGCACCAGTCTCCAGCAGTTTTCTCTGGAGGCAGCACACTTGCTGCTCAGCACTCTGCAGGGTGTTGATGGAGGAAGATGCATTGAGGTATATATACCATCTTAAATACACAAGCTAGTCTAGCATTGTCTAGAGCAGTGCAGAAGTTTTTTCTGGCCATCACACTGACTTATCTATGCTACTTTCCTGAAAAACTGGAGCAATATGGCATTCTGTCACAGAGACCATTTTCCTAGTCCATAAGCTTCATGCTTCATGGACCTAGTCCATGCTGCTTCATGTGGTTGCTTTTGTTGCTTCATTTTCTTGATCTTCTTGCAACACGCATGCAGAAAGAGTAGTGGCAAAGGAGAGACTCCAGAGTATCTACTACTCTGGAAAATCTGCCTCTGTGCCAGATGGCATCCAGCAGAAGGTATCACACATTGGAATTGGTCCGAGGCAGATGTTTAATCTGTTTAATTCTAGTTTTGCTCTCTCAGTGAAGTTTGTTTCTCTAAACTAGTTGAAAAACCTGTCAGAGTTGATTGTGAAAGCTTAACTAGGCCAATGACACGTCTGGAGTGTAAGCCAAGCAATATTCATAAATCCAGAAGGGTAACATCAGATAAACAAGGATATGAAAGATACAAATCTCAGCTTTGATAACCTAGCACATGTGTCACACATGCAGAGACTTCTTCAAGAGGAAAGTGAGCACTTAGAAATCTCTGGTCCTTTTGAAGGCAGTGTGTGTTTGGGAAGAGTGAGTCACAGCAGGAGAATGCAGGGAATGTCAAGAGTATGGTGAAATGGGGCAGGCTGGGTCTGCAGCACAGTGTGGTAGGAGGAAGCTGCCCCTCTGCTTCCTTAGGTTTCTCAGAGGAGCAGGAACATGCTCATCTCTTGCTGGAAATCAAGATATGTGGTCAGCTTTGCAGTGTGGTAATATCACAGGTAGATTCTTAGACCAAAAACTCTGTGTCTGTTTGGTGAGAAGAGTGGACAAGATGAGATGAGAGAATCCTCCATAGCATGAAGCAGAGTCACCAAGAGGACAAATAGGAGAACAGTTTCCCTCAGCCATATGGAAAAGCAACTAAATGTGACCTCAGAAAACACACTCTGCTAAAGTAGTCTAGTCAGAGTAGGAGCACACACTTCTGAAAGTTTTTCATTACTCAGGATGTAATGCATTTAGCAGACTGTTGTGTTCTCTGGCTTCAGTGGCTTCACAGAAGTGATGTCTGAAAGAAGTATTGGTCTACTGGTTATAAGGTATCATCACCAACATCTATTTAACATTCAAAAATTTTGCAATATCTTACATCTGCACTCGAGTTGCTTCTGAAATGTTCTTTTGACTGAAAAAAAAATCCTTTGGCCGTAAGTCTGAAGAATTTCCTGAACCATTTTTGCTTGTTAAGATACCTGTGGTGCAATTTAACCTCTAGTCTGCAGATAATGTTTATGTAAATCTGAGTCCCTGCTTTCCAATATGATGAGCACCCTGCTGCCCCATAAAACAATAAGCACTGCTGAATTTCTGCAGAATTTTAGGAACAGAAACAGACTGGAGGCAAGGTTTGAACAAAAAGGAGAACTCATATCGGTTGCTGGCACTGGTGAAGTTGCAGGCACTTACTTGCCTGTATTTGTTCCCAGAGCAGTTTTGTTCGTGGTCAAATACACTGTAGAACTGGCAGCAGTCTTTAATTTAAAGGGTTGGTTTTTTTGGCAGCTCCAAAACATGTTGAAGTACACTTGCAGATTTTTAAAGTAACACCAATTGCAGGAAAATTGTGTTAAAGACACAGACTTTGTGCTGAAGAGAAATACCTTTTCCACCGACCATGTTACTGGACCACTTTTATTCTGCAGTATGCATGCCTTTGGGAGAAGAGTTTAGGGACTATCCTGACAGTGTTTCTGAATATGATGCTAAATTTCAGACCACTTGCTTTTACAAAAGGAAAAAATAAAGCAAAAATAAAGCCCTAAATGATAATATATAAAATGTCTTTGTGCTCTCTCTTGTGTTGTACACATAGTACAAAAGAATTCTTTTCTTTGTCTGGCTCAAGAGCTCCTCTGTTAATTTTTTTCTTCTCCACCTTCCCTTGAATTGCATCCATTATGAAAGCAGTTGCTACTTTTTCTTTTTATAGGCTGGTCTACTGACAGTTTATTCAGTTGATTAGCACAATTACTGCTTTTTGGGTTCTTGCTTTCTGAAGAAATTATGTCATCCCTCTGCAGATGTCTGTAATGTAAATCATCAGAACAAGGCTGGTTATACCCCCATCATGCTTGCTGCACTTGCAGCTGTGGAAGCGGAGAAGGACATGAGGATAGTGGAGGAACTGTTCAGCTGTGGGGATGTGAATGCTAAAGCCAGCCAGGTCAGTCAAACAGTTCACAAGGCACAGTTCTTACTGCTGTACTCCTGTGCCTTTTTATTGTTCCTTCCATGCTTCCATCCCTGCTCTTGATCAATTCAAATGTTGCTCTCATTTGCTTTCATCTTTTGTGGGTTTTTTATGTATGGCTTTGGTTGCTATATACAAAATGGAGCTGTGGAAGAACAGTTGAGCCTCAGGTCTGGACCTCTTCTAAAAATGATCATGGTATGAAAGAACTATTACTGAATTTTGGGCAACATTTACAACTTCTGCACCATTTAGCACCTTTGAATAAACTACAGATGTCTGAAAATAGGATATCTTCCATTAATTCAATAAATAACTATGTGAATGTGAGATATATGATACATAAGAGGTATTTAAACAATGGCAATCAAAGCCTTGAAAATACTGTTTAAAATAACAATTTTTTCCCCCAGAAGAAACACAGTGTCTCAAAAAAAAAGGTGTTCATTCTTTGTCACTGATTGTTTCTGTAGTTATTTGGGTTTTCCTCTTCTCTCCATGCAGGCTGGTCAGACTGCACTGATGCTAGCTGTGAGTCATGGCCGGATAGACATGGTTAAAGCTTTACTGGCGTGTGGTGCAGATGTCAATATCCAGGATGATGAGGGCTCTACAGCTCTGATGTGCGCAAGTGAGCATGGACATGTGGAGATTGTAAAGCTTCTGCTGGCTCAGCCTGGGTGTAACAGCACCCTGGAGGACAATGTGAGTTGCCTTTCAATGCTTCTGAAATCTGCTTGGGTTAATGTCTGACTCAGAGTGCCAGAGTACCAGCCACAATGAATCTTCTGCTTAATTGGTAGCAAGTACTGTGATTATTTGGCTAGTATTTTTACTTTTCTAACAGACATACCTGGTAGCAATTTCTTTGGTTAGCTGTAGGTGTTTAGTGGCCAGAACAGAAAAAAACATGTGTTAGCTCTCCCTTTCCCTCCTTACCTTTCCCTCTCCCATTCCTTCCCCCTTTCAAAGGACTTTTCTAGTTTTCAGTTAAGACCTTATCTGGTGACTTAGGGCCTCACTGTGTTGCTTTTCTGTGCCTATGGCAAACATCAGCCCTACAATTCTCTTGAAATTATATTCCCACTGTACCTACACCATGACTTTTGAGATTATAGGTTCAGTCTTAGTCATGAAGCTACACTGTCCTGACAATAAATGGATAAAGACTGTGACTTCAGTGCCAAGTGAGACACCTGCATATTCCTTGTCTGCAGGGACCATTGCAGCCTACATTGTCAGCAGACAATTTGTTCTGTAGATTTCTCAAGCTTGAAAACATTGACTTAGCTTTTTTCTTCCTATGTTCTTGTTAACAAAATTTTTTGCATACTCTTCCTTTCTTCCTATTGCTTTACCCACTGAACACAGAAATGGAGCCTGGGTTTGGATTTAGTGGGTGGGTATTTGTTGAAGCTGTTGCAGAGAGGCAAGGACATAATTTCACTTCATTCACCCAACTGCTGCAGGAGGCAGCTCAGTTCCTTGTAGTGCTAGCGGTGTGAAACTTCTGGCTGGAGAGGAAAATGTAAGAAGACCTCAGTCTAACAAACATTTTCAGGAGCAGTCTAGATTATTGCTGCTTGGATGATGTTAGCACTATCAGATATGAAATCAATAATTACAGTCTTTATGGGGACATGATACTTAACTATTCCTGTGGCCAGTTTGATAGTTTCCCAAGCACAGTTTGCTGCTTATTCACAAATTTGTCTGTGCTGTGGGATTGAGATTTTTAGCATTCCCCTGGCTATTGTCAGTGTCACAGTGATGTTTTTCCAGTCTGCATGATCAGTAGTAACCTGAGTATCATCCCATTAATGTGTGCCACAGTAATTCAGCATCTCTCTTTAAGAACCTGTGTTGACTTTGATTGGAGTGTTAACTGTGCATTTGTCATGCATTATATTGCACTGTAGTAGACAGTTCTTCTAGCTCCCTGTCTGTTCAGGACAATTAGATTTATGTATAATTGCTCCCTTTTGTCCCATAAGAAGACTTTCCATGTGGATGCTGTCAATCGTGTCCCATGCTAGAAAAAGGGTTTACTATTTAAAAATTGGTGCCAACCATTCCAATACCAGTACTACAGCAGTGGCTGGAATGCGTGCTCCATCCCTGTGAGACATTTCAAATACTGGCATTATTGTAGAGATTTCTGTGTGCAAGAGCCAAAAGCCAGGCAGTGAACCAAGCACCAAGTTCATATCACAGGTTGCCTGACATCTGTGTTTTCCTTGACCAAACATGGTCCAAAGGAAAATCAGTAAAATACTCTTATTAGTAAGTAAAAGCAGGTTAGTAAAATACTCTTTCAGCTATAGCACTTTTTGCTTCCAGAACCCTCAACAGCTGTTGTTTTTTGAAAGCAATGGTATCTTCTGAGAAACTAAGGTGGCAGTATTTGACTAGGAAAGCCCATTTGTATTTAGACTTCCATCAAAGACCATTTGGAATTATGAGTGCAATTTCTCCTAGTGTTGATGGGAACTATACCACAACAATTATCATTTTAACACGGCAGTTATCATTATATCTGACCAGCATTTTTCCCTCCCTTATAATCTCTTCTACTTGTTACTGACATCGTAGTTTCTCTGAGACAACCCAATCTTCTGGTCTTGCACAGCACTACATGTAACATTACTGTGATAATAGTGTGCTCATTCTTCCACAGCAATAATCGAGACTCCTCGTTTAGAGAAATTATGAGTCTTCGATAACTGGACTGCCTCATAAAACACCAGTGCAAGGCTTAAAACAAAAGAAATTAAACAAGACTCTAAATTAACCTGTCTGTATGAGCAGTAGGGCCTCCACTTAGTAACTTCACTTTTCTGTGGGCTGATGGGGCTTTTTATCTGTGGGCTGAGATCTGTTAAAGCATACAAGCACTAATTCTCTTGTTTCTTCCTTTCTTCTGTCAGGATGGCAGCACAGCACTTTCAATAGCCCTGGAAGCTGGACATAAGGACATAGCAGTTCTCCTGTATGCCCATGTCAACTTTTCCAAAACCCAGTCACCGGTTAGTACACAACCTCCTGTAAGGTTATGTTTTAACTTGCTACTGTTGAACATAATAGTGAAATGTAAACAAGAAATTTACTCCCTGGCAGCTGCACAGCAGTACAGCACATGAAATTTTGAGTTTTATTCACAAGACAATTTCTGTGCTGTTAAGTGGAATGTACTTTTTAAAATACATGTTGACTGCAGAAGGTTGAAGCCTGTCTGGCTGAGCAACAGACAGTTCCTGCTTCTCCTCCTAATTACCAAGGGGTACAGATAGCTCACTATCACTGATTCTGGCTAGTGTGCAGAGGTACTATTGTATTATTTTAATGGTAATTATTGACCTGGAAACTGAAACATAGCTCTTCTAGGTGTTTTGGCAGCTATGCACCTCTCTTCTAGCCCTGACTCACTCTCCTGATAAACTGCTGTTAAACACCTCACTGTCTAAACAATATGCACTTGCAGCTAGTAGGCTGTTTGATAGCTGGCACTTTTCCTCCAAAAATTAAAAAAAAAAAAAAGAAATTATCTGTACAATTAAAGGTAAAGAATTGAACAGAGTAATTCTGAGTATTGTGTTTTCTCTCCACTGGCTGGAATAATTTATCTTTAATTAACTGTTCTTTATTTCTTTTAGGGCACTCCTAGGCTTAGCAGAAGGACATCTCCTGGTCCCACCCACAGAGCCACATTTGAGTAGTAGTGTATAAATATCTGTAAAAAATCTCTATGCCATCTTTAAGCTGCTAAATGTTACTGTTTTACTGAGACAGATACTGAATGTAATTGTCTTGTGCCTGAACTCACCAGCAAAGTGAAAGCAGAGATCTAGTGCTAAAGGTAGAAAACTGTAAACTTGAAGCAAGTATGTAGTTAAGTAGTGCGTAGTGGAGAAACTTAGCCAGAACTGTTCTTTTCCTCACATACTCATCTTTCTGTACACTGGCATAAATCCTGTTTTTCTTTGTTGTAGATTGTCCTTCCTTATGTTATGTCCAGACTACGACTTCTAAAGCTATCCATCCAGGGGTGTCCCAGTGGCTTATTTTTAGTAATTCTAAAATATATTTACTGTGCCTAGACTTCATCACAGTAAACTTTTCATAAATTTCATTCCAACATGACTTTCATGTTTTTAATTACTTTGAAATTCAGAAGTTGCAGTTGCTTATGTAGTCAGTTCCATGGATCTTGAGCTGGTGGGTGAGTGGGTAGGTATTGGGGATAGAGCTTCTTGTCAGGTCTGAAGTTCACTAAATAAGTTGTTGCTAATTGGGGATAATGTATAACTTTTTATATAAAAGATACTAGTATATATAAAATTAACTCACACAGTATTTTCAACATTTTATATTCCATAATAATTAAAACCTACATGAAGAATCAGATGTCCTGTTACCATATTTTTATTAACTGTTTCAGTCTATAAGCTCCATACATGTTTATTGGAGAATAAAATTAGAGGTACCAGCTGTATATTCCCCTTGAGTGTAATTGAGTGTACATCTTGGTGCATATTTATGGAATGCTATTACCTTGTCACATTCATTTTAGTCAAGTGTATTGAAATGTTTGAAGTGCCTTAGACTCTTGCCATATTTTCAGAATAAAATTTCATTATGCTGTTTTACTTCTCTCCTGTTTTACTTGTGATTTGTCATCATCCAGAAAGGCTGCACATTATAACTGCAGCAGAAAAACAAGCTAAATTGGTAAATCAAGGCAGGGAGGACTGGACAGTACCCACATGAGGTTTTTCCTGCTGACTGGAAGAACTTTGCCCAAGATGATCTGCCTTTGCTTGTCTTGCACAGGCTGCAGCACCCTTTGCTGTTTGGTTAAGATGTGACCTCTCTCAGCCATGTGAAGCATCCTGGGGAGGTGTTGACAGACTGTGTTCAAGCAGTTCACTTGAACTGAAAAGTAGTTAACTGAAATAAAAGCCTTTGAGTTTTATCTTACAAGTAGCCCTGTGGCAACTTGGTGAAGGGAATGCTTTTTAGATGGCATGGAACCAAGTCCAAAGCTAGTGCCTGTGTATCCTTGTCAGTTCTGACCTACCTGATTAGACAGAAATACACTTCAGTGCCTTCCTTCAAGGGATCTGAACAGTTCGGTTACTCTCTGTCTTTTGTCCTTCTCTCCCTAAGTCCTTATCAAACAGCTTTTCCAATACAGTCCCTTTGAAATAGGGACTCACTGAAGCCATTCTCACTTGGCCTACATTGACTTGGTGACTTGGCATGCCAAGAAGTCTCTGTGGGCTGGACATGGTTTGGGCCAGCACAGCAGGTACAGTGTGATAACCAGTGCCAGACTAGTACCCCAGTGCCCTTGATGTCAGTCAGTTTTTACTCTTGCACCTCTCTGGCCAACTTTTCTTCTCACTCTTCACTGGATCCTACGTGCTAGGTATAGAGGCACGTCAGCCAGCAAGCCAAATTACTGTGAAAATAAGGTGTTCCCTCTGACACAAGACTGACAGCAAAGAGCAGCAGCAGCTGCCAAAAATAACAAACAAACAAACAAACAAACACCAAAAGAAAGCCACAAAAAAAAAAAAAAAAAAAAAAAAACCTACACAAAACAACAAAAAACCCCATATCACCAGAAAAATACCCCTCACTTTGCCATCTGTCAAGAGTCAGTGGGTGCAGGCTGTCCTGCATAGCAGGGTGCCGTACATAGGGATCCACCCAATAACCTGAGGTTGTGTCACGCATAGTACACAACAGTAGTGCAAGCTTCCCAATGAATTCCTCATTCACTTAGGATCTGGGTAATTTTATCATTAAACAGAATTAGTGCAAGTTGGATCTCCCTGGCTTGGGCATAGCAAGAGTTGCTTTTGAGTCTTTTTCAGATCTGTTGAACTGACATTTCCTGCCCTAGAACAACTGTCTGGAAAGCAAAGTCAAGATAATCTGTTCTTGTCTTCATGAGTTTAAAATACACACGGGGCTAGAGATAAACAAATCAAGCTGAAGAAGTGAAGAAAATGGATGACTGCTTTAATCTTTCTCCAGAACTTAATCTAATTTTACAGAAAATCCAGTTCACTTACTTAATACATGCTTGCCTATATCTCAAGGATTAAATTCTTGTCTAGCAGAGAGACATGCTGCCAGGACAGAATTTGGAGAACAAAGACGTTTCTATTTTCAGTTTTACCAAGAATATAATTTTTTATTTAGCACTGGGTTGACCAAAACTAGACTACTTGTGCTTTTTTAAGGGAGTTAGTGATCATACATTTAACTCTGGCTTTTATCTCATGACAGTAGTTCTAGGTAATCGTTAGAGGAGCAGGGAGTTGGACTTTATGTGTCTGTTCTGACTTGAGATATGTTGTGATTCTGTGACACTGTGATGTAGACACAGCATGTAGATTATGCTCCAAAGTCTGACTTTGATGAAGAGTATGCTGAGGTACCCGATAATGTCCTCTTCAGTAGTGCCTCTGTATTGCTGTAGGAAATAGGTTAATTAGTAACATGTCTAATAGGTCTTTGCCCCAGAAATAGTTTTTAAACTATGATCTCTGTTGCTGTGCTACTGAGCTTCATTTGCACATGATATTTGTACATTCTGTAGCCTAACCCCTTCTTTGTACATAATGGAGAAAAAAAAATAAAGAATGTGAAATCTCCATGAATGATGGCTTTCCAAAACAGAGGGCCATGACTGCTATTTTCCATGTTGGAACAGATTTCTGTCTCTCCCTCCACAAATCAATGGGAGTCCTGGGCATGATGAGATTCCTGGATGTGCAGCTATCATAGAAGGGTTTAAAACAATTAGTCCAGTTTCGGTGACTAATAATACAGGGAGAATCACTAAATGTACTTAAATACCTTTTTTTTTACCTGCAACAAAAACATAAGGAGAGTAATGTGGAATAAACATTCCTGTAGCATCCCACAAACTCTCTCATCTTAGTCAATTCCCAAACCCTATGCCCTGGCAACAGCAGTAACTACCTGTCATAGAGTTAATCCTCCTGGGGGAAAAAGACAGACTCCCACATGGACTTCTGTTCCTTTTTTCCTTCTGTTTTCTTCCCCCAATCCTGAATACAAATGGTAGATCAGAAATTAAAACATTTTCTAATTGACAGAAATCTGTGGAGGAATCTGACCACCGTAGCACCATACAAGTGTCAGACTATGTAACTTGGAGTGCCTGGATTTATTTAGGTGCCATTTTCCTGGTAAGCAAAAGAAACTAACTGCCTAAATCTTCAGAAAATACTAGGTGAAACTCTGGGCTCTGCATTTCTGTGCAATGTTCAGTTTCACCCCAAAACCTCATTTTCCTGGGCTAAAATGCCTTGTTAAAGAAAACTGACCCCAGTTTTAGTTGTATCGTGAAGTAGGCTATTGTGGTATGCCATATCAGGAAGATTGCCAAAAGGAACCAAATTTTTGGACTTGTTAGTGAATATAGATGTAAAGTACAAAATTAACTTGATTATTTTACTAAAGTCAGTGATGGTCATTTATGGCTTAAAATCCTATTAGGGTAGACTTAATGAATTAAGCACTTAAAAAAAAAAGTACAAAATAAGAATAATAACTTCCTTTCAAATTTTTTTCTCTTAAAATGGTTTTGCCAGCTCCAAGAGGTGACACATGAAACAGTTCATACTCAGGAAATAGTTAAGAGATTCCCAAAAGTGTTTGTATCCACTGATGCCCTCTGCAAGCCAAGTTTAATTCCACCTACTAATTCTGGATGGCATTTATCACCAGTGCTGGGATTAAGGGGTTTACCATTCATACCAGCTCTGACCTGAGCTCCCCCTACACACTCTCACTGGCATTTGTTTTTCAGGTTAGATGATGATTGACTCTCAGTATATCCAAGCCTGATGTTGTCATCACCTTTGAACTCTGACTGTCAGTGAATATATAAGAGATTGGCACTTTTTCAAGATTCTAAAATATGTCACTGTCTTTTTCCAGTTACATCGTCATACACTGAGTCTGTCACTTGAAAGGGAGAGTTACTGGTATGGAGTTTTACATTATGGAAATTAGCCAACAAAATATTCATCTAAAATCAACAACTGAGGAAAACATTTTTTGCAAGACATAGTTTCAGAGGTTTTATCTTCTTGATATGGCTGGAAGAACTTAAATTATTCTAGAAATAGCTTTTTAGAGCATTTCTCCTGGTGTCTCATACTTTTGGCTGAGATGTCTGTCTGTTAGAAGTCCAGTTCAGCCATGGTGTGAATTAATGCAAGCCTTGGCGTCAATCCCTGACACACAGGACTAGCTGTTTCCTGTAAGGGAAGCAGCCCAAACATTACAGGCATCTTCCTGCCTTTGAAAGGCACTAGCAATGCTGGCCAAAACAGCATTCATGCTCTTACTGCAGCTGCAGACAACTCTCCTCAGTGGACTCTGTGCCTGCATGCAGGCTTGTAAACTTCATCCCTTCCTGCTCTTGTGTGGGCACCCAGGTGTGTTAACTACAAACACTTCCTCTCTAAAAAGAGATGCTTTCAGTTGTTCAGTTCATATGGTGATACTTGGGCCTGTCTCTGAAGGCCTGATGTGGGACAAGGGACAGAAGTAAGGGGCCAAGGAGCAGTGTTGGAAGACCTGCAAGGAGGATTTTACATTAAGTGTTTTTAAGAATGGCCACGGTGAGATTAGAAGAAAGGGCTACCCAGTTTCAGGTTTGTTTTGTATTTCAGTTTGGAATTGTGGAAGTATTAGCTATTATTACTCACAGCTTAATGCAATGCCTAGGGAAGTACATTTAAAAATTCCTGCCTTGCTTCACTTTGGCAGTAGTATCTTTGTGCACACATACACTGAACAGAAGTGCCTGGTTAAAGCTGAGCCACCTTATTGGTTTTAGTTCCTGTAACATCATCCAGTGTATCAGTACCTTGAGTATCACTGGTCAGTAAAGTGCTGTTGAAGGAGCTGAAGAATTGCATGCTACGTGCACAAATATTTGGGAACCTCTCTCTAAGAAACTAATCAGGAAATGCTAAGAAGATTTTGTAGGTGGTTTTTTTGTTTTTCAAAGATGATTCTAACAACTTCTTAAGGTTGTTTGTAAAAGAGTACATCTGTTTTCCTGCCAGGTTGTTAGGCAACAAAAACAAGGCACATAAGTAAGTTATGCTCAAAGTAGTATTGTCTTACAGCTGTATAAATGTGGGGTGGGTTGGTCCTGGCCGAACACCAGATGCCCACCAAAACAACTTAGTCACTCCCTTCCTCTGATGGTCAAGGAGAGAGAGAAAAGTCTGGTGGGTTATGATAAGGACAGGGAGAGATCACTCACAAGTTACTGTCACAGGCAAAACAGACTCAGAGAGATTAATTTAATTTACTGCCAATCAAATCAGAGTAGAATAACAAGGAAATAAGCCCCAAATATTTAAACATCTTCCCTCTCCCCTCCCTTCTTCCCAGGCCAAAGTTTACTACTGAATTCTCTGCCTCCTCCCTACCAGTGGCACAGAAGGACTGGAATAGGATTAGTCCATTAAGTTGCTCCCGCTGCTTCTCCTTCTGCTTACCTTGCTCCAGCATGGGATCTGTCCCATGGGAGACAGTCCTCCACAAATTCTCCACCATTAATCCTTCCAATAGGCTGCAGTTCTTCTCTCCAGTGTGGGTTTCCCACAGGGTCACAAGTTCTGCCAACAAACCTGCTCCAGCATGGGCTCTTCTCTCCACGATACACAGGTCCTGCCAAGAGACTGCTCCATACTGGGCTTCCAACAGGGTCCACAGCTTCCACCATATATCCACCTGCTCAGCCATGGGGCCGTGCACAGGCTGAAGGTGGATGCAAGGGAAGAGTCTGGCATCTTCTCACAGAAGCACCCTGCTAGCAGCCCTGCTACCAAAACCTGGCCATATAAACACTGTACAACAAACCTTTACCAATATATCAGATGGTTCCTTACTATAGGTGATTAATGAATTCTCAAAACTTCTATTGTAAGTATTCTATTTCCTTAACTATTCTAAGTTCTTCCTGTTAAAAAAAAAGCATGTTTCCACACACCAAAACCCCCACCCTATGCATCATCCCTGAAGAGATCTCAGGAATGAGAGGGTCATTAGGGAAAACAGGAGTCTTTAGGCAGTTGCTGTGCCTGTTGCCTGCTGTGAGCACTTCACCTTGGGCCTTAAAGCAGATGGGGCACTGCAGGCAAGCTTGATTCACCTTTCTTTATCATTTTATCTGTGGTGCTTTGCTGCTTCACCCTATGCCACTGAGCAAGTGGTAGCCATTAGTCTTGAGAGCCATATCTTTGCACGTTCAGTTAGCCAACAGCAGAAAAAATAAACTGTCTTTAAAAAATATTTCTTGCAATACAAAACTGCCCTTCAAGGACTTCTATGCAGAGACCTTTAAATAAGGGCCTCACTATAATTAAGCAGAGTATGGGTAAATACATTCACCTGTGAATGACAAACCTCAATGTCCATGTACTCCAAACAACATTACACTCATTTGCAGTATTATTATTTCGATAACATGAGGGATAACATTTTTTCAAAGCTGTGTATGTGCTTAGAAATCTCTAAGAGCTGAATGTCAGTAGCAAAGAGGCATTTCTAAGACATGTACTGGTAAATTTTTTTTTCAGTCTTTCACTTAATGGTTTTAGTACTGCTGCAGAAACAGCCCCTGCTGTGTTCTCTAGAGCTTTGTCTAGCTGCAGAGCTGCAAGGCTAGTTCATGCTCCGTCAGTAATGCTGTCCTTCATCACTGAGCCACATTATCTTCACCAAGAAGAAGACATGAGATTTCATTTGCATGAGATTTCACTTGTCATGGTGGAACAGGTAGACTAGGAAAAGATCCTCCTCTACTTCCTGGCTATGCTATCATGCCTTTCTTTGAGGAATGAAAAACCACCTGCTGTGTCTGGCAGTCATCCTGCAGCACCCGTGTATTGCTCTTGGGCATTTCTGGGGCTGGAAAGGCAACTTTTCTCCAGTTCCAAGCATGAGTGAAACTTGGGAGTCAGACAGTTACAATCCCTCCATACTGTGCAGGCAGGGGCTGGCCCTGGAAATGGCTTGCCCCACTCCACCACCATGCACTCATTCTTGCAAATTTATCATGAGAATTTTCCAGTCCAACCAGATACATCTGTTCAGAGGCCCTTTATTGTGGTGGCTTAATCTGCATCACCAGTCTAGCAGGAGGAGCAAGAAGCATGTTAATGCCTTCTGCAGTGAAAGCTGATTTGGGAGATTTGTGAGCAGAACAGCTGTACAAAGAGATTGGAAGAGATTAGAAACATAGCATTACAAAATGAGGCTCATTTTAGCAAAACCAGATTGAAGCAACTGAGAAAAAAGATTATGAATTTGTGGGCATGACAGAAAGTTGGAAATCTGTAATGCTGAAAGAGAACTTGCCAGAGAGCTGCTTAAATAAGAACTGGCAGTGTGATGAGAAGAAAAAAATGGTCTGTACATTTTTTGTCCATTTCAGATGGAGCAGAGGCACCTGACACTGAAGAGATAATGCAACTTGACACCATTTACAGTCACAGTGTTCCAGCAGACAGGTCCAAAGTCTGCCACCCTCAACAGAACAAACAACAGCTGCTAAAAAGATAGAAGCTGAAAAAAAAAAAGGAAGACGTTTATTACAATAGTTTTGTTTTGATAAGAGATAAATCCTGTAAATAAGGAATTTAGAACGCCTCACATTATATGAGTACTGAAATAATAAGCCATGTGGATGGTTTGCAAAGAGACAGGCAAAGAGATACAGAAAGTTCTCTAGATTAGTTCTGCAAAACTAGGTTTTAGTTCTTGGGAAATTTGGGTGAGTTTTTAAATGAATATTGAGTTTGTTTCCACTTTTGTCTCATATAGTAACTGCCTCATCTGGCCTTCTCACAACTCATATTTGGTCAGAATATGGTCAACAATTGAAAACATAGAGACATATTCATATGAAAACAGGTGTGAGCGTGAGTTTCTGAAAACATGCTATAGACATGACTGTGAATGCCTCCTTTAAGCTGGGTGAACAAAATCCAGTGCCTTCCCACTGGAGCACTACAGTGCTCTGTATATCTGAAGGAGAGCCCAGCTGCAACCCGTAAGATGCTGGATGTTCCCCCCACCCTCGTTCGCCACAGCCTCCCCTACGACTTTTCTGTGGAGTAGGGAGACCTCTGCAGACAGGATAAATCCAACATTGCTGCAGGGTGTAGAGGGAGACAACTAGATTCTCTGACAGAGCAGTTAATTACAGAGGTTTGTTGGGGTTTGGGTTTTGTTTATGTTTTTCTTTTTGGGGTTGGGTTGGTGTTTTCTGATTGGTTGAGTTGAGGTTTTGTTTGCTTGTTTTAGTATTCTGGTATTATTTCATTCATTCTTTCTCTTTTAAAAATCCCCTTTCAACTGCTGACATATCAGGGCTGCATATATAACCTGACATAAGCAAATCTTGGTCTCAACTATTTTCTAATTTAATGCTGAATTAGTAGCCCACTGCTTTCTACCCAAATTTTGTGCAAAGAGATCAAGTAGTATTCTCCTAAGGTCTGGTGTCAGGAGATGGAAAAATGCTGGGCCCTGTAGCCCAGAACTACCTTTGGAAGGAGGGATGAGCATTGTAAAACAACTGCTAACAGAAACGTAAGCTCCATAGACAGAGAAAGAAACCTTGCCATACAACCTTGTACTAAACCATAAGATTTCTACAGCTTTTCTCCCAATTCAACATGGAAGAAGTTCAGGAGCCTGAATTTACCTTCTGAGAAATCTTGGGTTTCTCTTGTACAGAACTAGTCTACACAAGAGGTATAGGATAGCTATGCAGGCTCTGAGATCGATCTCTGTTCTAGAAATTAAATTTTTCTTGAAATTACAGGATGATTTTCTCGAGGATGCTAACAAAATGACCTGCCATGGAATCTAGTGCAGGAGACATATTTCACACAAACAGGTCATCCCGTACCCTCACCCTTAGAAGAGGGCAGATCAAAAGGGGCACTTGCCCTAACTTAACAGTAGTGAAGATGATGGCTGAAACTCTGTTCCAACTGAAGAAAGGTTTGTGTATTATTCTCCTCAAGCCTGCAAGAAAATAGGTTCTTTAAAGGTAGAAACAAACCTATAAAAACAGGCTATCATCTATCATGGACCTGAACAGGGCTTCCAATGGTCTGTTGCTGGCATGCACTGTTACTGAGAAACATGAAAACAAGCTGAGCTGGGTACACTTCTCCAACACATAAATACTTGAACTGAGGAACTAGCTATTCCAAACAATTAATCCTGAAATATAATACAGACTGCCTGAAAGTACCTGAAGTAAGAAAACTAATGAGTCTCACATAATAATGAGGTTGTGTTTTCTACTACTTCAATAGCATCTAAACAGAACTAAATGTGCAGAAGTCACTCCTTCTGTCCCCCGCTAAGAAAAGGCTTGTATTAACCAGTATTTTAAGGCCACTCCTGAATTTCAGTGTTCCGCTGTTGCCCTTTACCACCATCATTGGTCCACTTCTAAAGTATGATTAACAGTGCAATCTCACATGACTTGGTTTGGGACATCAGTTATTTTGACCATCTTAGGAAGATTATTGGTGCCCCCTAGAAGGTAATATTGATAATAACAATTCTTTTAGGTATCTTTTTGAATAGGAATAAAAGATAAGTACAAGATACTCTTTGTTAATAACATTGCCACCCTTGATAACAGCTCCTACTTTAACAATATCATTATTGTAACCAAGTGAGTATTCTTTAAAAAAAAAAAAAAGAAAAAAAAAAAGAAAAAGTATATGTGTGTCTATACGTGTAATTTTCACTCTATTCATCAAATTTGTTTTGAAAAAAGATAGGAGGCATCTCATTGCAGCAAATAAAAATAAACAGCTACTCAAAATTGGCATGTGTTCTTCACACAGAGGAAAAAAAACATCAGCAAGCTGATGGGCCATAAAGCAAAGTGAGTATCCAGGCAGGTATTTAAGGTATGTATCATTCAGACAGTATAACACAGTGAGTCCTGCAGAGAGGAATTATGGGCTATTATGTTTATAATAAAGACTCAGGCAATCCTAGAGGTGTACCTTACTTACGGTGCTTAATGAACAATATTCTTAGATGTCATTATTGTGAATTCACAGAAACTGCTTCCAGTGAAAAGGCAATCTCCATACCTTGGTTTCTTAAAAACAGACAAGAGAAAATAATGACTTAAACAATCATGCAGAGAAGATACTCTTTGTTCTCAGCTGCATCATGTGCTATCTCTTACAATTTCAAACTCTGAGGATATTTAACAATATTTTACTCAGACAATGTGAATATTTTCATGGACTTGGCTGGATGACTGAGCTGGGCTCATAACACCTTTATTCTGGCATCTTCAAATGGTCCTATTTGCATATGAATGACATAAAATTAAGGTGTCTAATTAGTTTTTATGCAATGTTTCCTTCACCTTTCAAGGTAACTCAGTGTCAAGACAAATTACATTAAAATTAAAATAATAAAATTATTTTGATAATAAAAAATAATTAAAATGAATAGCTTGACAGTTGAAATAATTTGTAACAGTGTGCCATCTTCCTTACTAGCTTCTCATCAATAGTATGAGGAACTCAATTACTCTTAATTACCAAATGTGCATATATGATGTACAGAGATCATCAACCCCGACACTGCTGACCAACATAAGTGATAGAAGAAAACTGTTGCCTAAGGAAGCCAACTAAGTGTTCTGATTATCTGTATCTTGATAGCACTAAGTAAAGCTTTACTTGATAGGCATATGTTTCCTGGAATCCGGATCTCCCAGGTCCTTTCTCTGAACTGGATTTCTAGCACACCCTTGAAGGGGGAAAGACCCAATGCACTGTCTGTAGCATTTGGGGACCACCTCTGAACTGCCCAATTACTGTCGGGGCTCTGGGGCATGGAGACTGGAATGAGAGAGGCTCTAGGGGAAGAGAGGCTGGCTGACAGCAAAGAAGAAAGCCTCTTTCCCATGCTAGGAGACACAAAAGGTCAGCAGCTCACATCAAATCATTTCACAGCATGGATGATTAAGTAACAGTCATTTGACTTTGATTAAAATATTTGGAAGAGCTCAGCTGTTTCTGGAGGCAATTCTGACACTCCTGCTCCACTCTGTAGATCTGAAAGGCTTCCTACAGGAAACAGCAAGAAATGGGGGAAAAGCAGCACAATACTTTGCTCTCAAGCATGTGTGCTACACTCACTGATTTTAATGGGAAGTCTCACAGAATGCTCCTCTAGAGAAGTATATAATGTGAAAAATATATTTATTTAGGCTTAAGGAAAAAGGATGAAAATAAATCAGAAGGAGATATTGTAACAATAACTTTGCTTTTACTGAGCATCAGAATTAGAAGCAACAAATAAAAAAACAGATGGATGGTAAAATGACATAGCAAAACCTACCCCTTCCCTTACCTCAGGTGTAACCAACCTTCAGAATTACAGAGTTTCAATGGTTTTAAGTTTCTGAAGATCAAGAATGCAAAATAATAAAAACTTGGACCATTTAGAGAAGGCATAGATAATAAAGCAAGTGCTTTATAATTTGCAATGATCTATTTCTTCCTTTACATGCTAATTAGTTTGCTCAGTGAAGTGAAAATTTAACTGTATCCATTAAAACATTGAAGACCACAAATTTAAAAATAGCAATTAATTGTGTTGCCTATTTTTAAGATGATGGAGCTTAGTTTTTCATATTCTGGCAGTCTATCAAACTCAGCTCCATTACAGATGTCTTAGACCTGAATTGATGATGATATTCAGAAGTAAGGGCATTCTCTTCAGTAGTGCTACCCTGATGAAGGAGCTCAAATGTATAGATGGCTTATGCGACTCTATAATTCTTACTCTGTGAATTAGGAATGTTAGAAATGTCAGCTTAATGAGTCATGCAACAGTGTTCAATGTTCTAAGTCACTGGGTCCCATTAATTTTCAAGTGTGCCTAAAATGAACAATGAATACTGAGAAGAAGCAGTTCAGTGGTTTTCTCCACACTCACTTTTTAACTTCTATTTTATACATTGCACCTAATAATGCCTTCAAACAGCTATCTAAGTCAATTATTAACAATGATTGAAATTTCAAAGGAGCTGTCAATGTTTTTTTCTTCAGCCTTTACATCTGCAGGTGTTAGTGTAAAAAACAGTAATTTTTTCCCCTTCTTTATGCATATTATTAGTAAAACTAGTCAGAGTGGCAACATGATAAACATATACATTTTTTAAAGATCTCCATTCTATTTGCTTTACTGAACTTGAAAACTGCTTTGGTTTTGTGTTATATTTGGCATAATGTAACAACATGAATTTTGTTTCCAGCGAATCCTATTTTTATTGAGTAGTATGGGCCAATCTCATTGGCTGGGTTCCTAGCCATGAAGGGGAAGAGCCATTTGTTGTAACAGGCAGGGTTTTCTTTATTTTTACTTAAGTAATTTTTACCATAGCCCTAACATTTGGACCATTAAACTCTAGATTCTGATTAGTGTGTACCTTACAAACAAATGTTTCTGCTTAGGCACCCATTGCCAGTGGCTCTTCTCAGTTGTGGCTCATCTGAAGTTATTGATGAGAAAAGGTTCTTTTTCCCTATGCTTATTGGGAGAATACCAATAAGCAGAGTATGAATAAACACACTGCTTCAGAGGCCATTAATGCATGTCAGCTGCTATGGCAGGCCTGTTCTCCACCTAGGGATACACGTGATGCTGTTCCCTGCCCCTTGCCAACATTCCTTCTTGCACTCTTTGTAGAAGGGCCCCCTGACACCTTATCTTCCTAGTGATTATGGATTTTTTCCAAGAGAAATTAATGTGAACTGAGGGTGCTGAAGAGTATACACAATTTGTCCCACCTTGCTAACAACCAGTGGTCTTTCTAAGCAGAGATAGGCACAGCAGCTTTTTCACTGTTGGCAGGCTCTGGACCACCACCCTAAGTACTCTCCTTACTACTGAGGAATGGCAGCAAATAGCCAAATGCCAGCAGCACTATAAATTGCTTTAGTTGTTCACTCAGTGAGAGTGGAGCCCTGGGCACCAGAGGAAAAAAAAAAACAAAATATGGAAAAAAAAAAAAAAAAAACCCAAAAAAAACCACAACAACAACAACAAAAAAAAACCAAACCAAACAAAAAAAAAAAAAAAAAAAACACAACAACAACAAAAACAAAACAAAACAAAAAAAAACAAACAATCAGACAAAAAACAACCCTGAAGGAAAAAGGACTGAAGAAAAGAGAGCAAAGCAGCACACTGAAACTCCAGATCCCTAAATGCCCATGCCAGAGAAATATTTTTGGAGCAAGGAAGACTGAAGTACATAAAATGTTACGTCTGAATGAAAGATTCAGCTTGATTGAAATTACTTTTAGCAAAAGCCATCAGATTTCACTGATCTGGAGTAATGTTCCTGGGGCCAATACTCCATATATCATCAGAGAAGTGTCTGAGAGAGCAGCTGGAAGGCCAACTTTAAAATCTTGTAAATACTGAGCATTTCAAGGCAAGGTTTGTGTTCAGATATATGTTCAATAAGAAAACCTTTCATTTTGTTGTGGCACTGGCAGTTTGAGACCTACAGGTCGCATAACCTGAAAATAGAAACAGTTAGAAACATGAATATAGAATGGGAGGAAAAAACCGATACGCTGCCAAAAAGCATCAAGAAAATCCTCCGCTTCGAATACAAAACTTTGTCTGGGGGATTGTGCTTTAAAAGCCAAGTAACAAAACTTCAGCTTCTCTGTAAGTTAAAGGAGGATTAAAATAAAGAATGAATGAAAGAGAACAGCACACATGTACAAATGAAAGAAAAGAAAAGAAAAAAAAAAGTACGGCTTATTTATGCCACCTACTGGATTTTTCTTGAAGTATCTTTTCAAGTGTTTTAGTTATGATGATGTCCATCACTCCAGCAAATATGCTTGCATGGGAGACTATTCACACAAGTAAATAAGCTGAAATCCACCTGATGACTCCCGCGAGTAAACACATGTGCAGACTGACATAGCTGGACGAGTAGAGAGGAGGGTAGCTCTACACCTGTTTATTCTGCTAAGCTGATGGCTCTAGGGCAGCTCAGACACCCAAAGCTGCAGGGAAGCACTAAACTTGAACACTGAGGAGCTTCCCAGCTCCTATCAGTGCCTCAGGGAATGTGCTGGCATGGTTTCCCTCCTTTGCTTGACTCCCTCTGGCTGTCTTTGATATTTTGTTTAAAATGTCCAGAGTGTGTTTGTGGATATGTCGATGTTTTCAGACAATGCAGACTGGCAGTGTGCATGCTTTATCTTCTATTCCTCAGCACTCCCTGCAGCTGAGGCTCTTTGGAGAATCCACAACCAGCCCTGGGGAATACAGTCTATAAAATGATCTGTCAGAGCCAAAAATAGCTCAAAAACTCTCTGATTTGACCCACTCACAGAAAAAAAAAAACCCAAAAAACAAAAACAAAACAAACAAACAAACAAACAAAAACCAAAACCCACAAAACAAAAATTAAACAGAATCAGGTCTAGCAGATTTCTAAAATTAAATGCACTCAACTCAACTGACTTCTGAGAAACTGAAGGTCTTCATTTTCCAGGCAACAGTGTTAGAATTAAACCCTTTTTAATTTGTCAATTCGCCACTGGCTTGCTGAGTCATACGAAATGTGCTGGTAGGATCAGGTCTTACTCACATCTGTTCCTCAAAATTATAATCTTGCTAGCAAATAAAATATTTTTGCCAGATTCAAGGGATAAGCCAAAGGCATGCAAAGGACGAAACATCATTAACAGATGACATTAGGGACTTTAAAGAAAAAGGTAAAGCTAGAGGACAACTCTCCAATATCTATTAAGACAAAAGAAAAAAAAGAAAAGCAAAAATGCAGGTTCTTGATTCTTACTTTTGTCATCAGAAACATTAATTACAGTTATTTGCAAAGGTGATGGCAAACTGCAGTAATCTTAAGTCACTGACATCATCATGAGACAGACTTGAACTAGAGATGCCCAGACACACATTAAATGAATGACAAAATTTTCTGAAGACTTGCAGTGAGGTTATTGTGATTCATCTTAGGACTAATGGTAGTTTATGACCATCTCCTATTGCTTCATTACTCCACAGATGACAAATCCAGCAGTGTGCTGTCAACTTCACCATACACCCATTAAAAAAAAATTAGAGAAAAACATTGCACTCTAAACCATACTCAAAGTGTGACTTGAGCAAGCAAAACTAAAACAACTAATTTTAAGTGATTGATCATGTACTTATATTCATCAGGCATCTAGGTATTTTGGTGATATTCATCCAGAACACAAAATACCAGATAGGTACTAACAACATTAATATTTTGTTCTGTATGGTAGGTTCTGTATTATGGATAATACAGATCTGTGCAGTTAGCCCAAAAAGCAATAGTAGAAAATACTAATTATGTGAAGGAGTGATGAATGAATGTTCTTCTTGGAACTGTTGCATTTTTCACATCCTGTATTTCATCTCTGACGTTGGCTGTCCCACTTAGTTTCTAGTGAAAAGTCAGGTATATAAGCACCTGGTGATTGCTATTATTTTTCCTTTGTCTGTTTTTGCCTGCTTTATGCACTGTCCTTCTCTTATCTTTTCTGCTTTTCCACCCCTGCTGTCATTTCTGATTTTCTTCTCCTACCTCTGTTGGGTTTTATTTTATTTTGCCTTTCATGGTCTTTTGATTTAGCCTCCTTTCATCTACTTTTTAATCTGCGTTTTCAATTGGCTTAAGATAATTTGTAGGGGAGCACCTGAAAACATTCTTGTGTGTGTGCTCCACCATGCACTGAACTTCACAAACTGGATATTCAAGACTTGCTCCTAGACAAAATTTTGGAAACTGATCAATGCCCATATGATTGAGAAGATCTCAACTGGTTTCATTCAGGGAGGAATTTTATATTTTGATATACAAAGTTAAGTATGCTTACATTGTTCACTTCCTTAAATATTAGTGATATGCAACACTACATGTAAAGGCAAATCCTAATTTTGTTCATCTAAACATCATGTTTATCTTCTCCTGTCTTGTGGGAAAATGTGCAGATACTGACATCAGAAATGTCAATCCCAGAAAAGTGATGCAAGGGAAAAGTTTCAGTTTCTGTGAGCTGAATGACGGTCATACCAAGCCCACACAGCCTGCGTTCAGCCTTCACTTGTGGACTATCTGACTGGTTGCGACTGGGGCTTAATAGGAGTGTTTGAATGAGGTATCTCTCTGGAGGATGAAAAGTGCCATAAATGTCTCCAATGTTGTACCATGAAGGAACAAGTTCTTTAAATTGAATTTATTAAAAGCTAATGCAAAGCATCAAGCAGCAGGGATCTGGGGCTTTCTTCAGGTTGAGATAGGCACTCACTGTTTCCAGCATGGAGGCTCAGTCTGAGCAGAATTAGCTTGGAGTTAGCTGATCACAAAGAGAGAGATGCTTTTCTTGGCTTCTTCTAGCAGAAATAAATTTCTACCTACTGTAACTTACTGCCATCTGATATGCTGAGTCATGAAGCTGGGGTTATAGAAATCTTTATGCAATCTTTATAAATCAGCTTCACATAATCTTAGGTGCTTTCTGCTTCATCTCTGTTGAGTCACTCATTTGACAGTTGTCATTCATCTTAGATTGAGATGCAATTTAATAGTTTCATTTCAGCATGAAGATAGTGTCATTTAAAGTTGAGCCCAGAAAGATTTAAAGGTGTAACAGAGGAAATATTAATACTGTAAATAATATCTGTAGAGCTGCATGCATTTATAAATCACATAGTGCCAAGTTGGAAGGGCAGCCTATGTAAAGAAGAAAAAAGCATCTTTGCTTGTCTTCTCCTGCAGATTTCAGCCACTCTGTCACCCACACAGGCTCCAGAGGTGATGGCTACCGAGTTATCACCATGTTCTCACTCGCCCTTATACCTGCTGGTATCACCTGCCCACACAGATATCGATCAAGGGGTCTTTATGCACACTGCACTATACAAGCCCAAGGTAACGCGTTCAGGGAGTCGCAGTCCAGCAAGACGGCAGCAGCCCAACGACAGAGCAGCTGAGGCGCGGCACTGGGGTGCCTGATTCGGGCGTCACACCTCTCCCTGGGCCAGGCCATGTTGATCGCCTGCCCAAACCTGACCTGCCCAACCCAGAGGACCACTGGGCTTAAACATGGCCTCTCCGGATCGATTCCGCCTTGCTGTCGCAGACCTCGTCCAGCATCACCACCATGGACACGGCCTGCGCTGGCTGCTGCGGGGCACGGAGGGTGGGCAGAGGCCGCAGGACGGCCGCGGAGCAGCCCCCGACCGGGGGCCTGGGTATCCTGTCGTGCGGGACCTGCGGGCAGCGCGACTGAGCCGAGCCCCGCAGTACCTCCGGGCGTCGGCCGCCCCGTCCCCGCACCGTACATCCGACGGGCAGCGGCCTGGACGGGGCCCGCCTTTCCCACCGCAGGCCGGCCTGGTGGGGGAGGAGGAGCGCGAAGGGAAGGGTGGCCGCTCCCTCGGGGTAGCAAGGATTTCGCGGCCACGGACGCCCCGGAGCAGGAGTGGGGGAGGCGCGGCAGGAGGGGCGACGCCCGCCTGCTGCTGCCCGCCAAAACGCGCGGGGTGGCGGGACGGGACGGGGCAGAGGCGCGCAGACTGCTCTCCCAGCTGCCCCCAGCCTGCCGCGATGCCCAGTGACACCCCGGCCTTTAGCAAGCCCCCGGACGTCGCGGGCCCAGGGGACGAGGCGAACAGCTTCGGGAAGGCGGCGGCCCCTATGGCCGCCGCCCCGGCGGACAGGGGCGCCGCTGCAGCGGGGAAGAAGCAGCCGCGACTGCCCAAGTGTGCCCGCTGCCGCAACCACGGCTACTCCTCGCCGCTGAAGGGGCACAAGCGCTTTTGCATGTGGCGGGACTGCCAGTGCAACAAGTGCAGCCTAATCGCCGAGCGGCAGCGCGTCATGGCAGCGCAGGTGAGCTGTGCCGGAGCGGGGTGTTCTCCGCGCCCGCGGGCTCGGGCCCCTCGGGGCCAAGCGGCCGCGCCAAGATGCGGTGCGCTGCGAGACCGCAGCCGCGGGTAGCCTCGCCCCGGACAGGAGCCAGGAGTTACACCGCTGCCTTACTATGTTAGTGAGACTTCTCGCTATATTTCTCGCAAGTTACTTAATTTTTTTTTCCATAAAAAATGGGAGATGCCTCAAAGGCGCGGAGGATTGCTGTCGGGGCGAGCGGCAGCGGTGAGCGGTCAGCTGCACCTGCCGGGCACAGCCGAGAGCCGCTCCCCCGGGCCGGGTACAGCCGGGCCCTGAGGACAGCACCCGAGGGGCTGCAGAACCTGCATGGAGCGACCTGAGCTACCGTCAGTGGCCGTTTTCTTGCTTTTAACAAGAAAATGTATAATCTAGCCAACAAATTACTTATCGAGAATATTTTGTGCTGGTGGTTTCAGACGCGGTGTAAACTGCGTTTCCTTGTGCTGGTGGCTTCAGCTGAGCGCATTTCTAACTTTTTTGGGGGATTTTTTTAACGGCGTTGTTCGAAATTTTGTATGTAGGAGTTCCTCACATAGCTGTGTAGGTGAGTTATCTTAAATTTTAACGAGGGCTCAGTATTCTGAGCACTAAGAAAACAACCTGTGTCCAGTTCAGGGTAGGAATAATGTTTTCGTTGGGTCGTCTCGCTGAAGTCACAATTCTGGCGGTGTAAATATAGGGCTCTGTTAATTACAGGGCTCTGTTGTGATCTTTATCTTGCAAACTTTAATAAAGGGGGTCCTGGGCGTGTATTGAAGAGTCTGCTGGAGTAGTTGAGCTCTGTGAGGGGCATTTTACGCCTTCGTTAGTGCAAATTATCCCCTGCTAGCAAATAATTGAAAAGGCTTTAGAGCTCCTGGAGCGAGTGATGAGTGAAGGTACATCGTGATGATATGAGACGTACCCATCAGTTTGCAATTGTTGTCTGCTCAGAGCTTTGTGGTCCCGGATAAAATGTGTGTCGGGCTGACAGGTTTTAAAAACCTAAGCAGCCCTAGATTAAATCCCTGCTTTTTTTAAAAAAAAATTGTTATTCAGTGCAGGTCCTCAGAACATCCTCAGAACTCAATGGGAGTAAGTTTTCGTTCATTTAAACAATGAACAATTCCTCCTTGTTGGTAGTATGCCAGTACAGAAATTGTTGTTATGCCCAAGTTACATGCACTTTCTCTGCCTGGTGTGAACCTTGGAAAAATAAATGCGAATCACTTCGCTGTCTGCCTCGGGGAAGTGAGTACAAAGTGAAGTGTCCCCATCGGCACGGATTCCTTTGCTGCTGAGCTGCTTCTGTCAGGCAGTGTGTGCCTCCTGCTAGCAGGCTCCGGTGATGGTCCTCCTGGGGGTATTCTCTTCCCTGCCTAGTATTTGAAAGTAGCTTTGAAAGCCTCCCTAGCTAAACCTTATCTGTGTAGGAGTTACGCATTTAAAGTCTGTCTTTCCCCCTTTTGATGTATTTCTGCAGTAAGCCCCTTGATGCTGGTGGAATTTTACAGGTCAAGGTTATTGGCTTGTGAAGTCGAAGTTACAGCAGTGTTTGCAAGTCTGCACCCTCTGTACAGGATGTTTCTTATTGCAAGGGCTAATACTAACTAACAGAATTATAATCTGTATTAGGAAAAAGTGTAGCTGTTGAACATGAAAATATAGGGAAGTCCTGTCCCAGATACCCAGGAGAATTTCCAGCAAGAAACGCCCATGATCCCAGTCTGTAAACTGGAAGAGATTTCCAAGGTTCAAGAAAAGATGCAAATCAGTCACCTCACAAGTAGCAGGGTATATAGCTGCAGAAGTGCCATATATATACTCCCCAGACACAAATGGCATAGGTGGACAGATGTGTTAAATTGATCTCCTAGTTCAAGGAGGCAGTAGGGGCTGTCTGCAAGAAGTGAGTATGGTTTGTTTGCACCCATGTCCAGACTGTGTAGTGCCCATAGGCTTGGCCAGTGGCAGTTAGGCTTTGGAACATTGTCAGTATTGGGAAAGAAACGGGAAGCTCCAGCTTCTCCAGACTTGCCCAGCTCTCTTCAATGTGTGTGATGCTGTCTGAGATGCTTGCAGGTTGGTACCCTACATTTGCCATGCTTCTTCCATAATGGTTCTCTCTGTACAGTGTATTGTATGCTGAAATTTCCTTGAAGGACAACATTTCCAGCAAAGAGCCAGCAGGGAACCTAGCAGGCCTGGATAGAGCAGCAGATCGCAGGTACAAGCCCTCATGAAAAGCTGTTTTATATTGGTAAGAGGCACTGCAGAACCCTGCAAGCAGACTAACCTTAACCCCAGCAGCTGTTGTATAAGCAGAGAGGAGGGTAGTGACTACACTTTCTACAGTGTGCTTGTCCCAAGAGCAGCTGTGCAGGGGGAGTGTAGTCAACTGTAACGTGTGTTCATTGGGCCTCAGTGGAGGAAGATGTGTATGTCACCAGCATTTCATAGGCTTGTTCATATGTGCTTGGACACAAAAAGGGGTTGGTTTTTGCTTTATATACTTCTCTACCCATTGGCTGGATTATGTGAAGGGCCTAGAGAGTAAGCCAGGCCTAGGAGTGGCTGAGAGATTTGGCTTTGTTTAGCCTGGAGAAGAGGGGGCTCAGGAGGGACCTTCTGCAGCTGCCTGAAAGGAGGTTGTGGGTCAACCTCTTCTTCCAGGCAGCCAGTAGTGACAGTATAAGAGGAAATCGGCTTAAGCTGGGACAGGGAATGTTCAGGTTGACATCAGGAAGAGCAGAAAGAATTGTCTGTACTGAAACCAGGAACCATCCCTGGAGGTGTTCAAGAAACAACTGGATCTGACAGTTAGTGTTGTAGTTTAGCTGACATTTAGTGGTGTTTGGTTGAAAACTGGTCTTGGAGGTCTTTTCCAGCCTTAGTGATTCTATGATAAGCATTACTCTCCAGTATGAATAGTGAAAAACCAGCTTTGAATCTGAGTTGTTCATTGCTGCCAGTATAGATTGTGCTCAAAATCACAGAGCATACCTTATGTCTTGTCTTTTGTTCCTAGGTTGCCCTAAGAAGACAGCAAGCTCAGGAAGAGGAACTGGGAATCAGCCACCCAGTGCCCCTACCCAGTGTCCCTGAGATGGTTGTTAAGAAGAACAGTGGTGGCAGCTCTTGCCTCTCACTGGAAAGTAGCAGCCCAATGCACTCGACAAGTACAGCCATGACAGCAGCTAGTACACCACCAGGTAAAGTGATGGGAGAGCAGTGCTCACAGCTGAGGGTGATGGCCAACACTGCTTATGCCTGCTGTTGACACCTGTTCCCCTCTTTGCAGTGACAGGGTTATGGAGAGTCCTCTCCCCAGCAACATTATACTTTTGTACAATGTAAATGTAAAGTTAGTAATTTACATTTTGTAAGTAAAATAAAAGTAAATAAATAAAAGTAAAGTTTTTAATTTAAAGTTTTAAATTATTTTAAAGTAAATAAATAAAGTAGAGTTACATTTTGTACAATGTAATGTAAAGCTAGTGGAAGGGAAGGATCCAGTATCAGTCTTTTTTATTTGATTATTTTTACTTGAAAATCAAAATTTCTTTTACACAGACTTGTGCTGTAATAAAATTCGATAGGGTGTGTGATTGCAAGTAGAGAATTATGGGAAGCTTTTGTCCTTTGTCCCAAAACATGTACTCCTGCTACAGTCGTAGTAAGTGGGTTTTGGCTGCCTTGGTAGCTTCTTCAAAATTCAAGTTTCCAGAACTGTACAGAAGCCAAGTACATAGGTAATGTTATTGACCCCAGCAGCAGAGATCTGCCAGCCTTACAAAACTTGATGTGGTGGCACACTGGTTCTGTGTGGCATGGTGTGATGAACTATGAAAGAGTGATATAGTCCTCTTTTACTACAATTACTGTATTGCATTTAACACTTGTAAAACAAAATCCAAAAAAAACCAACAACAAGAAACACTATTTGTCTGTTTATTCAGTGAAAGCATGGCTAAGCAAAGATGGGATTTGAATATGCTAGGCAAGTGAAGACTCGAGGCAAAATGTTTTTTCCTATGCAAATTGCTTTTTCCCTTTTCTAACTATGCCTGACAGATACAGTGATTGAACATATAGAAGAAAGGAGCTGGTGTAATTGATTTCTTCTGTATAGACAGAAAAAAGCAAACAAATACAGGTGAAAAGGAAGTTTCATTCATTTTTAATAATTTATGCACATGCCAGTAATACAGGTGAATATATTTGCCAGATAGAAAGGTGATTCTAAAATGGGCAATGCTTTGCATTAATTAATAAAAGGACAATGCATGTGTGTGTCTGTCAAGTGATGCTACTCTGTTTTGCAGGCCATTAAAAGTATGTCAGATGGATTTGTTGGGTCTAGTGCAGACAGGCATTTTCAGACAATTGTAGAGGAATTTTGTTGGGAAGCTTTTAAAAGAACTGCTTAATAAAGCAATAAATAGCTTTTTATTGGCTTTTTTTGTTTTCATTATGTTAGTGTCACCTTTGAATTGATGCAGTTACTCCTTTCATATTTGCATTACTGCATGCTTTGTCTATAGACATGGAAAAAGCTGGGTAAAGATTAAAGTAGTATATTCAGTAATATATAGAGATTGTGTACATCTGAGGAGAACAAGAAGATCCTTGCTTGTACAGAAAGGCCAAAGAATGAAAGAATTTTACTGTTGACAAACCTGGCATAAGCTTTGATCTTAATGTTTTTGAAATGACAGTATTTACCCATTTTAATAATTACTAGTTAATTTAATTAAATTATGGTCTTTTAATGAAAAGCATTGACCAAACAGGCTCAAGGCAATTCACATGCTTGAAAAAGTACTTCAAAACATAAAAATGCCTAATTTTAAAGGATTTTGAACTGTTCAATTATTTTCAGTCAGAGCAGTCATCTTTCTTACAATGGAATTTGAGCAATTTAAATACATTGTTTCTCAAGCATTTTACTAAATAACTAACTGTTATTATTTGTGTCCAAATAAATAACTGTTTGTGAGTGATAACATTTGAAATACACAGCTTCATCTCCAGAAAGAAGATGTGATTCAAGTCAAGAATCAAGACAGAATCAACCTTGTTCACCAGAAATGGAAGCATCTCCGAATGAATAGGAAATCAGATTCATAGTTTTGCTTTTGGGCACCAGACAAGTAGCAACAGACATTGTACTTAGCTCAGAGGTGACTACACTGTATAAATAAAGTTATGTCCCTAATAGTTTTGGTAGGTTCAGTTGCTGAAAACAGTGTTAAATCCCATACTCATGAGATTTAACCTTATACCAGTGACTGTCTGCTGGCTCTGAAGCTGGAGAAGGTGCTGTGCATTTCTTCAGGTCTGTAGGGTAGCTTTGTCAAGTGTCTGAGTGCAGGATTTGGTGAGGAATATAGCCAAAATATCCCCATGCTTTTCTTTTTAGCGTATAACGATCTTTTTTTTCAGATGAAAGTTGCCATGTGGCATAAGTTTTGGCTTTAGATGGTGGGTTTTTCAGGACCAGGTACTTGATGGATTATTGTATTGTTGTTTTATGATTTTATTGCTACCCTAAAATGCAAGCAAAATGAGAGACCCCATCAGAGCAAGTGTCATTGTCTCAGGTTAGTAGGCTGAGGTGCTGATTCTTTTTTTTTTTTTTTTTTTTTACAGTAATTATTAAAGGAAGCAGGGAAAAGTGAAACCCTTCATGGCAAGGGGAATCAACAGTTCCCTGCAAGCCCCAGGTTAAGCAGTGGCTTCTGGGAGTACAGTGTGTCCCGTATGATTCACATTAGATTGAGCAAGAGGTGATTTTCACAGCGGTAATTCTATTCCTCCTCTCAGGTTTTTGGCTTATGAGGGCAGTTCTTCTTTCGGACTCCCATCACGTGGAGCATTGTTTTCTAGCAGAGGAGTGATGTGTGAAGGAGTCACACAAATCAGACATAGTGCAAGAGAGAGTGTCATTGCTTGCTGTATCCATTTTATTAGCAGATAAGAAATAGTATGACACCTGGATACCAGAGGCAGTTTTTCAGATCCCATTGTGACACGCTGTTTTTGAAAAGGGAAAAAATGAATTATCATGGTCATAGCATAGGTGTTTGAACATGAACCATGTCAAGCACGTTTACTTTGGATGGAGTGTATGTTCCCACTCAAAAGCAAGATGGGAATTTGCAGGGTAGTTGGAAGGGAACAGACCATGGTCTCAGGACATAAGTAGAGTGTCTTATAGACTGAATTTGTTGTTCTTGTGCAGTTCCCCTTAAGAAGTTGTAGATTGCTGAAAGAAAAGGCCATTTTTGCACTTTTGCACTTTTGCCACAGAGCAGCAAAAGTCATTATCCCAGGGCATTTGACATAATTGTCCTCCCTTCTGTAGGATAGGTATATCTTGTTAGGTTAACAGATATGCAAAATATAGGAAAGATTATGGTGAAGTATGTAGAATGTGCTTCTCAGACATTCTCATTTTATAACATCTGTGTTCTTCACTGGTTTTTGTCAATTTAGAGCCTCTGCTGTTTTGATATTTAGCAGTCATGGGGATCAGAGAGGGGAGGCAGATGAGGTCACTAAACACCTTAGCGTTTACTGAAAAAAAGAAAGCTGCTCATACTGAATGAAGGAGAATGCATTTCACTTTTGCTTCATTATATTTAATCCTTGTCACAGACTAAGGGTCATGTTTGGCATTTGGCCAGTGGAGTGGCTGCAAGATACATCACCAGATGACTGGAAGGTGCTAGATAGCACCCCTTCTTTCTGCTGTTTTGCACTCTTGTTGGCCCAGTTTAGAAGTGTCCAGTATAGATGGGACTATTGTGTGATGTAAATGCCAGCTTCTGGTCCTGTGCTCTGTTGAGGTTGTTTCCCTGTTGTATGTGCAATGACAGCAGTGTTGAGGTGCCTTCCTAGTATGAGCGGTTGACAAACATCATTTTCAAGAATTGTGACTAGTAAGCTTGTATTTGTTATTTCCCTTTGTTACATTTATTATGTTTGACAGAAACAAAATAGTATTCTTTTTTTCTCTAAGTAGCTGCTGTCTTCACTCTGAAACTCTTTGATGAATAGAAAGGGGTTTATCTACTCATAAATACAAACCGTAGTGGGGTCAGCAGTAATAGAATGCCTAATGTATGATGGTACTGAGATCCCTTTGAACTTGCAGTGCCCTAGCCGTCTGCAAAAACCCTACCATGCCTTCTTTACTCTTCCTTTACTTTCTTGATCACTGTTGTGATTTCAAAAATTGATGCCAGATCTTGCAGCTGATGAGTTTTAAGAAAACTAGTTGTTATAATGGAAAAATATAGTAGCCTGGTTTTAAAAAGTGAGAAACTTTCTCTTTGAAATAAAGCTCTTAAACAGTATTTATAGTATAGTGTCATGTGCTGTCAAAATTCCAGTTTCATCAAAGAAGCCTCATTTTAGTCAACTGATCATGTGGAAGCTGCTGTGGCCATTTCACTGTGAGAGTGCTTGGGGGTTGAAACAAGTTAGCCAGAGAGGTTCTGGAGTCTCCATGTTTGGGGAGGCTCAGAACTTGGCTGGATGGTGTATAAGCAGCATGATCCAGCTAGGAAGCTGGCTCTGGTGAGTAAAGTTTGAGCCAGATGGTGTCCAAAGATCCTTTCCAAACTAGACTGTTCTGTGAATCTCTGAAATTCCTACTTGCTTGCATTGACATTAAGTCAACATACTTAAATTTGAAGTTCAGTCAGCCTCAATACTGATAAGCATTTGCAAGCCTGTGAAAGAAATCTTAACTCTTTTGACCTAGTAATACTCTATGGTAGATTTTTTTTTTTTTTAAACAAAGAATTAGCATTGTGGGGACTGACAGGTGGTGGAGGGGATTGATATTTCAGGTGGCATCAGCTTCAGCAAGGCTGGCAGTAAGAAGGCAGCATTATCTGCTTTGTCTGCCTGTACCAGGACTAACATAATGGCTGCATGCCCTCAGAGAGCTTGGTGGTCTGCAGTGGTTATTGGTCCATTCTCCTTCTCTTTGCTTTTCTCTTGGTCTCCTCACTATTTTCCAAGGATGATTTTCTCCTGCATGGCTGCTTCCTAACCAGTTTTCGTTGCTGGCTGCCTCCTGGTCCTGCCAACCTCCTTCCATTGCTTCCTGGTGCTTTCCCCTGGCTTTTCCCAGAGTCAACAAATCTCTCTTAAAAAATAAGGAGTACAATTAAACATGACCTGCCTTTGACCTGGATTGTAACAGCAAGCAAAGAGAGAAGTTTTGTGTCCTTCCCCAGTGAATAACTAATCCATCACGATGATGATGAATCATCTGGTTTTCTCCAGTTCATTGCAGTTAAGATGAGAGAAAAAGAATCACATATGCATGTGTCTCTTGTAAGAGTTTGTGGATTTCTTACCCCTCTTGGATTGACATGATTTCCACAGCACAAGTTTGACATTGTCTTGGGAAGTAGTTGTTGGAAGTGGTCTTCTGCCTGTATAGTAGTTTTCTTAGTTACTAAATCTCTTTCAAGCTGGACTAAGTAAATATTACAGGAGCTTTGAACAATCTTCCCTTGATTTAGGATAATATTTATCCTGAATAGGCTTTTTTAATCCTGGACTGATAAAAGTATGCAATGAACAAAGCACTTCATAGTGTAGTGGCCATGGTTTTGTAATTTTCAATTCCTATCAAAATAATGTGTTTCACTCAGAGTTAAGTAAGAAGGATTTGGTTGTGAAGTAAAAAAGGGTGGACATTTCAGCTTCTTTCTGCTGCTTTGGATTCACTGTACTTCAGAAAATGGTAGAGGAGTTCTGAGCATCTCATTATAAAAGGACATAGATAAATCTGAAAGGATAGAGGGAAGGCTGACAAAAATGATGTATTGCTTGTAGAAAAGGAGACTAAGGGTGGATATAAACAGTCTATAAATATTTGAGAGGTAATAATATGGAGGAGGAGGAGGGATTATTTACAGTGCTTGAGACAGCATAACAAGGAGCAACGGCTTGAAACTAAAAAAGGCAAAATTAAATTGGACACTAGACACTTTTTTCCTAACGAGTACTGCAATTAGCAACGGAGTGACCTGCATAAGGACAAGAGGGTAAGTGAAGCGTAATCAGGAGAGGTGTTTAAGAGTGTGTTAGATTATGATCTTAAGTGATTAATATGGGGATAAACTCTGATCAGTGTTCAGGTTAAAGCAGATGACGGAAATCTCCTACAGCTTTGTCATCTTTTATATGATTCATTTCCTCTAGCCATTGTTTGACTCTTTTAAATAAATCATAATGTTACAGGGTTCTGCATCCCTGATTAGATGTTTCCAGTCAATTCTCCAGTTCTCTTGCAAAGCTTGCAGTTTTCCTACTCCTCTTTTCCAGCAATATTCATCACTGCAGCTTTGCATGCATGCATGTGTGTGTAGGTGCCTGTGTTTCAACTGAGCTAATGTTTGAGGTGCTGTACATAGCCATTCACTGGCAGTGACTCTTGTCAAAAGACTGGTATTTCTGTTGTATTGGTGAAACCAAGGTAGAACTAACAGCAGTTCTTAAGGTGTCTGAATTAGGAAGTTTTTATTTTTCCTGTCAGACTTTCAGTCCTGTGTGATGCTTCACTGGAAGTGTAAAAACAAATAGAATTATAAACAGATTTGGAAAATCTTCAGAGAAGATTGCTTTTCTTTTTCTGTGCAAGCGGTATTCCGAACATTGTCTAGGGCTGTCTTCAGCAGAGGCAGGGGCTGGGGAGAGGTTTCTGCAGCACGCCAAGGAAGCAAGGGTGCCAGAGACCAGTCATGACCTACCCCGACTCCCTTACTTTGAGAGAGAAAGGCTGCTCAACCCTGAGATGGAGATAAAGCACAGGAAGCTCAGCAGTTACTTCTATCCTTCTTTCACATTTTGGAAGAGTTTTTTTTCTTCCAAAAGGATTTGGAGATTTAGAATTTTTTGGGGCTTTGTTTTTTTGGTTTTTTTTCATTTTCAAAAATACTTCAGCATAGGGCTTTTTGTGTTTTCAGCATCTTGCTGTCCAAGTTTTTTCACAACATACCACATGAGGTGTCCAGACATAGATGTATGGTTAGAGCAGGATAGCTGCTGAGTGGAGTTTTCTATGTGTTGGACAGACTTTGCTGTGTACACTGTCCCAGCGCCAGATTTTCTTCCCACCTAAGGTAGCAGGGCTGGTCAGCATATCTGATTGTTCTTTTTGCCTTGGAAGCTCTTCCTCTGTAACACTGACATTTGCATATGTGCATTCAGATTTAGAGAGTTATCTGTGCAAGATTGTGCTTTCCATTTGTTACTATGAACACTGAGATAAGGAATGGAGCAGAAGCAGAAAATGTACTAGGAATTTCTAAGAATTTACTATCCGTGGGCACATTATTCACTATCTGCAGCTAACCTCTTGTTCCTTTCTGTGTCCTTGAAACAGTTATTATAACTTCTCTGAATGTGTGGGGCTCTTTGTTTTAAAGAAAAGATATAAGTGAGGAGTGAAGGAGTACTGCACGCTTCCCTAACTGAGCACTGATTTGATTTCTTGCTTCTCCTTTTGTTCCACATGCTTTATTATACCTTGAAGACTGCTTTCATTTGCTTAATTTATCAAATAACTTCCTATTTCAGCCTGTTCCACTATTTTCCATTTACAGTAGATTTGTCACTAAATAACATGAGAATTAAAATGCAGTTTTGAAGGTTTCTTTTGTAGGGATGCTTTTTCATATGCTTCTTCTCATTCTTCTGTTTTACTGAACTTCACTAAACTTTCTTCTGAGGTTGAGTACCTACTAGTCTTAATCAGGGTTGTGAACAGCTCCTTTACTTAAATAACAAATACTGTTCATGCACATGTCTTGGTGTTTTCCTGAAGAGTTTGCAGAGAGTTAGTTAAATACTGACTGTTAGTTAAATACTTACTTTCTTTGCAGTAAGATTGGATGTCTGATTTTTTGTTTTTTAATTTCTGTCTCCAGTCTTTATTTGTACTATTTTATTGCTTAGAGGATAAGCCACTGTTTGGTCATTTGGATGTCGATAGTAATGGACACAACTGAACTTCAGCAGATGCTAAGCCTCTGTAGTTCCAATCACTCTGCATTTGTCAGTTATGCATGAACACCATTCATTTAGCGATCAATTTATATTTGCATTGTAGCCAGTTTTGTTGAGTGCAAATGTTGTTGCACCCATGCAACACTGGCAATCATGCACAGAAATTACGCATGTCTGTGTGATTCTTGTTCTCTCACTCAGGTCTGCTGGATGTCTGCAGTGTTTTTTCACTACTCCTGCTTTTAGTTTTTGTGTCACATATTGGGTAGAGTTAAAAAGCCCTCCTGTTATTTCCAGTTGGTCTGTTGTAGAAACTTTTGGGTTTCTGTCATGATAATAGCTTATAACCAAACATGGGCTCCAGCTAATTCCAACCATCGTCCTACTCCCTTTATTATTTTTAGTGTGAGTCATAGTGATTTTAACGTAGTCATATTTCCTCCGAAGTCTCTTATCTCAGACACTTGTGAAGCTTTCCCTCCCTTCTAATGTTTTCTTTGATCTCTCATTAATGACTTAAATCCCTTTAGATTTTATCCACATGGAGTTTCTTTCTCCTCCTCTGAATTTGCTTCTTTGCCCCTGCAGGTGTCTGGGCTGTTTTCCATTGTTCAGAAATGTGTTTTTCTTTCCTCATTTCCTATAATTTTTTATTTCTTCCTCTGTTTTTTAAAAATTGTGGTTTTACTTTTGTCTCCATTACTCACTTTAGTAGCATGTTGGATTTGGTAGCATGAACACAAAGAGTTAACTATTTGTAAATTTCCTTCTCAAATTGGATATCTCAAGATATCTCTGAATAATAACATGCATACATAGATATGCACACACAGTAGTCATATTCCCAGCTTTTATACTGAGGTTGAAAATGCTCCTTGTTTCTCATGCCCTTAATTTTCTGAAGCACCAATTTTATTGGTCCTGATCCCGTTAGTTGTCACACATACTGATTACTTCAGATACATAAATAATCCTGTTGTTCCAGTTTAGTGTGGACAAACATATGCTGGAGCATTAAAATAGTGCCTACCACCTTCACAGAGCCAAAGCCATATTCAAACATTTTGAATGTATTTTCTTTACCAAAGCCATTCATATTTTTATCCACTTAAGATTTGAATATGATCACTATAGTTGTGTTATAAGGACCAAAAATGCAAGAGAAGAAAGAACAAGCATTACCCATCAGCTCCCAAAAAAGATCGACTACTCTGCTATAGTCAATGACAGAGACATTGAAAGTTGAATTTGCTGCCATAGATATCTTATTGAAGGCCTGGAACTTAAATTAATTGTGGAAATAAAATATTATTTTCTGTAGTTTTTATTTCTACTGCTGTATTAGGAGGATTGTTAAGTGGCATGCTAAATGTTTGCAGCAGATCATTTTTATTAAGTGTACACTAAATGTGAACAAAATGGTCCTTCTCTAGTTCTACTGAAATCAGGCATATTTCAGCTTCTGTTAGCTGGATCTGGACTGGGGCTCTGTGTGGGACTAGAGAAACTTACTTTGCCGGGCTGCAGTCTTCTGGATGAAATTGCTCTCTTCTTGTTTTTTGGTTTTTTTTTTTTTTTGGTTTTTTTTTTTTTTTTTTTTTTTTTAATTTACATAAATCACATTTTCTTTAAAAAATATAGGTTTGTGTGAAGATTAAAATTAAAAAACCTTGAAATTGAAAGGGATTTTGAATTGTATTCGAAACACACATACAGAGTTAGCAAAAACTTCACCCATTATGGAATAATGACTCTACATATGGAAGATGGGAAGAAATGCTCAGTAATTTTTTTCTGGTCCTTGCTTTGCAAAAAGACTTGTAGTATTATAGCTGCATATGGAGATGGTGACATTCCAGTTCCAACATGAACTGAAATCAGCAGGACTGACAACTCATATGCAATATTAGGAAGAAAAAAGAAAAAAACCAACAACTTGGCTGAGGATATGGGAAGTCTGCCTTACTGGAGGTACTTCAGAACTGTCTGGACAGAGTCCTGTACAATGTCTTGTAAGATGACCCTGCTTGAGCAGGGTGGGTGGTCCAGATGACTCCCTGCCATCCCTTCCAACCTGACCCACTCTGTGATTTCCAGTAAATCTTTTAAGACTGAGGAAGTTCCTAAATCTTGAAAGAAAGATGATGTCATGCCAGTGTTTCAAGAAAAGCAAGTGTGGTAGGATACATGGCTGCAAATCTATCAGCTCGACATCACTTTTTTGAAAATAGTGGAACAATCCACAGCAAAATGAAATATGCAAGAAGGGGAGAAATGCAGCTGTTACATGATGTTCACACAACATGAATTAACAGAAGTTTATGGGTAAAAATTCTGTCAAGTTGGTAATCTTATATCATTACAAAATTGTTTGGTGAAGTGACATATTGATTCAACCACAAATCCTGCAAGGCATTTGATTTTTGTATCCCCTAGCATCTTGATTAGAAACCTGAACAGACAGAAAATCAGTATTGTTTGTGTTACTTGGTTTTAAGGAAAATGATCCTATTTGTTTGTAGGTCTGAGTGGGGAATTTTAACACAATAGTGTTTCTGGAGGCATCTCACAGGGACATGCTCTTCGCTGTAATCATCCCACTGGTATCTTGGAAGGAAATCTGGCATCATCACAGGTTGTGCTGGTATGTGATGGAAAGATACATGTACTGGCAAGCACTGCAGAAGACAAAAGTGCACTGCAGGGAGGCTTGGTTAGATGATGGTCACATGCAAGCAAAAGCCGTTTTAACCCATACTGGAAGTGATAAATTAAGAAGTCCATCCCAAAGAAAAACTGTTGCTGCACAGCTGGTGATCCTGGGGGATACTGTGCTGAATGTTAGTGGTTCCTGGAAAGAGGATGAACTGGCACAGTCCTTCTAGGCAAGTATATGGTTGGGGAAGCTGGTGAGATGGCCATGGAACTAGTGCTAGTGTGACTCCTGCCCTGGGAGCATGGTACATACCAGAAAGTGGGCTCAAAATGAATATGGGAAGGGAGGGCATCACTGAACCAAAACCAATGGAAGGTTAGGAGAGGGGACAAGGTAAGTAGATCTGTTTCCTGTTCATACTGTTCCCTAGGTTTCTCTTTGTAGCTAGTGGTGGGGATTTAGCAATTGTCTGGCCCCACACACCTGGACTTTAACTTGGAAGAGCTCAGGCAAGAGACAAAGGAATGATTAAAAGATCAGAGAACATGTACTGGAGCGAAAGTCAGCAGTTTATTTTATATTTTAGTGATCTCCCTAGATAACCTTTATTTCATCTCCAGTATGATTGTTCTGATTGCTTATGTCTTTGCCAGACTATGCCAGCTCCAGTTAAAGTTTGGTGTTGTGAACAGCAGCAGCATTGGGGATACAAAATCCTGTGAATTCACCATAAGGCTCAAGAAGGCTTATAGAAAATAACCTTAGTTCTGAGGTCTCCCAACTTTCCCTGAAATGTGTTGTTTCCTTTGCCTAATGTTTATCCTAGAGTGCTTTTTCTGGCAAATTTTGTTCTTGTTAAAATCTGTGTCCCACTTAGAGCTGGTTTAGCCCTTCAGAAGTAGAACTAGGTAAATGCCATTTTGCTCAAAGACCACTCTGGAGTTATTCCTGAAGGGGAGAAAAAAAATAATACTGATTCCTTCCAGGTGAAATGGAGTCCTTGCAGTCAAGTAGCCCTTAAGAAGCATGCCCTGTACCCATACACATTGCTGCCATTATGCCAGATTCTCACTAATAATGCCAGCTGAACTCAACAGTCCAGCAGCTGCACCTAGCGAGGAATTTTTCATGACACCCATAGTTTTCAGACCCACTGCAGGAAAGCTGCAATGACTGGTTGTTTTGTCTTGCTGTGGTGGGAGGAGGTGAAAAGCAAATGGTAGGAGTTGGCAGGTGATAAGGCATAGTTGTGATAAAGAGGTGGAATAGATTGGTCCTTGTGCACTTCAGTTCAGGGAAGAGGCCAGAGACCTACAAGAGGCTCAGAATTGGTACACCACACACTTTGGGGTTTATTTGTTTGTTTGTTTGTTTTAAATGTGTATTCCTGCTTTGAGGAGAATTATGTATATTTCTGGTTAGAGTTGGAGAGGTACTGTGGTGTCAGTAAGATGTTCTGGCTATGCTATATATTCCTAACCTGGAGACACAACTGCTTTTAGCCCTCATGTCTGATATGGCTGGTACTTGATATTTTTCTGTCTCTAACAGGTATTAGAGCACAGCTCCATACCTAGGGCAGTCTGGGAAGATAATCTGAACAAAAAGGAAAAAGAACCACCAGATTTCATTTTTGAGCTCAACATAGGGCCATAACATTGCAATTGATGGAGGGAGGAAGAGGCAGAGTTTTCTGAAAAGCTTTCCGGTCAAAATAATTGTGAGTGCTACAGATACAGCTTTCAATAGGAGAATGAGAGTAAAAGAGCCTGTACATCTCAGAAATCAGGTTCCAGGACAGGAGTACAAGCACAATCTCCCCTCCTGCTTTGCCAACCCTGCTTGTTGCCTGTGTTTGCTGGCTCACCTTGGTTGCAGAATGGTCTCCACTTCCCCACTGCCTGAGACGCAGCACAGAGTGAAGGCCCAGAGATCTGTAAACTGTGGAGAAACACAGAGAAGGGTTTTATCTTCACAGCAGTGGCTTGAGTAGGTACCTCTTAGCATTTGAATTCAGGGATACTTTTACCTCTTTTACTCCAGGAGTCCAGGGTCTCCTGGTTCAGTCTTCTTTCTTTTAAAGGGAGAAGGCTTTCACTGACAGATTTGAAAGGCATGGTTCTGCGTACCTTGTGCTTCAGCAATTCATACTGTTCACTTTTAGTCCAAAGTAATTACCTGATCCTTAATGTTTCCTTCTATTTGTCATGATGTTAGAAAGGTGTCTCAGATTTTCTGATTCCTGGGAATTTTGTTTATTTAACTACACAGTTCAAAAGCACCAAAACCTCTTTTTTTGTACTACAATTTCCTAAGTCATAATTTCATCAATATGTCTTTGCAGATAGGGATATGAGTTGAGAGTTTTGTACATACAAGAACCTAAAAGAGAGGTTTTAAGATAAAGCACTCTCTGGAGTATATTGATAAACGGGAACTAAGGCAAAGACAAAAGTCAGGATAACAGTTTTCTCCTGTTTTCTTGAGTGCCCTGCTTCTCTGTCACCTCCAGTTCTAGTGCCCTTAGGAAGAAGAGGGATGTGGTACGTGGACTTGTAGCACAGTGAAGTTCACAGTGAAGCAGGTAGTGCTAGGATGCTGATCACTGCCTGGTCCTTTTCTGGGAGCTTTGAGAGTAATGAAGACAAAATCTTGGTTCTTTGCACCTTCACATTAGTATCCATAAAGGACAATCCCTGTGAATGTCATACTAGACCAAATTTGTCTGTCAAGAACCTGTACTGCATTAACCAAAGCTGTGAATGGGGGGGTGAGGTGGTTTGTATTCTGCATAGTGAAGGAACAGTAAATGGATTTCGTGTGAAAGAGCAGGGATCAGCAGGTTACAAAGCTGTGAAAAGAAGATTAAATAGACTCTGGTAAGAAAGAGGAGAAAGAGAAAAGGTGGCACTGTATGGTATCACTATTCAAGGTACAAATAATAAATCAACGGTACATGCTTAGACAGTTTACTGCCGGCTTTTGTATATGCTGTCACAAGTGCTCAAAAGGTCAAAAAAGCTTCCTTAACAAATTTGATAAGATAATGCAGTGAGCTGTAACATCATGAAGTCCTGGGGGCCATAGACCAGAATAGAAGAAATAATTATGCATGGTAATGGGTAATTACAGATAATGGCCTTTTTTGGGGGTGGCAGAAAATTACACAGCCCCACAGCCTTGCCTGAAATGAACATTGTCTAGCACATTAACTTTATATCAAGCTAAAAGTTCAATGCTGGAACCAAAGATAATCCACAACTTCTAATGGGAAGAGGACAGAAATGCTCCTATCAAAGACAGAACACGCATGTGGGTTTTGTTCCTTGGGAGGCAGCGTTTCTCAGCAGAAAGTAATAGTACTAGCTTTCTTTGACATCTGAAATAGCTCTGTCATGATTGTCTGGTGGGAGAAACACATTGTACCAGAGTTTCTGATTATGATGTTAGGGAGTGATTTCACACTGGCCTTGTTCAAGGCTACTGTCCAGCCTCAAGATACGAATTGAACTAAACTAATGCATTGCAAGACTTAATATTGCTAAACCAGCTAATAGGAGCGTGTCAATGCTTTATGTACTGAGCAAGGAGAAATTAGCAGATAAAAGATCCTTTTGAGGTATGAAGGCAGGTGTTTCCTGACTGAATAATTTTTTGTGTGTGTTCTAATGGTGTAGCTGTCCCTGCTATGGAGGCTGGGTTGCAGGAAGAATTAAAACTGATGAAAACAGTCACTTTAAGTTGAAAACTGCAGGAAATGTAAACTTACCAGTAGTTGAGCTTGCTTACTGGGCAGTGCTTACCTGCTTGTTGAGCCACTGAGTTACTTGAGTAATCACAGTTCTGTATTTTCAACAGCAGAGCTATGTATGTGCAGAGTCTCTGTAGGCATAGCAAAAATAAAAACCATGAACTATTGGTTTATATAAGAACACATGCCAGTAAATGGGGGCAGTGAAAATGTCATAATTGCCACAATGCATGTACAAATCCCTTTTCTGAAATGCCCAATCAGATGGAGACTAATCCACTCTAACACAACGTGACTAAATCAAGCCGTACTATGGCATACTCCCAGACATGGAAATGTGGCTCTGCTATCCTGATTTGTAAAACAGTTACTGGTGTGCATCTGTTACAAATAAGATGACTAATACCCAGATTTCTGTGTGGTCCAGTAACCATTCCCAGTAGGCACTTTGGTGCTACCACCCTGGTTTACATGCTAAGAAAGTCTAATAGCATGGACTCCATGTCATTTGACCTCATATCAAAGGCTTACCCACACACACTTAAATTACCATTGCCAGCACATAAGAAGATAAAAAACTGGCCCTTAACAGTACCAGTTGGAATAGAAAATACTCCATGTTTTTATGCAGCCTTCAAATTTCATGAATTTGATATATATATACTTCTCAGTATATAACCTTAAAAACACATCTGCATCTGTGAAAAAGAGATGATGATGGAAATTCCTGTAAATTACCTGGCCTTTCTCTTTCTTCTCCCAAATGATCTATAGACTGGCCTTTGTGTTGATTTTGCCATGCATATCCGTAATTTGTGTAAATCACCATAGCTTTATTGAAGTAAATGGTCTGAGACTGGTTTACATTACCTAAGGACCAGACCAGTGTTTTTTACTGTGCTCTGCTAAGCAAAGGCAGGGGCCCATCATAGGTTACTGAATGTAAAAGACATATATATGTAACTGACCCCTAGTACTCACCTTCTTTAAAAGAAAATACCAGCCACCCTGAAATGAATTACTGGTTAACTACTATTAATATGCTATAGAGTCAGAGAGTCGTCTACAACACTGAAAGATCAATACCAGTATTTATTGTGCATCATATTGATCTTCTATGAAAGAGTGGGCCATATTTCATACTGTGTACATAGTGCAAAAAAAGTAGCATCAGTTCTCTTTGGGACTTGGTAAAGACATAGAAAAGAACTTAAGAGATCCAAGCTGCACGAAGAGGTACTGTTTTCTTTGCTGCAAAAGTGTTGCTCATGGATGGAGAGCCTGTGATGACCCTACATAGTAGACTTGGTGTTCCAAAATCTGAGTGAGAATTTAAACTACTTTATTTTTTTTGTTACTGTTATTCTAATTTCTGTACCTCCTTGTACAGGCTCAGTCCCATTTTTGATCATGTTGTATTTGCAACTTCCGAAATATTAAATTTGTGTGTAATAGCAAGGGAAAGGCCCAGGAGCCCTTCCTACTTTTTCCATCTAGACAGTGAAGACAGCCAAGGCATAAGCCCAGCTCCTGCAGCAGATCTCATATTTTTAAGTGCAGGTGGAGAGGCAGAGTGGAAGCTTGACAGTGAAGCAGAGATTACCTTCTTGAGAGCTTAATTCCTCTCAAAGATTGTACCCTGATATGCAGGTGTTGTAATGCTGCAGGCTCTAAGGCAGGGGAGGACCCTCTTCTTGCCAGGAGAGACATTCAGCTGTGTTGAACTTGGAAGAAGGAAAGAAATCAGCTGAAAGCTGCTTTCTTAACCTTGGTGTTCTCTTCTTGCTGGCAGAAAACAGTCACAGGCTGACAACCTCCCTTGAGGAGAAGACTTACCAGGTTGAGTTGCTGGAGGCATGGCTGTAGGAAGGTTCAGCCAGTAGGTAGGAGTCTACCCCTACAGGTATGGGCCACGGACCAACCAGAGGAACCCCAGCTAGATAGTTACAGATTCCTGCAAATCTGTCCTTCCACATTTAGAAGTATGGTGTCTCATGGGATTTAGGGAAAACTAACTCTTCTGGATGTATTTCCTGTGGTGTCACAGGAGTCCTAGTTCTTAAAGGAGCTGGATGTGTCTTTCCCTTCATTTGAGTTTTTGCCTCTCCCATTGCTCCCATTTTTGTTGTTAATCTGCTGGGGCACATCTCTGTAGTGCGGCCCTGCAGCTCTGAATGGTTGTGTGCTGGAGATGTTACAAGGACCATGGATTTCATAACTCTGGGTTTTTAAGGGAAAAATGCTCCAGGTTGCTGATGCTTGGGGTTTTATGCATATGGGTGCCTGAGTGGCTGAATGAGCCAGCTCTGCAGGCCAGCTTTGGAGATAGTAGCTGATGGTAGTGTAAAGACTTGGAGCATGGAGCAACAGCCGAAAGAAAGTAGAGAGCACTTCTGGTGGGTTTGTAACAGCCCTGAACTACTGGTGGGTGTTGTGCAGCTTCATAAAGGAAAATGTGGGAAAAGTCAAACCTTTTGCACTGCTGGTGCCAAATGATGGTAGCCCAAACCACAGATAGAAGATAGAAAGGGAAAAGAAGGATGAAAAAGCTTTTTTTTTCCTCCTTCTTAATGCAGCAGAATATTGCCAGTGCTGCTCTTCAGGAGGGAGCTGTAGCACTAACAGCTGCTGGAATGTCACAGAAGCATCAGGAATATCAGGAATGGTTGTGATTTTGGTGGATGGCTATAGGTTTTCTGTTCTAGCCTAGCCCATCTTGTCCCATGTTAGGAAGTGTAGTGCATAAGACCTTTCCAAAAGTTGCAACAAAACATGTTACTTTCTCCCCCTCTTCCTTTTAGCTGCTGGTACCCAGTGTGACTGATCTCTCCTGTATATTAGAGAATAAGAATCACAGAATCATACAGATTGGAAAAGACTTGTTAAGGTCATTGAGTCCAGCCTTCAACCTATCACCACCTTGTCAACTTGACCATAGCACTTAGTGTCACATCCAGTCATCCCTTGACACCCTCCAGGAATGGTGATTCCACCACCCCCCTGGGCAGCCCATCCCAATGCTTAACAACCCTTTCCGTAAAGTTCTTTCTGATGTTCAGCCTGAATCTTCATTGGCACAGCTTGAGGCTGTCTCCTGTCATTCTGCCACTTTGTAGCGGGGACAATAGTCCAAACCCCACCTGGCTACAACCTACTTTCAGGTAGTTGCAGAGAGCAATGTGGTCCCCCTGAGCCTCCTTTACTCCAGCCTAAACAACTCCAGTCACTCCTCATAGGACAGGTGTTCCAGAACCTTCCCCTGCTCCATTGCCCTTCTCTGGACATGCTCCAGCACCTCAGTGTCTTTCTTGGAGTGAGGGGCCCAGCTGAATACAGTACTCAAGGTGTGGGCTCACCAGTGCTGAGTAGAGGGGGCAATCCCTGCCCTGCTCCTGCTGGCCACACTATTGCTGGTACAGGCCAGGATGCCATTGGCCCTCTTGGCCACCTGGGCACTGCTGGCTCATGTTCAGCTGCTGTCACCAGCACCCCCAGGGCCTTCTCCTGTGGGCAGCTCTGCAGCCACTCTGCCCCAGCCTGTGGCACTGCCTGGGGTTGTTGTGACCCCAGGGCAGGACCCAGCACTGGGCCTTGTTGAACCTCACACCACTGGCCTCAGCCCATGATCCAGCCTGTCCAGATCCCTCTGCAGAGCCTTCCTGCCCTCCAGCAGTTCAACACTCCTGCCTGACTACGTGTTGTCTGTGAATTGACTGAGGATAATCTTGATCCCCTCATCCAGATCATGTAGATGTAGAGAGACCTTATCTTCCTGGTGCTAGTATTTTTAGTGGGGAGTAGTTGCCCTTCTAATGATGCACTGTAAATTGAAAGACACTGCAGAGATTTTTAGAAGAAATCGGGCATTTGTGCAGCATAATATAGCCTTGTGAGAAGTTCAGCAGATGACTGCCTTGCATGTCTCTGTCATGTGAAATCTGTATCCCAGCAAGGAATGTGTTGGAGGATTTTACTTTTGGCTTCTATTTTGCAACATTTAAAGCAGAGCAATTGGAATGCAGCTTTATTTGAGCGGTAAATTTAGGAAGGGGAGTCAAGCTTGTACTGTGTCTGTGGTCTGAGTTCTGATTTCATCAGATGCAGGCAAAAGGATCTAAGAGTCTTGCCCAGAAGCAGAATAATAATTTTTAAAATTATAAAAATGAAAGTGTAGAAACTCTGAAAAGTCTTCTGTGGCATTGCAGGTACTTCTGTTTTGTGTGCAAATTTGAGAAATACTCCAGATAAACAAGGCCACCTCACATGGTTCTGCAGAAGAATTAGGTGCAGGAGGCATAAAACAGTCTTTGCTAATAAATAGTTCATTGATGTCAACAGAATGGCAGCAAGAACTGAATGGGGCACTGTGTAATTTAGTGACCTGGAAGGAGATGATCCATGATTGCAGAAAGCTGTAAGTATAGCTGAAGAAGTGAAACGCAATTGCATTGTAAATAGCAGTAGTGGGTGAAACATTATTTGATCTAATATGCAGCTAATGCACAGGACTGTGAATGTTGTTATCGTGACTCTGAGAGGCTGGTATGCCACCATATTCCTTCCACAGGTAAGTAACCAAGATGCAGGTACACCAAGAGCAAGATCCAGAACAAACTAGGCCTGCCCGAAATGTCTCTTAGGGCTATTATTTCCTATGTGCTTGTTGCCCATGCTGCTTCATGTCCATACCAGTAACTCTTAGGAGCTCATGCATGTGCTTTAAACCACATTCTTTTCTTCTCTACAAAACAGTTGGACAGCATAATGGGGAGAAGAGGAGTTCCTTACAGAGAACTGGTACAAGGCAGGGTCACAGACCTACAAACTAGAGCCAGAGCTACAGATATGGAGAGATGTGGATGTTTGATTTTTTTTCCATTGTAAATGTATATATAAGATTGTGGCAGCTTTTTGTTGTGTCTGGCTTGGCAGTGTAACTGATACCACATATGAGAGAGAGCTTGAGTGTGCAACAGTACCAACAAGCACCTTCTATTTTTCATGCTTGCAAATATTGCAAGGCCCTGGTTGACAGTGGAGTGGGAAATCATGGCTTCTCATTGTCTGAGAAGCATCCCCATCTTAGGGAAGACAGGGAGGCAGACCTTGCCTGTGGGGAGTGCAGCCAGCTAACCCGTGATCTGGAGGCAGTCCAGAGTGGATGCAGCAAGTCACAAGCAGTACCTTTCTCCCCCATCTCTTTTGCTAGTGGTGGGGGATCTTGTTCTGCGATGTAATTCTCTAGGTATGGGAGCTAAATTTGGATAAGATGGCTCAGCAAGGATTGAGGACCATAGGTAGTGTGTGGGTTTCTGGGACACCTTGGCTGTTCCTGTGGTATTTTGCCCACTACAGCTTCTCTTGCCTTGTGGCTGTTTGCCCTTCCTAGAGGCATGTTCAGAAGATGTCCTCTCACCTTCAAGACACTGGCTGGGAGGAGTAATTCTGTAGCTAGATCCTTTCTGCTTCTAGAGAGTTACAAGAGACTTGGCACACTGTTACAGGTTAAAAAGTATTAGGAGACTGCAAAGTTAGGTGATGTAAATCATTATCCCCATCGATTGATACTGATTGAGGATTCAGAGTATTGTCTTAACCTGCAGTTGGTTTTGTCTGCTGTTCTGCAGTCTGTGGTGTGTGTAGGTGGCAGTCTTGGACTGTGAGTAGTTATTGGTCCATTTGAGTTTCCACTGAACTCTCAGCGGTGTTTAGCTTTCAGCTCCTACTTCTTCTTACTTACCACTCTGTCCAGCCTTTGGTAGGAGTAGTAGCTCATTAGAAGGTGAAAGATAATGGTCTTTTTTTTCTTTTCCAGAGGGACGGATGCTCATTCAGGACATCCCTTCCATCCCCAGTAGAGGGCACTTGGAGAGCACGTCTGAGTTGGTTGTGGACTCCGCCTACTACAGCAGTTTTTACCAGCCGTCTCTGTATCCTTGTTACAACAACCTGTACAACTACTCCCAGTACCAGATGGCAGTGGCCAGTGAGCCTTCCTCAAGTGAGACAGGGGGTAGAATTGTAGGGTCAGCCATGAAGAACAGCCTTCGAAGTCTCCCAGCGACATACATGCCGAGCCAGTCAGGAAAACAGTGGCAGGTATGATCTCCTCTTTGCTGGTTTCATGGCAGTGCAAACGCCAGGACCCATTTTGAGAAAATTAGACAAAATGGGTGGTTGCAATGCAGCGTAACAAAAATAATCACATAGTTGGACAGTGATAATGGTATGGATAAATTGCCACAAGCGCAAAGGGCACTAACTTGATTTTATCTTCTGTATTATGTGACAGTAGATTATGAATTGTTTTCCAGAAAAAAAGAGTCCAATTCAATTGCCCAACATAACATCCGGAGAGCCTAAGGTGAAATTTCTGGGAGGCTTTGTTGTTCAGAAGCATGGATTTTTTTCTATGTTTCACATCCAAGGTGCCAAGGTGACCCGGGAGACCATCCTGTTGTGCAGCGGTTTGGTTGCAGTCAGTTGAATGTGACGTGGCATATTACTAATTGTGTGTTCTAGCAATTGCAGCTCCAGAGCTTGTGATTTTTACTCTTGCAGTTCAGATTACAGGCAGTACCTGAGAGGTTCAGACCAGAGCTCTGTATACTTTGTTAGGATATAAAGCAAATCAAGCCCTCTCACTCTAGGATTTGATAATTGTAGCCTCCAACTCAATACCAGTCAGAAACTGGAAAAAGAGAAAATCTACCAAGATGGGGAATTCTTGGCAAAGTGGGAACATTTCAGTGACTCTGGGAATGTTTGGTTTTGGACTGCCAAGATGCTTTTTCTGTCTGAGACTGAACTGGTAAGGCTGTACCCTCTGCGTCTGTATATGCCTGTGTCCCTTGTGTAAGGATAGGAGAGGGCAGACCTCTTCTGTAGAGAATCAAGACAGGGCAGGCTGTTTCTGCAAAGGCTGTGTTGTGAAACCACTCAACAATGAAATGTCCACCAAAACCTCCTTGTGTAAGTGAACAGATAGGTCATCCTGTTTGCTGACAGGGAGTTTCTCTAGCCAAGTCTCTGGCACAGGGACCAGCTCTGAAAGGGCGTTTTAGTTTCTGATACCGAGGAGCTGAAACTAATGCCAGGGTGATTACAATTACTGTAGCATTTATTACTATTCCACATCCCTTTTTCTGCCGTGAGTACTGCTGTATGGGATAAAAAGCTATCTCCCTTCCTTCTGTGGTGCAAGCTCATGCCATGAGAACTTTCTTCTCTCAGTTGATACATGAAGGTATACCTTTCCAGTTGATGGCATCCTGTCCAGCTGATGAATTCAATCACCAGGCCAAAGGGAAAATTAGTCAAGACGAGTTACAGGATTTTGCTGGCAAACCTGTGCATGCTTATCCTCCTCAGAGGAAACACGTAGCTGTTACCTACACAGCAACTTCTGCTGGGCTGCTTGTACTGACTGAATTTATTTTTTACATGTATAGGCTTTCTTAAACCAGACTCCAGTAGAAGTGCATCTTCTTTTCTAACTTGTATTGCTGTTAACTCTTTTGATCAAAGTTTCTGATCTTTGTTTCTACGCCAGAATCACAGCTGGGCAGTGCCTGCTGTAACCAAATTAGGGCAGCTTGCTAAGGTGTGAGCTCACAGGAGGGTTTCTTTTATGGTAGAAGTCACTACTGTGCTCACTGAAAGGTATTCTAGTTCAAGCTGGGTAGACAAGACATCAGGCTTTTCCAGGCTCACTTGGTGAAGGCTCACAGATCCTAGATTAACTTCAACCACACAGGGAGAATTGCATATTTAACTTATGGACACAGACAAAGCCTTGAGCAGCCCAGCTGTCTGCTGTTTCAGAATTTAGGGAGCAAGAGAGAATAGCCAGGGAGGAAACATGTGAGTGTGTGTGGGATGAGATGAGGATTAATGCATCATTGAGCATTGGCAAATAAACTGAATCACTGAATCTTTAATGTAGATTAATGTCAGATTTCATTAGTCTTTGTTCTTTGCAGAGGCTGGCATGCTCGAGTGGATTCATAAAGGTGCAAATATTTTATGTATTTCTCTGTAGGTTTTCCTCATCTATATACAGTCACACCAGAAGTTGTATCCATCATGATTTGATAAGTGTAATGAAGATTATTGTTTTGGTTAAGGCTCCTTTGGTCATTTATATTCTGCTGCTCCTTCCAGCTCTAGGGTAGATAATCACAAATGTCTGGTGTTGCACCTGAGGAAGAGACAAGCCTAGGTTGGTAGGAAATGTAGCAGATATGATGGTTACTGCACCTCTCCTTTCCCTCCAGTCCTGTGTGGGCATCTGGAGTCTCCCTTGAAGCTCTTGTAATTGCTTATTACAATGGGAATTTGTGTGCATTCCATCCAATTAATAGTAAAATCAGTTTACCAACATACTGCATGTCAGAGTGGGTTGGTGTACTTGAAAGTTGGTGCTTCTAAAACTGGTCTCACTGCAATGGGAGAATATGGGGTGATTGCAGCCTTTTCTATCACAGCAAAAGTAAAGCCTTGTTAGACACATCTGAATCTAATCAGACTTGATTTTCAAAGCTGACAAACTGCTGGCATGGGATCCACAGCACAAGTCTAATCTGGACTCACTGAGAGTCAGTATCATCCCCCCCAAAAATGTTAAAACTTCTGGCTCATTCAGCTAAACCATTAAAATTGGCAAGATGCAGAATATGTCCCCACCTCGGGACCAGTGGCTGCTTTTTCTTTGGTATTCTGGTAACTCCAGGGATCCTGCTCCTGGGAAAGGTTAAGGCTGGTTTGGATGTTTTGGACACATTTCAGAACTTCCATCTTTCCTTTTCCTTTCCCTTTCCCTTTCCCTTTTTCTTTTTCTTTTTCCTTTTCCTTTCCTTTCCTTTTCCTTTTCCTTTTCCTTTTCCTTTTCCTTTTCCTTTTGTTCCGTTCTTGGCAAACTAGTATTCTCACTTTCAGAACCTCAGCTTTTTTGTTCTTTCCTTACACCAGTTTAAAGCAAAAATAACTTGAAAGAAACCAAGAAATTTTTACTTACTTTATAATGTGGGATTTACATTTACCATCTGTAAAGTATTTAGTATTGCTGATGTAGGAAATTGTTTTTTAAGGATTTCTTAGAAGTACCAAACTTGGAAAAATTCACTTTTACTAAATCCAGAAGAATGTGGCTGTGACAGGACAGCTAGGAGGTTGAAGAATAGCCACTTGCTGGTAAAAAAAAGATGTCTCTTTTCAACTTCTTCCATCTGCTTCTGCTTTCTGGCCCAGTTTTTCCTCCAAAAAGCCTGTCTGTCTTATAAAAGTTGCAGTCTTCCTCTCCAGAAATCAGTGTAAAATGTGTGTGTAAATATATACACATTGTGCAAGTCACCCAAGACAGTCCTAGTTTTATGTGTAAGCAGTGAATTATATACTGTATTCATACCATACCCTTCACACTACAGATTTATGCTAAAAGTATCCTAATGTTTCTGACAGCTCATGTGTGACATGAATACAATCCATATTTCTTGGAGGAGCTAATCTAAGTGGTTTATTTTCCAATACTGCTGATAGGGCTATATCTCTAGGTGTCACTGCATTTGAGATTCTGATGGTAACATATTGTTTATGGGTCACTGCCTTTGTCTAAAAGAATAAGTTGGAACAGAATAGCAAAGGTTAATTAAGTTTGTCTATCAAGGAGGGACAGATATAGATGTGTCTTATATTTTCTGTGCTAGAATCAAAGTAAGTCAAGGCAGGGCATCATAGACTCATTTTTTCTTTTTTTCTGGAAAACATGCTTAGCTGGTTTTAGGAATGAAACACCTTGGGCAGTATGAGTGCAACAGTAGTTGTGAGGGGTCAGCACGTGAGCAGTAATATTGCAAGGTGGGAGAGTAGCAGCAAACCTGGTTTATAACTGCAGAAACTGAGGCAGGTAACTTGCCAAAGTCACACAGCTCACAGATGACAGAGGGGAGATTACTGATGCCTGAATTTCCATGTCATTGCCCAGTGGCTGCCTTCTTGCCCATGCCAAAAACAAACCTGTGAATTCTGTTGTGTGCAAGCAATGACACAAATGCAGTTTTATGCCCACTAAAATTGACTTTAAGATCAAGACAGAAGGAGGAGCCTATGTTAAGCTTTCAAGTTTCTCTGGTGTTTCCATAATTACTGAGTTTGGTAAGTTTGTTGCTGAGTCAGAGGTGAAATAAAAGGATGTAATCCTGGGTAAAGTGATTTGGCCAAGATCATGTGGCACACCAGTGGCAGAGCTGAAAGATTGCACTTTGATCTCCTGCTTATAAATTTTTGCAGCTCTTGTCACCCAGGAATAGCATCCATGACCTCCTCCTGTTTGTCTTTCTTGGAAACAAGCCCCATAGTTGGGATCAGCTGCAAAATGTGAAGATAACACTGGCAGGCTCACAAAGAGATTGTGTCTGGCAGCTTCTGCAAATAAAAGAATTACACAGGTGATGTTTTGGCGAAACAAATATCTAGGAAGGGCAGAATCATTCTCTAACCTCTGAGGCTTACCTAGGTGCTTGCTTTGACACCTTCCTGTTTCTGGTTTGGCCACCTTCTCTCCTCAGCTCTTTTTCCATGAAGAAGATATGTAGAGGTTGTGCAGATGCTGCCAGAAGCTTGGGAAGAGGCACTGGGCTTGATGTGCTCTTCCACCAGCTGTTGAGAAAGGCTTTTTACAGGAATAGTCTGATGCAAGAGCATTTTCCTTATGATTTCCCTGGATTTTGCTATGTATGCTGTCGTATGCTGTCACTGTTGAACATAGCTGGAGGGCTGCACTGACCATTTTGCTCAGTTTTGTTTCTGACTTATCTCTGCAAATGCAAACTGTAGCTGCCTCTCAGTTCCTCACAGTGGCTTTTCAATGTACAGGGAAAGAATTTCCAATTCACTCGTGGCCTTCCAATCAGGCCATATTTATTTGTTCATGAATTCTAAGCATCTCAACATTGCTTGCAGTACATCTTTTAAAACATTACTGAGTGTGTGCTGTGTTGTACAATTTAGGGGAACCTGTAAATGTTGCATAGGCCAGCTGCTGCTCTGATGATATGTGTCTCCCACTAAAGTCTGTGAGGTACTTGGTGAATCCTGCAGGTGGAGCAGAGCACAAGCACTGTGTGGCTGGAAGGGAAGCAACTTAGGAGCTCAGAATGCCCTCTGCAAAGACTAATGCATGCCTTTGCTTTCCATAGCTCTTGCTCACCTAAAATATGCCTTGTTCTCTTGGCAAGTAGCCTGCAGTGATACAAACCAGAGTGGTTTGTTGGACTGTTCCAGCTCATGCTATCTCAGCTTTGTTGTAGGGGTAGAAGAGGCAAGGGAGGCAGGAGACACCAGAAGGCCATGTATTATCCTCGTGTGATCCGTGCATGACCCCAGCATTCCCCCTGGACAGACCTAGCACAGGATCCCAAACCTGGTACCTGACTATAGCATTTGGAAAACTGAACTGCCAAGGCTGAAAATAATCTGAATATTCAAGGGCCTCCCCAAGGCTGTCTTGATCTCCCTTTTTGAAACCCAAAAACCTGCAAGGATTCCACAGAGCTGCAGGAGTTAAACAGACCAAATGTCCCTTCTCATGAGGTAGTGGTCTTCTAAGTCCCCTTTTTAATGCAGCGCTAAGGTCAAGAATTTTTACAACAGGTTGGTTTTTTATTGTTACTGTAAAATAGGATTGCTAAGCACTATAAAAAGGAAACCTTATGGTTCAGATTTACTGTGCTGTAGATTCTAAATAGTTTAATAAAGGAAAACCAAAAGCTTTTGGATTTTCTTCAATGGTTAATACACAGCATATTCTTTGCAGAGCCAAGCCTCTGGCTTTCGGTTGAACTCTGGTTCATAGACAGGGTATGGGTAATAAGATTATAAAACATGTCTCTTGCTAGCCAGCTACCACACACTAATAATAATAGTAGTAATAATTTATTGCATCTAGGGATTTTAGGTGAATTGTTTTTTAAGGAATGGAGAAAACCCCATTTTAAACCTAAACCTAAACCCTGTTCCAACCTATTCTAAAAACAGTCGTGAAAGGAGGTGGATCACTGCATCCACTCTACAGGGAGGGGAAATGTGTGCATGATCGAGTTAGTGCTGGGGAGTGATCCCTCCATTTTGCTACAGCTGAAATAATTTGTCTCTTGTAGGCAGCCTTTTCTTGGTTGTATGTGTGCACACATGGCCTTGCACAAGGGAGATGTGGAGATGTGAGGTCTGTGGATGCTGTCCTGCTCCACCAAGGGACGGAAAACTATATGCAACACAGCAGACAGAGAATAGTTGGCTAACTTTTTTTTTCCTGGTACTTCCAGGACTGTTGAGCTTTGCAGATGTGCAGATTAAAAATGTCTTTAGCACTGCACTTTTGGGCAATTTGTATTGCACAGAGGCAATGTTTTGTTGGGGGAGTCTTGTTTCCAAAAAAGGAGTGGGCCCTTTGTGAGAAGAGGAGAAGCAATGTCAGTGGTTGAGTTCAGACTTCCTCAGGATGGCTCATTAAATTTTTGAGGGGCAATTTACTATTTACTCTGGATGAAACTTCAGTGTGTGTTGATCTTTTCTGCGTGTGAAGGTAGAAAAACAAAAAAGTATTGCTTTAATTTGTAGGCGAGAAACTCTTCACTTTCACAGGCTAAAAGCAAGTCCCTCAATACATGTGCAAGTATATGCAACTATGCTGCTGTCAGAAATCAGGCAGAAGTGCACTTTGCTTCCTATGAACAGCCACCATTCTCTCTGTGCACCTAATCGCACTGAAAACATGCCTCAGAGAGCACCAACAGGATTTTATGTGGCTTGGGCCACATTATTTGCAGCTAGGCATATGAAAATGAATATGGAATTCTTACAGGGAATTCCCCTTGGAAAACAAGGGGTGACTGCATTGTGGAGTGATTCTGGGAGGTGCTGGTGGCTCCTCCTGCCAGGACCAGACCCTGTAGGTGTACTGGCATGGGGCAGCCGTGTGGGACAGCAGGTGCATGCCCAGTCTCCCCTGCTCCCTGGCTCTGATGAGATTTGCGGCCTGGGAAGGGCTGAGGGGCGGGGCTCCAGGGAGCCAAGGGAGCCACAATGGAGTGGGCAGGGCGGAGGTGGGACATAGCTGAAAAGGCTGTCAGGCACGTCTGCTTGCAGACATTGTGTAGTGGCATAGCTGGATGTGAATTATTGTTGGCACTGCTACTGTCATAACTGGTACAAAACTCTGACAGTTTGTCTCTGCCCAGATGCTTTCTGTCTTTCAGTCATTCACTTCCCAGCATACTTAGAGAAACCAGCAAGTCTTATCTTTCCCGTTGAGATGGTTAATCTTGTTTTGGCAGCATTTTTGGAGCGCAGAGGCCATGTTGCATTGCAGGGCTTTGTAACAAATAATAGTAAGTTGTTAGTTCTTTAATAAAACACAAATTTAAGAAAGCATTACCACTTCTTTGAGGAGATCAGTTTGGATGATATCAGGGCATTGGAGTAGGATAAACTTTGATTTGTGAGTGTTGCCACTTTGCTGCAATCTGTGGAAGGGAAAAGGGATATCCGATTAATGTTGTGCTGACACGGCAGACCTGCTGGCTGGTATCCAGTTGTGGCTTCACAAACAGCTTCTTGTGTAGTCTAAACACAACTTGCTTTTTTTCAGTAACTCAGGAAAATATTTTTCCCATCTTATGGTATTGTAAGAAAAACAGTGTGCTGTTTGGGTGTGTCACTGCTCCACACCATGGAGCATATCCTGTTAGAGTCAGTCGATAGGACTGTCCTCCTTAGCCACCGAGTAAGTCCCTGGCAGAGCAGTTACCAGCAGTCTGACTTGGGTTATTCTTTGGGAAGGTGTAGAAGCTGGATGGACACTTCACCTCTGACGCTGGCCAGGTGTATACAATTGAATGTGCCATAAGCTGGGGACTTGGCAGGAAGCTGCTTGCAGTGAAGGGTACTTGTTTGTGTGCCAGATGCATCTCCATCCACAGTAAGGTAAAACAGCCATAGGTCTGCTGCTGCTGCTGCTGCTGCTGCTGCTGGGTCACATCTCACATCACACCACCTGTAGCTGGTCAATGTGGGCAGACTGTGAAACCACCAAATCAAAAACCCAATGCCATCATGTCAGAATTTTACTTCCCATGCACCCACTGTGACCTCCTTCAAAGCCATGGAGGGGTGGGGAGGAGGGATAGCAGGGTGCCCCCATGGCATTGGGGCTTTGCTTTCACAAGCTGCTGTTGCATTTCTCTCTCCTGACAGGTGAAGGGCATGGAGAGACACCACGCCGTCAGCTCCCAGTACCGCGTGTGTTCCTACTACCCACCTGCTTCCTACCTGGGACAGGGGGTTGGCACTCCCGTGTGCCTCCCCCAAATTCTGACCTCGGAGGACATCCCCTCCTCCTCAGAGTCAAAAGCAAGAGGTGAGTGCGCCCACTGGGGTGCGTGGCACCAGCTGGCCTTGGACCTGCACTCAGGAGGTGTGTGTTGCTGCTGGGAAGGAAGCTAAGCATCATCAAGCAGCTGTTTTAAAGATAGTGGCTGACTTCTGGAAGGCTTGTAATGCGGTGGCAAAGTAAGGCTGATGATGTACAGTCATGCAGTCTTGCACTTTAGAAGCCTCATTGTTCAGGAGTCCAATCAGTTGTACTTTCTGTACTTATGTATGTCTCTTAAGTTGTACAGCACTTGAGGTGCTGTCTTTGGTGCTTATCACCTGGCTCCCTCACAGGAGTAAATAAGAATCTCTGCTCCAACCTCAGAATTACCTTTCTTCTCAGAAATGCTGTGATTTTTTTCACAGGCCTCCCACTGAGCCTTTGCCATCCTTTCTGAGCCACATGTGGCAGCTACTTCTGCATCCCAACCATATAATGAAGCCCTTTGCAGACTTTCTTCTTTTTTTTTTTTTTCCAAACTCATCATACCATGTTACTTCGTTTAAAACTACTGCAGATAAATCTTTCTTTCCATATTGTGTTTCAGGCTCTCCTAAGGATTACTGTAATCTGCAGTAATTTCCAGCGCTGGTGAATTTACCCTGTGGTTTTGACAGTGTTTCTCATGCTTCCTTGTTCCCTTACTCCTGTAGCAGACAGTGCTAACACAGGTGTTAACATGGCTCTGCTGGAGTAATCCAACTCCACTGAGCTGCCTCTCCATCACTGAATCAGGTCAGTAACTGATGCTGGAGAAATAAGAGAAACAGAGAACAAAATCTTGACACTCTCCAGCATTCACAGGTATCCTGAGCCAAGATAATAAGCTTTTCACACATTTTATTTCTCTGTAACACTTAGTGAACTCGGCAGCTTAATTTTGTATGGTCTGTGGGAAGTATTTTTTTTCATTCACTTTACACCTGCCAAGTTTTAGTGGGCCGTTTTTGTTTTGTTTTTTTATTTCACTGAGTCATAGCACTGATAACAGCACCCATCCTCATTTGCTTCTCTTCCCTTCTACATTGAAATTAGTCTTCTCCTCTTTCTGTCTGGTGGAGGATGTATGTGGTGTAGGTCCCATAATTGTTCTCATTCATGGTCTTTCTGTGTCTGAAGTCCTGGGGTCTGTTTCAGTTGTGTGCAGTGGTTCTGTCATGACAGAACCTTAAGGATTCAAGTGATGTTTTGGAAGGTGAAGAGTGTATAAAGTCATACCTGTGGCTTGTATAAATCAGCACTGAGCCCTTGTATTCACTAACTTCAGAATAATTTCTGTTGAAGAGGTAGCTGTTCTTTCATAGTGGCTGTTTCTCAAAGTCTTCCAACTAACTGTGGCATGTTAGATAGAGGAAGAAGCAACATATGGTGTGATGAAACCTTAGACTTTTCCTCCTTCTCCAGTAGTTTTAAATGGCTTAGAGAAATCAGTGATCCTTGGTTCATTTTCCTTCTCTTTTCTTCAACTTTATTTTATTCCCTCTTTTCTGACCACCACTGAACAGTGACGTCTTCCTTTCTGCCCATTGGTTGGAGAAGCAGTTGGTTTTATGCTCAACTGCGGTTGACACTTTTTATTGCATCCATCACTACTAACTCACTAAGAGGTCTTACCAGCCAAGTCTTTTTAAAAATAGACAAAACAACTTATACCCTTTGTTCCCAAATGCACTTCAGTAATTTTTCATCACTCTAGAAAAAAATTACACGTAATGTTCTACTGATTTTTAAACTGCATAAATACTGTATTTTCAATAATCCCTGACTGCTTCTCCAGACACTATTCCACATACAGATATTGTTCCCTAAGTTGCACCATCAATCAGAAACTGACAAGCAGTGAGATGTAATTTACTGAGATCAAACAGCATTTTCCAGACTCTGAAGAAGTGTTTTTCTATAGCAGAGAACTAGTGGGTGAAAGAGGCACCAATGTTTTTGGAAGAAATTTGAACCTGTGAGCAGGATCATAGCCAACAGGCTTCTTAGAAGCATCTTCTTTTTTCTTAGGCATATTCTTGGAGGAGATGTTTGTACTTTTTCTGTCCACAGACAAAAGAATATCCTCAGGAAATACATGATTTACTCTTCCGTGACATTTTTCTTCTGGTGCTTTTCACGGACCTGAGACGGTTAGAGGTTTGTTGCCTCTTTTTGTGACCTGTGTGAGTACTGGGTGGATCCTGTGTATTAGAGAGGTGGGTCATTTCCCCAAAGTATTGACTGCACATGTTGCAGTTGCTGTCTCCTACAAAAGATACATTTTTAAGTATTTCTCTGTGAATTGTTGGGCTGAGTTTTCTGTCCACTGCCTGACCCCTTTGTTATGAAGCCTAAGTGACATGTTTCTGGGTTAGTGGTTAGTGGTTGCTACTTTCTGAAGACAACTCTAGTGCATTTTCAAAAAAGCAAATCATACTTTATTCATTCCTTTTGTACATTTGAAGTACTAATCATGCTCAGAGTTTTCCTTTCTTTTTAAAAATATATATTGATGGATTTTAGATCCAGAAGCGAACATTAGGATCATCTAATTTAATTTGTTATATAATGTAGACTGTAAAACTTCAACTAAACTCCTGCAGCAAATCAGTGACTATATTTTTAACACCAGTATGAAGACTTATGTATTGCTAACCCAGAAATTTTAGAGAAGGGTAACAGTGTGCTTAGAAGAGCTGCAGGTCAAAATAAAAAAACGGAGGTTTTAGCCATATTTTCAAAACATCCAAAATGTGCATCTTTAGCAAAAATGACTGTTAAATTCCCAGGCAAGAATATGCAATGGTCTTACTACACACACATACAGTCTACTACCTGCACTTCAGCTGCAGCTTCAGCATTATAGAGGCCTTGCCAGTTCTTGTGTTGTCATGGTATTTGAGTAAGACCATTAAGTAATTTTGTTCTGGTAAGTTAACTGCCTGTGTAGACGAGTTACAGTAAAAGGGATGAGAAATGAGCTAGCTACACTTTCTTTCTTTCAATGAAGTGAAGGTCTCTGGAAGCTTCTAGCACTTGTACAGGACCATTGTGGCATGTTACAGTGTCTTGCATATAGTAATGGACTGATGTTTTCTGAGTGGTAAAATACCATCACTCAACCTCCTTGCAGTCTGAAGTGTTTCCAAGTAAAATGTTTTGCTTCCAACTAAGCACAGCTGCTGCCATTTCAGCAGAAACTGGGAAAAATGAGAGAAGAAGTTGGTAAACCAGTGACAAACAGCAAAAAGATATTTTTAGAGGGCTTCCTTAGGTCACCAAGTTTTAAGTTTCAGGCAGTAATTTCTAGGTGGGAGGAAGATTTTATACTCAGTACTGCAAAATATTTCCTTCTCCTTTTTTCTGCAAAAGCAGTAGGAGGAAAGTACATATGAGAAGATTGTCAAATCTTGTGCATATACATTCAAAAGTATAGTTTTGGAAGACAAGTTGAGAAGTGGGGAATTGAGAGTAGAACACAACAAGGTATTTAATCTCCAAAAGTCAAATACTTGGTTCCCGTTATTCCTGTGGGACAGCTGCATGCTTTTGTTTTGTTTTGTTTTGTTTTGTTTTGTTTTGTTTTGTTTTTGCTTGTTTGGGTTGTTTTGTTTTGTTTTTTAAATGAAGCTTCTTAGGTTTGGCACACAGCCCAGAATAGTCTAATTCCTTCCACTGATTTTCAGTAAGCGTCTCCAGCATTTGTGAAATAACCTGCACAAAACCTTGGTCTGAGAGATCAAGAAAGCACATGAAATGCATGTGCCTTACTCTGGGTCCTGTTTACAGTGCATGAAAGTGCAGCATTTGTTTATCTGTATGAAAGTGTTTACCAGATTTGGGAAAGTGGAAGAAAATTTAACATTGAAATAGAAGGATGCAAAGGATAAACATCCCTGTACCTGCAGACACTTCAGATTTTAGAGTAGTTACCTGGTCTTAAAGTTGGCATGGAGTGAAACCTCCTCTTTGTCATCATTGTGTGAAATGTTGAGATAATTGCACCATATGTCTGGCTATGATGAAAAAAAGTCTTGCATTTAAAATTTTTTTCTGGCTGCTGGACAGGTTTGAATTTTTTATTTTCCTGTCTTAAATGTCGTGAGTGTTGGAAATACAAGGAATGAAGCACTGGAGCAGTGCTGTGTTTGCACCTTAAACATTAAGCAGGAGTCTGAAAGTTCTCCTAAAGACATGTAAGAAAAGGTTATATTTTGATGCAGAAAACATCAGCAGTTTTGTGTAAATAAGCAAACATCATTTTATGAAGAAGAGCATTTCTGGTGACAGGTTTTCTGTGTCAGCATAACTGGTTCCAGCACTAAAACTCTTTTTCACAGTCCTTTCTAGAATTCATATAGCAGGTATGCCCAGTTTTACAGTTGTGGAAATGAAAGTGACACAGACATTTCCAGAATCTGCATTTAGAGACTCAGCCTTGCTTCTGTGCTTGGATGCTGCATCAATAACAGTACTGAGCCGTGGGAGAAGCCCGGCCATGGGAGAAACTGGAGCAGCTCTGTAAAGAGCCTCTTCCAGTAGTTCTGCAAGAAAGGGCATGTTGGAAGCAGTCTCCCTGCTTAAGATAAAAAGTTTCACTTTGACAAAAGCATTTCTGCAATGCAAGGAATGCTATGTGCCCCAGAAATATGCTTGAGAGATGGAAAGATTGGGTGTTTTCTTCCCAGCTGGGTTTTTGTGTACCAAAACTTTTTGCAGGTTCCTATATATGTTACTTTTGCATGAATATATGTCATAGAAGTGAATGCCATGACAGACAAGTAACACTTCAGAGCCACAGGTGGCACCTGGCTGTGAGTTCAGAGAGGTCAAGAAGTCCTGGTAAGCAAAAGGTCCCTGAGACCATTTCCCTGAATCTGAACTGCTTTCTGCAAGCATTGAAGTTACAAAGATGGAACTGCAAACAAAGCAGGCTGATTTGATATGGCTGAGAAATTACCCCGAAGAACAGCAAAAAGCCTTGCCTCTGTCTGCTCTTAATTTGCCAGCTGGGGAGATGCACTGACAAAGCTATACTAATAAAGTGCTTAGGAACTGGGAAACAACTACAGCAAGTAGCCCAAATTATCTTTTGTCATTTGGCTAGCCACAATCTGTGTAAGCTGAAGAGTAGCTGTTCAGTCCCAGGTGGTCCAGGTGTTGTCAGGTGTGAGATGTACTTCTTCTACTCCTTTTCTGTGCACTTCTTTGGAGAGCATCACCAGAAATCCTCTTGAGTTTGGAAGAGTTTCAACAGCAGAGTGTTTGGGGAAGATAAAATTTTGCACCCAGAAATTCATCAGTATTTAGCTTGTGTGTTATGTATGTGTGTCTATCTATGCATCTTTTGCTTAAAAAGTGACCTCTACTCAAGAATATGTGTCCTTAATGATGACAGAGCAAGCAGTGTTTGCTGAAAATTCAAGACTCCAGTTTCCACTATCATTTTACATCAAACTCTTAGCAATAGATTTTGAGATAACACCAAAGAAGAGGAAAGGGGTAAGGATCTAAATATGTAGATCTTCAACAGTTTGTTTGAGTGGGTCACTTGAACTTGGGGCAACTGTTTATTTTTTTGTGCATTCTCATTTCTGCTTCTTACAGTCCTCAATGGCTATGTTGCATGCAGCTTCCCCTTGGCACTGATTACAATGACAGTGAGCAGATTTTGTCTTATATTTCTGCATGCCTTAATTATGTTGCATGCACATAGCAATATTTCATAGATCTCTTTAGGCAAATGACTTTTTAACATGTAATTTTCATTAAAAATTGGAATTTTGAGTGTAGCTGAATGACAGTTGTTGAGCATGGCCTTTTTTTATCTTTTAAACTAAATGGGTTGCTATCCCTGATTCATGATGGTATTAATCATACTTGATAATTTCAATAGTTGTAATGGCAGCTGTCAAAATATATTTGATAATGTAAGGCATATTCAGTATAAGCTCATTTTTCTGTGTGTGGAAGTCTTTTTGTAAATTACTAGTTTGTGTTATAAATGAGGTTGTATTAGTGAAGATTTGAGCAACATTAAAATATGTTTATAAGGTCTGATGGGAATTCCTAGAAATAAAGTAATACAAGTTTTTTTTTTTTCATTCTTCTTTAATTCAGTCCTGATTAAATGGCTCATTTTAGTAGTTTCTCCTCTAAATGCAACATTTATATTATGATCACTCAAAAGCATACAGCAGCTTTGCATTGGGTGACTGCAGAGTTACAGGCTTGTTTCATGACATTTTCTGATTCACAGGTTTTGCTGATTCATTATCAGGGCAACTGACAAACCCTTGCTGTTTGATGTGTGAGCAGCCACTGGTCCTGCTTCCAGAGTAGTAGGAAAAAACCTGTATTTTTGAAGGCTTTTTACCTGTTTTTGTGGAAACATAGGTATTTCTAGACTGAGGCCTTAGCATCCCCCAGCAGGAATTTTAAGCTCTTGTGGAAACTGTGTGGGAATGCCTTCATTTTTCATCACCCTAGCAAGAGAGAGTGGGACAGCCTGAACCCTCAGCAGTTGCCAGTGGCACCCCATCCCCCCACACCTGCAAAACCACATGCACATGCATAGTTGTCAGAGAAACGGAGTTTTTCTTCACTGGATATATTTGTCCATTGTTTAGTATTTTGTGTGGGTCAGAGGATGCAGTGTTTTTGAAATTGAAGCCTGCATTTGTTATGAGTTTCAGGCTTTGAGTTGGTAAAACAAGGGTTTGAAGAAATCCTTCTATTCTGAAGAAACTTAAATCAGTGGTACACTTGGCCCAGGCATGTGCCAGATCCAGAGCAATACATTTATGTGTACTGCCAAAATCTCTACTTCTTCAGTTTCCTTCTATGAAAAGAAGTTTGCAGTGTCCAGTCAATCCCAGCTGGGATAGCCTGCTGAGCAGGCAGCAAAGAGCCAGCAGTGAGAGAGTGGTGCTGCCCTGGCAGCACTGGATCCTGCACAGTATGCCGGCATCTCTCTGTGCACCTGCCAGGGTGCTATCCTGGAATACATAAGGGCTCTGTTAGCTTTCCTTGGGACACCTTCCCTCTTCTGCTTCACATTCTCTTAGCAGAGGCAGGTTTCTCAGTGCCTTCTGCAGTTACAAGCATTTTAGAGCCATATGTTGAGAGACCAGTGGTTTATACCCACTGCACCCCTGGACTTAACTTTCTGCATGTATGAGCTGCTCTTTATGTCAGATGGTGAATGTTACTATAGCTGATGAGGCTGTGTGGGATTTTTCTTCATGCTTTAAAGGATGTTGGGTCCTTCAATGAAAAAAATCAAGTCAGTTGAGCTGCTTTCTTTTACAGCTGGTATGGCTTTGATGCTCTAAATTTATTAGCTCTGGATGTAGAATTTTTCCTACTACCACAGAAATTGGTAGTAATCAACTATCAGACTTTTCCATAAAGTTATAGAATAAATGAAAACCTCTTGTCAGGACAGTAGTGATTATCTAGGCATGATTTGTAATTGTAATAGTGATACTGCTCACCTCTTCACCTTGCTTTAATGTGCAGTTGTGTCCTTGTGTCCTTGGTTAAGAGAAGAGAGAACTCTGTATTTAGCTATAATCTTTTCAGTGTGGGAGAGCCTTTCTAGACCACCTTGCAGTTCATGCCAGTTTTGCAGCTCAGGTGAGAGTCTCCATCTGAGCTAATTCTTCTGCAGCTTCCTCTGCTTATAAAGTAACCCTGCGCAGATTGTGAGAGACTCTAGCAGAAGAAGTGTTTGATACTGATATCTAAAGGAAAAGGGAAAAGAAAAATAATTACTAAGGCTCTGTAGTGTCGACTGGCCTTGCCTCTTGCAGGGAGCTGAACTGTGACTCTTTGCAAGTGGTTGTTGCAATCCACTGCCCTGGATTGCAGGGTGCTGCTCCCTGAATGATCTCAGAGGGAACAAAGAAGGATTACATTTGTTCCCATTGCCATGCTTGCATGCTATGAGTAGTTTTCTGTCTTTTCCTTTCCCCTGTCACTTCCGACAGAGAAGTAGCTTTCCTACAAGCAGTGGGAAAAGTTGCTGAGGGATGTTGGAGCGCTATGTGTGACTGTACAGGATAACAGGGAATCGTCACATGGGAGCAGGACCAGACAGCCTGTTTATAAATATACTTATTTATATTGCATGTGTAAATAATACTGATGTAGGTTCCCTAGACTTGATGCATGTAATCCTGTGGGGCAGGGTAGGGGACAGATACCAAGGCTACTTAATGGGCTTTCTTAATTTGGCAACCATCAGTGTGCCTGTTCATCAGACGTCTTTAATTCTATGATTCAGTGTAGCCAATGAGTTTATTTCCATTGCTCCTCACAGGCATAGCTCAGGCCAAGTACAAGTTGAATAACCTTCAGGAAAGCTGTGCTGTCCTTCTGTCGGCCGCTGTCTTTGAAAATTGCCTGCAGAGTTAGTGAGCAGGAACAGTTAAGATTTACAAACAATGATGAAGCTTGTCATGCATCTTTCACCATTCATCATCTGGGTGCCGTGGCTGGGCGGTGAAGTGTTCTTCATAAAAACCAGCTCAGTGTGAAATACACCTCGCAGCAATGTTTACTGCTCTGAAACTCGTCAGCAGCCCTTTATAGTAAATCCAGATTGCGATGTGACATTACAGTATATCATTGCAGAGCGCGCTGGGGTTTACACTAGGAATGAGTGCAGTTCACACCAGATGAGATGTCGAAATTGAGTTATGTAGGAATTTGGCTGTTATATGGGGATAGCTTTTGTTTTCTGAGGACTGAAAGTTGGCTTTATATATATAATATATATAATCTACACATACCTCTACTTGTGTGTGGGTGCCTAGATCGATATACATGTATATGTAGATACACATATGCTATGCGCACATTCTCTATACAAAAACTGCATACACTCCCAGATTTCTCTGACAGGACCCTGTCGTATGTTTATGCTGTTTCTTACTAAGTATTTCAGTATTTTGTTAAAGTGCTGCATTTTAGTGTTACCTCTTCAGCGAAGTAGCCATTTCTTTTCAAAAAAGTCTTTTTTCAAAGAGTTTTCTCTCTACAGTAGAGATGATGCAGTTGGCTGGTAACCACTGAACAAAGCAGAAAACCTTTGGGTTTTGTGGGATTTTTATTTGTGAATGTCTCCTAGAGCTTGGAAGGTGAAGCTTTGGGCAAAAGATTTGGGGAAAACTTGGGCAGAAGCTTTAAAATACAGAAACTATAGAAGTTACTGTACACCTGGCTGTGTGCTGGGATTGGTCATGTTCTCCTTGCTTGTGTTAGTCCTTTCAGTTGCAGTGTGGATACAAGGTCATTGAGAATAGGATAAATAGTAGGTGCCTTTGTCTAATTACATAAGTGGGAAGTCAGTGCAAAATACAACCAAGACACTTTATGTATCGGTAAATTGAGACTAAGTCTTTGGAGATAAATGTGCTGTCTTGGGCAGCTGGTGGTCTGAGAAACAACTCTGGAGTTTAGCAGTAATAGCTGTATAGAGTGGAAAGCACGCTGTGCTGGTTGGCCTACAGACAAGGACAATAACTTGCTTCAGTAAAAGTTAGGTACTTTGATGTTAGTTAACTGATTAAAAAGAAAGAAAATACTTGAGACAGACAGTGAAGTTTTTAAAAGCTTCCTGTGATTTTGTGTGGTTTTATTTCAGTGCTGTTCTGCAAAGCCTGTGAGTTAAGTTACATTTCACTGTCTTCAGTGGTGTGACTGCTTTATCTTCTGAGGTTGAAACAAAGATGTCATTTTCTGGAATCTTCACTGTAGTCTTTTGGTTTTATTATTGCCTGACTTTTCAATCAGAGGGGGAGATATATTTGAGATACTGTCATATTTAATTTTAGATTTCTGAGACCTGTGCTCAGGTATTAAATATAGTTCAGAAGTAGAAAAAGGAGTGGAACTGCAGTTGTTATTATCAGACAGGAGAGATAACTGCACTTAATTTGTCCTCCTCACCTGTTTCAGTTCCTACACTTGTTTTTATTTTAAGCGCTAATACTGCAGTGAAACTGTACTTTTGCAGCTCAGAACAGTTTTCACAAATGTGTTTGTTAGTTCTAATTTTATTTGGTTGATTTGTTACATTTACCTGAAAAAGCCAACACTGTGAAATTGATTTTTTAGTCTGCTACAGCCACAATAAAGGTAAAGCCTCAGATTCACTAATCATGTAAATAAAGAGGCTTCCAGGTTTACCAGTAACATTCTAGTCTTATTTGTATTCATAATTAGCTTAATGATACAGTATTAATCCCACCTACTTCTTTACCAGTGGCCTTAACAAATCTGGTGAGCTTTCTTAGGGAGGAAGGAGTGTAGAGGATGGGCAGGAGGTGACAGCAATGGTGGTAAAAGTGTTAAGTATTATTTATGAAGTTTTTTTTTACTCCTTTTATTTTGAGGGGGGAAAGTTTGGACTCCATTACTTTTGTGGCTTGAATTAGTGGGATAGATAGTAAAGCTGTCACTTATATCATAGTGGTTTCAGGCAGCACAATGTTGCATATAAAATCAAAGGGGTGTATTTCTTCACAACCTTGACTGCTTTATATATCCACTCAATTTCTAACTTACTAAGCTGCAGCCTTCAGATATTAGTAAGTGGTGCCTTGTCATAGGGGTGCTGTAATGTAAAGGGACTCGAGAAGCTGGAGGTTTTTATGGATATGTACTCAGAACACTTCTGTAGAGCTTGTAATTTAGTTTCCCATTCTGCCAGGTGATTCCTTGCTCTTGCAGCGTCTGTTTACATAGACCAAAGAGATCACCATGGCATAGGGTAGGAATTAGGAAAAATATTCTAGGTGCCACATTAACAGTATTTTCTGCAGTGTTAGCATCCAGTTGTTACTGTCCGGACATCTCCAAATTCCAGTTAAATGGGTATGTGTGGGCCAGGACTAGGAGAAAAAAATGTTATTTTGTAGACCAGGTCAAGTCACTTAATTGCATATTATTTTCTTACACGAAGGTCTTTCGGTGGCGATGACCTTTTATTATGGTGACCCTGCAAAAAGCCAAAGCAGATGTTATCTATAGAGCACTGTAAAAATAGTCCAAGAGAAATGGCTCAGAATAGGGGAAAAAAAACTGCGCCACAAATTAGCTAACAGTACATTGGGTGATTATAATGACTACCTTATAGGATCCAAGAATTGTCAATCATGCCTTAATGTTTATAGAAGTGAGAAGTCAATGTGTAGTTGTTTAATTTGACATGACTCTCAGTCTGAGAAAGTGTAATCGCTGGAGGGGACAGTTAAGTAGCTGTGCTCTGTGTCAGCCTGTCTCGCTCCAACTACTGCACTAAACGCTTTCCTGATGAGCGATAGATTTGTTTAAATACCAGGATAATTGCTAGCTACAGCATGCAACACTCTTAATGCCTTGTACTACGTCTGTATTGGCTCTTGCCTGAGGCTGTTTGAGGTTTCTGCAGGGAAGAAGGCATGTACCTTCAATTACGTTTTTCTCCTTTGGGTTTTGAAGGGTAATTGTTGCAGACATAAATAGGCTATAATATATTACATTTCGTTTCTTCCAAACTTGTTGAAGTAGATCAGACATGCCAGTGTTACAGCTGCTTTCTGCTTCTGACATCTTGTAGTCTGCAGTACTGAGAACACACAAAGAACAAGACAAAATGTTCCTTCACCGGAAAAATGGAAAAATACCAGACTTGTAATGCTATACTGGTGCAAAGCCAGTGAACTTGTGCATAAAAGTATTTGCTTCCCTTTGCTGCTTCCACACGTGTAAATTACGATCGTATATTAATGCTGATTGTGAATAATCAGAATAGGAGACTCAGCTCAACTCTCTGTAATTAGGAGAGTGTCTGTGTTTTACCTTTTTAGTGGCTGTTGGTGTTCTGAGGAGAAGACTGAAGTGACCTGGTGATTTCTGCTAGGGTGGTTGTCCACTGATTGCCTTTTGCTGAACACATTACCATTTTGTCACAGCACACTTACAGTGGTGCAGCAGCAGCAAATGCCAGCAGCTCCCTACCCTTCCCTGCATTGTGCCCCACCTATGCTACTAAAGGTTCTGCACTTGGTACCCACAGGCTGATGGAAGAAAAGCTGAAGGCCTCTGTGTATGGAGGCATTGGGGGGAGCATTTATTTTTGAAATACACTTTTCTTTAAAGTCTTACAAAATCTTGAGTTTGGTGTTGAATTATGTTGGGAATTGAAGACTTAATTTGTGGGGATTCATTTTACTAGGTGATGAGGAAAAAATGGGAGCCAGGTTATACAGAATATTCACTGTAGTTCATATTGAAATAAACCAAACCATTTTAATTTAGTTTCTTCTTTAACATTGTCATTTACATATTTGCATTTATTCCCTGCTTTCTCATAATTTTACAGTGCCAGTTTCAAAGCTCTATGCTTGATATTTATGTCACAGTATCTGTTAAATCAATTAGATTTCTCAAGTTGAACATTTGGCTGAGGTCTGAATCACACCCTCTATGCTGTGTGTAGGTTAGTTATTTATTATAAGCATAACATTAATCATGTATTAGACTACAGAAAATAAAAGAATATTCCTAGTCCAGTTGGCCAGTGGTTTTGTTTCCTTTCTGGACATAAAAGGAAAAGAAAAATCAATGTGAGCTCTCTCCCATTTGTTTATAAATCATTTTGCCTTTCAAGTTCTGTCTCTGAGCAATTGCAATCACTGCAAGGAGGGTTCTGTTTCCCACCCTGGAACAACTGTTTACACTGTTTTAGTGATTGTTTTTGTATTGGCTATTGAGTTTATGAAACACATTTTGATAAATTTCACTTTTGAGGCAGATTTGTGATAGCTGTATATCCATAACTATAGTATAAATTTTTCTGATTACTCTCAATCAAGACTTCACTCATGTTAGTTGCTGTTTCCTCCCCTGGATAAATATGAACTTATAGTTCATAAAGCTGTCTGTACCAACACATCTTGCCTCAGTGCTTCCCTGAATCACAAGTGTTCTCAGGATCTTTAATTTTGTGGATTGAGTCTCTGATTTTTCCAAAGGCATAAGCACTGCACACAGGTTTGTGCAAACAGAGTCTACATCGGAGTGAAATAACACTGGTTTGTTAAGAGGTGTCTGGTGTATTTCTGTTCGTTCCCTGGGACTACCTGAAATGAATATGCAGCTGCCTAATTGTAGTGAAAAAGGCTCACGAGAGGGTTGGTCTGTAATTTGAAAATAACTGCCCCTTCTCAGCTGTGGAGTTGACCTCTGTAACTGTGACTCTGAACTTTCCAACTTGGACCATTTCATCTGCTTTCCTTTCTGCCTTCAACTGCTGTGTGTGTGTGGAGTAGAACTACCATCCCTATCTTTCAAGAGAGGGAAAAACCCCTGCTTTGACCCTGAACAGCACCAAGTACAGAGGTACTGTGTCATGCAAGCTCCTTGCAGCCTATGTTCTTGACACCCTTCACCGCCCTGTGTCCATGGTGGGTTGCAGCTGGGCTGTATGGTGCAGGAGAGGATGAGCTCCAGTTTTCACTAACCTTCATCCTGCCTTGCCCTTAGAGTGTCGAACCACCTTCTTACTGACCAGAGTTGCATTCAGCACTATTAAAATTAACAGAGATGGAGTGTTGAAGTGATTTCCTTGGAGGTGGGCAGTCTTCGACACAGCCACCAGGGTCTGGATTGGGCCCAGAGACAGGTCTTAAAATTTTCTCTACAACAAATGATAACAATAAAATTCTGAATTTCTGTTTATCTGTTTAACTATTTTAGAACTTTCCTGCTGCTATCACTATCTAGACTTCAGAGAGTGATAGGCAAGGGCAGGGAAGTGCAAGTTGAAACTTGTTGGCTAGACTTGCTGCCGTTCCAAAGTTAGTAAGGAAAGATGGCACAAGAGGACCTAGTACCCTTGAAGGAAGCTAACACAACCAAGGTTTCTGGGCCCTACTGGCAGGCTCTACAGCATGTAGACTGTAATCAGTGTGATCTCAGAGGAGTTCCAGTCCTTCCTAGCAAGGCTGCTGCTGTGTCAGGATCTGAAAGAAGATGCTGCCTACTGGTGGGTTGACCTTCCCACCAGATGGGCATCACCAAGTGGGCTGTAGGACATCACTGGGCCTGGGGAGATGCAGCTGGCAGCACCAGCAGCATCATTAGACACGGTTAATGCTCTCTAGCTGATGGAACACACTCAGCATTACTTGTATTGTGTTCATGGAAATGAATGTAAATACAACACAGCGGATCTGTCTTAAGCCTAATGTTGTGTGAAACTTCATTTAACGTACTTGACTACCTCAAAAATGTTTTGTGTTCTGTTTTTGTCCCTATTTACTCAAGTATTGTGACTTACTGCAGCAAGGTTCCTAAACTTTGGGGAGAATAAATCTCACTTTAAAACAAGTAGCAACATTTTTACTCTGCATATACCCATCATGTGCTGTTTATTTCATCAATACTCGTTGAACCATTTTACTGCAGATCTGCTGAACTTGCGTCTAGATTAAAGTTAATATTAAAAATGGTAATGCCATGGTAATACTAAGTCACTTTAAAGCCTTCTGGGCTTTTAAAATTGCAGATTCACTTAAATTGTAAAATGTAAGTGATAAGACTTTTTCTTTCTTTCCTCTTACTTAATTTTGGGCACAGTCAAAGGTGAATATAGTGTTGCTCATGCTGAAGTCCGTGACAAACCTCCTATTCCTTTTGCAAGTGTGGTACAAGTTGCAGATCTTTGTCTTCTCCTTTTACAGTAGAGACAGTTGAATTACAGAGAATTTTAAAAGTAAATCAACCTATTTGCAAGTTGAAAATATATTGTATTTACCATAATGGATCACTTGCATTAGACCCAGTATTTTTGACAAATTGTTTAGTAACCTCTTGACTTCCAAAAGCTTGCAAGTTATGTCCAAAAAACATTTGAAACTGTATAATACAGCACTGTTGCACTGAGACTGTGCTTTTTAAAATTAAATTGTTAAACCTGAAAGAGCTGAGTCCATGATTATTAAGTATTTGATTACACCTTGAGCATTAGGACTGATGATCTGGGCATGGATTTCATCCTTGTTTTTTAATTTGCATTGGCAACAATGAAATAGGAAGAGAAGTGACCAGAATTAACATTTACGTTTACATGGCTAGTCTTGGTGTCGTGCAAACAGTTTTTTGTTCCTGATACACTAGTGAAGATTAACAGCCTTTCTGACCCAAGAGTGGAGAGACATTCAACCAAAATAATGTTGTATTTGGATTTCTGTGCTGAATACTGAAAGGTTTTGAATCCTGTTTCTTTTGTTTAGCACAGCTACACAAGGGAGAAACTTTGTGCCTTCTGTGTCTCCACATACTCTGCTACTTGGGTAACATTATCCTGAGCCTCGAGTGCTCTCTTTCCTTTAAAATTAACCATGTTTTCAAGAACCATTTTGTTGCCTCAGCTGTTGCAAATTGCAGTGCATTTTTAGGTAGGACAGTTGATGCTTCTAAGGTAATTATTCACAAGGAACTTCTTCTATAGACAGGTTTGAAATACATCTATCTTAAAAAACAAAGGCGGCTATATTGTAGTGATGCCCAGAAGCATATGCCCCAGGAGCTGGGACTCCCTAGTTGTCTCCTGTGTTGGTCCAGGAAACAGATGTAACCTGTGAGGTCTTCCCTTGAAACAGGAAGCAGTTCCTACCTCCATCTGCACCCTCAGTGTCAGGAGTCATCCCAGAAAAGCCTTTTGCCTATTCAGTCACCTCGGTGTGGCATTATTTGCTGGTTAGGTGGTGTTTGGGATGTATGGAAAAGCCTAGAAAAGATGCAGAAGATGCAGAACCCAGAGGAGATGGACAGTAATCAGTCTCCACAAAATTAGCATGAAGTCACCTAACTGTGCCTGAGGGAACTCAAAGGTGCCAGGAGACACTATCATGCTCTCTTTAGAGCTGGCTGGAAATTGTTCTGATAGAAACTTTTGCTTTGGAAGAATCTAACCCACTTACTGTTTTTGCTAAAATCAAGTATTTCTGCAAACTAAGAACAAACAGAAGATTCAGCTGGCTTTCTTTCCTCAACAGTCTCACATGGATGATGAGTCCATTTTGAGCCTGGAGAAGAAACTCCAGGGAGACATTGCTGAGGCCTTTCAGTAGTTAGAAGGGGCTGATAAGGGCATGACTGGCTTTTTAGTAGATAGGAGAAGAAATAATGATTTTAAACTATAGGAGGGTAAGTTCAGTCTAGACACTGGGAGAATTTTTTTTACAATGATGGTGGTAAAATACTGGCACAGGTTGTCCGGAGAGTTCACAAGTGGGAACATTCACAGGAACATTCAAGGTCAGGTTGAATGGACTTTGAGCTACCTGATCTAGTTTGAGATGTCTCTTCTCACTGCAAGGGAGTTGTACTGGATGGCCTAAAGATGCCTTCCAACCAAACCATTCCATGATTCCTGTCAAAGATTTGGAATTGTAGGCAGTTAGTTGCTATTCTTGCCTTGCTGTCAAGGGTTGCTGGCCATTCACATGGTTGTGTGGCCTCGTGAGACTCTGATTTGTGGAATGGTTTGTTCTCTTTTCATGTGAGGAAAAAACCCCAAACCAAACATCTGTAAACGCAATTCATTTCATGGATCTGGCTTCAGAAAGTGGCCACACAGGAAAGGCATGTGGAATGCTAAGTCCTGCCTTGCTACTATACCCAGTAGTGGGACAGTCTAGGGATTTGCAAGACTCTGGCCCCCACAGCACAGCAATTTTGTGCAAAACCAGTCCTGGCAGGATAAAATGCGCAAAATAGAAACGTAGGCCTGTGCACCAGCAGCTGGTAAGATAGTTATATATTTCTCATGAGAAATTATTGATACGTTTATATTTTAATCTTGTTGTTAGAATTTGATTACTATAGGAGTAAGAAAAACAATCCAAAGAGTGAATTTGAAGTTCATTTTTTCTCAGTGCTGCCTGTCTTTTGTCAGTCTTCTGAGTATAACACACCAGGGGCATCTTTTTTTGATGGAGAATTAGTCTCCCGTGTTGTGTGTAGAATAGAGAAGTAGTATCTGACCTCCAGGAATAGCAAAATTGAAGGTCCCAGCTTTGTCACAGTCTTGTTACATGATGAAGCAAATTACTTCATTCTTCTGAAATTCCCTGCTGCTTCTCAGTTAGTGACAGATGTCCAAATACCCCCTATACTTCACAGCCACTTTTTAAATCTTCCTTTGCTGGAAATCAGTGCCACCTCCTATGTTTCTGTGTCTGTTTTCTAATCTTGAATCTTTAAATGGTTTGTAGGTGGCCTGGTACCTGTTTCTCAAAAATTCCTGTTTGACTCTGATGCAAAGTACAGCAGTACAAACCATTGGGTTCTCTGGTGGACCATGAATATCTGAGGGAAGTAAGGATCTCCAAAAGTAAGTCTGCTGGTCAAGAGTTACAGTCTGAAGGAGAAGCATGTGTATCTCTGCAGTACTGGCAATTCAACATCTATTCTTCATTATAATTCTCCATGTTGCTGTGCAACTGTGTGCCCAGGACAACACAGAAGATTAAAAAAAGGACTGGAAAAGGCTAGGGAGGGAAAAGGGAGATACATTTTATATTAAATAATGACACCTTTCTTTGTAGTGTTACTACCAGGTTGAAAATCAGTCAAGTCTGTGACTTCATCCCAGCTCTTTTGTGGCTGAGTTCTCATTCTTTATGTGTAATCATACAGAATGTTTTCACTTATAGATGACTCCAAAACGATCTACAGAAACGCCTGTTTTACCTTGTTACCCAACAGTGGGAAGTGCCTGCTTTATGCTGAGATGCTGGTGAACATATTGCTTCATGTCTTACAGCACAAAATCTTTCTGAAATTATTAAAATAATGCTTTCTTTTTGAGAGGACTAGCCATTAGGGTTCCTGGCAGTGGAATATAAACTGGGGAGGTTTCTGTGGAGGTGTACCTGGCTGGGACCTGACTCAGTAGAGTGAGCACTTGGGGTGAGTACATCCACAAGAGGCAAGTAACCATTCATGTCTGCCAAACAAAGAGAGCTTCTATCAGCTGAATTCTGTGTGTTGCCTTTCAGTCATTCAAAGCAAGGGTAGTCACCTTGCTTTGAACAACTGAAAAAAAACCAAACTTCAGCACACCTGAAGTTTTCCTGAGATTGTTCATCCTTTGCCTTTCCTAGCCTGCTGCAGTGGCTTAATGACATCAAGTTAGCCACAGAATGTAAAGCTGGTGATAAGAGAGAGCGTTGGTCCATCAGTACTGCTCTGCTCCAGTTTGTTTTGCATGCAAGCATGAAGGGCAGTTGCTTTATAGAAGATTGGTATAGTTTGAAGCTATGTTTTTGAGTCTGAGTAAAAAGCCTAAGCTTCCCAAGTACCATTTTAGCATCCTGTTTGTCTAGCTGGTAGTGGGTGAGAAGTGGAAAGCTTTATTTGATTGTTCCACATACTACTGTAAGAGAATTTGAAACCAGAGGTGAGGGAGTCAACAGGAGAATTATTTTCTCCAGCTTCTGGTTTCTAATTACATCAGTTATAGCCCTACCTTCTTAGTTGCTAAAACTGCAAGCATGAACTGGAAAATAATTGAGATAATCCATGGTAAAGCATACTGAATAAAGATCTCTATTCAGATCTTTACCTTTTATGCTGAGTTCCTAATGCCAAAAATTAATGCTATTTGAAAATGCACAATAAATGTGTCCTACTGTGGGCATCCAAGATAATCCTAATTGCCTTAAATGTTAGTGACAAGAGTAGGTGTTTTAAGAAGGGGAGAGGGGCAGTGCAGTGAAATGCTACACCTGTGTTAAGAGAAAGGGATTGTGCGTTTGTTTCAAGATCCTTAGGCTTATTTTTATTTTTGCATCAAAAAGCAGCTCTGTTTGTTGCTCTTGTAACTTCTTTTCAGCAGGAAAATACCAACAGACGCATATTTCTAGAACTGGACAAGTTTGCATTGTGTTAATAGTTTGCAAAGCAGAAAAGTATCATCACTCCCATGTTCTTGCAAGTCAATTTGCATTGTGGTCAGCACAGAAGAGTCCATTACAGACTGATCACAGGAGCAGTCACAAAGACATTTCAGCTGGTCAAAGTAATATGTGGAGTTTATTTTTAAGGCAGACCCATAGCTGAGTTTTCTTTTTCCCCTTGTTTACTGCTTGGTATCAGCCTCCTCATCTTACGCATCGGTGCGCCTCATACTGCTGCAAAGAAGTTTGCACTCACAGTATGTTGCTGTGACCAGCTGCAGCAAGCAGAAACCCTTGGCTTCAAGTGGGCTTCCAGGATTTATCCCCTGGTCCAGATCTGTGGTGAGGCCCAAAGGACGGAGGAGAAGGACAATCAATACAGAAATGCATAGCACATTTATGTACTTGTGGATCTTGGCAGGAATTGTCAATAGGAACCATTTCATCCTGGCAGTCCTGAGCAAGAGAGATGTAATGAAGAAGATAGCAATTTGGAATTCTTTTTACTTTAGTTCATACAGAATAGAAGCAAAAGAAATAAAATATATTGGGGATTCACAAAGTGCAACGATTCCTGTCGTTCAGGAACATGCATTGCTGAGGCTTTACAAAATGGGAATCTTTGTGTTCAAAGAAAATTTTGAAAACACAGGTGATTCAAGTTCGTCTCTTCTTGAAGCTTCTCTGTGGCTAATAGGAACCCATGGACGCATAGGCTCTTGACTGTTGGTGTCCTTGACTGTTGGTGCCCCTGCACAGGGCCAAATACCAGAACATGAGACTGAACACATTGCATGGCTGGCTTATGATCAGTTTTTTCACCTTGGTGTAAGTCAATAGTCCTCCATCTTTTTAAATAGAGCATTCACACAGGAATGGATCACATGAGTGGTATCACAGAGGTAGGTTTTCTTTTTGACCATTTGTTAGTTAACTCTGCTTAAGGAGTTGAACCTTTGTTCAAGAACATAGGGTTAAGTACTCCCAAAGGTGAGAGGCAGCTGTTAGGAGAATTAACTTGACCTTCCTGTATGTGTTTACTTGGAGGCTGCATCTTGCCCATTTTATCATCTGCAGCAAAGTCAGGACAGACCGACACGCTTGCTGCCATTCTAATGTTTTCTCTATAACAGGAAAATTATGCTTTTTCCATTCTCTTTTTTTTTTTTTTTTTTTTTGTATATCTTCTCAGTTGCTAAGACAGCAGCTGAGGATTCTGATAGTTCTCTGGTTCCTAGTGACTGATTTTGCAGCACTAACTGTTTTGGGGGTTTGGTTGGTTGATTTGGGGTTTTTGATCTAATGCTTTGTCAGGCAGTTACCATACTGTTACCATAGTTGCTATAGTCTGGCAGGCTGTTCGCTGATGCTGGGAGCTAGAGTCAGCTCTTTCAGCAACAATCTGAACGGCAGCGTAACAGGATACTTTTGACTTGGGTGAAAACGGGACAGTGTTTTCAAACTGAATTTGACCTGTGGTTATTTCCAAGCCACCAAGTCAGACAGTATGGCCGCCACCCTTCATGTCTTCTAGTGGTTTGAATTGGCATCTTGAGGAGAATGCCAGTGCCATTTTCTCTTATTCTGCCCTTTGTACAGGTATCATAACTTGCTTCCTGGCATGACTGCCAGTGGTTTCCCAGGCCACTTTGGTTTTCAGGAGCCTTTATGTGGGATCTCTCTAGCCTGGAGTAGAAGTTGCTGCTTGCAAGAGCAGTAGTATTTGCAGAAGGAAAGTGCTTTGGAGGAGAAGAGTGGTTCCTGTCCACCCTCATGCCAAAACTTAGGCATTCTTTAGTGATGTTCCCACGCCATCAAACTGGCAATAGCGTCTAGTTCTCTCTCCTAAGTGTGTGGTAGCTGTGCTGACCCACAACAGTGCACACCAGGAAGAAGTGAATGGCCTTTAGCAGTAGTGTGTAGGCCTGACATGCTTACTCACTTTCCTTTCCCTAAGAGAGGTGAAAGAGTTTTAAAAAAGTAATTGTACCACAAATTAATTCTCATTTAGCATTTGATCATTTTTTTAATGTATACTATAGAAAACACATACTTCCCAAGCATGAATGTCCGTCTGATTTCTCACATGACTGAAAGTGTATTAGTCTTTTCAGTCCACTGAATTTTTGGGATCACTCAAGTTAAGTCAATGCAGTTACCCGTGTCAGAAGACATAAGGTTTTGTGTCTGTGGTTGGGATCCCTTCTCACTACTTTTCCTGTGTGATATTAGCTGAATTTTTTTCAGATTTGTATGGCTCAAAAGTATTCAGGTGCTTTCCGAAAGGTAAAAGTTAATTAGATTAAGGAATGGTCTTTAAAACCTGTCACAGACCCAATTCTGGTACTGTTATTTACACAGATAAAGGCTGTGTAACAACTGTGGGAGGATCAGCCACAAGCCTCAAACAGATGAAACTCATATACTTAAGTCAAAAAGAACATGGGTTCTGTTTCTTTGAACTTGGAATTTCTACATTTTATTGCTGTATGATTAAAACACTGGAACAGAATGGCTTATTTCCTTTTTGCTGCCTTTTTATAGCTACAAGTTCCAATCTGAGTATCTTGTACTTTTTATCAGCATTGCACCTACTCACTGCACCTTGCTTGACTTCAGTGACTGTTGACTGCAGTGAAGTTGTACTCAAAGCAGTCCAGGTCTGGATACAGAAGTAGCAGTCTTACCTGCTCGAGGTAAATCTTGGTAGTGCCAGATTGTTTTTAAAACCTTTGTGGCTCTCTTTACATACACTTAGCATATTCAGAGAGCAGGGTATATAGCCCACATAATCTAATAAGCAAAACTTCGATTAATTTGGTAGTCAGTGGAGAAACTGGTGGAGTTTCACTCATCCAGGAGACAAAGAAGCCACCACTTGAGATGGTAAGAAACAGGTTTGGTTGTCTGTCTACCAAAAAAAGTTGTCCTCTGTGTCATTCCACAGGTTAATACTAAACTAACGTAGAGTTGCTCAAAAAGACCACAAAAACAAAGTGGCACTTTTGCTGTGGTAGGGTTTTAACATCTGTACTGTAGCATGTTGAATCTGTTGGATTCTTTGTGTTCGGAAAATAAAAATAATAATAAAAAAAACCAAACCCAACAACCAACACTTTCTGAAACTTTGTTGCAGAGATTTATAGATCTCAGTATTTAAAAGTGGGCCTTTACATCACTTCAGGCACAGACATGCTTAGAAGTATTAACAAATTCTTTAAAATAAATAAACCTTTTTCCCATTGGCTACTTTGGATTAAACAAAAAGTTATCCCCTTTTAACCTCAGTCACTTCCCTCATACTTTTGTCCTAGAGTCCAGGAACACACAAAATCCTTATAGCATGTCCTAATCCTTCACACACCTTGGGCTTTGCTAAATCAGAGCAGAATGAGGTTCTGAGAGTTGGACAGCTGAACCCTTGAGCCAGCCAGTCCTGTTGAAGTGATGCCAGCCACAGTACTGTGTAATGCAAGGCACCTTAAGGAGAAGGAGATGATTCCTGGTGCTAGACCTGGCCATATCCTACCAAAGCTGCAATTGTTGGTAGGCACAACCTAAAGCTGTGAATTACCATTGAGCAGCTAGTCTATAGGACACATCAGAGAGGTGGTAATTCTGCATTTTCTGTTGGTGATTTCCCCTTAAGCATGTGGACCTACAGAGAATCTCTGCTCTGTCTGCTAATAGTCAAAGTATGAACCAGCCCAACAAGGTACTCACCTGAAATAGTGCACGGTGTCTGTTTCAGATCATGAGAGTGTGGTGCAGACTGGGCCATACGTGAGTATGTTTGTGCAGCAGAAAAGAGAGTTTTGCTCTTGGAAACCATAAGGATCATTTCTGATTCTGCAACACTTAATGGTTTCAGGTTTGGTGGGCTGGGAAAAGTAAAAATCTAAACAGTTGTTCCCAACTGCAAGTTATGCAAGTGCAGTTCCAGCCAGTTCTAAGTGCAAATCAGTGCACTGGTTATTTTAGTCCAGGAGGTGCTGGAGACCTGTTTGGCAGTTCTGTGCATTTGACCACATAGCAAAGGAATACATGATGCTGCAGACAAGATTCCTCTTTTTGTGTCATTAAAACAATTAGCCGCATTTACAGAATATATAAAAACTGTTGGAAGTTGCCTTGACTACCTTGTCACTCCCTCATGTCTAAGCACTGTGTTCTTTTCTTTGTATTTTAGCTGGGAAAAAATGTAATACAGGGTTAATATCCCATTCCCTGGAGTTAAAAAATTTATGTCAGCTCTAAAAGACAATAATAGGCTCTGCTTTGGCAGAGTAATGTTAGAGCCATAGTCATCCCTTATATGCATCAAAGGAGACACTTGCATTAAATCAAGGAGTCAGGTTCTGCAATATCAAAAATGGTCAAAACTCCTTAAAATGAATGGAAATAGTTATTTTGTCTGCTCATGGGTTAAGTAGGTGAAAGTGGTGTGTGTAATGTCAACTTCATACTGTCTTTTCAATCTCTTGGTAACCAGTGTTGTGTTTAAAAACAGGACAAATTTGGAAGCTGAGCTGCAAATGGAAGTTACGGCAGAAACACAGGATAATGCAGAAATGGAATGATGGCGTTTTCTTAAGAGCATATTTCTAATTTTCCCATGCGTAGTGGGCTAAACCCAGATGGTGCAGTTTACTTTCCTTGAATCCTGTTGAATTTGACAGGCTATCAAAGTCAAGCCTGACTTCATCTACTTCATTGAACTTCAGGACTACTCAAAGTCCCCAGTCTGAAAGCACCTAGGGCTCACGTGTGGAGGAGCAGCTCACTTAGGCCCAGCAGTGTAATTTCAGGGCAGAGTTTAAGCCTCAACTCCATATTCCTTGTTTTTGTGCAGCTGTACTAGATTCATCATGCTTCTAAGAAACAAGCAATGGCTATAAACAATATTCTCTTTTAAAAGACCACAGACTGGTGTTACTTTCCACTGAGCAGTAAAATCCAGAACGTAGAATTGATGATAAAGATGTCAGGGGCTCATGGAGCTCCTGCTGTGATTTAGTTTCCCTCCAACTGCCTCAACTACCGATGCATTTTGCTAATTACATCATAGATTTTCCTATTGATGAACAGAATCTGAATTAACACGGGAAGCACTAATGTTACCCTTTCACTATTATTGTTGTACAAGAAGCCGTGGCAGATGCTGGCAGTTAGCTACACAAACATTAGTATTAACGATTGGCCATTTGGAATTGGTGACAAACTGCCGGCTGCTGGAATCCTGAGCCTGAAACCAATCAGGAAGTTAATGAGGAGAGAAATTACCACTGCAGCTTCCCCTTAATTATATTCATGGTAGGCAGGAAGGGAGTGTTGGGGGTGGATCTCAGCTCGTATAAGGTTAGGAAGGTCAGAGACCCTTTTACTTGGTTTTTGTATCTACTGCAAATTGCAATGTTGCAACCGTTCCTAGCACCGCATTAGTTTTAAATTTCATAATATTTGGCCTCAACCTTGGGCTGCCCGAGGCAGGGCCTTAGGTCTGTAGGCAGGTAGCTTCCTTGTGGGTGGAGGGATACAGCCCTGAGACCTGAAGTTGTTTTCCTCCCATCGTTTCTCCCGCTGTTCACCTTGGCGGGAGGAGGGAGACCAGCACCTCAGCATGCACGAGGGAACAAGTCGCCCCTCTTCCCGGAGAGGGGAGATCTGTGTGAGTCTTCTCTGGTCGGGGCCAGGGTGTATCTCAGGCACGGTGGTTTTTTTTTTTTCTCTCTTCCTCTCACTCGCAGTGTTTTCGCCGCCCAGCAGCCAGGACTCCGGCCTGGGATGCCTGTCGAGCAGCAGCGAGAGCGCCAAGGGGGACCTGGAGTGCGAGCCCCCTGCGCAGTCCGGCAACTTCACGATGAGCCCCGTCCAGGAGGGCGGCGAGTAACCGCGGCGCGGCGGCCCTCGCCCGGGGCAGGGCGGTACAGCAGCAGCGTTCTCGGTTTGCTTGTTCTGTTTGGGGGTTGCGGGGGACGGGCGGGGGGTGTTTGGTTTCTTCTTCCCAGGTGCGGGGCAGGACGTCAGCTTCCCCGGGGGCCGCCGTGGGGCCTCCCCGCCGCCGCCAGGGCTGGCTGACGCATCCTGCCACCGAGAAGGCAGCGCGATGCCTCCGCCGCCTGTCTCAGGGGCGGGGGTGCTGCCGTCGGGGCAGAGGTGGAGAAAGCGTCGCCGAAATGCGGGCAGGGGCTCCGGGTAGCGGGAGCCAAGATAACCGGGAGTCCTGTGCCGGCCTCTCCCTGTGCAGGGGCCCGTAACTCATCTGTGGGAAACATCATCGTGTTATGTCTTCCTGACGGTTCCTAACAGGCTAACGCTGCTGCTTGGTCTGGGAGTTTTCTTCTCATGTCGCCAAATTAACATATTTTGCATATTACAGTTGAGTGCCTTGCTTTAGATTGCAGTCTAAACTGCAAGTAAGTAAGTAAGTCCCTTAAGAGTTGCCATGAGTTTGGCGTTTGTTATTTTATTAAAAATGGGTTATGGTGTTCTTTCCTCGTGTTACCAAAGCCAATCTGAAATGAAACTAGTCTAGAAGAATTCATTGTTCTCTGTACTTGCAGCTGTACCTGAAATAAAAATGTTATTGATGACTGAATTTTCTTGTGTGTATATTTGGTGAGCTGTATTAAAACAGAAAAAAAAAAAAAAGAAATTACTTGTATTTTCTTCGCTCTCTGCTTTGAAAACATCTATTTGATTTCACCCCCATCTGTTGTAATCAATAACCTGACCATCTTGTTTTTTATTAAATGCACTTACTCTTAATTTCATCCACCAGTGGTTTTAGAGAGAATAATGTGGAGTTACCTATATAGGTTTGACATTATAAATCACTTCTTGAGGCTGAATCGTATAGCGGTATCGATTGATCCTGATATATCACAGAAATTTACTGTCACTTCTGTTTTCAATTAAAGATACAATCAGTCAGATAATGACTTAATTGGATTTTACAGAAGATTGAGTTTTATTGCCCAGTGCTTTACGAGTTTAGTTAAGGAAGATCATTTTATCACACTTGTCAGCCTGCTCCCGCGGCTCCCTGCCCTTCTGCCGCTGCCACAACCGTGTCGGCGGCGCGGCTCCCGGAGGGCACGGCAAGGCGGGACCCGGACGGAGGCTGGTGCTCGCTTCCACCCCTGCTCTGTCAGTCCTCAGGCCTTGCTGAAATACAGCTTCTTAATTCTTGGAGAACGTTTCACGGCTCTTTTCCCTTCTCCCCTTCCCTTCCCGCGGCGCAAAGCATCCTGAGGGCTATAGCGCCGCGGCGGGGACGTGCCTGCCCCGGGCGGTGCTTCCGGCCTGTTCTTGGTGCGGAGAGGGTCTGCTCCCGTGCTCGGCGCGTCCTCCGGGAGCGAGGGGAGCCGGCCGCGGCAGGCAGGATGGCCTGGCCCGGGCGGCGCTGGGGTTGCAATGCCCCTCGGAGAAACCTGCGCTGCTGGCGACCTGGGCCTGCTTCTGGTTGCCCGGCTGAGCGGGGAACCGCCCTGGGGACAAACGAGGCGGGATTTGCCCCACTGTGGTGCACGGGGAGTGGGGGGAAAAAAGCCATGCTCTTTTATATAGACCAGTGTGGGACCTGGTTGGTGACAAGGGCGTTGAGAGTAAGTTATGGGGGGAACAAACAGTATCCTTCAGAAGACTGCGGCAATCCTACCTGGACCACGGAGTTTTGGAGAGTAATTCACATTCAGCACTGAGTGAACTTCGGTAGAAAGATCGCCGATGAAGGACGGCCGAGGAGCTCACGCCCCACCCCACCAAGAGTGGGAAGATGTGGGATGATCTCCTGGGAAAGCCTGGGCCCCCTCCTGTGGGAAGGCAGTGGCTGCAGCTGGGAGCGCCGGCCCTAGGTGGATGCTGGGCCGGGTCGGCTGCCCTGTGGCAGGACGTGGCCGCGCGGGGAGCGGCTGCGCGCCGCTGGCGCTTCCTCCTGGCCTGTCCGTGGGTGCTCCCTATTTGCACGGCCTGGGACGTTCTGCCTATTGATTTCTGGGACTCCTCCGAGCAGAGCTGACGGGGTTGTTGCATGGAGCACGGAGACTTTTCACGGGCTTTTTGGAGTTAGGGGCGGTTTGGGGTTTGGTTGGATTTTGTTTGGTTTATCTGTGTCTGTTGTTGGTTTCTTTGTTGCTACTGTTTTGTTTATGTTCCCTTTTTTTTTGTTTGGGGATTTTGTGGTTGGGGGTTTTGTTTTGTTTGGTTTTATTTTGCTTTTCCACTGCACCGCAAGTCGCCCTTTTCCCAAGTATCTCTAGCTGGTTGGTAAGCAGTGACCTTTATTTATGCTGCTCCTCTCAAAAAGCGCGTTCCTTGCCCCTCGCCTGGCAGCTTTGACTGCTAGTTTGCGTGAGCCTGTGCGGAATTCATATTTTCCTCGAAGTCTTCCATGAAAGTTTCGCCCCGCTCTAGCGTGGCGCCCCACCACGCAGCCCAGCAGAGCTGGCATTTTGCTCCTCTACTTTTTTACTGTGTGCCCTCACAGACGGTCAGAGACACCCAGAGTCACTCTCGGAGCGGGAAATCATGCCTAATTTATTCCTGTCTTCTCCCTGTAACGTCGGTAATGCCTTGAAGCAGTTCGGGCGAGGCGAACTAATCCTGTCGTTCGCACTCGCTCAAGTGGTCACCAGCATCCCACGAATGCCCCCTCCCCAAAAGCTTAGAGCAGTGCAAGCACTAGCGAACACTCCCTCCGGCCCGATCGCCTCCTCCGCCCATAGTACGCGGGGAACGGCGGGGCACCCCGGCGCAGCAGATCCTGCCCGTGTCCGCCCGGCAGGGATGCGGCTCACGGCGGGTTCCAGCGGCTGGGCGGTAGCGCCGAGTCCTCCGGGTGTCTCTACATCGAAAAGTCGCGAAATGCCAGCGGATTCGGGCCGGTTTCCAGCCTGTTCCACGCCCTGCCTGGTCGGCAGGAGTTCTTTGGTCCTTTGGCTGAGCCGGTCTTTTCCGCTTAATGTTATTTGCAGCATATGTTTCGCACATTCATTCTCTTTCGGTCTATTATTCTGGGCGCTAACTGCTAACACCTCATTGTCACCTTGAAATTTCCTCTGCTATTTTGCAATTAAAAGCTTAATAGCCCTGGAAACGGAGTTCATGTGGCGCAGTTTACCATCGCCACTTCGTCTGAAAAGCTTTCTGCTGGGATCCCATTATGTGCTTGAATAAACCTTTTCGGCGAGCAGAAATGGGAACCGGGGTTGTCAGGTGTTGGGTTACAATGGACTTTCAGCCAGGGGACGTTTTGCTAACATAAATACGAATCTGGCCCAATGGGTAGATGTTGTCAAATACTAGGACATGGAAACCATTCCCATCAAATATGAGAAAAGGATTACAGTATTATATCAAACGGGTATTTCAGCCTAAACGCCCGATGTACAGCCAAGCGAGAGAGGGGTTCCCGGTCCTCCGCCAACCTACCGCCGCGCTGGGCACCTCGGCTCGGGATCTGGCAGCTGCCCGGCCGGCTGCGGTGGCGGAGGCTCCTCTCAGGACCCTCTCCAACTAGTGGGGAAGTAGGGTTTTCCACAATCATCACCACCCTCCCAGGCAGTTGCACCCCGTTTCTTCGTTTAGGGGGAACGGATTTCCAAGCGTGGATGCGCATCATCTTACGTAATTTTCTGATAATTCAAAGGGTGGTCCGCTTCTTTCTTTTTCTAGCCTCGACGGGGACTCCCGAGTGCGCAAGAGGCCCCGCAGGGGAGGCCAGCTGCGGGGTTCAGTGCATGCACTCCGGCAGCAAAATAATGATGTTCTACTAGCACTGACAGAAAATGCACTGTTCCCCGTATCTGATCCGATTCACCTCCCTGGCTCGGTGCGGTATACAGATGGAGTGCTCATTCTCCTCACACCCCGCGCACAGCCCGGGGGAGAGAGATCACACTGACTCACTCTTCCTCTAGAAGTAGAAAAGGAAAGAGCCTAATAATGAAATACCACGCAAATACTTTCGTCGCGTACACTGTGCCTTTTATTCTCTCCGGCGAAATACTTCCCGAGTTTTAAATCTGCTTTAGTTACTATGTAGCCTCACTAAAACCTTTATTTCGTGTAGCGGTTATGGTGGAGAGATGCCTGGGAAGAGCAGGGGAGGTCTTGAGGCAATGAAATGGGTTCAGGTCCAAGCAGCAGCCCCTGCCCATCCGCGGACGCTATGCCGGCGGCAGATTGACGCTTGAAGTAAATTTGTTTCCCCCCAGCCAAAATGCATACAACTTTTTTGGTTTTTTCCACATTTGGATTCAAGGTTCTCGCTGCCACACGGGAAATACCCATGTTTCAGCGAGAAACCACTCTGCGTACGGAAACGCAGAACATTACAAGTCCTCCGCATCAGACATTATAATTTCACGTTCCTTTCTATAGCCACCGTTTGCATTTGGGTAGCTGTCTTGCCGCGGGATGCAGGAAAGGCAGCGGATCCCAGCGGGGGCAGGTGCCTACCACGGCTCTCCAGCCCTGCGGCGCGATCCCGCGGGGACGCGGCCGCAGCCCGATTCCGCCCAGTTGTTGTGGGCAGCTCCTTGTTCCGGACAGCTCCTCCTCCGAGTATCTCTTTGCAGCTGCAAAACTTTGGCAAAACTTTGACAAAACTTTGATCTCGACTCCTTGCCACTGCCTCGCGACGCTGGGCCACAGGCGGTAGCAGCCATACACCGTGCCGCCAAACCCAGTGGGCTTTCGAGGCGGGGCCGACGCATAGCCCGGAGAAACCTCCTAGCCCTCCTAAACCTCATCTCTCAGCCACGGGTGCCTTCGGGGCGTGAGTCGTGAGGGGGCAGGGCGTGGATGGCAACAGCCGGGGTCCCGGTCCGTTCAGGGACGTACCCGTTCGGCACGGCACGGGCATCGCCACCGCCCCGACGACGGGGCAGAGGCCCCCCCGCCGCCGCTTCCCTCCCTTCTTCTCTCCCTCCCTCTCTTCCTCTATCTTTCTCTCCCTCCATTCCCCTTTCGGCGCAGGGGAAGGAGGGTGGCGGTGGGGGCGGGCGGGGGCGGGGGCGGTCTGAGGGGCTCTGGGCTCAGCGGGGCGGCGCGGGCAGCAGCAGTGTCGCTCCGGCCGGCGGCAGCGCTCTGGCCGCCGGTGCCACTGCGGCGGGCGGTGCCTCTCCCCGCCGGCCTGGGGTTGGAGCCGCGCCCCCGTCAGAGCCCGCGGGCAGAGCCGCCCGCCTCCTCTCCTCCATCGCCCCGGCCTCCGCCCGCCCTCGCTGAGGCCTTCTCCACCCCGGAGCCGGCCGGGCTCCTCCCGCGGGCATGAACGGCTATGGCTCCCCGTACCTCTACATGGGCGGCCCGGTGTCGCAGCCACCGCGGGCTCCGCTGCAGCGGACACCGAAGTGCGCCCGGTGCCGCAACCACGGCGTGCTGTCGTGGCTGAAGGGCCACAAGCGCTATTGCCGCTTCAAGGACTGCACCTGCGAGAAGTGCATCCTCATCATCGAGAGGCAGCGGGTGATGGCCGCGCAGGTGGCGCTCCGCAGGCAGCAGGCCAACGAAAGCCTGGAGAGCCTCCTCCCGGACTCCTTGCGCTCCCTCCCTGGGCCGCCGGGCAACACGGAGCCCCCCACGCCGCCGCCGGGGCCGTCGCCCTGCGCCGCGCCGCCGCGGACCCCCGCCGAGCTGGCCGCCGCCGCCGCCCTTCGCTGGGCCGCCGAGCCGCCTCCCGCCCTCTCGGGGCCGCTCCCCAAGGCAGGTGAGGCCGGGCCGGGCACCGCGGTACCGGGGCAGGAGGGAAAGGGAGGGCTGGGATCCCGGCTGTCGCTTCTGGGGGATGGGGCCGGAAAAAGTAAAGGCTTTCCCTTTCATCCGACGTGCTCCGTGGGAAGGGAATGGAGAGGAATTCCGTCGGGTACATTTTATCGCTCTTAAAAAGCATGGAGCTGCAAAGTGACTGGCCCGCTCCCCAGCCAGAATCGCGTCCACCGAGACAAGTAGAGGGGATCCGCGGACGTCGCGGCTGCCAACTGGCTCCGCGACGTGCCGCTTCTGGGCCCATCGCTCAGGTCGGCCGGGAATGGGCCGCATACCGCGTGGATCACATTAGCATGTCTCTCTGCTTCTCCCGGTCCCGCTCCCAGCTTCTCGCACACCGGGCATCGGGGCTGCGGGACCTCAGGACAAGACCTGCACAGAGAGCCTCAGACCAAAAGCGGCTCCAGGAGCAGGAAGGTTTCTGCGAAGCTATGACGACCGGGGAAAGCGAAGTGGTGGCAGGGGATGAGCGGGGCAACCCAGTCCTCCTGCGCAGACCCTTCGGGTCGCGTCCGAGGCGGCTTGTGAGAGGTCGGGGGTGCCGAAACCACCGCCTACAATGGGCACCTTTTGAGCGCGATCTGTCGGTAATACACATTTCTGGAGGCAAAACTAACACTCGGGAACCGCAGTCGCGTTCCGTCCATTGTCTGAGCGGGAGCTGACGGTCTTTTAAGATAGGGATGTTCGGCAGGCAGGCCGCTGCCAGCCCAGCGCGCTCCGCTGACAAGTTGTGACAAAATTTTACGCGGTGCCCCGGGACGAGAGTGGCGAACCCTGTGCTGCCGCCGCGCGGGCCCATGTGCCCCATGGAGCCAGTCCAGTCACGGAGGCGTCCACCAGGGCCCCAGCATAGGGCCCTGCTCCTCCAGCACCGGAGTGGACACACACTGGGCCCGAGGCGGCAGTACGGATGAGTGCGGCACTCTGGCGAGGATGCCGGTGGTTTGGGACCCACTTCCTATTTCCCGGCACGTTGACACCACCTGCCTGCCCTCCGGCAGCCCCCTTCCCCACATCTCGGCCGAGTTCCGCCGGCCTCTCCCCAGGGCCGGACATGGGGGTCTTTCCTCAAATTTCCCACTGGTCGTAACCTCCCGCCGGCGCGGACGCCCTCCGCTCTCCGCACACGCGGCGGCGCCCGGCCGGGGCCTCCCTCCCTGCGTGGAGGTAGCGGGGCATAGGGCCGAGGAGGTGGGGAGAGAAGGGGAAAAACCCGCCTTGCTTCTTCGAGAAAATGAAAGTTTCCATCTGCCAGCACGATATAAATCTGTCGGATAAGAACAATATTAACTCACACGTTTAACTTTCCTTCACCCTGATGTATGAACTTCCTGGTTTAAAAGATTACAGTAATCACGGGAGGAGAGTGTAAATCGAATCTGATAGCAATAACTTTTGGGGAAGGTCAGGCTCAAGTGAAATGTTACCAAGCAACAGGCATTTTGTTTGCAAAATACAATCAAAGTGTATTGATGAGAAATTCTTCCTTGCCAGCCAGTCAGCACTTTCTGATAATAGCTTTACAGAGCGAAAAAACAAACAAACAAACAACAAAACATAACCTAGTTCTCCATAAATCAAAGCTGTCGGTGCTGCGCCTGCCCCCTTCCCCGCCCGTGGTGAGGCTGGGTTGGGGGGACCGGGATACCCTGGGACAACTGGGGAGCCTTTCTGCTCACACAGACCTCACCTGCGTGGTCCCCGGTCCCTGATTGTCACAGATGGTTTTTTCCCCCCATTTTTTATGAACATGAGAATGCATGAGAGCAAAATGGAAAATGGTCTCCTTAGAGATTCCTGCTGTCACCTTCCACCAGACACTGTTTATTTTGCCACACGACTTGTTTATTTCCAATTATCGTGCGTGCTCTGAGCGGCAGTTTTCTCTTTCCTCTCCTTCCATTAACTATTAAAATCATCGTAAAAACAGAGGATAAACCTCCTGTCCACCCGGTTTCTAAAACACACACATATATCCTTCCTCCTCGAGGACGTTATTCTTGTGAAAAGATTTTTCACTGCCAAAGGGATATTTCCCGCTATATGGTAAAATCAGATCCGTTTGCTTTATTCCTGCTACAATCGGCCATTTCGGTGGGACAATTGAGAAGTTCTGAAAGTACCCTTTTTGCATCTGCCTCTGCTAACCTGGAATGATTCCTCCTCCTGATATCATGCTCATGAACTTTCCTTGCCCCAGGAGTGTGTGTTAATTTGTCTTAGTAGTAGTTATCAAGACTTGTAAACAGTATAATGATATTTTCCTCATCTGGTATTTTCAGAGCCAGCTTCTTAATGCAGAGCCAGCTTCTTAATGCAGTCTCTGTTAGTTTGAGAACAGTGATTAGTCACCTACAGAGTATTTTGATCTTCGAATATAGGGAAGAAAGTCTGAAGTGAAAGTAATTAAAACCAAAACCTAAACAAAGCCCCAACAACCAAAATCAAGCTAAGAAACACCCCATTCTTCCAAACAGACAGCAAAAGTAAAGTCAAACCCAAAGCAAAAAAGCCCCCACTAAAAACATAGCCTTAGCTTTATGTGCAGTTATACTAGTTCTGGTATCAGCCTTTCCTAATAAGACCACTAAGGAAAACGGCAGGTACTTTTGAGATACAAGAAAATCTGTGTTGAGAAAAGAGCTGTCCTAAGACAGCTTGTCAAAGAACAAGCTGTTTTAACAGGGACTCAGCAGTGGGAATATCGAAGAAGAAAATTTGGTTCCAAAATGTTAGACCAAGTTTTCCAGACAAATTATTAACTTGAGAACAGCTTTTTCCTCTCATCTATTTTACTTTTATTTGGCCCCTTTACAACATTTGACTCATGATTATTAACATATAGATAGTCAAGAAGAATTGGGGTAAATATTGTGCTGAATTCGTATTGTATTTTACTGTAAATGCATGTACGGTTCTCCCACTGTCCTGTTTCATATGCATCTGTATTTGCACTGCATACCTGATCAGGGTCGGTATCTCTCCCTGCATGCATATTATTTGATGAATACTCCCCATCTTTTATATCAGTAGGAAAGTAGTTTCCTTAGTTTTCCCAGGAATCACAAACTGGATGCTTACATGCAGGCAATTTGAAATAGAAGGTCTTGGGGGGAAAAAAACCCCAACACACACACACACACACACACGCACGTGTGCACACAACAAAACAACCTCCACCTAAAAACCAAAACATAAAAATCCAACCCCAGCGCCACACAAAGAAACAACCCTCTCAAAAACAAAAACCCGCAGAAAGACAAAACAAACACCCTCCCCCACCCCCCCCAAAAAAAAAAAAAAGAAAAAAAGAAAAAAAGCAAACCAACCAAACACCACCACTACCAGAAATACAGCAAAAAAACCCTCAGAGCTCACACAGAACAAAATATAACACCCAAACCCCCACAAATGTAAAAAATATCCGAGGACAAGATTTCTTTCTTGAAGCTTAGAATATCATCATGTAAAACTTACAAATTATGAAAATAAAAAAAGCTTTGGTGAAGAGCAGTAGGTTGTACATTCTAAATACAAAATTATTTTTGTACCTGAAAATACAAACATTTGTTATTAACACATGCATATAATATTCCCATAGTTCAGTGTCCACATAGTGACATTTACAATATAACTTCACATTTTTTTGTTTATTTGACAATGGCTATTTTGCATCTTCACAAATTTTTGTTTATTTGACGATTACTATTTTTGGGCCAATTTTAAATGAACTAAAATCCCAGTCGCGGTAGTTCCCATGAAAGGGCTGGGGACAGTCCCCGGAGCACACCGAGCCCTCGGCGTAGCAGGAAAGGGGTGTTTAAAGCAGTTAAAACACAGCCTAACAGAGAGGGAAGCCCCGAGGGCAGGTAGGTGAGCGGCCAGCTGCCGTGAGACAGGCTCGGACCCTGGGGTGTGACACCTGCGCACCGCCCCAGCCCGGACATGGAGCTGCCTGACACCGGCAGCCAGAAATGCTCTCAAAAAGACAGAGGGAAAAATACAGCAGCCTCCATTCTCAGTGGTAGCCAGGAGAGGGTAATTCTCTGTGTGTTAATAGCACCACTTCGATTTAAAATCAACGAAATCTCGTTTTCCAGGTCTGTCCCTGCGAGTATAGTGAGATGCATCATTATGACCTGTGCTGTATGAGGAGACTGCCCCTGCACAAAAGCTAAGAGCCAGCATCTGTGCAGTCTCCTGATGATAAAGAGGCAAAATTCAGTGGGGCGAGTTTTCAGAATTTGATGAAAGTTTTTTAGGCAAGACTCATAAGGATATTTTTAAGGGTACAGAAAATGAAGCAAATCTGAAATATCTTGAAAATAACATTTTGTAAGGATAAGGGAATATATTTGAGATACCTTAACTGATTTGAAGGCATTTGTTTGCTTGCTGATTTTTTTTAAATAAACACATATTTTCTCCACAGCAGTACTTGCTCTCATCCCATAAAGATACACTGTAAATGTGAGCATGAGGTAATTCTGAAATATATTCTCCTTGCTTTCACTCCATTTGGTAATATTAGTCACCAAAGTGCAGTCTATTTATGTGAAAATTAGGGCTATCATCTTCCTTAGACAGCCTCTCTAACTCTGTCAAGATAGGGACAAGGTAGTTGGATGTCCTTAGACTGCCTGCTAAGCCTTGAATGTCCATTTGCCAAGATTTGTAATAAATGCATAGTGAAGGAATTAAAAGGGAAGTAGTGTTAGTCTCATGTTTTCTCAATAATGGATGAGCTATGCCAATATCTTAGCACCTCCTCAAAAGGATGCATGTGCCAGTTTGCTATCAGCAAGCAATTCCTACATTCTGCTTTGGCTGCTAAAGCAAGATTGATGCACTGAACATATGAGAAATAGGAAATGTACATGGCCTTCTCACTAACATAGAACATGCAGAGTTACTGCTTCCATGTTTGCACTCAACAGGCAGCATCACCAGTGTAAAAAACAGTTCTGAAAATGGGTTATCCTGCTGCAAGGAGTGAGGTCTTTGTAAGAGCATCTGTATTCCTCAGCTACACACTTATCTTCCACAGCCCAAATTAGCAGCATCCCATATCCCTGTAGGATGGCCCATCATTTCTGCCAGGTACAGCTATCCTCATGAGGAGAACCTTCCTTTGCCATGCTCACACTGTCAGGCTGTGCTCTGCCAGGATCTCTTCTTTATTTATAGCTCCCACTGTGCTGAGCATAGTGGCTTCTCACTCAGCCCAGGCTTGCTCAGACCCTGACTTCTTTCTCTCTAGTGGATAAATTCCATTAATAGTCTTTTTTTCATGCTGATCTGTTAAAAGTTAAACTTAGCTCACTAACTGATGAGAAGATGCCCTGCCTGTTCCTGCAGTGAGAGGAAGGTAGAAGATGGTGAGCAGTGAGGCTCAGGTTCTTGCACACCTCTAACTGGTTCCATCTAAGTTGGGCAGATGGGATCATCAGCACATTTTAGGAGCCTTTGCTTGCTTCTTACAGTTACTTTATTTAGTTGGATTGTTTGACAGGGGCTTGGAAAATGAAGCAAACAGTTGTATTGATTTTTGCAGATAGTCCTTCCCATTTGTGCCTTCAAAAGCACTACCTTGTGTGGTTAAAGTAGACTGTCAGCTGCAGCTTGGACAGCAATCTTCTCCCCATGCATTGATGCTTCCCAAGAATGTAAACACTGTGCTCAATGAGGAAAGCCAGCACAACTGTGTTCTTGGGAAATAACAATGAACAATCTCAAGCAAGTATATTGATCCTCTTTTGCATAAGCAAGCGTCCTTCCTTTCTTCTTGCCAACAAGCAATCTTATTTCAAAAGGTTCCATAGTCTGGTCAGGCATTACCAAAGAGTTTTGAGTGTCCATCTGGAGACAGCATGGCCAGTGGGCCTGTTTTCAGCTCCATACTCAGCTCTCAGAAAGCAAGATTCCTGGAACAATTGCTAAGAGAGGTTGTGGGGTCCTCATCCTTGGAATTATTTAAAACTCAGATAAACAGGGACATGAGCAACCTGCTCTTTGTTTAAGGTTGCTTACACTTTGAAGAGGATTTTGGACCAAATGCCTTCCAGATGTCTTTTCTAAACCAGACTTTTCTAGAATACATGCTTGGATGCGACAAGGCATCAGACATACTTAAGGGTTTAGAGGAAAAGCTGCAATTCTTGCTGTGGGAGGAGCTGATTTCTATGGGAGGAACCAGTTTCTTCAGAACTGGAATACATTTATTTATTTGAAGACTTTTTAAACCTTCAACCCATAGTCATAATGGAGTGGTTCCACCAATGCTGTTGGAGCTGCAGAGGAATTTTTGTGGTAAGCACATTTCTCTCTCTCTCAGGATTTTTTATTGAGGTGCACAGAGAGAAAGAAAGAGAAAACAATTTCTATTTCTGCTCCTTGTTTTTCTCTTGTGGAATGTGTTTGGAGAATTGTTTACCTAGAGTGATCACTTGGTTGGATCATGGTGGATTGTTTGGGCCTGATGGCCAATCAGATCCACTTGTGTCTGGGCTCTGGAGAACAGGGTCACGAGTTGTGAGTTGGTGAGATATGATAGTTAGAGAAAGTAGCATGTAGTTTTTAGTATCCTCTTTTATATAGTATATTAATGTATTATAGCATAATTATAATAAAGAAATCATTCAGCCTTCTGAAATGGAGTTAGACATCATCATTCTTCATTGGGTTCACCGACATCTACAACAAATCTTCATCTCCTAAATGCCCTCTTCAGCTCACAGACAATGAAATGGTGCTAGTGAGAAATTATGATGTGAAAGTGCTGAAGTTCCTCTGAGAAATCTTGCGGTTGGGTGGTGTGTTGCTGCCCTGTAACCAATGAGAAAGGATAGATACAGCACTTTTGATGCAGCAGAAAAATGATCACAGCTTCTTTGCTTGCACATGAGAGAATGAGACAGAGTATGTCTAGATCAGGTCACATTATCCTTTTGCGGTTTTATTCTCATGGCATATTGCAAAGATACCTTAATTTTTGCAGGATCTCTGAGAAAAAATACTTTTTCCCCCTTAGAGTCCTGGTCTGTTCACTTTAATAAGACAGCATCCTCAAATCTCTGTATAAGCTTTTGGCCTCAGTTTTCTGTTAATTTCTCTGACTTCTCTTTGCAGACGTGAATGAGGAGCGGTTGGGTGATGCAAGTGGAGCAGACAGTGCTGAGACCTACAGTGACAAAGACACGGACCAAAGGAGTTCCCCAGACATGACTAAAGCCAAAAGTTGTTTCAACCCCGAAAGCCCTGAAATTGTTTCAGTGGATGAGGTCGGTTTTGCAGTTCAGAAAAATGGTGGGGGCACAGAGAACCGTCCAGACAGCCCCAAGTACCACCCAGAGCAGAACCACCTCCTGATAGAAGGTCCGTCTGGGACAGTTTCTTTACCATTCAGTTTGAAAGCAAACAGACCCCCACTTGAAGTCTTGAAAAAGATTTTCCCTAACCAAAAGCCAGCTGTGCTAGAATTGATCCTGAAGGGGTGTGGTGGTGACCTGGTGAGTGCTGTAGAGGTTCTTCTGTCCAGTCGGTCTTCAGTGGCTAGTGGAGAGAGAAGTCCTGCAGAATCGGATGGTCTTGTTTTGCCTTCCAATGGGCATATTTTTGAACACACACTGAGTTCCTATCCTATTTCATCTTCCAAGTGGTCTGTGGGCTCGGCATTTAGAGTTCCCGACACTCTGAGGTTCTCTGCTGATTCCAGTAATGTTGTGCCAAATCCTCTAGCTGTACCTTTGCAGCACCCTTTCCCTCAGCCACCGCGCTACCCGCTGATGCTGAGGAACACTTTGGCAAGAAACCAGTCCAGCCCGTTCCTGCCCAACGACGTCACCCTGTGGAACACCATGACATTGCAGCAGCAGTACCAGCTACGGTCCCAGTATATCAGTCCTTTCTCTAGCAACTCAGCCACTGTTTTCCGAAGCTCACATGTCCTTCCTTCCCGCTCATCAGAAGATCCTAGGATTTCAATTCCTGATGATGGATGTCCAATTGTGTCTAAGCAACCAATTTACACAGAAGATGAATATGAGGACAGGTCTGATTCTTCAGACTCAAGAATACTCAACACATCTTCTTAGACTGACATTTGACTTGTGACAGCTAAGCGATACTCACAGTGCAGCTGAACTACTGGCCCCTAAGAGGAGGGACATGTACTCTACAAAACTCTCGCAATTGTATTAAAAGATTGCTTGGTATTGTACTATAGCAATAAAGACGTAACTTATTGAATTTCTTGCACTTCACTGGATAATGCCAAATAGCAATACTCTGGCTTTAGTGCTGAGTGTGTGTTGCAAAGGAAGACTTTATGGCTACCAGTTATGGGACTCTAGAAGACTCATAATGGAAACAGAAGCCCAAGGTCTACTTTGTTCCTTAACTCAGAAAAATGGGGATGTTAAACTAGAATACTTGAATGCTGTTTTATAATTGAGAACTCCTCAGGACATAAGAAATCAAGCAAACATAGTTCAAATGCAAATGGTCTAAACCAAGGACCTTATAATCTTATGCCAGTGATCATCCTTGCAGTGAAAGAAAAGGCAGAAGAAAGAAATACACACATGCAACTAACATGAGCTGCTTCTGTGCCGGTTGAGCTTGGACACTTTTCAGAGAAATATTATTAAGAGTTATTCTTTTCCCATGGCTAGGTTGAAATGTGTAATGTCAGTGTAAAACCAATTACAGCTGTGAATTGCATGAAGTGTATTGTGAAATGAACACCAGATTAAGCATTGTCAGGTTAATGTAGCATGCTAAGGACTCTAGAAAAATAAACTAAGATGGTGATCTTGGTTTATGTCATTTATACTGGGCAAATAACATTCTGAAGATAGAGAGCTGATTAGTTCTCAGCCGGGGTTAAAATGTCCAGCTCCAGCAGCTGCAGTCAGGGGAAACCTCTTTTTCCAAGTCTGGGTTTTTCTTCCCTGACTTGTAACTTGCAACTGAGATTAGGCAAAAGCTGTCATCAGGGAAGCTGATGTCTCTTGTATTTGTACTGCAGATATTTCCAAGCTCAGCTGAGTAAAGCAGAGCTTGCTACAATCACAGAAAGCAGAAAACAAAAGGCTCTCCCAATGCTTCAGAAGCATCTTTTTTCCTATTCTGTAGAAGTAGAAAAAAAAAGGAAATAGGATGTAATTGTGGGCATTTCTTTAAAATAAATTTTAGGCAAATGGCAACTCCCCTTTTCCCCTAGGAAATTAATGGTTTGAACAGTTTATTGCATGATTGCATGCATTGATTACACTGCATATTTATGTGTGTCTGAGTAACATTAGGAATTGCTTCTGACAAGGAATGCCTCTAAGTTTAATGTCCACTTAGAAGTTTGTTAAGCTCTTAGTGTCATTTTTTCAACTGTTCACAAGTGACTATGTATGCTTGACAATTGACTTTTACAAAACACACCTCTGAATGCAGATTAAAAGACTCTTTGGTCTTTCAGGTTTGGGGCTTAGTCCCACACCTCAAAAAAATCGTGAGACCACCCTGAAGTTGGACTCTGAAGCAGATGGACTTTAAAGCTGTTATATAAGTGTATCAGGCATGTTATCTGGTGTCATTGTTGATACAAATGCCTGTGTTCTCATTTGGCACTTCATGTTCTGTAAGTCTTGTGCACATGATGAATCTTTCATTTTATAAAGGTACTGAATACGCACAAAAAGGAGAATAAAATAATGACTTTATTTTCCTTTGGGGATAAATTGACTAAAAGATACTTTATCTTGCATAAATTTCCAGCCTGTTCAGAAAAGCATTTTATTGGTTATGCTACAAAGACATAAAAGCAGGGAAAGGGAGGAAAAAAATAAGAATTCCCTTATGGAAATGTAAATGTGCAAGCATTTGGAGTTTTCCTAAATACAGGATTTCAGTTGTGTACTGACAGATTTGCCTGCATTCACATGGCATTTGTAAACAAATTCATCTTACAGCCACCCCAGAGAGAAAAGTAATATGTAAAATAGATCTTGCAAACAGAAAGGCAGGTGGCAGTGAAACACTGTGTTCTGACACATTTCCGAGAAATTGTCAAAGGCTAGATAAGAGTGGATAGGCCCTGGGGCTGCAGTTTTGAGCAGATTTCCTTCCTGCAGAAGTCTTAGGTATCTTCTGTACTTTAAATGAAATCTCAGTGGAGGGTTTTTGTTTGTTTTACTTGTTTATTTGTGTGCTTGTTTTGCTACAGATGTTGAATCATCTTCAGCAGAAAGACAAAACTGTGATATCTGCAAAAGCTCATACCTGCTATTTTCAAAGAACTGAATCTTGGCATCTTGGCACTGGAACATATCTCTCAAAGAAAGATGACCCTTGGCTAACATGGAATGAATTTCTATCACACTTGTGGTGAAAAATGCAAATTTGGTGGTATGATTTTTAAAATTCTATCTCTTTTGACAAGCCATTTTCTGAAAAAAAGAAACAAGTTAAAATAATCCTTGTCTCTCATCTGACTCCATTGACAAATACATTTTCTTTTCTTAAATAAAGCAAATATATCTTTGTCCAAAATAAGAAATGCAAATGTTCGTGTTGAACAGTAATTTTTGTTTGACCACACAATATTTTAGTTATCCAGAAGATTTTTTTTAAAAAATATATGTTTGCCTGCAATGATACCTTTGAGAAATATCTTTGTTCATCTAGTTGTATTGTCCAGGCTGGCACTACAAGCAGATAAAATTTTTAAGGATCCCTTGGCATATTGGCAAGAATCTTTTTCTGCCTGCACAATGCTAGGACCTGTTCCTCAGACCTTTGCTGTGCTGGTGGGGGTTGCCCACGCAATCCCACCCTCCCATCAAGGGCAACCGCAAGGGCAGTCCGTTTCTGCTGGAGCCCATCTGCCGCATCTAGTTCGGGCCCGCAGTGGCCTCTCCAGAGCTGGCGGTCCCCAGCCTGGCTCCTGCTGTGCTTTCCCCGAGAGCGGTGACAGCCGTGCCACCGCAGCTGACGGTAGCGGGACTGGTCCTGAGCCTGCGGAGCGCCCGCGTCGGAGTAGCATCCTGGGATTCCCACCGCTCCGCGGCCCAGCAGCGCCTAAAACTTGCATTTCCCTGCTCCATCTTGTGGCAAACAAGGGTATCTCCTCGTCGGAGCAAGTACTTCATGCTGAGGAGGAGAGGACATCGGAATGAGGAGGGTTGAAGCTGGAAGCATTGATGCCCAGAAACACCTTGAGGAAAAAAAAAAAAAAAAAAAGAAAAAAAAAAATTAATTTCAAGCACCAAGAAGAATGCCTTGAGCCTGGTGAGGTCTCTGTAGGATCTCAGAGTCCAACGGGTTGTTGTTTTTTTTCTTTTAGATTTTTTTTTGAAGTCTTTTTTTGGGTACTAGTGCAGCTGTGGCTTTCTTGGAGCAAGAGACATTCAGCACTGAGCTACGGCTCCTGCTCCTGTCTGAGCAGCCCCTCTGGAGCGTCTTTTGGGTGCTCTAGGACTGCTTTTTCTCCTGTCAGAAAGGTGATTTCACTGTCAGCTCTATGGGAAATGCCACAGAAAGCTCTCTCTGCTCACAGCTTTCTGCTTGTCCAGGTCTGAGGCCCACCAGACACCAGTGCAGTGGGCTCTGCAGAGTCTGGCAGCTGCCCCAGATGCACATAGCCAAATCCCCACTAGCTGACCTCTAACTGTGACAAGGTGGTTAAGGCCAACAATAATGTAAACAATAACAATAACAATTTCTCCCTCAAATGAATGCCATGGAGAGCCCTAGTGTGATGCTCACATTCTCCAGTATCTCTCATAGCTGTAGATAATGGAATAGTCAGAGGGACAACAGGGGTAAGCACAGCACAATGGGGATGTGCTGCCCCAAACTAACCCTTGCCTTGTCCTTGCTGGTGTTGTGCTACTTTCCTGGGGGTCCCTGACTTGTCCCTCTTGTGGGTCTGAAGGACCACCTCTGCAATATTTGTTGTATGCTTGGTGAACAGGCTCACCTCACATTTGTGCTGACATCTTTGAAAAATGACTCTGATTCTCTCAGTATACTGTTTCAGTGATTTACTCTTTATGTGCATTTACTCAGCAGACATGAGTGGGGAAATAAGATTTATGCTAAATTTATATGTTAATTTTAATATTGAAGCTATCCTGTATTTGAAGAATAAGATCAATTCTTCAATTTCATTTCTTACGTGATATTGCATATTGTCATTACTGGAAAATAAAATTATTTCTGAATGCGTACTATCTAAACTTCAGTTTTAGTGGACGTTTAACTTTGACGCATCATTCTTCTCCCTTCCCTATAAAAACTAACTTAATACAATATTTACCATTCTCACACTAGTCTGCCACCGGAAGATAACAAAGACAAGACTTTTTACTCGAAATGATGCTTCTTTAATGTGCTCCCTGCAACATTTCTGCAATGTCACAGATTTCATGCATGACTCAGTGTTGCATGCATGCTACAAGAGGAATCTTGGTTAATGGTTGTGTTCCTCACTAGAGATTAATTTCATTAATTTCCACATTAGCAGACGTGCTTGAAAGCCATGGCCACAGCTATTCACTAAACATGCCTGTACACAGGCCAAATCCTAACCTTAAGTGGAGAATCCACCCCTTAGATCACTACCAGATCATGTGGAAGATGGATACAGAGAATCACATGTACAGAAAGATTTGGCCTCTACAGAGGAAGATATACTTTAAAGAGGCCTCCTGCCAGAGACCATGCTCTCCTGAAGCTGCAACAGAAAGAAAATATTTCCAACACCTTAGGAGTGTGGTTTGCTACTTTATCTCTTTGCAAGCTGTGCAGGAGATTAAGCTGAGAGACAGGAGAAACCTTTGCAAGGTTACATCCTTGCTCTGCCCTACACCCTGAGGAAGAATTTTCCCTCCCTGTGAGATAAAGATAACACTACAAGGATTTAATTGTTTTTATATGAAAATTTGCTAAGAGTTTAAGTGTTCTGTAAGCAAGAGAGTAGAACATAGTGTTTATCAGATCATGTATGGTAAGATTCTCTTTCTGATTTTTTCTCTGTGTGAGAGAGTCTATAACTTTTCAATGGCTGACCTGTGACTGCCTTCAGCAAGAATTCTCCTGAAAACCTCAGGATTATCCTTAGATAGTCCTGAGCAAACAACTGTCACAAAATGGCTAAAAGTTGTGAGACCTAAGGTAAACACTGGGTTCTTTCTTCCTCCCTCTTCTGAGTTTATGCACCTTATACATTCCAACTTTCTCCTCTGTAACACCTAGATAAAACCAGAAATCTTGTGACAAAATTGTGCTAATCGCCTTCCCCCCGCCACCCGCCTCTGAGAGTCAGAGAATACATGAATCAGCAGAAGGTTGAGGAAAAGTGAGAAAGCAGAATTTGAGACATAATGAAATCTTAATTCTTCCAGGACTTGTGTGGCACAGGGAGGTGCGCAGGCTCAGGAGGAGCTGGTCTCCCCCTCCTCTCTGTGGGAAGGGTGAGCACACCCTGGCACTTAGGCCAGCAGTACAATCTCAGCATGCGGGCTGCAGCCCCTCAGGAGTGGGCACGCACCAACTGGAAGGAGGAAGGCAGTGAGTAGTGTGGCAGCAGCGTGACCGTGAAGGTGCTTGTGGTAACTGATAGAAGCTTTCCTGCTTTGTTGCATGCAAAGCAGGAAAAGCTCAAACCCATTTTTGGAAACAGCTTTCTTTGCAGCCTAGTCCCTCTGCACATTGCTGACATTCCTTCTTGCCATGGTGAGTATAAACTGGGAAGAGAGAGAGATAAAATTCACCATACACAGAAAAACATAAAGGAGACATTGAAATACTCAGAAATATTTCTCTTCTACTTGTCAAATCTAGATTTTTTATCACTTTATCACTTATAAGGCTAAATGACTCATGTGGCAAGGGATGCAGAAGCAATCCTCACATTGTACCTGAGGGAGAGCTGTGGTAAAAATTTAAGTTTCTCTGCCTCTGCATATTAATATCTCGACTCACTAGGAACTGGTTCCTGAAGGGTGCTTGCAGCTGTTCACATTGCACAGCTAACAACTTTCCTGGGAACCAAAATCAGTTGGTTCTCACCTTGAACATGCCTTTTTCTCTAGTAAAGTAAGGATAATGCTCAATGTCTGGTATGGCTACATAGTCTATGTGTGAAAAAACAACACGTTCTCAAGAGAAACATTCCTAAACTACAGAAAATTATTCTGCATGGCTCCATCCTTACTCCAAACCCTCTTCAGGAGACTTTAATACCCTTCACAGATTTAACTCAACTCACAGCTCAGTTATTACATTTTAGACCATATGACTTAGTCACTAGTAGAGCTATGGTCAGCTATGTGTAAGTTATGAATTTTCTTCCTTGCTCTTTCTCCTGTAATTTCTTTTTCTCTAATGATCCGCAGAGATATAAATAAAAGGAGCATTTGGCCACATGTATTTTTAGTTTTTTTTTTCTCCACTGCCAAATAATTGATTTTCAGGAAAAGGATGGTATGAGGGAGAAGTTAATTTATTTAATTTTTTTTTTCAAAAATTTTACAAAGTGGTAAGTTTTCTAAGACTCTAAAAGGAAGAGACCATTAGTTTAATGTGCCCACACATATCTCCTTTGGCAATTCTCAGCTATGTTGGTGAAAGCACAGTACAGGCAACAATCACTAGAGCCCTTGCACACAAGTGGGAATTGGGCTGGGTTTGGGTTTTTTTTGCAGAACTTTGAAACACATGAGGAGGGAGTGAGGGGGAGGGCAGGGAAGGAAAGGATAATTTCTGACCTTCAATAGCATCTGGGGAGTGGGTCTTTCCCAGGCCCAAGCCTGAGCTATCAGAGTTTATGCTCACATTGCTGTTGCCTTGAAAAGGGAACAGAAAGATTTATACCAGAGCTAGGGGACAAAAGGAGCTGGTCTCCCTGTGCTGTGCTCAAGCCTCCCTCTTCTCCCAGAAAGTTCACTGCATGAGGTTTTATCAGACTTGCGTGGTGTATGTATATGGAAAGCTATGACCAATTCCCAGGTGAATGGCTTATTTTCTGACTTAGAAAAACTCAAGCAAACACCTTGCTTGTTGAATTATTTTTTGGCATTCATATATTTCCTGATTTGGTCATCACTGCTCTCCATTGTTCTGGCAGTAGGAGAAGTAACTGTGGTAGTGGGTGTGGTGAGATACAGTACAATCACCACCATCCTACTCGTAGTGGCTCTTCTCTGACCTCTCAGCTTCTTTACAGCACCATTCCTCCAGTGTTTTTGCACACTTTCTGAGGCCTGAAAATGCAGGTGGGCTAGTTACTGTGACCTGGTTTTAATTTACCTGCAGAGGATTAAAATTGCTGCCTGAAAGAACTCAAATTCCTTTTTTTGTTTCACCAACACCCTAAATAATCACTGGTAGTGAAGAACTGGTGATTGCAGTCATTCAGCCCACAGTTATCTTCTCCTCCTTTCCACTGGGAAAGTGCAAGTTCAGGCAAAAATGTGAACCGTGTGTACAAGGTATTTGAGAGCTCCTCGGGAAATAGGTTATATTTTTCCCTTCCAAATGTCTAGAATTGCAACTGTGTTTGAATTCATCCCTGAGTTGAGATTAGAGGTGGAAAAAGTCAGTTGAAAATGACTGTAACATATACTACTCAGACCACGTAACATATATTATTAAAACAAATACCTAAAGTAAATGCTGTCGAGCACTACGTGACCTGGACATCAAAAGCATGGCCTTGTCTTCACATAAAATAAGGCGGTCTGGCTGCATTTCAGCCAAATAGTGGGTGGATTTGTAAGGGCTGCGGGGCGGTAATCAGTTTGGGACGGGAAGGGAAGAGGGCCCGGCTGAGCCCCAGCCCTCCTGCCCTAGCCGATGGCCCCACCTAGTGACAGCGCGGGCGCAGCGCCGGCCGCAGCGGCGCCGCTGCTGTGTCACCTTGTGGCCGCGTGGCTTTGTGGCCGGATGACGTTGTGGCTGGGAGAGGTTGTGGCCGGATGATGCTACAGTGAGGAGGGACGGGTCTGTCCCTCCCTAATTCTGCGTGGCTCTGGCAGCTTGGCCGGGGCTCGGTTTGCCGCCTGCTTTGGGGGCCAGCTCAGTGTGGCGAGGAGCGGGTGGCAGGGCAGGTGTCACCAGGACTCCTGCCCCCTCGGACTTATTTTTTCAAACCTGAAGACAAGAGGCAGGCACCACAGCAGGCATCGGCTTCACTGCAGTCTCTGCCTACTGCTGGGCGGCACGGAGCTTCCACGGCGTAGTGGGAGAGCCAGCAAGTTCCCATATGCCTATCATGCGTATGCATGCACACAAACAGCTTTTCTCTGAAGTCCTCTCTCACAAAAAGTCAACTATGTCAAAGGTATCATCCTATTATTCTATTTAGCTGTGGAAGTGGGCCCAACAAATAAAGAAGGAATGCTTCAGGAAGCCTGTTGTTGTTCAACCCCACAGTCAATTAAAAGCATGCAGGCACTTGCTCAGCCACCAGACCCCAGATAGGAGGGAGAACGGGATAAAAAAGGGAACCTTAAGCGTTGAGATAAGAACAGTTCAAAATTCAAACTAAACTAAACTAAACTAAACTACTACTATCACTGTTAATATTGATGATAAAAATAATAAAAACACTTGTAATGGAAAGAGCATAGGGAGAGAGAAATAAAACCAAAGAGAAAAAGTAATGCAGGGTACAGTTGCTCACCACCCACTGACCGATACCCATCAGTGTTTCAAGGCATTTAATATTTTCTTTCTCCTTTATCATTCTAGAGACTTATTATTTTCCTCACTATGTAACCAAAATTTTACATTTTTCTTGCTACTAGGCAGTTAAACAATGTCAGTGGGATAAAGCTAATTAGTGTCTGGTCAGTCCAGAGATGTCTGTCAATGTCAATATATATGTGAATGATGTGTATGCCCTTTCAACCAAGGTTGTCTGTACTGGACCACTAGCTGCTAGCTGCTTTTTGATAAAAAGATGTAAACTAGTTACCTTTGTCTTGGGCATCTCAAGTCTCTTTTTTGCTACTTATTATCTTGATCTTTCTTGGTTATAGTTCATACTAGATTATTTCAGTGTGCTGTATCAGAATATGAACTGTAAGTCTGCCTGGAAAGTAGGACTAATGCCAGATGCAGCAGTTTGTTTCACATTCTCAAATGAAAAACATTTTGTAGTCAAAACAAAGTGCCTGTGGTAATGTCTTGTGTATCTACTGTAAGTAGGATTTACCTAGGCTATCTTTCTTTTCATGCCAAACAGTCCCTATTATGTCCTGTCTGTGAAGTAGTCCTCCTGATAGGCTTGAATTTCATCCCCTTTACCTTAAAAATATCCTGACTGCCTTAGTGTTTGACAATACTAAGGTCTCAATTCTGAATGAGGGACAGGTCGTGTGGGTTTGATTTGCTGTACTTTTCACTGCCTCTGTGTCTGGAATAAATGTAGGGGTTGGCCTGTCAGGAGGCAGGGAGCTGCAGGTCACCAACATTTCTTCTACATCTCACTCCAGCTAAGCTCTCCACCTCAACAGCATAGGAATTTTCCATTGCCACTACTTTTCTGCTAATTCCTATTGTAACTTCAGGTGCTGGAAAAAAAAAAAGATCTAGCCAGTTCAGTAGCATTCCTACAATATGGGAAGAATATGCATTGGGATATTTTCCTTGCATTGACACAATCACTATCATGTAATTTAACAAATCTTTAGTGTTGGGAGAGATGGCAGTAATGTCAAGTAGTTTTCACCATATTTGCTCTGGGTCTTGTGCTCTATGCTTAGGAAACAGTGCCTCACTGCCTTTGTAAATCTCTTTTTGTGTGGATGCTCAGGCCATAAGTGTTTTACTCTTATTTGGCTCTTTCTCAATAGAGTCAGCAAGTGCTTTTTTTTTTTTTTTTTTTTCCTTAGGGATATATTGGTCTGGTTTGTTTTGAGTTTGACTAGGATGTTAATTTTACTTGATGACTGCTTTGCTTTATGTTTACATCATTCTGAGGTCTTTGGCTGACCCAGAGACCCATCAAGGGAATATTTAATGAAAAAGCATTTCATTACAGTGAAGTGAGTTCACTATGTAACACTTTTCCATGGTGCACATTAAATGAAGACTAAACCAAGGATAGTAATACCTTGGATGTGGCCTCAAGTGAATTTCCTTATGGACTTCACTGCTGAGTGTGGTATTTTCTGATTTTCCTATTAACAATAGCATTTTTGGAACACATCCTCTTTCTTTTTCAGTAGTGATATTGAGATAATGTACAACACAGAGTAAAGTTTATGTTACCAAAATTCATTCCTTGAGATGAGTGTCAGTAGGTTAATATCATTGTAGGGATGTTGTGGAGAACTCCAGTGTAAATTGTTTTGCCATAAGAATTTTTTCTCAAAAATCTCCTTCTTGCTGCCTAAAGTATCTGTGTTCACACAAAACAAATCCCCTTACCAGTGAGTAAAATACTTTCTTCATAAAATGTGGCCTATTCTCAAGCTGTCTTTCCTGTGCCCTGATTTCTGACTCTCTGTGACTTCCCTATAATAAAGCTGTTGCTTTATAATGCTCAAGGTATACCTCAAAATGATAGTGCTGTGTTTATGACTGAGTGTGGTTTGCACTGGTAAAAGTCCTGATTCTTTGTCATGGGCAACTGAAAATAAAACACTGGAAAACATAATAAGCAGATGTTCTTCTTGCCACAGCTGTTCTGAAGTGCTGCAGTATTTACACCGCAGAACTGTCCCTTTCTTCGTATGATCAAGGCTCTTGTATTATTAGAGATGTGTCAAGCCATAAAGCTCATTTCAGCCTCTTCAGCTGTGTCTGTTACCTTTACATGTGAGAAGCAGGAAATGACTACAGAGCACAACATCCCGCAAAGGATTATGATTGGACTTGCCTGCTTGTGTTTTGGCATTGCTCGGAGGCTGCTGTGAAGTTTTAGTATTGCACTGTGCAAGGTTTGATGCAGAATGCAAATTACTCAGTTTGCACTCCTAATATTACAGAGCTGATGGATCATTTGCCCAACTGGCTTTGCCTGAGAGCAAGCTGTGAGAGGTGATTGTCATACTTCTGATTTTGATGATTCTTATGCACTAAGAGGTGGCAAAGTTATCTCAGTGCTCACGTTCCTTGTCACATGATGATCTGGCTTCCCTGTAACAATAATGAATTAGTCATTTATACCAGCACATCTGGCTTGACCTGGGTGTGTTATTTATTGCTCAGATGCTGACACGGTCTGACAGCTGAGTGGTAGACAAGCTGTGGTGACATACTGTTTACTGTAGGATGTGACACAGATCTGAAAAATACCTCTTTAGATGCGGTTGTTTTTTTATTATTTGAATTGCCTCTTAGCTTTGTAGTTGTTGACACTGCTAGCACGCGTTTTATTCAGCCCCCCCCCCAAAAAAAAAAAATCACAGAAGTCCTTAGAATATGGTTGCACCAAAAACTGGTTAAAAATATATTGAATATGGTTTTGCATGCACCAAGATACAGGGTGGCCAACTTTAGCTTTCAAGTTAAAGTAACTTTCCTTTTTGACTGCCAATATGGCAAGATCACCAAGGCCAAGCCAATTTCACATGATAATTGTAAATGTGGTGGCCTCACTAGGCCAGGTATTCTAACCTATAGACGATTGAACATAGGAGAAAGTCACTTTGTCTATAGATAAGAATATGTGTCTGGGAAGATGCAAACAAATCCAGTTCATGGGTATGAATATTTAACTTGTCTCTGTCACATTACACAGACATAACTGACTATAAAATCATGGTTTGTAGAGTGAAAATAGTTCAATGACAATCTGGAAGTGATTTTGACACTCCTTTTCTGATTGCAATCAACCACTTGGGTTAACACTTCTGAGTTTGCAACACATGCTTTAACACACAAAGCTAACTCAGCTCATTACAACTACAATTACTACTGTTTGAAGGCTTGGCTGCACAAGTTATTGGTTTCTAGCTACTGTCAGCCATGCTGAAAGACCAATGAGAAATAGCAGGTCAGCCTCAGTTCCATTATTCTACCATAGCCCACTCTGCTAATTATTAAATGCTATCCACTCTGACTGGGATGATGAAGGATAACCCCATGCATATAATCAGAACAAAAAGTTTTTTTAGAACATTTGCCAAAATCAGCACTACAGAATTGGTGGCTACTGACTGATTTGCTAAAAGGTAAAGATGTCTTTTTTTTTTTTTTTTTTGGTTGTCATACTTGCAGATTTATTTTTAATATTAATGGTAAGAAAACAAGTATTAGCATACTGAAGGATAGGAAACTTCACAGAATTTTTCCAGTGAGGTACATCATCTTGGACCAGAGCTGAGTTTTATGTTATTTGGTGCATGGAAGGGTCATTTTGCTGAATTTGGCTATGGAAAAATTGTATTCAGCATCTCTTGATACCATTGCTCCTTGGGAAGGTTTGAAGCTCTTTTGGATTTTTGTTCCTTCCATGCTGATTTGCAGAGAGGAAATTTCTCTTGCTGGCTGGTATATTGGTATGGTAGCATTTCTTGGGGAGAGAGGGATGTTGTGGCCAGAGGAAGGTAACAGTCCTCTCTATTAATCTAATTTCTCTTCTGTGGAGCAATTGCACTGAGAGATGTGTCTTACACACCTCTCAACAAACTCCCAGCTCTTTTCACCATGTCTTTTCTTCTCTATAAGATAAGCTGTGGAGAAAAAAATCTCTGCTTGCCCAGGCTGGTGTTTCTCCATCTGTCACTCCCTTGGGAGATGTTTCAGAGAAAGTTTTGATGTGGGATTCCCAGGGTGACCCTGGACAGGGCTGGTGTACTGTCCTGCAGAACCTGAATCTAGGGTGGGTGTTCCCCACAGCCCCTACCAGGAATGAATTAGAGTGTTTCAATCTTGTAAGTGATACTTTTTAAAGTAAACATCCCTGGGTTCCTGTGATGTGTAACTAATGGAGTGCTAAACTCTCAGGGCTGGTTTAAGACTCAGAAAATACATGTGTTGCCAATCCATCATGTTCCTAATACTAATTAACATAGCAGGGACACAAGAAAGCCCCAGAACCTGCGCCCATTACCCAGCTCACATTACCACTCTATAACAGTCCCTCTATTGACCTAACAAAAGTACACATTGGAAAAATGAGATGTGGTCTTTTCTGACTCAGCTAGACTTACTAAACTGAAGAAGAGAGCTGAGGACTCTCATTTATTATTGTCCATTACTATTCTGGTATATCATGGAACAGAGTTCTCAAATAGTGTACAATGAGTTTTCTAATTTTGCTAGTATCTGTGTGTGATACCTGCTGCTAGGCAGGCAGCCCTAACAGAGGCAGAGCAGCTACTGATTTGTAGAGTGATGTTGTGTGTGTGTGGGGGCACCTTCTGCTCCTGCACAAATGAAAATAAGATCTTATTTGTTGATTTGCATCCTTTTTTTTTTTTTTTTTTTTTTTTGCAGTTAAGTTGAAATTAAAAGCTTAATGTAAACCTTTACTAATATGATTATCCCAGGCTTAAAGTAGTTCCTCAGCAGAAAAGGCTGAAAAGGAATAATAGAAATTTAATTAAAATTCATTCTTGACTATATGAACATTTATTTTTAGGTCCTAGGAATTTTTTTTTCTTGTACTGAAAGACAGTGACATCTCTGCAATTCCTTGCAATATGCTCCTTTTAATGTATGGCAATTCCACTGATTTTAAAGATGCATGATGTATAGCCAAAGATAATCTGGAAGGAATCTGGACAGCAAGAGATTATCACATTTATGTTGCAGTTGTCCGTAAGTGGATGCAGTCTGGCTTTGTGGAAGCCGTGGGCGAGCTGCTGTTTACTTCCACAATTTCATGGTTGGGATTTTATGGTGCTTCTCTCTGAACTCAGTAGAGCTCACTTCTAGCACTTGAAGCTTAGGTGTATGTCCTGCTGTTGCACATCATTTGGTGTGCTGATTATAAATAGCATTAGTTTGATCATTATGGCATGAAAATCTGGTATGGTGTTGGAGTGATGCCCAGTTTTGCAGGTAAGTACACCACAACAAATGACTTGGGCCTTGGGTACATCCTCACGTGTTTTACTTGGTAAAAATTTTAGATTATTAAATTTTTTTTCCTGAACTAGTTATGTGTGAGTATCTTGCTATCATAAATGTATTTAAAATGGTTTTCTCATCACTATTTAAAAGAGGGAGCTAGTAATTTATAGCTATATATCCTCTCTCAGTTGTGTGTCATCCAAGTCTCTTGTACGTGGTTAAACCAGATGGGTTCAACTGAATGGACATTCTGTCTGACGTGCTAGTGTTCCTGTGCTGCAGGCTGCTACAGGATAGAAATTGTCCCCTACAGACTAGAAAAGTGTTCCTAAGGACAATATCCCTTGCGTGGAAGTCACAGAGGAGATGGAGATATGCAGAACAAAGACAGCAAGGAAGTTCAGACCCAGCTCTGTGGTACAGCAGCTCCTCTTACCTCCTTTATTAGCTGAATGGTCAAAGAAGATGTGAAAATAAATTCTTGAAGCCCAGAGTTTTGTGGATCATACTGCCAGTGAACTGCAGTGCAGGCAGAATCTCTGATCAGCATGTTGTCTTCTCTTTTAAGGCAAAATGAATTGAATATGGACCTTACCCAATTTCCCTGGCAGCTGGCACAGGAGGTTTTCTACTGACATCAACAGAACTGGTTGAAGACCTTTACTCCTAGAACTGGTTAATTTTATGCACTGAATGATGTGACACTTTGCATAGTTGATATGATCTTGGATGTCCACAGACCATGAATTACCTAAGTGTCACAGATATTAAATCATGAAGTAGATGACAGTGTCCTCTCTATGTCATATGATCTTAGTGCACTTTGTGGGATAGTCACTTTTATTATTGCCAGTAATCATAAGTGCTGAAAAAGTACCATAAGTAAAATAGCATTTTAGAGTACAATGCATCCAATGTTCTTAATATATATATATATACACATCTGCAATATGTTAGACTCATGCCCATTTAATCTCAAGGATTTCAATGGGGTGTCTGTGTGGAATGAAGGGAAAAGTTTGATCCCAGAATACTCAATGGCCGCATCTTTTGGGAACACTTTATGCTTTGGATTTTCACCTAGATTTGTGTTTATAATAATAAACACATCATTTATTAAATATATATTTATAATAAAGTCCATGCTATCAATGGTCTGTCTATTGTACGAATAATTTCATTACTACTTGCTTTCTCTTTGATGATTTCAGAAAAACTGAGCATCCAGATAAATCTGACATGTGAGTATGTTTTGATAAATGCCTGGTAAGGTGCTCTCTGCCTAGGGACATGATTAGGATCTATTCCAGTAATCAAATTAAAGCCTGTCAACGAGCAGGTGTTCTGTGCCAGATAGACTGAGCTCCTTGGTTGTGGAGTTACAGCACAAGCTTGTTTGATTTTCAGGGTTTGTTCTTATAAAGATGGATTGTAAAATCATTTTGAAAGCTTTAGTGTAAATGTCACAGGTGATGGTGTAGCCCATCTTCCCTTATGAGAAGAAATGGGTTGAAGCAGTTACAGGTCCTGTATTCCTCTTCCTGGATATAAATCAAAACAAGAATGGATACTTCAATTCATCTCACTTCTGTGATGGGACAAATGCACAAGATCAGGAAAATGTACCTCTGCCTGGTAAGAGTGTGTGTAAAACCACTTCTTAGCCACTGCAACCAAGAATGCACCAATAGCAGGGCAAGAGGAGCAGCAAATGAGATTGCCCTAAATGTCCCATAGCAGGTAGGTGTTGTGTCCAGCTAGGGCACCAGGCTCTCCTCCTGTCATGGCAATACCACCCCTTCAGAAGCTGATGTTTGTATTGCCTCTGGGAAGAGCCAGAGTGTTGCAGATAGGTAGAACTTTACAAAAGGATGGCCTTGTAAAACCATGGCTCACTCCTGTTACTTTGGCTATGTAGAAAAGGCTTCTGGGAGTGACTCAGCTGAATCAGAGATAGAAAAACAAGTTATATAATCATTGTGTGTTAACATCATTGTGCATGGTGGTTGGTTGGATGATGTTTGTTGTATTTCAGAAGTATGCTTACTGATAAAAACCTAACTGCTTAAAAAGGCCTGGTTTAGCAATAAAGTGCTCTCTTTTGCTCCTGCCTGGGGACTCTGTGTGTCTCTGCTTCCTCACACCAGAGGTCCCAATGATGGCAGCTGAGATAAAGGTTGGAAGGAGTCATATTCATCCCCTCTCTAAAATACTTAGTAGGAATGTTGTAGAGACCAAGTGTGGCATACTGAAAATTTGTGCCAGTATGTTTGGGGTACTTAAAACACCTCCAATGAAAGGGTTCTATTTACAGAGTCCTAAAGATGCACATTTCTACTGCTGTCCTCTGTATGCTTACTGATTCTCTCAGATTCTCCCCTTGCTGTTGCTGAATCTAGCCTCAAATAGCTAAACAGATGTGCAGAAGTACTAGCCAAAGAAGAAGAAAATAAAAATGTAATTTTAAAAGGGCTCTGATTTTATTTGTATAGTAGCAGAAATCTCTTCTACCTCAAATATCACCTTAAATCTTGTGGGAGGGGACTCTGCATCCAAAAATGCTTTCTTTTAATTATGAGAGGAATTTAAGACACATCAGCATCATGTTTGCTGTACTGAGAGTACATCTCTTGCTGTTTTCCCAACTGATGTCCAAGAATCATGGGAGTGAGAGTTCTCAGTACCTCCCTGTATCCATGTGCCAGATAGACTGAACTCCTTGGTTGTGGAGTTACCGCACAAGCTTGTTTGATTTTCAGGGTTTGTTCTTATAAAGATAGATTGTAAAATCATTCTGAGAGCTTTGGTGGAAATGTCACCGGTGATGGTGTAGCCCATTGTGTTTTCAGTCAATTTTCAGAGAGCCCAATTGTCTTGCATTGACTCTGCCATGCTGTGAGTGCTGAGATTCACATCCTCTCTGTCTACCACCTCAGGGATCTGTATATTCCATAGTAGATCCACAATGAGACAGAGTCTGATACTTGTATTAGTATGGTACAATAGCCCAATCTAAAAATGGTTATACAAGCTTTCTTGCTAACTGGAGTGTAATAGGTGTGGCCTGGATACCCAGATGGATCATGTGGCCTGAGTCTGGCTGTCTGGCCAGCTTGTTTTACCTGATATATTGCCAGATTTTGATGCTGTTTTTCATGCTGACCGCTACCTCAGGTCATCCTAATAATTTCAGTAAGGCTGCTCAGAGACTCCAATGCTACAATCTGGCTAGATGGAGTTATATGATGGAATTTTTACTGCTAAGCACAGCATACCCTACCTAATTTCTTTGATTTAGCAGGTGTCTTATTGGCATTTAAAATATTTTGCATACGATTATATTGCATCCTGAAGAAAGAAAAACAAAACAAAACACCACAAACCAGTTAATTAGTAAGACTTTTTACTGCTCTGTTAAAATATGGCAATCAAAAAGACAATTTATGTTGCAGAGACTTGACATTTAATTTCCAGGACTGCAAAATAAACCCCCAACCTCTACACTTTCTGCATCTGGTTGACATTTGAATAAAACTGCCAGAGTGCAAACAAATTTTGAGAAAACATCTCCAGCAAACTTTGCATTGACTCTAAAAATATTCTTGGCTAAGTTACTTTTTAAGGCCATATGTTGAAAAAAGAAGAAACCCTGAAACTTCACTAGAATTTATTGCAACAAGAGATTTGCCAAACTGCTTAAGACATTTGGGAAGATTATAGTGAAGTATATTAGTTGCTGACTTGACAATTTGCTGTGCTCACTGCTTGCATAGTGGATTCGTGATATTTATGCTGAGAGCTGATCCAACTTTGTAGTACATTTTAGCAAGAGACCTGCCAAATGTCTACTGGCCTGTTAAATGCTGGCAAACCAAAGGTCAGCCTTGTTTATGAGCCACAGTAAAGCTGCTATGAATGGCACACAAACACTCCTCATGCCTTTTTTTTTTTTTTTTTCTTTTTTAAATTCAAAATTTTAGCACAAAATTGGACGGGGTTGTGTTTGGACTAATTTTGACTTATAGTCTATCTAGTCTGCCCTCATATCCCCTGGCCATAAATCTGGAGGCTGCAGAAAAGGCAGTTCTATTTTACTGAAATGTGTTCTTGCTTCAACAAATGACCACAAAGACTGTGTGGTCCTGTTTTCAGAGGCCAAATTGTGCCCCCTTGGTACATCCCCAATGAGCAGGCAGAGTCTCCAATCACTGAGGCCTAAATTGCCCTTCTCTTATAGTTTATTTGTCTCCCTTCATGGGAGCTCATCCCTTCAGCTGCCAGGGTGAGAAGGATTGTAAATGGAAAACTCTGTGGCACCCCATGCTGAATCCAAAGCTGTCTATGTCCATGTGAATCTTTCTGTTGAAGACTCTGGACTGCCTGCCAGACTTTCACTAGCTGTGTCAGAAGTGGAATTTCTGCTCTGTTCACCTGAACTGCTTTTGATATCATTCCAGTTTAGTAGGACAGAAGATTATCCTGGTACGATAAGCAAGTCTTCCTATAAAGAGGCTAACCCTTGCCCTCCTTGCCAAAGCAAACAAAGGCAGTGGTATTACTGTCATGTTCAAAAAATTTTTCTTCCATATCATGCTATAGAGAATACATAACCTCAGCATTTCTTACCTTTTTATAATATGTATTTATTATATTTATTTGAATGGCATATAGGAATAACAGAAAATCCATCCTCTGACTCTGTACCTACACATCTGTTAGGCAGAAATTAAATGATCATTTAAAACAAAACAAAAAACCCACAAAGCCCCAGAGAACCCATATATCCAAACAGAAAAACTTACTTATTTAAAACGTTCAATCAGTTTAACTTATTTAAAACATACAATCGATTTAGAAAGGTCTATGTCATTAATAAAAATCTTACCCAGGTTTATTTTAGTGTTAGGGTTTACTTAAATGTTATTGACAAGAGACAGATGGAGTCTTATATACATATATATAAAATTCACATTTTAATAAAAAAAAAAACTGCAAAAGAAATACGGGAAAAGGTGATATCTTCGTGTTTTTTTTTTTTTTTTTTTTTTTTTTTTTTTTTTTTTTTTTAAATCTTTTCCCCTATCCCACTCCCCTACTTCCCGCAGTTGAGATCACCCGCGAAGTGTCAGCATCTTCACTGTAGCAAATATACAGTAACGCGCGAGGAGAACCGCTTCGGTCCGGGCCCGATTCTGGTCCGGATCAGGGCGCCACCTGCGCAGCCATGGCGGGAACCCCGCCCTGGCACCGGGACCCGGAGAGGGCAAGGAAGGGGCCGGCGGGCGGAGCGCGGGCAAGGGCAATTTGTTTCAGATTAAACGGTAATATCTCTGAACTAACAAGCGGCTGGGATCGCCCGCGTTTGTCATTGCAATCTGCCCTCGACGGCGAGGAGAGAGGGCAGGATCAAAGCATTCCTCCGGAGAAATTGCGCCCGGAGTTGCCGTTTGGTTAGCCTGCCCTAACCTCGCTAATAAATTTCGCCGGGGAAGGGAGGGCTGGGGAGGCCAGGCGCGGGGAACTGCGACACTTGCACCTGCACCTGCCCGCAGAGCCATGATGCAAAGCAGGACGGAGCGCTGGTTGCCTTCGGGAGAGGCGAGCGTCCGCCTCGGGAAGGGCGCTGCCGCAAGAAGCATAGCCCCCGCCGCCGCCTGCGAGGCCTGAGGACCCATCCCCGGCCCTCGTCAGGGTCTGGCACACCCCCACCCCGCCTTGGGCAGCGCAGCTCCGGGGGGGACCCCGACGGCAACGCACGGGGAGCGGATAGGCAAGGGCGAGGGTGCGCGACGGAGGCTCCGGAGGAGCCCCGGAGCACCTCTGCAGCCCTGGCGGCGGGTCTCGGCCCCGGGCCCCGCAGGCACCAGGGCTGACGCAACAGCGGGGAGTTGTGCTGGGAAGGCTGTGCGGGGCAGGTAGATTCACAGCTGCACATCGCAGGCTTCAAAGGCTCCCCTGCATGGAAATCAGCACCTTTCCCAGTACGGCACGGCGCCGCATCTGCTCATGTCAGCTCACAGCGGGCATGGCTGACACCACGAAACAAAGAGGAGGAGTGAGTAGGAGAGGCAGTGCCTTATATCACTTTCCGCCTTCTCCCGCGGGTACGTCCCGCCGGAGGACGGCACTGACACCTCTTCTTCCAGACGGGAGAGAGAGGAGTGGCTGGAGGGGAGCTCAAAAGCGCTGCGGAGCCGAGCGCAAACAACAGGACCAGAAGAAAGTTATACAAACACGCTTTAAAATCGTGGCTGGGTTTCACAGCTCCCTGTGGATAAAGTAAACAGGAGGCGAACTGTTTTGTAATTTACTCCAGCGGACCGCAGAATCGTATTTTGTAATTTGGTGTCGGTTTACAGACAAAGGCGACTTCTGTTTCCTAACCTAGCAGGTCCTTTGTCATGCTTGTGCCTTTTAAGAGGGACCCCAAGGGGGAAAGTGGAATTCCTTGGGTATTTGCCTTTTAGTCATGCCTGTAAGTCAAACAGTAGCCGGGCTTTCTTTTGAGATGAATAATACCTGCCGTCGGGGGATGCGCTTCCTTCTCACCGCTCTCCCGACGGTGCCGCCCGGGGAGGTGCCTCCCCGGGAACAAACCCTCCCTCCTTCCTCGCGGGTGCCCGCAGCCCACGGGGCGAAGCGGAGGGTTGGCGCCCTGTCTGGGCTGCAGCGGAGGTCGGAGCCTCGGGCGCCGGGACCCCGCCGGCTCACACAGCCGCCCGCCTGAGCTGCCCGCCTGCGCCACTCGTCTGGTGGCTTTTGTCCCGAAGGCCTGCAAGGGCAGGGTTTTTCCGTGCCGAACCGGTGGCCGACAGCTGGTCCGTGTGCTTACCGTGAGTAGATGCCCGTGTTTAATATATACACGAATACTGTCAGTATGTATTACAAACACGCACTTCTTATGGAAAGAGCAAAATATTTCCCCTTTTTAGGAAACTAGTTTCGGCCATAGGTTCTGCATATAGTTAGATTTCGATCAGAACACACTAGCGGGAAACTAACGTTTCCCCACATGCCTTTAATATTTTTCTTCCTTGGCAAAATCAGTTTAAATTCACCAGTATTTCCCCTGCCCGGTGCTGAACGCGGCCGAGGTGTATTCTGTCCATTTCTGCCTCTTGTGGAAATTCTATTTTCACTGGCGGAAGCACGGAGCTCTAGCCTCTCCGTTTCTCGACTGAAATTTTGTGGGTCACAATTTCGATCGCTCTGTGACTGGGGAGACAAAGGACATTACCCAGCTCCCAAAGAGCAGTCTCTGTCAGGGAGGGGCAGGAATAAAGTTACTTATGCGAAATAATGTTAGTTAGGGGAAAACCTCAGTGGTCCGTGGAAAACGTTCCCTCTGAAGGAAGGGAATGCTAGAAAACAGAGTAATTTTCCTCGCCTGAATTCCCGAAGGGAAAGGATCCCGCCACATTTTCAGACTCGGAAAAAAAGTCCATTACTACGCGTACCTACCCGCTCCAGTAACGGGTCAAGCAACGGAAAGGACCGCAAACGAAAAACGCGGTGGCTGAGGCTTTTAAACCCTCGGCCCCGGCCCACTCCTCGGGTAGAGGGACGCCGCTCGCCTGCGGAGCGGGTTTCTTAGCTGTCACCATCACGAGCACTACCGTCTTTTCTCCCTCCCTTTCCTCTCCCGCTCCTTTTGACGTCCCGCAATGAAAGCTCACCAGCTCATCGCCCACTCCCGTTTCGCGCCGCGCCCGCCGGCGCCCACGAGCGGGCGGCGGGCACCGGCTCGGGGGGCGGGGCTGAGGCCGCGCCGACCAATCGGAGCAGCGGCTGCGGGGCGGGCGCCCAATGGGCGGCGCGGGCGGCGGCGGCGGGCGCTGATATCGCGGCGGGCGGCGGGGCAGGCGCAGCGCGGTGCCATCCCCGGCCCCGGTGCGGCCAGCGCGCACCCACAGACGCGCACCGCACGGCCGCCCCGCCACGCAGCCGTTCCCCCCGACGGCGCAGCGTCCCGGTTGTCGGGGAGTCTTAAGCACCAGGTGCGGGGATCGGGAGTTTCTTGTCTCCGGCCGGTCTGAGGTAGCGGCCCTTGCGAACTGCGAGGAGCTGAGGGGCTGCGTGCTTCCTGAACCACCTGCCTTTGGTAAGTGCAGTGTGCAGAAGCAAGGACAGAGAGGTCTTGTGGGAGCAGGTGGGGGTCGGAAGATGCAACTTCCGCAGAGAGCTCTAGGAGCTCATACTACCTTTGGTTGCTGGAGCGGACAGCGGCGATGTGTGACGTTCAGCTGGCCTCTGCCGGTATCCCAGGTTTGAGCGCAGCTGGCAGGAGGGTTCTCAGGATCCTGTAATAAGCAGGACCCTGTTAAGACCGGACAGAGCCGTAGCGCTACAGCGCGAGGCATTTCCCTGGGACGGTTCCTCCCGCATCCTTCGCTGCAGGAGACGACTCCTGCCTGCGGCGGGCTATCAGAGTTCTCCGCAAGCCGCGCCGGGAGGGAAGGAGGTGGAAGAGGGAAGTGTCCGTCGTGGCTAAACTGGGCCTCGCGCGGGTCGTGCGCAAGAGACCCGAGAGGACGGTAAGGGGAAAGACGACATCCCAGGCGGGCGCTGCCGTGATTTCCCGACTGGGACGCATCTCGGCGGGGTGCAGGCAGGCACCTCGGAAGCCGGGCGTGCTCTGGCTGCCGTTCCGCCGCGGGGGCTGGAGGTCTGACCCCTCTCTTGCAGCTGTGCCGCTGAGGAGCTATGGCTGAGGAACGCGCTGGCGCCGACTGGGAGATCGACGTGGAGAGCCTGGAAGGGGAGCCGGACGAGGCACCCGGCGCTCCGCGCGGCAGCACCGGCCCAGAGGAGGAAGAAGAGGAGGAGGAAGGCGAGGAGGCACCGGCGGCCCCGCGGCGGGGCGAACCACGGAAGCTCAGCCGCACGCCCAAGTGCGCCCGGTGCCGCAACCACGGCGTGGTGTCGTGCCTGAAGGGTCACAAGCGGTTCTGCCGCTGGCGCGACTGCCAGTGCGCCAACTGCCTGCTGGTGGTGGAGCGGCAGCGCGTCATGGCCGCCCAGGTGGCGCTCCGACGGCAACAGGCCACCGAGGTGAGGGGGCACGGGACGCGGCGGGAAGGGACGGGACGGGACGGGCGGCCCCGGTCTGACGCGCCATCCGATCGCTCTCTTAGGACAAGAAGGGGCTGACGGGGAAGCAGGCAAGTCTGGAGCGCAAAGCTGTCTACCAGAGGCACGTCCGAACGCCCAGCCTCTTGGCGAAGAGCATCCTGGAAGGTAAGAGCATCCCATGCCTCTCCAACGGCTTCTCTCAGCCCTGCAGCACGGCTGGCAGGGGGCAAGCCCCGCTATGCCCAGGAAGACCCGCACCTCCCGTTCGAGGCGTGAAATGCAGCGTCCTTTCCCGAAATAGGCGTTAAAGCGCGCCCCGCTACCAGGGCCGGGTGACGGAGGCTCCTGCCGTTAGAGGTTGGAATCGATGTGGCAGAATTTCAGTTCCTTGCCCCCTCTGTCCAAAATAATGCCTGAAATGCTAGCAACGGTAGTTTGAAATTTGAGAGTTACTGTTACAAGCTGGCAGTCTTTTTACATTACTACCCAGCAGCGTTTTGCAGTGCAGGGTAATTTATTCACAGGGTACTTTATTTGCTGGTATTTTAATCGGCAAAAGAGTAAATAGATTATTTTTTTTTTCTTTTTATCTGAATGCCTAACACAGCAGGACTGTTTGCAACCTTATCAATAATAAGATCTGCAAAATAAGGTGCTTAATTTTTTCACTGTCGAAAATATTAACAGTAGAAGAATTATCTTTTAAAGATCATTATTTTAGTGAAAGGGTGTATTTCTTCCCCCACACCCGTTTGGGACTGTGCACATATTTATTCCTATGTTTGGTTTAATTACTTTCCAAACCATATCCCTATAAATCATTGTACTTCTCAATTAATTTTTTTTTTCTTAAATAGAAAGCTCTTTTCTTTGTCTGTTCAAGCTCAATTAATATTTAGTCCTTTTAGAAACCTCTAATTTACATCTACAGGTTTTTTTTTTTAAAATTCTTCTGTATTCTTTCCTCTAATTTATCTTAACTGTCTTTTTCTTTTCTCCTAGTTCTCCTTGGGATTTTCTACCATCTCTAGCAATGTGTACATAGTGATTCATCTTTAGAAAATAGAAAAGACACCAGATGTAGATATAGGTATCTTCCTTGGAAAAGGGGAAACGTGTATGAGAGGAATGGGGGTGAAAACAGGTAAAATCCTGTTCTCCTGACTCATGTAAATACTTCCATTAATTCAATGGAATTACTTGTCTGGGTAGAGCAAACAGGATTGGATCCTATCTGTTATATTAAATTAAGACAGGTAGCTTGGTAATTGAGTGCACTGGACACTGAATTTCTATGGTTTATTGAAGTTCTAGTTCATAAGAAATAAAATATTTGAATGCTTTCCATATGTGTTAAAAGTGAATGGTTATCTCTCTCCTTAAGCCTCATGATGAAATACCAATCATAACACACAGTAGGGCTTTGCCTTTTTTTTTTTTTTTCTCCCTCCTCAATCTGTTTGTCTGGAATTGCTTTTTAAAAAACTACTAATCAGCTAGCTTTGATGGATACTAAACATGTCAAAAAAGAAGAGCTTGCTTATCTGCACTGAGGAACTGAATGTGCCTGATCACTAAGCCTCTGTGTCATGGTGACTTCTGTAGGAGCTGATGGTAACCAGGGTCTGTGGCAACAGCACAGTGCTTGGTGGGACCGGCTCATGAAGCTGTTTTACAAACACAACTTTAATGTTTAAGTGGCTTAATTCCTAATGCTGCTTTGTTGTTTTAGGTTACCGCCCTATTCCAACAGACTCTTACCTGGGAGGGAGCTCACCCTTGCCACCTCCTGTAAGTGACAGGATGAGAAAGAGACGGGCTTTTGCTGATAAGGAGTTGGAGAACATTATGCTAGAGAGAGAGTATAAAGAGAGAGATATGATGGAAGCTACACAAGCAGCTGCCCTTTTTCTCCCTAACCGTATGGTGCGTGGAGCTGAATGCAATTTGTATAAAACAGCCTTCAACACTACTCAAGCTGATAATGCAAACAAGGAATTTTCCAATTTTTTACCAACCTGCCTTGACCTAACAATGCAGTATTCAGGACCTAGCAACATGGAACTAATTTCTTCAAATGTCAGTGTAGCTACTACCTACAGGCAGTATCCCCTGTCTTCTAGGTTCTTAGTGTGGCCAAAATGTGGTCCCATTAATGATGCTCTCCTCTACCAGCAATGCCTGTTAAATGCTACTGCTGTCCAAGCTCTCAAACCTGGGACAGGTTGGGATGCCAGGGTCTCACAAAGTCAGGACTGTCCAAACACTGAGCATGACATTATGCCTCCAAAACTGGAAAATTCATTTGTTCTGACTCACACACGAGACATTCAGCAGTCACATAATGAAATACTGTGCCATCATCAGGAAGCCCGTGAGAGGTCAGCTTTCTCTCCTCCAAAAAGGACTTTCTCCCAATTTTCTGATAAGGGTTCTCTGTCTCCTCAGGAACAGGCATTAAGCAAGATCAGCAAAAACAGTACCAAGCCCCCTCCACCGCTCAAGTACAGTGCATTTCAGTCACTGTTCCATCAGACGTTTCCTGACACTCAAACAGCAGAGTTAAGAATGTCATTTGTGAAGGAGACTTTTGAAGATGCTTCTAAGAAATACAGGGAGTGTGCTCTTAAAGAGAATCAAAAATACAAGTTTACTGTAGACAAATCTGCAAAAGACTTCTTTGGGGCCAAACAGGCCACAACAAAACTTTCAACAACTGAACCACTGTCATTTTCAGTTGAATCCATCCTTAAACGACCTTCTTCTGCTGTTACTAATGTGTCTGAATGAATGAACTTTACCTTCAGAGTAGAGAAGCTTTCTAAGCTTTGCTTTCTGCAGAATTGCTCCTGCCTGCAATTTTTAAAGATTTTTAAAGAGGAATTTCTGCATTAAATGGTAATGCTTTCTTTTATTTCAAAATGATGTACATAAATATGCATGTTTTCTGAAAAACAAATTTAATTTTTTAAAATTGAAACTGCATGTACAGACTGCAAAGTGTTTTTATTTTAAGCAGCCCTTCAAACCATTCAATAAAATGAGTTTACTTACAAGCATAGACTGATCTCTGTTGTGTCTCTAGCATCCTGCAGGCAAGTATGTCCTACTTTCAAAATACACTTTTTCTTTTATCTGCCATTATAAATGTACTTACTACTAAAGTTGCTGGAGTAAGCAGTCATTTCTCCTTTGAACTTCCAGCAACTATGAGAAGAGGTAACAACAGTTCATGTAGGCTAGTGTGAATTCACAAGACTTCTTATTTATGTAAGTGAGGTTTGGATCAGATTCCGTATGCCTTTCTTATTCTGAAGGAGTGCAGGCTAGCACAAAAGACTAGTCTATTCCACACCTCTGCATAAAACTTCAGTTACTAAAGCAGGAGAATTACTAGATTGGTTTTGAGGGGAATGGCTTCAGGGAGCTTTTGTTAAAAAGTCAGCATTTTTCAAAGTTCAGTTTTTGAATAAAATTCTGCTTTTTAGAATCAGTTTTTATATTTGTTTAATGTTCAATTCACTTTACTTCAAATTTCTACCCCCTTGAATAATTCCCTTCTGAGAACATTTCACTTTTGACCAGCAAAAACCTGAGATTCTTGGTTTTTGTAATTAAAATGTAATTGTAATTTGTAATTGAAATTACCCTCAGGCTGTAAAAATTATGCACAGAATCATTACTGCTAATGAGAAATCAAATAATGGCCTCTCAGTTTTTAAATCCCATGTCTGTGTGTAGGGGTAGAAAATAAAGATAGAAATAAAGGAGAATATCCAACAGAAATTATCTGAGAACTGAAATTGCCTCAGGGTTATGGGAAAAGACTTTGCTAGATCTCATTTTGACAGAGGTTGAAGCTTTCTAAAGTGGTGACCTTGTAAGTTTTTTCCCTATATGTAGCTGCCAGCACATCTAACTAGTGTTAACAGGCAATCCATTAATTACTTCCCCTCCTTTACATTTTAATCCCGTACACAGTGCTTCATCCAATTGAAAGGAGTTGATATTTGTTCTTAATTTTCATGGTTTTGAGGGTCAATTTCGGCTTGGTGTTTGTGAGCAGAAGGTAATTTTTTCTAATTTTATTACACTCTCTGCACAGGTTAAATGTTTATTTTGCCTGTGAATTCCAAATTCTGTAACTAAGTCATCTCTCTAAGTGTTTAGTGTTACTGTTGGGAGTGGTGTGGAGCACCAGGACCCTTTTTGTGTACCGGAGGAATCATCTGTCCAGAGTGCTTTTCTAAGCAAGTTTGTTAAAGCAACAGACAGGTTAGAGAAAACACATTTTACATAATGTGTAAATTTTTACATAACACATCTTACAAAGCTCATAAAAACTTTGTCAGGAATGTAAAAAAAGTTGTAATTTAAAATAATCTTGGGCACTGGCTAAAGTTTCATTTTTCAAATAATTCATACCAACATTTTCTTAGTTAAAAATAGGTTTCAAATACAGTGAGATGCTTTTAATTTTTTCAAAGTCTGTTTTTTATCCAGTTGCCATTAGAGGGAGTTTTAACTTGCTTGAGCTGAATCTGCTCGTGAATCTGTTTAGAAGTCAGACCAAGTTAAGCAGCTTTTACCTGCAATAAATGGAGAGATATTCCTCATAATTCATATTTGTTTGCTTTCACCACTGTTTCCTTCTTTGGCTTTGTTGAGCATTAAATGTTAGAAAGGAGTTTTACTTAAGCAGGACTTCCTTTGTTTTGAAAAATATGATTTGTTTTGGTTTTTGAGCTGCTGGTATAAACTAGGATCACAGATGAAAGAAAGTTCAACAATCTATATACTGAACCAATATCAGATACTGGAATTAGTCCCACATAAATATTTTTTTCTGCATGACAATATGTGCATCTAACATTGTTCAGTTTTACATCTGAAATATTTTTCGAGGCAATCACTTGTCTTTATTCATCTCCTAATAAAAGAGACCAGAAAACCAAAGCCCTCTGACAGACTGGTACCTCTTGACCCTTTTAAGAAAAAAATTGTACTGAAAAAATTCAAACCCTGAACATATATCAAGCATTTATATTTATAAGTATATATTAATATTTGTGGGTACACACACATCATGGTTTAACCCCAGCTGGCAAGTATGCACCATACAGCTGCTCACTCTCTCCTCCACTCTCTCCATAGTGGAGAGAAGAATCAGAAAAAAACCTGTAAAACTTGGGTCGAGATAAGAACAGTTTAATAGTTGAAACAAAATAAAACGTAATATCAGAAAGAACACCAACTACTATTGTGTAATAGTTGTAATGTCATAGCAATGAAAAGGAGAGAGACAGAGGAATAAAACTTAAGAGGGATAAGTGATGCAGAATACAATTGCTTACCACCCACTGACTGATACCCAGTCCATCCCCCAGCAAAAATCAGCCACTGGGCATGACATTCTGTGGTATGGAATGGCCCTTTGGCAGTTTGGGTCAATTGCCCAGGCCATGTGCCCTTACAGATTCTGGTGCGTCTGCTCGGTGCTAGAGCATGAGACTCTGAAAAGTCCTTGACTTTGGGGAAGAACTACTGAGCAAAAATGAAAACATCGGTGTGTTATCAACATTATTCTCATACTAAAATCAAAACAGAGCACTGTACCAGCTACTGAGAAGAAAATTAACTCTATCTCCCACACAAACCTGGGACAACACACTGTTATATATATATGTCCCAGATTTTTTACTCAAATCCTGGTCATCAGGAGATGAGTAAAATTTCTACTAGTATTTGAAAAAAATGAGATAAGACTTGGACAAATTGCTTGGATAACAAACAAGTGTCACTGGAGTCAGCATTTCTTACAGTCACTTGTTCATGTCTTGCTACAGTTCCATTACATCACCCTGTACTTTGTTTCCTTTTCTTTCTTAGACCCTGAGCCCTACTTCTCATTCATCTTTAAAGTTTGCTGCATCCCTAAGTTTTTTTGCTTTCCTTTATTAAAAATGTGTATAAAGTCTATTACACATGGGGAGGACGATTAGAAGCTTGAGCAAGATAGCATATACTTAGCATATGATTTTCCTCACACAGTTTTACAGTGGTTGCATAGCACTCTTTAAGCCATAAGCTTCACTAGAGCAGAAGCAGCCAAGTGTCTACATCTGCTGATGCAGCTGTGCAAATTCATGGAAAAGAGGAGAAGACATTGCTCTGAAATTGTCTAGCACTTACTGCAAGCCACTGTCTTGCTGGCAGTAAGACAGCTGGTAAAGTATCTTACAGTCCCCTGTACTCTCTGCTTCTTCAATACAATTTCTGCGGCATTTTTGGGTGTGTGGATGCCTGTATCTCCTGTACAGTGCAACTGGTTTTGAGTACACAATCCCCATTTGTGCTGTAGTTATGGGTGTCAGGTTGCATTTCTCTTCTTATGCCCTTCTGGCTTCTACTTCATATCTTTTTTCATGTGATGGTAGAACATACCTCTTGGAAAGTTCCACTTTTGGGGTTTGGACAGGAGGCCAAGAACCTCTGCTGACTGCAGAGCACAAAAGAGCTGTGGAAAGTACAATTATTCACTAGGTCTGCAAAATAGCATGCCTGGGTGATGGCATAGTCAGAGACAACCAACTACTTGTTGGAAGTATGGGCCCTCTATACGCATGCTGAGACAATAATTTTTATATGTGTGTAGAGGTGTATAAATGTAGACAACTAGAGGAATTCAGAATTAATAGCACCCCAGGCCTGCCTTATTGCTTGCCCTTACTCCCTGGCCCAGGGGAAAGCTGCCTCTTTCTGCCCTGGCATCTTTTGTATAAGAGCAATCCTTGAGTACTCAGTTCTGGAGCTTGACTCCAAATTTTTCAAGTGGACTCCTGAAAGTGGATGGCAGTACCCTTCCTTGGCAAGGAAAGCACTTAGCCTCAGTGTTGGTGGTGCAGATGTTAGGCTGCCCTGGGGAAGTAAAGGCAAAGCAACAACTTTCTGTAGTGCTTGGGCAGGAGTGGGTTCACTGGGAGAGGTAGATTATTGACAGCTGCTGCACTGACAGTGCTTGTCCCTCATGAAAACTGAGCACAGGAGAATTGCAATAGGGGCTGTGGAAGGTGGGGGGAGAGTCCCTGGTCAATAGATTGTGTTGCCAGCTTTGTCTCAGGTATTGGCTTTACAGAGGTGACTGCACAACACTGATATCTTAACAAAGTCTGTCTTAAAATTGTCCATTGTTTTAGATTTCTTTGAAGCTGCAAGTTGAGATGCTGGGCTTGAGGAAGATACAGGCAAGATAACTGGATAACCAGAAACAAGTCACTCAGCTGGTGTCAAAATTCAAAATCTTGTGAAATCACCAGCTGGAACATCTTTGCATTCTGGCCTGAGAATAAAATAGCCCTGTGCTGTCTGCTTGTCCTTCTACTATGACAAAGACCTCTCCAAATTTTGCAGTCTGAGCTCCTCATCTCCTTGTGGTCATAAAAGCAAGTCACTTTTTGGCCAACTGTGAAGGAACAAGTCCTAGTATAGTTAACAGCTCTGGAGCTTGAACATTAAACAGATCCCAGCTGTTATTTTTCTGGAATTTGACACTGCCTCAATTTCTTTATTTTATGTGCAAAACAGGGAGATATGATCTCATTTAAATTTGACAGCTTGTTTGCATGACCAAGCCTTTCAGTTTCTGTAACAAACATTTTCCATTCAGCTGACCTTGATGTGAAAGCTGGCACCAGGAGCCATTGCCCATCAGGTATGAGAATCCCACTGTGTCACTGAGTTTCTCCTCTGAATTTCTCCTAGTTGAACAGAATAAAGTACACATAATGCCTCCTTTAACTCAGATAAATATTTTCTGTTTGCTTGCATTGAAACCTGGACAAACCACGTCTTGTGCGAGAAGGGCTGCTGGGGAAGCATGTGGAAACCAGTTTCAGGAATGTCACTGTGACTGGAGAGACAGGAATCAGTTGGTGTTTATGGGAGGAAGCATCTTGCTTTGTTGGGATCCATCCCCATACGGGCCACCAATTGTTGGCATCAGTGATTGGCACCAATTGACAGTGGATGGGAACTGTCACCATCAGTTTATCATCCTTCTGTAAGACTTTCATACCTTCTCTCTGTGAGTTCTCACGGGCAGCTCCTTGCAACACTGACTCCTTTTCTCTCTCTTCTGCACAGCCAACTGACTTCTACTCGTGCATGTCATGACTGCCTGACCCTTTCTGTCCCTAGCAGCACATACTAACCTTTACTGTCCCTAGCATGACCACCTGACCCTTGCTCCTCATAGCAGCACAGCAAATTGACTCCAACTCTCCTCTCAACGAGCTAATCCACTCTTTTATAACACCCATCCTTATTGGACCATCCTTATTGGACACAGCTGTGACCTGTTAAAGGTAAAGCTGTGCCTACTCTTTGATAATTAGTACACCTGCAACTCCTCAGGGGTAAGATTGCCTTCAGCACTATCTCTATTCTCTCACAATCCATTCTCACAGATTTCTTAAACAGAACTTCCACAGTAACAAACAGAAAAAAAAAAAAAAAAAAAAAGTTGTTCCTCATATTCAGTTATGTTGAGATATGATATTGGAAGAATTGGAAGAATGAAAAATTACATTGGAAAAGGGCAATGGCCCTTTTCCCATTTTTATAAATACTAATTTCCACCTAAGAAAAAGCAAAAAACCACATAGGCAAGCCTACAGATATATATAACAACAGGAGCCCAGCAAAGTAGGCACTTATCCATGAAAGATGGAATCTAGAAATAATTTTAGAAGAAATGCAAAAGTTTTAGGAATGCTACATTTTACAGTCACAGTGTCTGGCTGACAGCCTCTGCATCTATACCCTACTGCATTTAGTCAAATCTGGGCTTAAACTAGTTACTAGTTTTTTTACTAATTCTTTGCCTGTTTAGTTGAACTACTACCATGTGTGATGTAGTCTCTGTATTCATGTCTCAAGAGCTAATAGCAGCACCAACTACACCCTTCCTGATTTTCATCTATCCATAGAACCTCCTCCATGAGGTGGCCATTGCCAGTCTTCACTTTTTAATGTCAGACAGAAGACATGGGTGAACTGTTCACCTTCAGAGATGGTTTGCTACTGGGTTGTGAAAATCTCACTGGAGTTCATCTTCTGTGGGAAGATGCTGTAAGTAGTCAGGGAATCATTGGAATATAGATTCAGAAAGACCAAAATTATGTATACAGAGAGAAAAACCCAAATCTTAGTGAAAAGTATGTATTGGTAAATCCAACTCCTTTAGGGAAATTTTACAACCTGCAACAGAATGTATTAATGGAGAGCAGAAAAAAATCTTCAGAAGATCTTAGTGTCTTGGAGATGATAAATGTACAAGAAAAAGTCTTGCACTTCAACCCATGTGCAAAAACATGCTTTATTTAATCTTTAATTTAATTTAGAAGTTTTATTTACACTTATTATAATTTCAACTGTCCTTATCCTGTAAAGCAGTACTACTTCCTCTAGTATATCCACAATCACATTTAGCAGTTAGAACTTAGTGCTATGTGATAGAACTGCAGGGTAGAATTGTGGTGGCATTGAGGCTGGATGGCATCTCTGGAGGCCAGTGCCACTCCTGTCCACAGCAGGTTGCTCAGGGCTCTATTCATATTGGGTTAAAGCCACATTTAAGGATGGAGGCTCCACAGCCTCCCTAGGCTGTCTGTTCCAGTGTTTGAGCACCTGCACAGGAAAAAAAAGATATTTTTTTTAGGTGGAATTTCCGGTATTACAATGTGTGCCTATTGTCTTTATTCCTGTCCTGGATACCACTGTGAGATCCGTCTTCTTTTCTCCCACTAGATATATATACAGTGATAAGGTCCCCTGAGTCTTCTCTTCTCCAGGTTAGAAAGGCCCAGTTCTCTCATCCTTTCCTGATATCAGAGATACCCCAGTGCCTTAACAACCTTCAAGGCACCTTTGCTGAACTCACTCCAATATATTCTTTTGTACTGATGAATCCAGCACTGAACATAGTAATCCAGATGTATCTCACAGGATGAGTAGAGAGGAGGGATCAGTTCCTTCCATGAGCTGGCAACGTTGCCAAATACAGACCATGAGGCCCTTGGACATGCTTGCCAAAGAACACACTGCTGCCCTCTGGTCAACTCAGTGTCCACCGGGACACCATGACTCAGGGCATGACATGAAGAAATCACATTTCCCAGTACTTGTGTAATTTTCACTGGAATTAAATTAATTCCTCTTAAATGAATGCACACTATACTATATATTCATGATGTGAACTGATTCTTGCAAGAGCAAGAAGAAATTACTTCCTGTGACTTTAATACTTCAAGGTCTGAAAAGAAAGTAAGAAAAGGAATAGTTGTGAAATTCTGAAAGCATATCATCAATCATACTGCACACCTAAGCAAACCTGAGTGGTTTAAAAGGATGCTAAAACTTCATCTTGGGCTCAAGATGGGGGTAGTTGTGTTAGAGCACAACTAAAAAGCTTTATGCTAGGGAGTTTCCTCAGCTTCAAACACAAGGTCCAAACCATCTGTTACTGCACCTTTCCACAGTACTCTTTTATAAATGGATGGAGAAAACAGGAGTCATAATTTAAAGTCATTTCCATTCTCACTCTGGCATAGGATTTGAATTTGGGGAGGCAGAGCTTCATATTGAAATTGCTTAGCCATCTGTCTACCTCTAGGATGTGCACAGAGAGATATGATAGCTTGATCTCTTTGGAAACTGTCTCTTTGTGGTATGAAGGTACAGGAGAAAACAAGATCAAGACTGACAAGAGGGACTGATGGGTGAGCCCTGACAGACTTCTTCCTTCTTCCTGGCCTTTGAGAAAGTGGGAAAGGGCAATAGGGTCCTGCTGGTGGTCCACCATCCACACACTTCCCATGGTGCCTGCCCCAGCTGGGCAGGGAGAGCACAGACACAACCTGAGTGCCAGCCTGGCTGCAGGGGAATGGCCAGCTGCTGCCACAGCCAGTGGGTGGGTGGCAGCCAGTTTTAGAGCCTGCTGATGGAGATTTTTCTGTCAAAAAGCTTTAGTTTTTTCAGACACTGCATCTGTGTTTTTTTCAGACATCCCTCCATGTAAAACCACTTGCTTACAAAGCTTCTGTGTCCTGTGTGAGCAGCAAATTTGAACTAACAACTTGCAGATGTAGCAGTGAGGGAGCCTGCTCTGCTGGGTATGAAGGCTTTAGTCAGAGGCTCTGCAACACAAAGAAGTGAGAGGAAAAAGGTTTTTGAGATAAAACTCTTCTTCAGTCCATTAAATTACCTGGTCAGAATTAGAGGAGAGTGGCTCAGGGATTTTGAACTAATAACAAGAGAGTAAAGCCATGGGGCAATGAGCACTACTATTGGTAATGATTTAACCTCAAAGCCATGATGGTGTAGCTAACCATAAAGGGGTTTGTGTCTAACAGAGGGTATGAGCCAGAGGTTATGCTGAGTGCATGATCTTCTGTAATTTATGGCAACTGGTAACAAATCCAGGCTTACAGAAAGGAAAGCATACATAAGTTAACAACTGGGTCCTTGTAGCAGTGTCTTAATTTGGCTTCTGGTGTTACTCCCAAGCAGTGGGACAGAGCAACTCCGAGCTGTCTTGTTTGTGGGAGCATGATGGGAAGAGGAAGGGAGTACCTCTGCAGTGAAGTAATAACAGACAGCTAATCTTCGCACTCCATCATTTCTTACTGCTCACTGCACAACAGCTCACACTTCAGCACTAAAGCACACAATTGGATATGGCTTAATACCATTCCAGCAGACACAAAAGAAGTGGAACATTGGCATGTGTTTTCTCAGCTGTGTTGCTTCAAATTTTCCTCAGCACTTACTTTGACATCTGCAAATGCAAATCAAGCCTTTCTGCAAGACATACCTTGAATCTAGGGTCCCAGCAGAAGGTTGGGAGCTCGATTCTCCTTTCTTTGAGCTGGATTACTTGAGCTGGATTCTCCGTAAAACCACTAAAAAAAGTAGGGCTTCCTCCCACCATTTTTTTTCTCCTGGCATGGAGACATCTGTGTGGTGTATCTTCTTTATCCAACTTACTGTATCAGTGAAACTTGTTGAATTTGCTGTCCTTAAGAATGCTGCTGTCTGCAAATGAACTGAAATAATTTTCAAAGCAAAGTAAAGTAGATGTGAAACGTTTTGGGAAAGTGTGTTAAAATTACATTTGTTCTCATGTGCTTTCCTGTCATCCTCTCCTATGCAGTTAATCTTAGCTACTTTCCTAAGTTCCTTCCCTTCATGCCACACATGATATTTCCTTCTGTCTAGGACATTTGAGTGACTCCTCCAACATAAATGCTTGGTTTCTTGCTTCCCTTTAAAAGTGGCAGCAGTTGAGTATCGGCACTACTTGTTCTGAGGAGTAGGCTCTTGTGCTACAAAACAGCCTTCCCCAGAGTGACTTGTAAAGGCTTTCTACAAAGCAACCACATCAGCATGCTTGTGTGGAAGCTGCAAAACAAACAAGGAATAATAACATATCTCTTACAGCTGCAAAATACCACATGTGGATGAGGATAATCCCTTCATTATTTTCCGAACACAGTCTCACTTGAGAGTATCATAAAACCATGTGATGTCCCCAAATGCTGGATTTTTCATTTGGGCATATGAAGAAACTGAAAAATGTGTAAAATGAAACTCACATGTAGTGCAAAGCAGCCCCATAATGCTGGAAGTTGGTAACATCTGAAAGTGAGTAGTAAAACTGACCCATAAAGATGTGCTCTGAGCCAATTTACAGCAAAGGGTAAAAGATCATACTGCATTTGAGTCAGAACAGGGTAGGTACTACTCCCTAGTGACTCTACATCCAAAGAGTCTCTTGTGTACTGATGATACCAGAAAATGTATGGAACTCATTACAATTTTACATGTTCCTCTGACATGCTATTTCGGAAAACACCATGAGAGTAGGGTAAAATGTAGGGTTCAGTCTTTCAACCTGCAGTCATAACCATCCCAATTTCCATTGCTGTCAAAGATGAGGCAGAGATGTTCATTTCCACACAACCACTTGTTAGGAGACATAGTATTCTGAGAGAATGAAGGTTTTCAGCAGAAGCATTTTTAAGCTTTTCTGAAACATTCTGCTTTTTGGTGCTTCTTTGGACTTAACAGCTGAGATCAGAAGGCAGGTCTCCAAAATGCTTGGAGCATTCTGCATGGGGCATTCTGCAGTTGCTTATCATGCTTGCTTAATTTGAAATGGTTATCTTGAAACTGTTGTGTCCTTGGTTTGCTCAAGAGCTTCCAAATGTGGTTTAACTCTTCAAAGCAAAACAACCAAAACAAAACAAAAACCCCAAGAACACAAACAACCAAAAAACCCAAAAAACCTCAGTCATATATCTGATATTTTATTAAGCAGCTGATCTGATTAATTCCTTCCTACAGTTATTCTGAACCATTCTCTCCTTGCAGTTGTTTTATATGGAGGAAATATGTTCTTGTGTTAAACAAATACAACTGCAGTGTGTGGGAGATTAAAACCATGAGGCAAAAGGCTGAGGCACATGCACAAGCTTGGATTTGAAGTTCAGAGAAAATGAAGGCCATCTGCTGTGCCTTCCACAGCATCTTACTGCTAAAAATGTCTATGAAAACAAGGTACAGTGAATAAAGAGACTGATGGTTTGACCGAACAAAAGGCCGAAAATCCTGTGTTCAGCAAATCCAGGTGACAGTACCTGCATGTAAAACAAAGTCATCTTGACTTCTACCAAGTAATTTTTAGAGAACATTGATATTGGACATATCCATTTGTTAAATTCTTCTAGATTTTAAATTGCTGAACAAGATGTGTCACTGATATGGAAGCTATCATAATTTCCATCTCTGTTTGGCAGCTCCTCACTTTGACAGGGAGTCTGGTGACTAGTTAGACTTACTGAGTAGTAAATACAAACCATCTGCTTCTAAGAAAAGGGCAGAGCTGGCAATGCCCTCCTTTGGTCTCTGCCAGCTGAAGAGTTCAAATTCATGGACCTGGAAGACAGAGAGGATCTAGTATGATAATGCATGATAACATCAAGGTGTGCTGAATTTTCTTAATAAAAACTTTTCTCAAGAGAAGGGTTGCATCCTAGAGAGCCACCCAGGGTCAGCATCTGGTGATCTATTGTTAGTCATTCCAAATCTGTGTAGATTGTGTAAAACCAGGCTTAGACAACAAGGAGATGGCTTCCATATTTCAGCCTGGTTTTCACAGACTGCAGGACAACATCCCATACAATCAGGATTCCTGTCTCTGCTTCAGTCAACTCCATGGTGAGTTTGTGGCTAGTCCTTTGGCTTTTTGCTATGGGGAGTTTGGAAAAAAAAGCAAGAGTTTCCAAAGGGTCTGAAGTGACCTGAGCGCTCATTTCGGTTCCCACCAAAGCTGCTGGTGAAACTTTTCTTTCCAACCCTCACTTGAAAGGTGGGAGAAGAGCACTCCACAAACAAGGACAATTTGATGGGGTAATGCTCTGGTGTCAGGAGCCTTGGTGTCAGGAGCCTTGGCTTTATCCAAGACCTAGTAAATGCACTGACTTCTGTGTGTGGAGAGGAAAGGGTGAGTCAGCAGCCGCTCTGTCAATGTCTGCTTGCCAGACATCAGCCTGATGGCTACTTCTTCCTGCTGGGAAGAAGCACATGCATATTAATATATTCTTAAAAACGAGCATCCTCACCTCTACCTACAGATCACGGTACTGACAAAGTGATGCAAGACCCTCACAGTTCACCCAGCACATATAGAGATTTCCAGAGCACTGATATTTGCCCCAGGAAGAGGCAGCATGGTGCACTGTGTCCTGCCTAACAGGTGACACCTCCCTGTGGGATGTGCTTTGGGAAAGCTTATTCACCTCTTTGGTCTCTCCTCTACAGTGTCTTGCTGAGGGTAGAGACACCATGTTAAGATTGATGGACTTCCCTGAAAAACACTGTATGTCCTTTTTTGCTCTGCTAACTCAAAGAACTTCATAAGGACAGTAGGAACTTCCATCCCATTAGGAGATTCTTCAGCAGTTTGAGGGGATATCAGGGACTTTGGGTGACTTGCTGGGACAACAAGATGAAGCAGACTGTAGTACAGTCTAGAACAGATTCCTTACCATAAGTTGTTCTCAAATGGCTTCAGGAACGCCTACCCAGAGGCTTCAGTGAGGTGTGGAGGTTGGTCTCACAGTTTGCACAGCACCACAACTGGGGGCAGAGCCACATCCAGACACCCAACATTTCAACTCTAATTTCACTGCTAATCCAGACTCTCTGTGGCAAAGTAACCTTAACTAAATGCAATAAAAACAAGCTTCCGCATGCTGTAATCACTAGACATGTTTCCTCTCAAAAGGGACATGTACATAAAAAAGTGAAGGACAAACCAGGGATAAGAAATGAGCCATGTAAAATGAAAAGAGCATGTGGCTGCTAACACCAAAATCCTCACCATTTATTGCATGATGCTTCATGCCTTCAAATGCTTTGCAGAGTTAGCAGAGTCCAGCCATGCTCCGATAAGAAGCGTGGCTTGGAGCTGACTGGAATGTATGCAGTGTTCAGTGAAATTTCTTCAGGACTCACCTTGAAAGCAATAAACTGAATAGTGAACCCTGAATGAACTTTGACTGAAGTGTTTACTTCAGTGCAATCAAGTGACTGGAATAATAATAATGATAATAATCATCTTTACTGTTGCAATATAATTGCAATGAAAGCTAGCTAGATACTCTCAAAGCTTCTTGGAAGGACTTCCTTATAATTTACACCCCGTATCTGAAATGCAGATCCTGATACACTTGTACCATACATCTGTTCTCATGACTTTTTAACCATAGAGTGCTAGTTTATTACTGAGCTTAAGGATAAAAGAAGCAAAAAATGAAAGTAAAAAAAGGTTTCCTCTCCACTAAGTACATTCAGATGTCAGCCTCCAAGAGCCCTATACAATGTTTCATTCCCAGATTGTTTTACCTTCCTACTTCTAAGGCAATGTTGTTATCAAATAGGTTTAATCACAAAAGGTTTGGGTTTTAAAATTAAGATATATAATTTGAAGATATTATCAATAAAGTAAATTAAAATTAGCTGCAGTGTATCAGAATGTCAAAACTTCCAAAAGGACAGATTTGATTTGTGAAACAACTGTTATGAGTCTTCCATCAGTCCTTGCTTTGGTGAAAGTTTTCAAGAATGTCCAGGCTGGAGCTGGGAAGTCCATCAGCGATTCATGCTACACATGAACATACACCTGCTCCAAAGAAATATTGCTATGGTCAGTTGTTGTCTAGAGGGAAATGTAGCTGACCACTGGACAGCATTTAGAGTTTGTACCATCTCACAGACTGAAAGAGAATAAACTTTTCAAGAGCTCCCAATAAAACAATTTACATTTCCATATCTAGCTTTGGCAAGGATCCTTGCTAACCACATGCGGGGGCTTCCCACTGTTTACATTCCTACTCTAGAAAGTGTTCAAATATACTATTTGCCTGTACCCACAAAAGATACACACTACACAAGAGCACATGAGTATGTATGTCTTTTCGGGCAGTTCTTCAGTGGAAGTGATAATGGCTCCGATGGCTTAGTTTAGCCAAAAGAGCATTTCAGCTAAATCCAACCTCCTTCTACCAGTTTCAGAGACAGGCAGGATTTTAATGACTTTTGCATTTTTACACCACCTTGCAATTCCTTCTGATTCTGTAGGCAGTCTGGAACCACAGCATTTGACTTCCGTGGAGAACTTGAACATCTCAGCAGATGACTTATGGTCTCGTGGAAGACTTAGTGTGATAACAGGAAGGGTGTATAGATGCTTAAGTTTAAAACTAATTTGAAAAGCCTATTTATTGATTTGTGGACTCCTTTTTAGTATACAGAGCATGCTCTTTTTGCTCTCAGCTCCCTACTCACTTTCCTGAATGTCTTTTCTCCTAGGATACTGGAATTGCTGAAGCCACTTTCTTTTCTACAGCCTCCTACATTTTTTGGAAGAGTCTGACAAGACAAAACCTTCTTCCATGCTCCACTTTGTGCAGCTGGAATAGCCTTAACAAAAAAGGATAAACTTTGAAGGCTCTTTATTACAGAGCGACATTCAGAAATAGGTTGGTTGCTCAAAACATGATAACAACCAAAGTATAGTGATGGGCCTAGAGACTGCTAAACTGTCTTGTACCCAAAAATATCTTTTAGAGGGTGCAACAGATTGCCTTCTGGGTGAAAGACTTGGAGGTGTTTAAAAGCACTTCTAGGAAAGCTGTATGCACACATACTCTATCAAGGCATGAAGGGTACCCTTATTCTTCCCTGTGTGAGCGGGCCAGCAGTAAAAGAGTAGTAAATAATCTGTCTAAAAAGATTAGAGAGTCACAAATGAAGTGGCTGTGCTAGGAATTTAACTTTTTGATGCCTGTTAGCACAGTATTAGACTGTGGGCTATGATTGCTTGCTTCATTTCTCCCACGGTACATCCAAACTGTGCTTTAAGGGTGCCACAGCATGTGACTAAATAGTTATAGGGAGAGAAAGTTAAATAGGTCTGAAGTGTGGCAAAACCTTAAGTTAAGCTGAAGGAAAGCACCCCTGCTGTTCGTACCCTATTGCTGCCTAGATAAGGAGTTATATGGAAACTCCTCATGGCCTCTCCTTTGACACATTCCTGATCCTGAAAGTCTCTTCTGTATGTTGTCAGAGACTATCTAAGCCTGCTGCTTCCCTCTCTAATCTGAAATATTCACAGGTTCCTTGCCAGGGGCACATACCTTTGCATGTTCCTCTACTTGAAGCAAAAAATTTAGTGGTTCTCTTTAGGGTGATCATAGCAAACTAGACAAAGGAACTGACATATAGATTGTAGTAATTTGGGCTTGTAGTTGCCACCTGTGGATATGGCGCTGGGAGCTAATAAATGCCAGCTGGGCTGATAAGTCTCTGGCTCTTCCATGTTCTGCAGGCAGTCAGCAGCAGAGCAGGACCTGTCTCTCAGGTACTCTCCCTGCATCTGTACACCCTCCCCCTGCCCAGTGCTCACACTGCCTTGGCTGACAGAACAGGGAAATGCAAAGCTGATGCAATGTGTAATTCTGACCTCTCAGGCAAACGTGAAACCTGTGTGTTCTGTACAACACAAGGTTAATGCTGCTGGTCAGTGGAAGAGAGGAAGGAGCACAACCACCTTCCCAAGAGCTGTCATTCCTGACAGCTTAGATGTGCTTGAGGAATTGCTATGACAACAGTTGATGAGCAGGAATTTCTCGCTGATGAGCACTTTCTTTGCTAGTACATGGTTGAGGCACCATATATTATTGCTACTACCTGTTGCATCCTTGGGTTCAGGTTTAGATTAGGGGGTTTTAATTTATGTTAGATAGCCAAATTTTGTAATGCCGCGCACCCCCCGTGTTTCCCCTCCCCGCGGTTGTTCGCTCCTCTCTGCGTGCTATTGGAGCTTACCCCAATCACTCCTGCAGACACTCCCCATCCTTGCCAGAGAGTTCCCCGCCAATCTCCCTGATGCCTCATCCCCATTAGCCCAGGGACCTGGGAACCGCCCCAGCCCCGTCTCGGTCGCTGTTGCTGATGTCACCGCCACGGCAGCCGCCCCTATTGGCCAGCAGGCTGTGGATCCTCTCGCCCCACCCCTCCATAAAACCCTACCCCGCCGGCACCCAGGCGCCATTTTCTCCCATGCGAGTGTCGGGAGCGGTTGCGTCTTTCCATCGAACCGTGCCACGTGACCAATAAGCCATTCCTGCCTAGCACGGAGTAAATGGACAAATTCCTTACTTCTTTGCCAGATCCCTAGCGCACGGTGACAGTGGCTGGCCAGCCCACGCTGGCCACGGAGCTGTGTCCGGGAACCCGTGGCAGAAAACCCTGGCAGCACGTGGAAGCTACACCAAAGCTGGGCTCCCAAGAGCCGCGTGCGGCCAGGGAGAACAAAAGCAAATGCCGCATAACTACCCTAAAATTTCTATCCCTTTCTAGTTCTGCAGCTACTCATTCCTCAGATGCGCCCACCCTCCAACACTGCCTTCCAGTTATCCTCGGGCACATTTGGTCGCATACATATATTTCATGAATCAAGTGCCTTCATCACAGACATCTTAAAAACATCTTCTATGAGGGTTCCTAGTGATGCCTTTTCCTAGTCTTAAAAAATTGATAGCCAGACATAGTTAAGGGATAAAAAGGGTTTAACCTCAGTATTTAATAAGGATCCTTATGGTGGAATGCACCGCAATGCACCCCAATTTATAGACCTCACAGATTAGCTTATCTAACAGGGGTGCCCCAATGGGAGGCCTGGATGAATGGCATGATATTCCCCCATCCATAGAATTCCCCTCTGGATGGGCTGAATCTCTAGTCTATAGGATACGTTCTAGAGAGTACCTTGGTTTCCCAAGACAATGTAGGGTTTTCTGGCCTCCTACCACGAGGCCTTTAGGATGTTTGGTCTCCTGGCCTAACATAATACTAGGACTATGCTAAGTTATCAGACTTAAGGAATTACAAGCATGCATGCTAAGAATACTGAGGATATAGAGAAGTTATATAAAAGATATATAAAAGAAAAGGCAAAAAATCACCTTGGCATCACTAGTGCTTCTGTGCTGGACCAAAAGGTGCCCGTCTACATCCACCAGTATGCTGTCTATAGGCTGCTTGACTAATACTTTCCCTAGCAAGGATATTATTTTTATTTCCGTCTGTGATGTATGCACTTGGCATCCTTTAGATGCAACCCCTTTTTGAAATCTGAGACTAAGACCGGACCTAGTAATACCTATGTTCCATCAGCAGTTTAGAATGTAAAGGGTCCACTCTGAATTTCATGACTCAGTGGAAGGGTCTCCATAACCCTTTTGTGTCTCTGGTGTAAATAATTCTAAATTTATTCTAGTTCAATGTGCCCTTCTATGTTTCATCCATGTACTGAGTAATAGAATGGATCTTGCCATCAGACTTCGGGAAGCCACATTTTAAAAAATTTATATTAAAACCATTTTTGCTAATACCTCTGACAGTGATTCTCTAAGTAACCTAGCCTACTCCTAGGTGAGGTATTTACCCACTCAAAGTCTGCTTCTACCTCTTCTCAACTCTGCAAGTTGTGCTCAGCTGAGCTGCAACTGAGCCTTAAGCCCACTAAAAGGCCTGTCTTATTCCCTGACGTATACTTCCTTCTATTTGGCAGTATTACTCTAGTTCAAGTTTGATAATGCATATCTTTTATAACTAAGGCTGTAGGACTTAAGTTGATTCTACTACCATCCTACTGTGAGCTTTTCATGCTAGGTGTGAGTGAACCTCCTATGCATCACAAGTAATCTGACTTTAGCAAACAGAGTGCTTCCATGCACATGGGCATGGGTTGTGCGAATACACGAAGGCATGATTTGCAGGCTGGCACTGCTAGCTCTGCATCTGTTTCTTGTGTTCTTGCCCAGTGAATTTGCACTTACCCTTTACAGCTGCTATTGTGAACCAGGAGGTCTCATGCTGAACAGACTGTCCTGTGCAAGCACTGCAGACACATTCCCAGTCTGATGGCATCCACACGGCTGCTTAAAACTCATGTTTTATGCAGGGGCACAGTAATTACATATAAAGCCAGCTTACAGCCCACATCCCCTTCTCTACAGAGGCATTTTCTCATGGTGATTAAGACCACAATCAGCTTTGCTTGCTGCTATAATAAAGCTCAGATTTGGGAACAGACGGGCTGCTTCCCTCTGCGTGTAACTGAGAGCTGAAAGCACAGCTGTCTGAATCCTATGATGATCTTTGGCCAGTTTTAAAACATTTTTTTCTTTTGCTATCCAATATAACTGCATTATTAATAATGATGCCGTGATGCTTGAGGAGACACAGATAGGAAAGACAATATGTAGCTGCAAATGAAGTCGCTGTTTACTGTGCACAAATACAAACACTAAAAAAATGGATGACTTTTCTTTCAAATTTAAGTAGTTTGTTTAGGTGATTATTCACCCTGAGGAGCACTGCTTTCTCTGCATCCGCTCACCATTTGTGCGTTCATAAAACAGCAAACCACTAATTCTCAGCAACCGTGGTGAGGCAGAATAGTACTTTCCTCTCTTACATTCTTTTTGAAGACACCATTCAAATCTGGTTTGGGTTTTTTTTCCCAAGTTCATGTGTTCTCAGTCTTACATCAGTTGTGAATTAGGGCTGACTCCTTACTACCCTCGCAATTCAAATCAGAGAATCGGGTCCGTTTTGCGGCAGCTCCCGGGTGTTTGGGATGGATTTGACCAGGCTGCAGCGCAGCTCCCGGACCTCTGTCCTCGCTGCCTTCCTCCGCTGGCCGCAGAGCGGTACTGCCGCATACGTGATCTGACCCCCTGCTTACGCCTTCCTGAAGCAGCAACCAGCGTCCTGCCGCATCCCTAGTTTTCCCAATGCCCACTAGATGACGCCTCTGATTTTAACAGGAGCTCGTTAACCATAGGAGTGGAAGATTTCATTGCTTCACTATTCAATATTCCACATTCTACGTCTGTGCATGTGTGCATGTGTGTGTGTGTGTGAGTGACCGACTGTGTGTGTGTGATGCAAAGAAGACTCGGTCTGTGTTTTCAAGGACTTTGAGGGGGCAGAGACACATTTTGTATTTCACACCCTGTCGCTTCCTGGCTTGTGGAATACCAGTGGCAAAGAGACACTGTTAAATAACCTGTTGCAACTATAATACGGTGGACACATGCAAGCTGAGACCAAACTCAAAAAGAACATTAAAAAGACAGCAACAACATCAGCAAACAGGTACATTACAGGCACTCTGTCTTGTAGTGTATACCTTGTTTACATATACAGGAATAAAGGAAATGGACAAAGCAGGTCTCAGTCTCCACGGTCCTTTAACTGCTGATATGCCTCAGAAATGCCTGCAACAGAGCTAAGTAAATGCCCTAGTTAAAGAATAGCAAGGGACACTCCTTTTCACCTACCTGCCTTTTAGCATAAATGTAGTTGAGTCTATAAAATCAAGACAGAATTTTATTTTAAAGTTACACAAAGCAGTTAAGACTAATGTTAAATACAGGCCACAAAATAGATTGACTAGTCATTGTTACTAGTTACAACAAGTTTATTTATTTAAATTATCTTGATTGGTTTATAACAGGCAATTACAACTTCTTCCTCTAGGAGCAGGTGCTCCTGCTTCCTTTTGCTGGTTCTTTTCTGCAAGTGACATTGTAAATGTGGGTGGAGAAAATTAAAAGTTTTATACAGCAACATATTCCTGTGCTTGGACAATACAGCCTTCAGTTTACCAGGGGCTGAGGGTGAAATCCTGTCATTAGAAACTCAAAGTGTGTGCTGGTTATGGGAGGACTCTGCAGTGAGAAGCACAGCACAAATGGAGTGCAGCTGTTTTCTCTGACAGACCTGGGCCTGTCCCTGCAGCGCTTCAAAAAGAACAGAGAGAGAGGAAAGGTAGGTTCTAATTAGGAGGGAGTAAGTGATCATGATACTAGAAATATCAAGCAGTCACATATACCATCATGTCAAAGACATTTTCTGAAAGCTATTTCTTTCCAATATATTAGGAGAAACAGAAACAGATTGACCTTCCATGGCTTTTCTTTTTTAACCCTAGGATTCTTGAGACTGCCAAGTGATTCCTGCCCTGATTTCATTGTCAGTCCTCCTGAGAACTTCAGAAATGTCAGATAGCACCACTGTTGGCCAGCAGTTGAAGAAGCAACTGTGCTGTTTCATTACCTAGATGTCTTTTCTTTTTAGTATGTGTGACCCATACTAGAAATGCCTAGAGAGTTTTGTATTAACCCAGTTTCAACCTCTGTGCTACCAATTATTGCTGCTAATCAGCACTTCTGTTGCTGCTTACAGCCTCTTCTGTAAAGCACAAAACTGTTTCTTAATGTGAAAAGAGCAACAAGCAGGCAAATTGCCCCATATCTCTTCAAATGGCAAAAGTGTTCAGGACTTCCTTATGCAATAGGAAGAAGTAAGAATGGGCATATGTCCAGCATTTTTTCCCATCCAAAAATGCAACCAAGCAGCTCAGGTCACTGCATCACTTCATACCTTCTGAGTATTGTAAAACATCACAATACCTTTACATTCACAGTGTAGGCAGGCTCTGACTTGTGAGTCCTCAGATCTGTCTGAAAAACTTCACTTCTAAACAGTGCTATATACCTTTCTTTGCAAAAAGGCCTCAGTGATTCCAGTGATTCATAAAGGGAGGGAGATGTCTAGACTATGGCCCAAATTGCTTTTCTTTCCCTTCAGCTGGGTAGAAAATGGACAGAAATGAATGTGATGTATTAACATCCACTCCTTTTGCTCACTGTCCTGGAACATGACATGGGCAAAGCAACATTCCAGTCTGCAGTTGTTAAAACATGCTGTCTAGTACATTGCTTGACACAGCTTGCTTTCTTTGGTTAAATGAGACCTACAAGCAAGCTTCCTACACATGATTTTTCCCATAATTAATTTTTTTTTTTACATTCTTCTGCAATAGCATTTGAAATATTTTTGCCTCTGGCTAAAGAGACAAGTTGAATTTCTTGGTCTCAAGGTGGTGTCTAAAATACAGCTGGATAGTAATAAACCTGTTTTAAAAGCTTGAATTCAGTCCTGCAACAGAGGAAGCAAGTTGCACAGACTTTCTTTAGCTTCCAGTTCAGGGCCTAACCACTCTGTGGCCTTGTGTAGCCCACAGGTGATGTGGAGAAACATTCCTTTTGCTTGCCAGGCATGAGAGATTTGGGTGCTGGGTTGGGTTTAAGGTGGATCAGGAGATGAATAGCAGCTCTGCTTTGGGCCAGTTACTTGTCTTCTCATTACCAAGCATGAGCAAGCCTGAGCACAAAAACCTGGTAAGGTTGCTGCACATAGGCCCAAGACAGTGCATAAATTCTCTGACAGAAAGCTCTTTGTGAGGCTGTGGTGTGACTCCAAAGTTGTTTTGCTGCGGAGAATGGTGTTTTGTTAAACAAGACTTCTCTGAAAAAAGAATCAGCTCCAAGATGAAGGACATCATCATCATTTTTGTGGCAAGTTGGAAAAAAAATTATGCTGTGGAGTGGCATGAAAGTGATTTATTATTTGTCTTCCTCCTTTCTGGGGCAATCACACTTTTATTGACACACTTGGTGGTTTAAATTTCCACAGGTAACATACTGTTAACTCTTCAGCAGGCCTGTTCACAGCACACAAGGCGGGTAAATCCCAAATGTGTAACACTAATCAGTAAATTTGAGGGCCCATCCTGGAAGCACTGATTAGGAGACCTTATACTTGGATGTTCCTCAGACCATCTTCCAGATCATATCCATGAAACCTCTCCCAGAAGCTTGATGCTTTTTCCAATTTCACTGCATTCATGTCCATTCTCTCATTGAACTTAGAGAGAAAAATAAGAGGAATGCTCTTGATTTGTGTTAAATATGTTCTTATACGCTTAACCTCTTTGAAATCAACGGAAGCATTCATAAGAAAAAGATGCTCAGCACAGGAAAGGAACACAGAATAAGGGAAATGAGTTGCATATCTGCTGCCTTTTGCAGTGCCATTCAATCAGAAAGCATGTAAAGAGGCTCTAAAAACATTAGTTTGGTCAGAAATGTCAAACATGCCCTCTACAATACTTTTAAACAGATGGTGTTTGTAAGAGAAGTGTAAAAGCTACCCTCTAATGCACAGCAACCTGGATGGGGCAGAACCCTCCCACATTTGTTGCAAAGAACTTCTCTGTCCCTTTTTTTGCTCATTATCAAGCTGCAAGACTCTACCTGTACTTCACAAAGAGCAACTTTTGTGGTGTTTACACAGGTGGGCTAGGCAAGGGGGTGTGAAGGCTTTTGGCAGCTGTGCAAAAGGCTGATGTGAAACTATGAGAACATGAACATTTCTAGGGTTGAGTTATTTAAAACACACTTTTTTGAAAGTGCAGTGAATTGAATTCCATGCTTGCAGAAGATAAATATAATTCTAACACAACAGATCAGAGACTGCAGTCTGGTATTTGTTGCCTGAACACAAGTCAGAGTGGCTCTTTAAACCTTCCCACAGCATCTGCAGCCACCGAACTTCCACCATGGTCTGGAAGGATTACTTGTGGAGGGTGAGAGCTTAGCTCATTTCCTCTGCCCTTGCAGGCCTTGGTCTTTCTGTTGAGGCTGCTGCTTATGTGATAGCCTGAACAGCTGGTGTGTAATGGGAATATTCTTGAGGAATTCAAATTGAGGACTTAGATACGGAGGGGCTTCCTCCCCTGCAGGAATTATTAGAGTTGCAGTGGTAAGAACAGAATTTTGGGGGTCCTCTCTGAAAAGAGGAAGGAGAAGTGCAACGTGGAGGCAGGGAGGGAAGTGTGGCACCTTATGGCCACCTTGAGTCTCCCGGGCTGCAGTGCTGATCAGTCAAAAGCAAAAGTGAAGGCAAGCTGCATGCAAAGCTGGGCAAAGGCTGTGCTTGGTGAGCCTTCCTATCTTCCAGGATCAGGGGTGGGCACAGAAAGATTATAATCACCATCACTCCCATTCAGGGAATTTTTGAGTTTATTATGTAACTCATGCATTAAGCAAAAGCACAGGGAAGGAGGCAGATAGAGAAAAAATTGACCAGGGAAGATGCGGCTCTCCATTGCTTTTCCCGGCTCCAGGCAGCTCCGGCACCTGGAGCGGCACTGCTTTCCTCTGGTAACTGGGTTCGCCGCTTGTTGGCTGGTGGGCTGGCCGGGCTTTCCACTGCCACATGTGAGGGATGTTGGCAAAGAGCAAAGGAATGTCCAGTTCACCCATGAGGGAGGCAGGAAGACTTAAACGGCCACGGTGAGCTGCAGCGGAGAGGCTGCGACCCACGCTCCCAGCACCCATGTGGGGTAAATGGTGGCGGGACCATGGAGGGGTGGGGTTTTTTCAGGGACAGGACAAGGGGAGCAGGAGCCCCCTGCCCAATGGGGACAGGCACCATGGCGATGATGTGGACCACGGCGCCCAACGGGGTTGCGACAGGGGCAGACACGGGGCTCCGGGGCAAACGGGGTCGTGGGATCGGGGTGACAGACACCGAATTCTCCAGACGGGACAGGGGGTGGTTACAGGAGTGACGGGGGGAAGCTCCAATACTGCGACTCGGAGCCGACCACCACGGGGTGGGGGGGGGGGGGGGTGGTGTGGAACACAGGGGTTGCACAGGGGTACACAGAACTCGGCTAGTTAACATAGATCAGAACCCCTAATCTGAACCCAAACCCAGGATGCAACAGGAAGAATTGGCTGAAATGGAGATTTGTTTCTCAGAATGCAGAGCTAAATTCATGGACTGTATTCCTAGAGTTGCAGGTCCACAGCGGCATTTCATGGTTGTTCTACTTATATCCTTCTTTGGCACAGATGGACAATCAATGAGCAGTAGCTATCCTTGTGAGACCCAGGAATGATACTGTCTGTGCTTTGTACAGTAAGAGTTTCTCTGAGGTAACTCAGGATGTTTTTAATGAAAAAAATCACATCTAATGGAATATAGATTACTGTACAGAACTACATACAGCCTGGGTACAGCTCCACCAAAGCTTGCAAGGGCTCTGGAGAGAGATGCTTTTCCTGACTACCTAGTTTTGGGTCCCTGTTATTTCAGTGCCTCAGGATCAGTCCCAGGGATTGAGGGGAAGGCATCCCTTCTCCCTGTTCTGTGGTGAGCCACAATGCCATTTGTCAGCCTCAGCTGCCCAGCCATGGGTTGGACATGTTCTTTCTCTACAAGATGTGATCATCACTGAGCTCCCTGGTTGAAGCAAACATGTTGAGAAAGGAAGTCTAATTGAGCCAGCCAAAGCCAGCCAGTCTAACTGAGCCAGCCTGAGACTGATCCATCTCAGGGTCCCAGTGTAGGACTGTGTATTTCCTCGCCCTTGATTCTGTGTTCCAGCTACAACGATGCATTTCTCACATGGTTAGTCATTGAGTATCATTAACATCACTTCAAGATGAAAATGTGGAATGGCAGCAACTAGACTCCATCACACCTTCCCCCACACCCCTTACCTTTGTTTCCCCATTTCTGTACATGTTTATGCTCAGATTCACAGAAAAACTTCTAAATCTCCTCTTCCTGAATTTCTCCAATCTGTTGTAGTGCAACACGTACTTCTGGGGGAGGATACTGAAATGTTTTAGCTCATGACTAGCATGAAAAAATTTACTTTCCATGCAGAGCTTCCTGAGACACAGTTTTTGGCCAGTCCCTCCCAGCATTGTTCAGCCTCTGAGATGGGTGGGCAAGGGAGTGGGAATCTCCTGTTGTACCCTGGTGCCTGCTCCCCTGCCAGCAGGGAAGCTCACAGCTGGGGACCAGGGCTGGGCTCGCCTCGGCTCTCCCCTCTGTGGTGTTTGCCACAGGCACTCGTTAACTATGTTTGGGCTGCTTAGCGTCAGGGCCTTTATTGTGCCAGTTCTGCTGCCTTTACAGGCTGTGCTACTTAAACTAACAAAAAGTTTGTAAGGGAATAGGATATGAAACACATAAATAAAAGTATCAGGTATCCCTAAAACATGTGTGGATTAAGCTGGTGAAAAGGTGAAATTTCTCTTCCCTGTGAGTTAATGTCTGTTTTTCTTGGAAACTGTACTTTGAGGGCTGCCCCCCCCTTTTGCTAAAGTGATAAAAGATACGTTTTCTTATCTGAATGCAATGACATTTTAAAAGGCTCCCTTTGTTGTTTCTAAACCTCCATGTCAACAGTTATACCTCTTATACAATTTTCTTAATATTTGCTTAATATAACTCTACATTGTGTTGATATAAAACTAGACAGCATACTTTTAACTTCTCAGTACTTTTGTTGGATGAAAATCTTTACAATGCCAGACTAATCTTTCAGAACTGACAGTATATTGGCATGGCATGACAATTTAAGTCCACGTTGGAATATGTTTATCCATCACCTGGCATTATGATACTTTTTTTTTTTACTTCTGACTTCTAGACGCTGTAACTTTTGTTTCAAGCTGAGTGTTCTTAAAGGTCAGGTGTCTCACTTCTGGCTCTTTGTTACAAAAAGGTTTTGAAACTGTTTATTCATGGATATCAGGAAAGCATTTCTCAAAAGAAATAAGAAAAAGGCAATTCCTCTGTTAATAATTTACTTGTGAATTTGAACAGAAAAGGTTTATTCTATGACCAAAAGGATGAAAAATTCAATTGTTACTCTCTAGTAAATACAAAAGGAACTACTTTTTCAGGAAAAGAATCATTAGGATTAAGTGTATTTGGACTGAAAGGGAGGGAGACATCCTAATGTGGGAAGAGAAACTAAATTAAAATTAAATTAAAATGAAAAGGCTAGCCCTTTCATTTCAAAACCCTTTTTTTTTCTTAGCAGTAACTACCAGCAGAAATAGTCTGCAATTCTGCAAAACTATACCTGAGAATCTCCACCCTGATAGTGAGACACACTTCCTGCATTTATTAGAAGACAACAAACACGTGAACTGCTTTGTTTCATTTAAAACTTGTTTAGAAAATGCCACACTTCCTGCTCTTCTTAGGCCATGTAATTATGCAGTTTGCTAATTGGATATACCCATCAGTTTAACGTTCCTTGTTGGAATGGTAACAATGACCCACTGCCTGGCACCCCTTGTAATAAGCAGCAGAGTGAATAAGCTGTGGTCAGAAAAGGACAAGAGGTTTGGCCTGTGTCTAGATGGAACAGAAGGAGCAGCCATGATTGATAATGAATGCTATATGGAAGATGCAGAAGGAAAAAACTGTGGGTGCCAGACTTCATTGAAGAGTTTAGCTCACTTTTGTGCTCTACTTCTCCTGTGTTCTCACTGAACTCCTGGAAAAAGAGCAGACATACTGAGACTGTTACTTTAGCTTGTGACAGAGCAAAGGATTTTGCTTTTTCCTCTTCCTTCCCTATAAAGATTCAAGGTGCTGGGAAATAACTTGGGTACTAGTTTTGAAGAAGCAGCCCAGCTAAAAATCATCACCAAGCAGAATTTTCCTCACGAACTACAGATTCATGATCACTATCAACAAGGGTGAATAGTGAAAGAAAAATTAAATGGAGAATACCATTCTTCCTTTACAATAGTATAAAGGAAGAAAGGGGGAGGGAAACATAGCTATCCAAGAAAGGATTTCTTAGGTAAATTCCGATGCTATGAGCTGCCTAAAGATGAAGCCAGTGTTATTAGGATTTGTTTTGACAATAGATAGTATGAACTTTACTCATCAATATAATAACAGAAAACAATTTGTGTGTGTCAGTTTTGCTTACACATTTTCAGGGATAAGTTCCTGCTGGAATACACTGCAATATGATTTCTGCTATCCCTGTTGATTGAAAACAAACCAAAGAAAAGCTAAAATCCTGCTATTGACAACCAGTCTGGAAAAACACGATAGGTTTGAGTGTTCAGTTAAAACCTACATGTGAACTGAACCACAGATAGAAAAACCAATCTGCATCTACCCCATACTTCTGAGTGGTAGTTCTTGACCTTGAGCTCTTTTAACTGGGAAATGAACTTGGTACAGTTCAACATCTTTAATGCCTCAACAAGCAACATCCTTGCTTCTGCCTTAAGATATTCTAAGTACTCATCTTAGAAGTAGCCCAGGGAATTCAATTATAGAAGTTTGCATGAGCTGTGATTGTTTGATGAATGATATTTCAGAGGAAAATAAATTCTAGTCATGTGAACAGAAAAGAGACAAATGTTGCTGTTTTCTCATTATCAGTGCTCTTGAACAAGAGCAGGAACAGGTGTGTATACTCCGAGGAGGAAAACACCCAGAGAGGAAGGGAAAAGAGAACAGAGAGGACTTAATGTGATTTCAGGTCTTATTAAAAACATCCTCTGGAAATAAACTGTTCCAAAGCAGTGATGTGCAAGCATCACAGCTTGAGAGTGGAAGGACCTCTCAGTTCACAGAGCCCACCTCCCTGAAAAGTCACAGCCGCGATTTAGGATTTATCAGATGTGCAGCCAGAGGTTAATTAGCAGCTAATAGTTCTCTGCAGCCATACTAAGAAACCACTGCAGCCAGTGTCTGTTGAACTTAACAGTGCTCACCGTTGCAAAAGCGACCTGAACAACCTCAGCCTTCCTGGCTTGTCAGCTTTTGAGGTATTTAACAGGTCATTCATTGCAGCAGTGGATTAGTGGAGGATGAAAAATGTATCATTTCAGTTCTTCTCTCCCAGCAGCAGGCAGCTGATGCCATGGCATGTTAAACATGTTTATTCAAGCAAATTGTGTTCCTTTTACTTTTGCTGAATAAGTTCAAGTTCCGCAACATATAAATGTTGCTGGTGTGCTGACTGCTGTGAAAGAAATGTGTATTGTTGTGGATTGAATGGCTGTTTAACACTGGTGAAAACAGAGAGCTGTGGAAAAGTTCTTAGAGGTAATGGATTTTCAGTAGCCATTCTTTAGTTCTCCTTTCTAGCTGGTCATGTTACACGGGGAATGACATTTCCATTAGTGATCAGCAAAGTGACCACCCATCTAAAACCGTATTCATCTGGGATCCTTCAAACTGGCGCACCCAGGTATGCTGTGATAGTTCAGTGGGAGCCTTGACATGCTGTGAAGATTTTAATCCCTCGTCACCAAGGGGTTTTGAAGGTAAGAGGTTCTGTGACTTCTCTGCATGTTGTACAAAGCAGGCTGTGGCTAATTCAGTGTTCAGGGCGCAAGGCGGAAACAAACTCACTTCACCACTTGGACAGGCTGTAAAGCACAGGCTGTTCCAGGTCTGTCAAAGACATCTTTTTTGCTGTTCTCCTCTTACTTTTGCCTGGTTTGGGCAATGGTTGTGGTTTCAGAGTGGTATAATGATAATTTTGATCCAAGGCCTTTGATTCATACCTTCCTCAAAATTTGCTCCAAAGTACATCTCAGAAAGAAAATGTGTTTTCTGCAAGCAGTTTCAATATGTTACAGACTATTCAAAAACTGTTATCCCAAAATCTCAAGTAATTTGCACATGATTTTTTACAACCACCTTTATTCATTCACCCACTTCCAGGTCAGTCTGTAATTCTCTTTATCATCAGTGACTTTGCAAAAGATTGCAGTTAACTCCATCTGTGGTGCCCATCATGTGTAGGCCACTGGAAATACACAATTTACAGTTCCTTTCTGGTGCCTGCTGTCTATGTCAAGTCCATGGGGGTCTCCTGGAAATTATACTCAGATACACTGCATCTGTATAAAGAACATGAATGACGAGTTATTTGTGTATTGCTAATGTAAAATACAATAATTATTTTTGCAGTTTGGAAAATCTCTCTTGAGATATGTATTTTAATAGTTTTAATTGCATTTTATAGAAAGGAACAACTATAGTGGCAGGAAATTTGGCGATAGCTCCTGTGATGGTGTGGACACTTAAATCTTTTCTGCATCAATAGTGCTGATGAGATATTGAGATGGTGGTGATGAGACAGAGAACTATGCTCTTTACCAGTCTGGTTTCACTGGGATTTCATGGCTTGCCCTTTCATTTTAAAATAGGAAGAAAAATCCCCACCAAGACTATGATTTTTCTGCTTATACTTGCTAATAAGAAGAGCCCTTGGTATTGAGGGAACTTTTCGTGCATGTGAAAATTTGGATTCTCATGTCCCCAGTAAAAAGAAAACCACACAGAAACTGCAGACCTGTACCCAGTATGAAAAAAAAAAAAACATTTGTAAATAAATCACAACCTTTACATTTGTAAATAAATCACAACCTTCAGTGGCACGATAGGGAAGACCTTGTACACCAATATTTTCAGGCATCACTGCATTAACGAGCTGCAATAATACATGCCTTGGAGCTTTTGCCAGGTATCTTGATTCCAGCCAGGACAAGGTCAATTTTTGCAGCAGCCAGGAAGAGCGTGATTAGGACCCAGAGATTTTTCTATGCTACATCACATCATTGCCAAGGACAGTGGCAAGGGAGTCTCTTCCAAGGAAAAGGGTTTCCTTCCAGTCAAGTAAACATGATGGAATGAGATGGAGGGCGTTTTACTGGTTCCAAGCTGGAAGGAGTAGTTGGATAATGGTGGTTCCAATCCAGAGGGAAAAGTTGAATAATGCCATTTCCAAGCTGTATTGAACAGTCGAGGTGGTGTGGCTGTGGTCAGGTCAAGCTCTGCAATGAGCAAATGAATCACTCTCTCTTTTCTACACTTTGTTATGAATATTGTTGCTGTCAGTGTTTGTTTTCTCATCTCATAGCTGTTTCCAGTAAATTGTTCTTATCTAAACCCATGACCTTTATGTATTGTACCTCCAGTTCTCCTCCCATGGCCTTTGCCTATTGTACCTCAAGTTCTCCTCTATCCCACTTCAGGAAGAGGGGGAGCAAGCGAGCAGCAGCATGCTTTAGAGACCACTAAATTGGGGAGTACCCTTTCTAAACCATGACACCAAGCTTTGCCTGAGCTGTGTTTATGGTGCTGAAAGCCTCCTGACAGAAGGTGTGCAGGATGGCTGACACCCTGGACTGACCCCAGAGCAAAGAAGAGGGAAAGGAAGGAAGAACTGTGTGGCTTTGATAGCAGGAGCTGTGACAACTTGCCAGGCATGCTCCAGACAGGTCATCCTTTCAGCTCCAAAACACGGGCAAAAATTGGACAGCATCCAGTAGCAGTAGTGAGGAGCTCCAATTCTTGTCAGAGAGTTTTCTGATCAGAAAGAAAAGCAAATGGCCTCTTGAAGAAATTAATTGCTTTCCTAACTTGTCACCTCTTCAGACTCCCAGATCTTCCATATAACATCTCTGGAAGCAGAACAAGTGGCAACACAGATTATGCTAATGAAACCCAAATTGCATCCCTAAGCAGAGATTTCGGTCCCTGAAGGGAGAAGTCTCAGCATCTTCATGGAGTCCACAGTAAAACCTCACAGTGTGTACTGGTTCTGGAGGCACACAGGTGTAATAAGGAAGGGCATCGGCATTAACTACTGAGATAAAATTATGTTTAAGTAGTTTGCCCATTATTATCTTAATTTTGGTTGATTTCTAATTTCTCCATAGCTTGAAACAACCCAGGTTTCTTTCCTATTTTTTTTGGTAGATGCCCTTTTGCTCTGCCCAAACACTTCATTTTGCAAGAAAAAGAAGGCCTGATCAAACTTGCCTTAGTAGATGTCTGACTCACTTCTGTTGGCTGGCTCTTTCCAGCTGGCTCTTTCCAACTGGCTCTTTCCAGTTTGGCAAAAGGCACACTATACACGTGAAAAGAGCTGGTGAGGTGTTTAATATGAGAGACAATCCCCTTGCAGGACAACAAGGTGGTGAGAAGGAATTTGTGTGTTTAAGGAAGATCAGAGTGGTAGAACTGACACACTGGAAATGATACTTTTATGCTAAATTTCTTTTAAAATTAATTAGTGGGGTAACTCTTTTTGTTGTAACTATTTAAATATTTTAATTATTCAAGGCTTTTTGGTGTTCTGACGTGGTGGAGGAACAATAGAGAAGAGGAAATAACATTAGCAAATGTTTTTCTAAGACTTTGATGCTGTGACAGAAAAGCTCATATATGATCTACAGTCCATTGAACCTTTTCCAATACTACTTGTAACTTTTAATGACTATGAAGTGTATTCCGTTGGCTTCAAAATGAAAATTGCGGAATAGAAAATTCTTTTATTTGGAAGGGAAAGAAAGTCATAATTCCACAGGGAGTCTCAATAAACTCAAGAGAGACAATAGAGAGGGAAGATAGTACAACTGTTTGTATAGCTGAATGTATATTATTTTTCTCAGATGTATTGACTTTATTTCCAGTCTGGAATGGCTTACCTTTTAATACATTAGTATAACAAAAGTACAAATTTATATCTTCACTAAAGATGTCTTTCCATATAAATATATAAAGTGTCTCAAAAAAAAATATTAGTATTTTCTTATTCCATTAATACTTGACAGTTATTGCTTAGAAGTAGCATTCAGATAAGTAAACAATATATTACATGTAGAGTCTCTATGGAAGAGAAAATGGTTAAAGTCCATACTGAGAAAGACTCTTCTGATGACAAGTGATTAAGTCATTCCATCTAAAAGACTTCTTGGCCTTGGCTCTGGACATGATACCATAAAAAACCTGTCCATATATTGAGAGCTTTTTTTCCCACTCTACTCTTGCACTGAAGCAGAACCTTGTCAACATAGGAGTTTGCATCATTAGCATGAGTGTTTGATTTCCTGAAATGTAGCAAAGAGAGTGGTGTCAATGGGAGAGCAAGGGATGAGTGGTGAAGGCAAGGCATGGCTTCTATGGGATTTGCTGAAACAAATGCAAGCAAGAAAGAGACAGCTTGCATACTCAGTGTGCAGAATCATGTGCTTTTGTTCCTGCCCAGTCACCTGGTGGTCATGTATCTTTATTTATCATTTGAGATCAAATTGTATTTAGCATGTCACTGAGAGTGTATGGATGCAGGTTCTACTTGATAGTGAGTTTTCTGCCCTTGTTTTGTTTGCTTTTCAGAACAAGAAAAAAAAAAAAAGCTGCTCTCAAAAGACACTTTCCACTATCCAGTATAATATGTGCTAGTGAAAAACTGTACTAATGCTCATAATATCTTTCTGTAGTGTCTTGCTCAAGGCTGACATTTTTTGCTTGCATAAATTCCCATCACTCTTTTAAAGGAAAAACATTTTACCCCTCTGATCTTAGAACTGGCCTTTAAAACAGCTCCTCAGCCATTGTTAGTGCTGCTCTATTTTTCTGCTAGGTCTGATCTTAATTTTCAATATTTCACTTCTGTGTGGCTATTCAAGAGTATGATACAAGCAGAACTCCAAGAAGTTACCACCCATCAGCTGAGACCCTGCAGTGCCCATGGACACGTTCCTAGTTTGCCCCCGTTGCAATCTAATTGGACATAACCTGCACTGCCTCCATTGCTTCTTACTTGTGATGTGATGTTCCACCACAGGCAGTATCTCCCTGATAGCCTTCAGCTCCTTTGATCTCATCTAGTAAGATGTCAGGGTGATCCAGAAAGCAAGCACTTTCCATGCTTTTCTCATTGATTTCTCCCCTTTTCCATTTGGGTGCACACAGTTACAGTTTCAAACCGTAATTGCCAAGTACCAGCTAGGTAAGTAAATGACAGACTTGTCACAGTGGTAAACATTGTACCTGGGCAAACAGTGTGAAAAAAACCTTTCTACGATGAGGTATTCCACTGCTAAATTCTTTGGCTTTATCCATGCCAAATTTGTTTCTTTTGATAAGATTTTTTTTTCTTCCTAGAGATATTCTACTCATCAAATTTTATTGCCATACACATAGGTGTGGAGAAAACTGTACATGTAAATATTAACTGAGACTGAATTTTCAATGGGTAGAAGTATTTATGTGAGTTGTAGGTGCTGGATCGTTCAATTCCTAAGTGTCAGATCCTCAGGAATGTTTGCCTGGTGTCTTGTACATTTCAAGGGAAGGCAGTGTTTATGAAAGCAGCTCAGTCTTTTAGCTCCTTGGTACTTTGACTAGGGCATGTCAATATCATTCTGAAAAGCAAAAGGATTGTCAGGCTACTAGACCTGCAAGTCAACCTATATCTTAAATTGTTTCTGGTCTAGCCGAATCAAAAGGATAAGAAAAGGCATGAGAGGACTCCTTCGTGGTAACTTGTAGTAACTCCTGCTAGTATCCAGCTGTGCCACTTGAAAGTATTTATTTTGTGGTATGTACTTTTCTCCCTGGAAGCTTGTCAAGTGGCAAAGTGGGGTCTCTGCTTTCTAGTGTAAGTATTTTTTGGTTGATAAAATTAAACCCTGTCACTCACTTATCTTCTAGAACATTATTATAATAAACAGTTTTTCCAAAACAGAATTTTGATGGTAAGCTACTTTATTCATCAGCTAAAAAACCACAAAACCCGAGGTTTAAAAGCTTGTGATTTTGCTTAAAAAATGTGTAAGAATGAGAGACCTTCAAAAACATTAAAGTAAAACCTAATGCAACAAAGCAACTGTATGTAGCTTTATCTGAAAAATTATTTGTTCTTTTTTTCCTTTGAAACTATTGCCTAGTCCTCTTCCAAGACCCATTTTTTGTGATGTAAAGATGCCATATTGCTTCATGCATGAAAGTCCCTGATACTGTAGCTAACATCTAGAGTATTGGCTTGGACTTGCTCTGCTGTAATTGATTTACTGCCTTGGGTGAGAAACCACATGGAACAGCCTTTAAGCATAATTATGACCGGTTGCACCTGCACTCCTCAAAGCAAATGCTACCAAAATCTCAATTCAGTATAATTCTACTCTCTGTGGTACCTGAAAAGAATAAATCACTGAAGGACTCCATGGAAAGAATTCTATTTCTTACAGGAAATCAACATTTTTCATAAACTGCTCCACAGTTCAGGGAAATATGGGAGCCAAGAAATTAAAGATCCCATGTGAGGCGGTGGGCTTGAGCTATGCTATCTGATTTGTCTACTGTGGTCACACCTCTGTTGCTCAGAGGAGCCTTTGGAAGTGTAACAGGACCCTTCATTGTGGTATAAAATCTATCATGTTCAAACACAGAAGATATATCAAAAGGTAATTTTTCCTCTATTTAAAAAAAAAATATTTTAAGAAATGTTTTGAATTATAAGGCAACTAATTTTGTTTCCTAACCTAAATACGTATTCTTATGTGCCTTTTGGGACAGTGGTAGTTAAATTTTCTAAGAATGTTTTCCTAGATTCAAAACGTAGCTTATATTTGCTTACATTTAATTGCAAAATTCACTGTGCTGTTTTCTTAAATTTGGTTGAAAGTAAGTAAGGAGCGCATATTGCAGTTAAATGCTATTTGTTAAAGATGTCATTAAAAAATTTGTTGAAATATATCCTGGAGAAAAGTCTTTCTAGTGAAACACAAATCTTCCTCAAAATACTTTTTATCTTGGAGAAATAAAGCATCATCTCCTCCCAAAATACTTTTTTTTTTTTTTTTTTTTTTTTAAGTTTTGGTACCTGGACAAACATCTTTTTGAAAAAGATGAAAATGTTGAAAAAAATCCAGGCAGATGTAATTTTTTTTTTTGAGTGGGGGGAGGGAGTTGAGGGGGAAGCAAGAATAAGGAAAAATAGAATTTTATGAACAGCTGTGCTTCTTACAGACTTACCATAATAAATCAGCAATTGTCAGTAATCAAAAGAGAAAAAAATATATCAGGTATCAGATATATTTTAGTTTCAAGCTTCCATGGGATTTTTATAACCAACAGCAAGTAAAAATATACCCAAAATGTATTAAAATAAACCCTACTCTTCTTTTTGCATTTTGCTTTTCTCTCTTGGCTAAGGCAAACTCACAAAAATGTTTGGCTGTTCTGGCTGCACCTTCAGGTAGTGTGCATGAATCCAGGGCTCCTCAGGCCAGGGAGAGCACTCGGGATGCTTTAATGGAAATTCAAGGAGAAGCACAGAACTGAGGATGGGCTTGGCTGGCTGGGGCTTGCTCAAGCTTAGCACAGCCTGTGTGCAGTGCTGCGCTCACCCAGCTCAGGAAGGCTGAGCTGGAGCACTCTGTATCTTCCTTGTTTTCCTTGCCTCTCTGGACACCTGCGACAGCTTTTGCCTGCCCTTACAAATTGCAAGCCAGCTTCGTTTTCTACAGTGTTTCACCTGCATTTTGCTGCTGACAACTGTCTACGTGCCAGTAAAGAGGCCTGGATATGTTGTTCCAAATTTTCAGCTGGATATTACCATATGGTTCAATTTTCACTCAGAAAATGATGTTTATCCTTCAGAGTTCTTCTGATAACTTATAGCATTTTTCTGAGCCACTACTACATTTCTGCTGACATCTTCAGCACACAGGTGGCTGCACATAATAAAAATATGTTTAAATTAGGGACAGCTTTTCCAGCAGAAAATGTGGTAAAAATCCTCCAGCCTAAATAATGCAATAGCTCTTTCTCAGGCAGACACAAAAAGAGGGTATATATTTAACCTGAGGTTAATTTTAATTATATCAGTTAACAGAAAAAAATTAATTATTCTTCTGAAATCTATCTTAATCTCTTCTAATTTGCAGGTGGTGTCCTGTTGTTGTTGTGGGTTTTTTGTGTTTTATTTGTTTTGTTTTTGTTTTTTGTTTTCTTTTGTGTAAGGTTTGGAAAGAAGGTGAATAGAAAATCAGTGATTCCAAGATCCAGTTTTGTATGTGAGTGCCCTGCATTGCCATTGAAAACCTGGGTAATGTCTGACAGTGCTTGACATAGTGAAGTCCATGTTTTGTTGCATGTTTTGTTCTATGTTTTGTTCTATGTTTTGTTGTACTGGCTACATGAGGCTGACTATCTGCTACAGAGAAGAAATCCAGATTTGCTTCATACTTTCAAGCACTTTCAAGCAGGTACCTGACAATCTGTTGATTCTAATCCAAGGTCCCAGAAGTTGTTTTGCTGGAGTGTTTACATAGCATAGAAAGGAATATGACTAAACTTATTACATTTTTGGATCTGAGTGGCAATTTGTATGCACTTGATGCATCGTCTTCCCTCTTGTCTCTTGTTCCTCAATGTGTATATGACTTAATGAGCCAAGACTTACTCTCTTGTGATAATCATAGAATCATAGAATGGCTTGGATTGCAAGGGATCTTAAAGAGATCCACCCCCTCTGCCCCCTTCAAGGCAAGAACATCTTTCACTTGACAAGGTTGTTCAGAGCCCCATCCAGAAAAAAATATTGTCAAGAATTGCTGCAAGAAAATCATTCAGCAGCCTAGCACTGTGCTTTTCTTCCTCAAGTAATCCCTGTCAGCTGTAATACCAGACTGCCATCCTTGTGAAGCAGCCACTGTAGGGCCCAGTTGCCAGTGGCCTGTTGCACAGCCCAGGAGAAAAACCACCAAAATAATTTCCCATGAACTTTAGCTGAACCTAGTAAAATATGGGCCACTCTGCATGCGGCGGTAAATGAATGTGACCTCCATTTATCTTTCATAATATCAATATTTTCGGTGGTTTAAGGCATTCATTGCTTCCTTTTGCTGCCAAGGAAATGAAGGAAATACATTTCAGTAGCACTTTACAGAATGTCCTTACCTTCAGTCATTGCTGTAAATATGCAGTGATCATATTTTCCCTGTGCAAAATAAATCAGAATGTTTTGCCAGTTAGCTCACTCAAGTCTCAGCTGAAGTTATGACTGGTGTCAGTTTTTCCCTTGTTAGTAAACTTCGCTACATCACATTTTTAATGCATTTGACTATTTCAAAATTATAGTTAATGATGTGCTGGAATAAAATCAAGGTCTGCTGAGTATAATTTTTCATGTTTTGTTTAGAACAGCATGGCTCCCATAAACAATAGTGGGATTTGTAGAGTGCCGCACCTTTACAGTATCTAAAGTCCTGAACAGAGTAATGAATGCAGGATTAGAGGTGCCAGTTGTTGGCATATAATGACAAAGTAAAAAAAATGAAACATGATCATATGGGACCTAAGGAGAACAAGAAGAAAAATAATAAGGAAAGCCACAGAACCAGCATGTGGGAAATAGCTTAAAAGTCAAGCACATCTAGAAGGGCAGTCGTTAAAATTGGAAAGGAGTGAAAGAAGACCAAATAAAGGTATGAGCATGCCAAGAAGTCTGTTGCAGTAGAAGCAAGACTACAGATCTCAAGCACTGCAAAGGTATGTAGACACAAGCATACTCACTCAGATGTTCTGGGGATTATGCCAGACCTTTGGTCTCTTAATTTTCTGGGATGATGCTGAGAAACAAGTCACTAAAGTATCAAGGCCTCATTAGGACTACTTAGCAAATATATAGCTTTTAGTGGTATCTGCAACATTTAAAGCTGAGGTTGATGCCAAGGGCAAGCACTAACACTCTTGGCTAGCTGGTCTTGAAGTTGCTTGCCTGCTGTGGACCCTTTACAACCCCCAGACATTCAGAGGTTCCTTGCAAACTTGGGTCTTGGGAAGATCTCTGGCTTCAGGTCTCTGACGGATGTGGACGATGCCAATGCACAGCCTTTTTGAGACTCCTGGCTTAGCAGTTATGGTGCACTGCATCCATGCAAAAATGTACGAGAGATCTCTCAGAGGCTGCTGGCTCAACACTCACTAGTGATTAAAACAGATCAAAACTGGAGGCAGTGTCTGGGAGCTCTGGTGCTTGTGAGTGGCCTGACAGTTGTCATGTGAGTGGATTGTACTGGGATGGGACATGGGATGTGGAAAGAAACAAATAGTACAGATGGCTGTGTACTTGAGCCATATTTAAATGTGTATATAAATGAGAAGAGGTGTGAGGAGAATTGTGGAAAGGGAGTATCCTGCTGTCTCTTCTCACTCACTCTTATCTTCCTCATGTATTCTACATCTCCACTGAAGTCTTTGCCATGTCAGCCAGGTGAATGTGACCATTTGGTAGTCTGCATAAGGCCTTTTTTCTTTTGGTTCCTACTCCTTCTGTTCATCTTTTTGACCTTTATCCCTTTTTTGAGTCTGTCATCATCCCTTTCTCCTTCTGAGAACAGCATTTCCTTCTGAGAACACCTCTTCTCTTTCTCTTCTGCCTCTGTCACAGCTTTCTTTCAACATGCTACTGCCACAAATCCTTTTCTCAATCTTTGCTTTTATTTTTCAACCACCAAAAAATGTCAGCCGTGCAATGCCTTGATGCTTCCCCAGCCTATCTGGCCGTGGGGGAGAGCCACACCAACTTTGCAGATATGCAGAGTTTTCCTTACACTGTTGCTCCCTCCAATGATCCCCACAGGGATCAGCTCTCCCCCTGCTCATTCTGCCAGCCATTCTGCAGGAAGCCTGGGCAGGTGTCCCTAACCTGTTCTACTTTCTTGGCTCCTCTGCCATGGTGAGCACTGCTGTGTAGAAGTACAAAGCACATGGTGACAGTGACAGCTGTAGTGAGGGAGTGGCTGGAGAAAAAGCCAGGCAAGCACCCAGGTGAAAACCACTCCCTTATCACATTACTGCAGTGAAGCCTTGAACCAGAAAATACATGGTGAACGGGCTAATTTGAATGTAACTGGTTTAAGTGGGTTTAGATTTCCACTAAAAATACCCACTCAGCCTTGGCCACAATCCTTCATATTGTGTCTGTAGAGTTTATGGGAACACAAAGTTAATTGCTTATGTGTTTCCAGAACTTCTATGGTGTTTAATTTAAGATAACACATGAGGAAGTGTGTTTGCAGTTGAACTTAAGTTCTTTTTTACCTCCTCAGTTTATAGTACACAAATGTTATTTTTACAACAAATTCTTCCTGGTCACTACACAGTAACTGACAGATCTGATGCAGACTGAACACAGAGGTTGTTCCTCTTGACGTCAGTCACTCTCCTAGTTGGCACACTGCTCTGATAGCCTTGCTAGTTGCAGTATAACTGTTCTAAGGAAAAGCAGGAGGCTGTATTGCTGAGGCTACTGGTTTGACATCATTATCAGCAACACATAGCTGCATATTAAAGAAAAGCATGGCCATAAGCAATTGAAACAGAGAGACTTAGGTGCTAGTGAATTTTGGAAAAACTGTGCAGAATGATCTTTGATTTAAATACAATGAGTCTACAAAAGTGACAGCCCTGCTTCACCCTGAAGCTTCACAGCCCTCTCTGATCTAATAACATCAGTGTTGCTAAGATCATGGTATGATTTTGCTTGTTTTAAAAAGGTACCATATCAATGATGAAAGTGAATAGTCTGACAGCATAGCTAACCTGTGCAGTGAAAAATAACTAATAGCTAAATAACTCTAGCTAACTTGGGCAGTGAAAATAACCCCAGCCAACCTCCCAAACTTGGAAACAGTGAAGAAAGAGAAGCACTATTTGTGGCTGATCTTGAAAAAAAGTAGATAAAATTAGATGAGTTTAGAGCAATCTGATTATTTGCTGAAATCTGGTCCAAGACTGTTAGGCTGTAAGACTACCTAGGAAAGTGAAAAGGACCACCTGAGAGGTGGGGTATCTCAGAAAAGTTAATGCAAACCTTCTAATATTACCTAAGAATTACTTATTTACACTTCTGTATGAGTAACACCTAAGATGCCAGGCAATATGCATTAGCTGTGCCTTTACCTGTGTTTCTTATCAAGAAGGTTTGGGCTTTTTTAATCCATAGGTTGCCCAGAGAGATGATGAAATCTCTGTCACTGGAGATACAACAAGCTTGGTAGGGCCAAGCAGTCTGACTTCATTTCAAAACTGACCCTGCTTCGAGCAGAGAATCAGATCACAAGCATTCAGGGTCCCATCCAATCTATATGATTCCATGTCTCTATATATTGGTCCTACCTACTTTCTCATGTAGGGTTTCAAGAATAAAAACAAACAAACAAGCAAATTAACAATTCCGCATTAAAAATAGCATTGGGCTTTCCTTAGAATTATTTTTAATGTGTTGAATTATTTATTTGTTTTAACTGTGGAAAATTTCAATGCACAGTTATGTCTGGCTTCTACCACACTGAAATTTTCTATTTAAAAAATATAAACTATGAATTAGCAAGTTTGAAAATTATGTAAGAATTCATAACAGAGATTAAATACACATTTTTTATTAATTGTTGGTATTGATTATCTGTTTTAAAGCAGATGCATGGTACTATAAAATTCTTCCCCTTTCCATTGGTGTATGAAGCAGAAAAGCAGCAGCTGAGTTTACTGAGTTAGTACCTCTGTCCATGCAGTACCTTCAAAATCTGGAAGGAGTGTCTTTAGCCAGGAGAGAAAAAGGAGGTATTATTTTTTTCATTGGTACAACCCCTAGAGCATACCTTGGCAATTACTTTCTTGCCCATTGGACAGAAGATATTGAATGCCAAGGAGCCTTCTCACAGAGATCTGTAACAATGCTTAACTAGTTTAATGATAGGGATTGAAGTTGACTCTTGCTTTTTCAGTCTCTGCTGTGAGTTTTCAAAAGGTAATACTGTTTCATTTTCTTCCTGTATGTATGATAAAGGATTCCATATATCTCAGGTCCTGTGTTTTCCAACTTCCCTTGAACACAGTCCTTAAGGAATAAGTATTTGCTGTGTGAGGGAAAATTTAAAATGTCTTCAAACTTTTGAGGTAGTTGTTTGAATATTTCTTTTAACCTGTTCATCTGCAGTTGCCTCCTCTCCTTTGATATGCCTGACCAACAATAGTTTTCAGTAATGCTAGTTAATCACTCTATAAACACCAAGCTCCCTAAAATGGAACAGTTTAGTTTTAAAAATATCCTATACAAACCTTCAGTTCTGTCTCTTCTGCTTTGTCCATCACCCCCTTCTACAAGTTGGATCCAAATGATATTGCTCGGGATGGGTGCAGCTCTCATTACAGCCTTTTCACTCCTGGTTTCTCCATTTCCATCTCAAGCTTATGAACATATGTATTTGCAGCCTGGGGGTATTATAAATCCCCCGCCCCAAGCACAACCAGGAGGTAGCTTAGCTCTATTGTTTCAAAGGGAATTACAAAGCTCACATTAACAGCATATACTCATCTTAAAGAGGTCAACGGCAAGTTGTGACTGCTGATGGTATTGGAAACAGCAGATAAAACACATTTTATGTTATGAAGAAGACAAACAGCAAGCATAATGCAAGTGAAGACAGATAGCCTTTTCTTCACTGAAGTATCTATTACCTCTGGACAGACTACTTAAGAAAACTTTAAATCTAACCTATAGTCTCATATTACCTTTAAAAGGAAAAATAAACTCTGGAAAGTAACATAAAACAGTCTCTAATCAAAACTATTTTATCACAGTCAAACAACTCAAAGTGGTTAACAAAAGCTTTTCATTTCACTTAACGATGACAAGCAGAAAGTACAGGTTTGTTCTTGGAAGGGTAGAAGGTAACTAACAAAACCCACAGGTGACAAAGGAAGTTTGTCAGACACAAACTGGGAATTGTTTTATGAACTGTTTCAAGCAGAACCTTAATCAGCTGACTCATTGGTTAGCCCTGAGGACTCTTTTGCCCAAGCATATTTTCCGATATGTATTTAAAGTCAGAATTCTGTTTAACTTTTAACCTCAGCAAAAGCAATCTGTACTACAACTGTTCCATCAAGTGCCTGGAGAGATATCAGGAGATCGGTTGCCCTCAGTGGGAGCAGCATTCTACATTTTCTGCAATGTATAATAAAGAAAGTGAAGAAGCCAAGAAAGTGCAACATTCAGTCTTTAGTCAGTTTCCCACATAGTCTATCTTGTTAAGCATTTCCTCTGAAGAGAGTTTCATGTTACCACATGTATTATCTTCTGCCTTCTCTTTCAGGAAGCTGTCCATCATAACAGCCTTTTACCACATTTATTTGAGATAGCAAAATTTACTACAATATCAATGGCCTTTTAACTTTGTTAGCATTTTATTTGTGTTCCTTACATCTGACGCTATCAGTCAAATAATGCAAAATATTCCAAAGACATATTTCTTACTGCACACTCACCACTCCCTCACCTTATTTATTAGTGAGTTAATTTATTTTCCCTGTATTTCCACCTTCTGTGAGGTGATGTAATGGGTGCTAGTCTTGTGATGAAAGCAGGTTGTCATCACAAAGTGTTTTTTCTCCACCTGTGGTTTCATGACAGCCTATCCTAAAAGATTTTGGTTTCTTATCAGCTGGGGTTCTGCTGTGTGTATTTCACAATGGTACTCGTCTTTCCATCCTACATATTGATGGTTAGGATTTAGCACTGGGGATGGGGAATTCATTTGTAATGTCACATTAATACTCAGTGACCCATCACTGTAGTGCTGTGATTCAGAGATAGCCCTGCAAAATTAGTTTGTAAAACGATTTCCAAGATTTACTTCTGGGAAGACTTCAGCCCATTTTCATAACCTTCTTTCACACAGAATCATAGAATCACTAGGTTGGAAGAGATCTTCAAGATCCTTGAGTCCAACCCATGACGTAACACTTCAAGTAAACCATGGCACCAAGTGCCACATCCAATCTTTTTTTAAACACATCCAGGGATGGTGACTCTACCACCTCCCCAGGCAGACCATTCCAGAACTTTATCACTATTTCCAGAAAAGACTTTTTCCTAATATCCAACTTGTATTTCCTTTGTCACAGCTTGAGACCGTGTCCTCTTGTTCTGTCAGTTGCTGCCTGGAGAAAGAGACCAACCCCCACCTGACTACAATCACCTTTCAGGGATTTGTAGAGAGTGATAAGGTCACATCTGAGTCTCCTTTTCTCCAGGCTAAACACCCCCAGATCCCTCAGCCGTTCCTCACAGGGCTTGTGTTCCAAGCCCCTCACCAGCCTCGTTGCCTCCTCTGGACGCACTCAAGCATTTCAACGTCCTTCCTAAACTGAGGGACCAGAACTGGACACAGCAGTCAAGGTGTGGCCTCACCAGTGCCAAGTACAGGAGAAGAATGACCTCCCTGCTCCTGCTGGCCACACTATTCCTGACACAGGCCAGGATGCCCTTGGCCTTCTTGGCCACCAGGGCACACTGCTGGCTCATGTCCAGTCAGCTGTCACCAGTACCCCCAGGTCCCTTTCCAGCCACACCGTCCCCAGCCTATAACATTGCAGGGGGTTATTGTGGCCAAAATGCAGGACACGTCACTTGGATTTATTAAACTTCATCCTATTTGACTCTGCCCTCTATCAAACAGTTCCAGGTCTCTCTGCAGAGCCCTCCTACCACTCAACAGATCAACACATGATCCCAACTTAGGGTCATCTGCAAATTTACTAATGAAAGACTCAATACCCTCATCCATTCTTTGGCTCTATGTATTTGTTTGTCTCTGTCTGTGTCCTTGCTTTGGCCAGAACAGAGTTAATTTTTCCACATTTGCTGTGAGGGGTGGATCCTGGAGCTGGTCTGTCTATGTCCTTATTCTATACCATACACATCACTGGTGAGGAGGGGGGTTGGATGTGTGTGTGTTTGTGTGTGTGGAACTGAGGGATTCTCAGTTTGGAGAAGATGTGTGTGGTTTCTGGCTGTGAGCAAATGTGGTGGGCATAGGATCCATCCACCATTGTCCATTGTCTCAGGCTGGTGATGCAAATCACTTTCTCCTTTGTACACTGTTGTTACTACTGTTGTTGCTGTTACTGTTTGGTTTTTCATCTCATTGCTGATTCCAGTAAATTGTTCTTATCTCAACCCATAATGAAATAATTCACCTTTTGTGTCTCCCACTGGAGCAGTGAGAGTAATGGTTTGTGGTACTATTTTCAATGGAAGTACTAAGTTGAGGAACACTGTTACTAAACTGTGACAGTCTGATATTTCTTCTGAAATATTTTGGTCCTTAAATGTCTGCAGTGTGGTAAAGATGGAATGTGGATCGAGCCCTTCTCTGCTGCACTGCACAAACTGTTCTCAGGTAAAAGATGTCTTCCCTTGCCTTGGTTCCTGCACTGCTGAGTGGCTCCATGCTTTCTGTCTGTGACCAGTATAGGCTATTGTCACTGGTCAGCAGTCTGAATAACTGTTCTGTGAAAAGGATGCAGTTTGTGATTGTAGAGATCACAATGCCTGTCAGACAATGCCTGTCATTGCTGCTCTATATTCCCACTGTCTCCATATATAGCTTAACTTATCTGTCTCCACGTTTTTGCTCACAGGTCCATTTTTAGTTCATGTGGAGAACCCATGGTTTTCCAGCTTGATGTATTCTTGTGGAAGTCTGAATATAATGAGTTAAGAGCTTTTATACAGATTATTAAGGTTATTTATCTTCTATGTAGGGACACTAACCTATATGCTCTTTTACCTCTGCAGGTATCATATACTTGTGAACCAGACAAGGAATCCTCTAGTACCTGCCCATTCTAATAAAATGTAAAATGATAGAATTGCATATTTGCAAATCCTTGCCTCGTACAAGTTTGTCCACAGATTCTCACTAGCCCATCATTTACATCCTTTGTCTTTTATTTATGTATTTCCTTCTGCAGAGTTAGAGGGACCCTTTCCCTTTGTGATTTCTACTGTTCTCACTAGTGTTATTCTTGTGAATTAGGGGAGTGCCAGCTTAGTTTAGGCTTAGTAGTTTGATGTAAGTAGTATAAACACTATAGTCTGACCTAGAGTTCCTTGCTGCATGCAGACATGTCTGCTGAAGCACTATCCTTGGAACAGCTGTACCCTTTGTTCTTCCTCCAGAAAAAGAGCTGGGTCCTGTGGAATTTGCTTGTTGCAGAAGTCAGTCATTTTTATACAATTTGGTAATGGACAGGCCTATCGTTTTGTCAGGCACTTGATTATAAATCTTGAAAAGTAACCTCTTGAAAACAGCATTTTTTCTGTGTTTAAAATACATCCAGAGCTCTTCTAGGAAGTAATTGATTCTTATAGCTGGCTGCTGACGAAAGGTGCTGTTGTAGCATGTTGTAGCCTGTGTACTTTATGGAAAAGATGCAGACTGCTCTGTTTTTGGATTTCACTTTTACTGAGGCACACAGTTGCAGCTGTTTTGGTGCAAGCTGAAGAACGTGCAGCTGTTGAATACATTATATTTCTTGTCCAAGAGCTGGTTTTAAATGTTAGATCTTTTTCCTTCAATGTTCTCAGTTTTGAATTTCATGTATTAGCAATATTGAACCTGTTTCTAACTCCATGTCCAGTCCTAGGTGTAGACAAAGAGAAAGCAACCTCAGTGTATGGCATAGATTCTACTTCTTTGTCCTATGTATGCTGTCCTTTGTAACCTTGAAAACAGTGTTTTGGGATTTCTGGCTATTACTATGCACATGTCTGATTGTAAGATTTTGAGGTGGTGTAATGATGACCAAAAATGATCCCAACCAAAAGAAACTCAAAAACTACCACAAAAGAGGCATTCATAGAAAAGTAAGTTTTCCAGGTCTCAACCAGCAGCACCAACAGTCTTCACAATCTGAGCAAAAATGGGTTTGGTTACATCACCCTAGTTTCCAACAAACAGGTGTCAGTGTCCATGCAGAGTTAGCAGTAATTGGTGTGTCTGAGGCAGCCCCAGGAAGGTCAGGATTAAATACCCCGGCACAGAGTTACAGACTTCCCCCTGCAGGCGGTTCAGTAAGCTCCAGATGAAGGCCCAAGGTAGGGCCAACACTAACAGAAAGGCACCATGTTTCCTGCTTTGAAAGTAGATGCTTTCTAGCACTGTTAATCCACTGTCAGGTGCTACACCTAAGTTCGTAAGCCTAGTGAAAGGTCTTTTGGTAGCGTTGGATATGTCACATGCTTCACTCTATTTCTGACAACACTTTCATTAATAATTTGAGAAAATTCCATCAGATTTCTCAAGGCTGAAATTAAGTTCTGCTTACAAGTTTAAAAGATTAAAAAAGTTATGCTGAATATTATTCTGTGCTGAGACAAAGGAATGAGTGTTTAAATATGTTTTCTGTAATTTTTAGGTTTTAATAAAAAAATGTGATGATTTTTCTCATTAGTGAAGTCTACTCTTCAGCCTCCTGCAGTCCAAACAGGATAGTTTTATGACAAAAATCAGACTAGACTGGGTTTCTTGTGACAGGTATTTATGCTACAGTTCAGAGATTATTGTTCCTTAGCCAAAGCTCACAATTTGCTTGCAAAGTTTTCTGAAGACTTAAAAGCTAATGTTGCTACAATTACTTCTCAGGAAAACTTATTACCATCACAGACCACTCAGCTCAGATGCTCTTGCTGTTCACCCACAGAAGATTAACTCTTTCCACTGGGAGACAGCCAATGGATAGGATATGCAATGATACTGCAACCCATGGCATGATCCATTTTCCTACTGACTTTTCTGGGAACAGACACAGGACCTGAACCCAAAAGAAGGGCAAAAGTAGAGGCAACTGAACTAATTTAAAAGGCAGCTGACTAAAGTATTCTACACTGACCCATCAGAAAATGATTTTGGCAATTGAGCTGCTGCCTGCTTCTGCTTCTGAAGACCTTTGCTTTCACCACACACTATAGACTGGATTGGTACCTGTTGCCAGATTTCAGCCAGTTCAGGGAAAACATGAAGCTGAATCAAGGACCTGGTTATAATTCCCTAAAGAACGTTTCTCAGTAGACAACTCCATGCTGCAGTCAGTGTCTGGGACTGCTTTGAAATATGTCAGCCAAAGAGAACATCTGAAGTATCATCTCCTTACCTCACTCCTCTTATAATCTCATTGATATTAATGTAGGGACATGGCAGAGGAATACCTTCCTGAGGGGCTCTCACAGAGGATAAAAGGCTGCCTGATCTTTCAGAAGCTGCTTCTCAGAAATCATTTTACCTAAAAACATGATGTTAGCATCACATGCTAACAAATAATTCAAGAACACTTCAAGGGTTTTCACCTGTGGTTGAAGGGAATGACTGATAGTAGAGAGGAGAAAAGAGAATAAAAAAGGGATATGGATTTTGTAGATTTCCTGTCAGAAATGATGGATGCTATAAGAACATATTACCTTTTATTGCGTGTTCTAATGCTTCTGTTTTCTGTTGCTGAGCACGCTGAAAAGTGAAATCTCATGTGTAACTCTAAAAACTGCCTTTTTTGTCAGTGCTGCCTTTATTTTGTCAGCAGGCATGGGTCTACTTCCCAGCAAATGGGACCTGACTATTGTCTTTCTTTGGAAGAAACTGCATGCAGTTTTGGTGGTTATGACAGCAGGGGGACTAACTGCATTCACTAGAGTCAAACATAAATGGTGCCTGAGGGCTGATTCTTGGCTGCAAAAATAATCTGTGAAAGAAGTCCTCTCTCCAGTCTTGAAAGTGACATTGTCCCAGGTGAAGGAAAGCAAACACACTGAAAACCAAACCCATGGTTTTGGTTTATTTTTCCCCAGTAGAAGTGGTATTTAAAATCTAGGAGATATTTATCTTAGAATCTGAATTTTTTCAGATATTTTCATGCATACACTAAAAAGCCAACTATTTTTGAAGGCAAACATCCCCATCAGAAGTAGGAGAAGAGTGTATGAAGCTATTATCTTGTCATGGTGGTGAATGGGACAGCTTCTTGGCATAGTGGTAAAGAGGAGTTGACAAAGAACTATTGTGTGGCATATTGTTCTGTGGGACTGAATCTAATATTCTGAAATGTGAGGTTATGGTTTGTGTGCTGATGGGAATCCGGATGAGGAAAGCATTCTTTCTTCAATGAGATCATATTCCCTTGTTCCTCATATACCTCACAGAGGAGATATGTGGGCAAATAAATCGCTACTTGTAGAAGTGCATTTTTTGTTCATTTTCTGCTTTCCTGACTTTGGACAGGTATATTTGTTGTATTATATCTATATCTAAAACACTGCTCCTACTACTATATGGTGTCTCTCACAAATCCTATGTCTGTACATAGAAACACTTTGAAATAAAATTTTAATTAAAAATAAGAAGTAAAATATTGCTTGACTATGAATAAAGTATCAGGTCAGTTTATTTCATCTGTGGCCAGAAAAAGACTCCTTTGGGATTACTCCAATCCTCAAAATACAGTTTTCCTATCCTATTCAAGGCATCTTACTAGATTCCTTGTTAAATGGAGAGATTGAATTTCATTGGGATTCCCAGTCTACTCTGACCTTTTTAAGTAAACCATAATAAAAAGCACAAGTAGAATCTGACACCATAAGGGTATGCCATATTTGGGCCAGCAGGTGATAGTCTTTGGTATTTGTGGTGACCATCAATCTGTCATTTCTCTACATTGTATATGCCAGTATCAGAGACATTAGACAAACCAAAATGATCCCAAACTCTCTCAAATATTTGTAAAATTTCCCACCCTCTTAACTGTTTTTTAAAAATTAAAAAAAAAAAATCTCCTGCCAACAAAGAATAATTCTTTTATTTCAAAGACCGAAGATTGATACCTTATCTGAGTCTGGCACAAACACCTACTTCTTCTTAAACTGTTAAATATTCATTTGATTCCATTCAAATGCCAGACATAATCTATTAGAGATTCTTCCAGACTTTGATGGCTGTGGAAGATCTTCATGACAATAATATCTCTTCCATGTTATGGCTAGGTTTCCATATGACACAATTTCATAGGTTTATTTTGGGTTTTGTCCTGCTTGTCCTGGAATTTGTTATAGTTTTGGCATAGATTTTAATAAAAGCAAAACTGGTCATTCTTTATATTTCATGACAAGGCTGAAACAAAAAGCATATCTGAAAGTAGAGACCAAAGCATTTAACGGTAAATGATAGCAGATTCATCACCAGGTTGGACACTTGAAATATGGCAGTTCACTTTGAAAAGTTACAAACCCCATTGCCTACCATTATTCTCTGCAGAGAATCTATTGCATCTGTCTGTCAGTTCACATGTAACTTGAATCTCTTGACACAAGGAAAAGGTAAAATAAAACGCTGTGTAAAAATCACTGTGGACTTGCAATGTACCCAAACATGATACTCTAGTTCAAAGAATAGTGTTTGAACCAGACTACTGTTACTGACAAACATGTTATTAATGTTCAGCCATCAAATGCTTTTGATTAAAGAGAAAAATCCTGTACCATTAGAGAAAATTATTTCTCTTCCCCCCCCATGCTACAGTGAAGGAGAACTGTTTTTTATATATAAAAAAAGATTAATTGCACCTGCACTATATTTTTATTCTCTTCAGAAATCAAGCAAAAAGAAACACTGACTTGACTTGATAGTATTTTATCTAAAAATGACACAGAAAAATACTCCTTAGCTACAGGAGCTAAGTGAACGATACATAATGCTGCATGAAGCATTGCATTGAGAATCCCAGCTATGTTCCAGATGTCCTTAGGACAACTTTACAAAAAAAAAAACCAAAAAAAAAAAAAAAAAAAAAAAAAAAAAAAAAAAAAAAACCCCAAAAAACAAAAACAAAAAAAAAAAAAAACCAACCAAAAAACAAAATACAGAAAACAAGATTTGACCCTGTTTGCCTTAAATAGAAGCCTTTTGAATGTTCTCAGTAATGGGGCTCATTGTTTCACAGATCCCAGATGTTAAGTGCCAGATTTTCAAAGGTATTTAGAGACCTTGGGAGACAGACAGATACTTCTGAATTTTCAGATGCAGGAAGACAAGTTATGCTTAAGAACTAGGATAATTTCATGCCAGACATTTATCCATCCTGCTCAGACTGGTTTGAAAATCCAGTGAGCCTGCAGTCACAAGCTTAGATACACAGACACATTTATAACTAATTTGAGTATCCCAGAACTGTCAACCCTGGTCCAGAGCTCATGAAAAGTTGAATGTTTGCAGAGGTATGCATCATTCTACGTACCCTTGAGCCTGGTGTGTTCTTTTGTCCTGTGACTACCAGCTGCAGCTCAAGATTTGGTATGTTGAGATTGGCCTGTCCCTTTTGCATGCCTCCCTGTGTCCTCTCATGTCTTAGGTCCATGATGCTGGATCTAATCCTTACTAGTTCACACATTCTAGGTTTCTACCTTAAGTTCTCTGTCTAGATTTGTCTCCCAGTACATGCCTCAATGTGTGAAATTCATTTTCCTCAGCCAGCAGACAAGTGAAGTTTAGGGGAGGGCATCAGTTATGAAGAAAATAACTAAGGGAAGAGGCTTTGCCTTATGCAGACCTGCTGGAGGTAGATCTGTCAATGAACCTGTGCATGTGTTTGTGTGTGTTGGTGAGGCTGAGGTCCTCCAAGGGCATAAGGTTCTGATGCATGAAAAGATAAAGTGCATGTATGCTGCAGCTCCTGGACAGACACTCCTGAATAAATTTCCACTGTTTTGTCTTGGAAAGTAGCTGGATCACCAGTGATAAGCCAAACCAAGGCCTGAAAATCCCCAGTCTGCTGGGGGCAGATAAGTAGAGATGAAGGTCATGTTCTTGTTCTCATTGTGCCTGTAATCAGGCAGATAAAGATCAAATTGCATAATACAAAATCAAGATGCCAGTCATGCATGAAGAGACATAATTACAGACCTCTGTACCTGTGCAGGATTTGGTTGTAATTTTACTCTTCCAGGATGATCCTGGAAGAGGACTGGCATGTCAGAGAAGGAGGAAATGTCACATTTTCTTGAAGATGCTGGTTGCAGTGATAGAATGAAAGAGATTAATATATTCAGTGAAGTTGTTTTTTCCACATGAAGTAGAGTGCTTTTTCTTGAGTTACACTTCTTTGGCTGAGTCAAGCATTTCCTGCAAGGACTGGATGTATTCATGCTCAGGCCCTGATCCTGCAATTTGATCTAACTGGGGGAGTTATGTCTTGTGCAAAGATGAAAAGCCCTCACAGGATCTCTGCCTAGGTGAAAAGGTCTGCCAGGGTAGAACTGATTGCAGAACTGGAACCAGTAGCTGTAAACCAAAACTGACCCAGTATAAAATACACAGGTAGAACTGTTCCCTTCTCCTCTTCAGTCTTCATTAGACTTTGAAAACTCTCTGTGCTCACAGGGAAATAACTTTTCAATGGCTTGTTCCAACAAACTGTTCAAGGTTTTCTACCTTTTCAGGCTGACTGTTTTTTATTACTTTTTTTTTTTCAGTTTTAACTTGGGCAGTGTTCCCCAAACTGCAGACAAAGCTGCAATTTGAGAAGTTACTTTCCCTCTGCAAAACAGTTTGCAATTTTTCATTTTGTAAGGAGTTGTAGGCAATCCTAAGGTGGCTTGTGGAGAATATGATAAATTTGCAAGGCATACTGTACTTAGAGAAAAAAGATGGAAAAGTTCCTCCACGCTTATTTTCTCCCCCATTTATAATCATTAGGATTTAAATGCCCTATACATCTCTGTCATTTAGATAAGAGGCATTGATTGCTTAACTGCTGCACAGACATTTCATACACCTGGTTTTAGATGACATTTCAGGGATAGAAAGAGAAGGAAGTACTGTAAAAAGTGTTCACAGTTTGCAATGTCAAACTTTATTACATAAAGTCGTAAACAACACCAATTAGTAGAAAGTGTGTTCATAGTCAGGGTTTTAAGCCAGTTCATTAAATGTTTCCTGTAGTTGGGCAAGGCATTGGGATAAATAAACTGATCCCTGATTTATAATAAAACACAGTAAAGTTTTAGAAAACCTTTGCTTTTCCTACTGATTGATTTCTTGTCCAGCAAAACCTGAGGAAGGGGTTAAGCAGAGGTCTTGAGGGACTACTTGACATCTGCTACACTTGTGACTTTTTGATCTTTTTTTTTTTTCCTTGCTTTGAGGGATCCCTTATAGTAAAGGCCATGTGTGCCTGCGTGTGTTTCCCAGAGATGGCTGGGGCTGGGAGGGGCAGAGTGGCCAGGGGAGCAAAGAAAACAGCTCCTTGATGACAGATCAAATGAAGGAAAAAAAAAAAAGAGGAGAAAAGGGATTACATGCTCTGTAATCATGATAATAGGAAGGAAAACACTGGGAGTCTCAAGTGTGAAAGCCTGTGTCCAGAGGAATGTACACATCAAGGATGGTTTGATACTACAAACCAAAAGTCCCTGAGCACTCCAGAGAGTGGCCCTCGCCCTCTCCTCCATATGCACCCCCATACATGTGGTGCATTTCTCTTCCACTGTGTGGAGGCCTGGGACCCTGAGTAACCCTGGCGTCCTGGCAGAGGTCTGAGCACCCAGTGAGGTGAGTGGCAAGCTTAGGGCAGGTTGTGGGAGGCCACCTGTCTCCTGGAGAAAGCCACTGAGCTGGCCTTCTGTTCTGATCATTTCAGAGTATGACATCTGGATTCTCTTGTACTTCCTACTGGCCTGTGTTTTTTCTTCTCTGCTGCCCCTGTGGTGTTTCACCCTTAGGCGGGTGGCAGCACCCAAAATTTGTAAATGCTTGTGGTGGAAGAGAGCCCACCAAAAACCACCGTTTTACTAGTAAATACACGCTTGGCATGGAAATTAGTTAGTCTCTGACCTACTATATAAGAAAAGCAGTGGACTTTGGATGAAGGGGTAGGCTGAAAAGGATGAGAAAAAGGAAAAGAGAAATTAAAGAATGAGAGCAAGAAAGCAAGAGAGTGAGAGAGTAAGCGACTGAAAAAGAAAGAGAGCAAGAGAGAGAAAGAAAGAGGGAGAGAAGGAAAGAGAAAAAGAAAAGGGAAGGAAGGGAAGGAAGGGAAGGGAGAAAAGAAAGAAAGAAAGAAAGAAAGAAAGAAAGAAAGAAAGAAAGAAAGAAAGAAAGAAAGAAAGAAAGAAAGAAAGAAAGAACAAAAGAAAAAGAAAGAATGAAAGAAAGAATGAAAGAAAGAAAGAAAGAAAGAAAGAAAGAAAGAAAGAAAGAAAGAAAGAAAAGAACGAAAGAAAGAAAAAAAGAACGAAAGAAAGAAAGAAAGAAAGAATGAAAGAAAAGAAAGAATGAAAGAAAGAAAGAAAGAAAGAAAGAAAGAAAGAAAGAAAAAAGAAAGAAAGAACGAAAGAAAGAAAGAAAGAAAGAAAGAAGAAAGAAAGAAGAAAGAAAGAAAGAAAGAAAGAAAGAAAGAAGAAAGAAAGAAAGAAAGAAGAAAGAAAGAAAGAAAGAAAGAAAGAAAGAAAGAAAGAAAGAAGAAAGAAAGAAAAGAAAGAAAGAAAGAAAGAAAGAAAGAAAGAAAGAAAGAAAGAAAGAAAGAAAGAAAGAAAGAAGAAAGAAAGAAAGAAAGAAAGAAAGAAAGAAAGAAAGAAAGAAAGAAAGAAAGAAAAGAAAGAAAGAAAGAAAGAAAGAAAGAAAGAAAGAAAGAAAGAAAGAAAGAAAGAAAGAGATACTGTTCTTACCCACAGTTGATTACTACCAGCCCTCCAACCTTCCTTGGTTGGTTCCACAGTCATACTGCTATCAGCATTTCAAGCAGACACATTAGTCCCTTATCTTCTGGGATTCAACACCCCTTCACTGCCCCCACCAGCTTGTGCCTCCAATAGTTAAAAAAAAAAGGTTGTTTACAAGAAGGCAATTCGTGTGCTTGGTGTCTGGACACCATCACATACAGGGGCTGTAGCTTGTCTACTCTGGAGGCACCTGTTTATGACATGGGCTCTGAGACTCTGAGATCCATGAGGAGACTTCAGTGCATGGTACAGGCTCCTTCCAGCCCTGGCCTGAAGGTACCATGGCAGCAGTCTTTCCCTGAGGGTCCTGGGGTGCCACTGAAAGATGCTGCTGCTGGGCAGCTGCAGTGTCCGTGGACACACCAGGAAGAAAGTGATGCTTCTTTGCTCACTGAGCCACACATCTTCTTGGGTCACTTTTTCATCTTATGGACTTCCTTGGGAAAAAAGGAGCTAACTTGTTTCCTCTGTCAAGTTCATTATTTATTGTGACATTTTGTGAATGAACATCCTGTTTAACTCATTGTTTACCCATCCCTCAAAGACCTTTTCTCCTATTGCTTTCCCTTCCACCTCCTTTAGCTGACTGACCTCCCATTTCCAAACTGTATCTCAGCAATGAACTTGATCAATCACTAGCCTCTAGAATCCCACAAATGTGTATGTTCAAAACTGTACTCAGATTTTAACCCAACAGCACAACTCCATCTCCAGGTCTGTGACATTAGGATTTACAAAATAAAGAGCAATAAGGTCACCTTCATGTGAGCAGACGGGTCAATTTCCTTCTGGTGATCCCACTTTTTCTTTGAAACAGCTATTTCCCAGGAATGGGTGTATCACAGCTCCTTGTAGTGTGGAATTTCCCCAGTCCTCCTTGCTGCAGCTGTGACAGATAGTTGTGCAAAAGCTTCTGGTCCATGTGCCAGCATCTGGAAGTTGCACAGTGACAAGCTCAAATGAGAAGTCATCTTGCTTTCATGTGGCATGATTTCTGTAAAGCTGGGGTCTCCAGTGAGAACTCAAACTAATCTCACATAGTTTATGAGTGAAAATCCATTTACAATGAGAATGACCCCCACTGACCAAAAATTTAAACAAATGCCCTCTGTATGCATTTCCTACAGTGGGGATCAAGTTCCATAGGTATGATGTAAGCAGGCCTCAAACAAGCCTCTCACCTACACACAGAACAGAAATAATTTGCAAAGAAACTGAAATGACAGCCATATGCATGGAATGTTTTATATGCAACAGCCAGGCTTACAGACTCCAAGGAAGAGGATCTTCTGATCTGTCGATGCAATTGAAAACAGGTGTCCGACATGCTGCACATAAAGAAGTATACAGGCAATCTGGGAGCTCTCCGGAGATTCTTTCAGCTTTTGAAAATATGGAGACAACTTCCCAGCCCCCATTCCCATCTTTCCCTCCTCCCATAATTCCCATCCTCCCTCTCCTCCCAGAAATGAGGAAACTGCTAGGCCATGCTGATGCTGCTGCCTTTAGTGAAAGAAAATGTGAAAAAGATTAAGGAGGATCCATCAAAATGTCAGCCTGATGTTGAACTGATGGAAAGAAATCTTTTCTTAATTCAAGTGTCTGTCACAATTCAGGTGTCTGGGTGACCTTGTTTTGCAAGTGAAAGCTTTTGACTGTGACCCAGTCATGCTTCTTGTGTCCGACTCCTATTTAGCAAATAAACTAAAAGTACTGCCCATATTTACGGTAAACACCTGATTAGGATTTACCAGAAAAAAAAAAAAATACAGCTGGATAATACAGGACCAGATTAAGTTTCCTTTTTATTTGTTGTCACCAAACGCTCCCAATCTTTTTGAGCTCTAAGGCTCGTTAAGTAGATGTTTTAAAATGGTGCGACAGACAACGCAGCTGTATTTCATTTCTAGATAATGGATGCAATAATGTAATAACCCAACTAGATATGTTAACTCATGAGCTAATTTAGGTGAAGATGTTACAGCACTTGTGCAGCTGGAAATGTTGCCATCATACAAATCAGTTGCAGATTTATGGAGTCAGGTCCCTGTCTGCACTAGGAAGAGATGAAAGGCCCCAGTCAAATATAAAAACAAATTCTTAAGAGTTATTGTAATTTTAAGCAGTATTTGAAAATATTTTTTTAACCACAATGCAAACTGTAATATGAACCTGGAATTGCTTAACTATATGGTGATTTGGCAATTTTATATATAATGGATTCATAAAGCTGAGAACATGGATAAGCCTAAAAGAGCACAGTCTATTGTTTAGGAGGTGAGACAGAGGTGAGCATTTTCACTCCTATTATTTACTTTGATACTGAATTATATCAGTAAAGCTGTCTGGTTCTCTCTTTCCCAGTGTAGTTCTCAAGTAATGGTGTAATATAGAGGTATATATATGTATTAATTATTACTTTAATTGTTTCTACTGTTTTTGTAGTAGTAAGTTACTACTAGTAGTAATAACTCCAGGACCTGCTGATATTTGGCCACATGACTGAATAGAAGGCAGAAGAAATCTCTTTTCATCTCTACATGTCCCTGGCACCTCTTGCCTGCTTTGCCTCCTTGGAAGAGGAGTAAAAATTTTTATGCATTTTCTGAATATTTCCTGTAATCTTTGGAAAAAAGCAAAAACATAGGAAATTTTGAAGTACTATTATGACAATTCTTACCACTAACAGTGTAGCAACATTTAAATGTAGGAGTGTATTCCCAACCATTAACTGGTGATTCACTTTGTGTATGGCTCTTTGTTGGTTGCACTGAACGTGATGCTAGTGATCAGCTTTGTTGAAGATATTTAATGGATGAATCAAAAATTAGTTTAAGAAAAACTAGGGAAAATAGGGCTCCTATTTATGAATAGGAATTTATGCCTCAAAGCTGAGTTGTCTGATGCCTTCTGAAGGACAAATGCTGACCAAGGCTTTTAGTCCCTTTGGGATAGTCACGTTATCTTTCACCCTTCTGACTCTCTGAGGACAAATCATGAATAAAGCCTGTAGTCTCTGACTCATTGCTCTCTCCCCACTATTTTACTATCTCACTATTTTACTATCTCTTTACACAAGATGCATGAAAGTATTTTGCACTATGTCCTCTGCACGTTGGCTAAAACTGGCAAGCAACGGCAACATAGCAGTACTCAGAGGTACAAACAGGCAGATGAACAGAGGCACATAAAAGTACATTTCCTCAGGAAACAGTCTAAAACTGTTTCCTTGACTTTCCTTTCCTTCTACCAATCCATCTGTCTTCACTGGCTTTGCTTTCTGTCTCATGCTGCCTGTTTCAATAACCTTTGAGAAAGATTATATTGAAAATAATAATGGGTTAGACAAGAGTTTTAAGGAGTTTTGAATTATTTTTATATGAACCCATTATAGAAAGTAATTTGGGAACTTTCTGAATCTTATTTACCAGGAAAAAAGTAAGTTTAGGCCCAGTGTTTCCAGACTGGCAAGAAAATGCTAGCCAGACCCTTTTCTTGTGAAAATGGAGACATTTCTGTGGCTGGTATTTGATTCAGCAATTTCACAGCAATGGGTCTAATGCAATTTATCTATGGTTTTAGAGCATCCAATTTCAGTCGCTCCTTAGGAATGCCATCATGAGTTTATTACGCAGTTGACATAATTTGCTCTGTGAACACGAGCAAAGGAAACTCTTGGCTAGAGAGAAAGTATAGGAAATTGGAATTTGTGTTAGAATCCACAGAATTATATATATATATAAATACAGACTTAAACATATATTAAAAGAACTTTGTTGCTTTTGTTTTTTACTATTGACTATTTACTATTGACCTGTGTTTTTACTATTGACCTGTGTCTGGGTTACTGGAATGCTAGCTGATTAAAAATGTGTACTTAATTGCTGATTGCTGGTAGAATGAGCAAAAAACCTTACTCATTAATATACAGTAGAAGTAGGACATCTTGGAGTTAAAACACTTCAGAAGTGTAAGTTGCAACATATGAGCTATTATTTGGGGAAACCCTACTTCTTTGACTACAACCAAATGTGATGTTATGAACATGTGCAAAGCACAACCAGCAGCAAAACCACCCCATTCTATCCATAGGACTACTATGGAACTGCTTCTTGCATTTCTTTACAGTGTGAAGAAACCAGGCTTTTCCTTGGGTACCCCATCTTATTTAAAGGTGGACATGAGTACAGATTTTTGTTCATTTATAACTTCCTTTTTCTTAAATCTTGTCCTTTTATTTAATATAAGCTATACTTTGACTGGAATTGCCTGGCTGTTTTTCTATTTATTGCTGATGTTATGGGAAGGAAAAGCAGCATTTTCTTAAGTCTGGCTGTACTTTGCTGAGAGTGCTTAGCCAACTAACAAGACGAAGCACAGGAGCAGAGATTTGAAGGAGCACTCCAAAGAGGTTAAAAGGGTGGATAAAACTGTGAGTTATAGATATGCAGCAACTGGCCTTAACCTGAAACCATGTTAGGATGAGTGGTGTGTGTAGAATCACATCAGTTCCAGAACACGGAGTTCAAATCCATGATGCTTCAAAGCAATGGTTTCTATTTCAATGCAAATTTGACAATGATAGATGTTAATCACACTCCTTAACGAAGAACTAGAGGCATAAAAGTGAGTAGTGTGGCATATGAATCCCATAAAATAGAAAAGAACCACATGCAGTAGACATACTTAACTTTTCAGGAAACCAATCAACACCTCTAAAATGTAGCTACATGGTAGCCTACAATACTTCAAAGTTAGCATAGTCTGCACTTAAAACAAGAACCAAGTATTACAAAAATGTCAATTACAACTGCAGGAGAAACAGAGCAGAATTAGTTGCTGAACTGAAATAGTTTTCTTGATAACAGAAGTGTCAAGAAAATAAATTACTAGCTCTGAAAATCAGATTTTTTTTTCATTCACCACTATTAAGAGGAAAAACTGTCTGCTCTAACCCTGATCCTGAAAGGGTTTAATTTACTTGCCCAATTTCAGACATGAGTAGTCTCACTGACTTCAGACGGAGGGTAGTCCTGCTGAGATCAATGGTGGTATTCACATATATGTTAAGAACATGCATGCATCTTTTCAGCACCCAGATCTCAAATGCCTACCAGAGAAATAAGTACACCTGGAAATATATATCAAAGTGTAAAGAGAATCTTTTTTCCGGACTGAGATGAGTATTCAGGAAATGGACACAATAGCTCATATGTGATACATTTTATCACTTCTGAAAAGTGTAAATGGAATCACTTGTGGAAAGTGCAGGAAGATAACGGTGCAAGATTTAGGGAAATTGCAGTCTACAAGTCTCCTTCTCTCACCAATCACATGTTTGCTGGGATCATCAAAGTTTTCCCAAATGTCTTTGTAAGTGGGATTGTAGGTGAAATTGAACGTTTATAGACTCAGAAATTTGTCCAAGGTTCTCATTTTATTTCAATACGACCTCATGTTACTTCTGTTGAAAATTCTACTGACAGTCTCATACACGTAATTTATGACATTTCCTATCAAGATGTTTAGCTGAATTAGAAACACTTGTGAAGAAGCCCATCTGCAGCCAGTTAAAGAGCATTTTTGTAGCAGAGGTGAGGGCTGTTGAGGCAACAAAGGAGGACTTACCTTTTATTCCAATGGCTGTTGATAAAGCAATTGCAGCATAAACTGCTTACAGCTGTGGCTTTTGTTACGGTGACAAAGAATATGTTTAAGGATAGACAGAAAGGTATGCTGTATGCTAGTTTACAATGACCTTGCAGTTTACACACCAAACAGCCTAAAGCATATTTCTGCAACTTCCAGATTTCTTGGTGAAGTGGTACTGATTTGTTCTCTCTTGTTTGTAATTTGTTTTACTGAGCTGTGTGTCTCTCCTGCTTTTCCAGCTTAACACCATGCTATGCCTCCTAGCTCACAGATTTGGTTTTAGGCACGTAACACTTCTATTTAAATAAATACAACTAAAATTAAAGATGCCATAGGTTTGAAGGGCAATATTGCTTGCCTAGTAGAGGGAATGTAGTTGATACCAAATTTTAAAAAGCATTTTAATTGCTAAAATGGATCCATCTGAGCCCTTTTTAAAATCAGACAGCTTATTTATGTGTACAAACCAGAGGTTTAGCTCTCTGTATTTACACAGTTGCCTTTTAGTTGGGTTCTGAACTGCCTTTCAGAGACACAATAATTTCACAAGAAAATGTTAAGAACTGGCTTCCGTGCAAAGTTGAATCATTGTCTGCCTTCAAGTTGTCCTGTCTAGGTGCAGAAGCCAGGGCAGGAACACTCACCTCTTTGTCCCTACTGTATTACCTGGGTGCACAATGGGACACAGGCCAAATTTATTTCATGTTTAGCTGTCTGCAACACAGCTCTCTATTTTAAGTCACTAGTCCACTCTGCCTTCATGGTTAGTAGATAAGCAGCTCCAGAGTTTGCCTGTCTTCAGATGAGATTTACTACCCTCTTGAGGTATTTGTCTTTCTCCTCGAGGAACAGAAGTAGCTTAAAAGACCTTATGCCCTTGTGTAGGAAGTTTGTATCAACAACAGCCAGCTGACATAACTTGTTGCACAAGGGAACACCAGCTGCAATCCTCTGAAAACCTTACCACTTTCTGCATAGACAGTTTAGAAACTGTAGGAGAAACTGGCAAAATTAGCTGAAATAGGTTTGGACTATTGTGTTATGATGTGGCTATATGGTATTTGCTTATATCATGGTGGTCAGCTATATGGTAGGATGCTGCAATTAAGTACCCAAGAAATGATTCATGGAACACATGATTCATGCTGCTTCTTACTAGAATACCATTGGCAAGCACTACCTCTGAAGACTTCAGGTGCCAAGTCTTCTTGAAAATGCACCACAATGACTTGGAATAAATGGGCTCTTGGCCAAATTTGCTAATTTCATTTACCAATTAAATTTTTCCTCTAGCTGGTAAGATTTGCTTCCGTCTGGCTCCTGTCTCATACTCTACTGGATTACTAACCTGGTAACATTGGTATGAATACCTGCTTACTGGTGATGGATTTATTTTACCTGTGTTAAATAGATAGCAGTTGGCCTGGATGCACTCAGCTCTTTCAAGGCCCAAAAAATTACAGCCAAAATCTCAAAAGGATTTTGAAAATTATAGCCACTGTGATGGTACTAACCTATCTGAGGGGAAATTGTCATGCCTTTCTGTAGAAGACTCTATTGTCTCTGAGATTTCTGCTTTTGATTTTCTTTTGTTTAGAGAGTTTATTTCAAACTTCATTTCCAGATTAAAAATGTCATACTTTGATCCACAAAAGTCTTTATTTCACAGAAGTAATTTAGTTTACCCCATTCAGATTCATACATGTCTGATCTTTGATATCAGGCAAGTTACAGTCTCTGTATATAGGAGAGACATTTGCTGCTTATGTATTTTTTTTTCTATGAGAGAAATATATTAAACCAGACGGAAGAGATACATTTTTGGTGAATAAAAATAAGAAATAAATTGGTTAAAATCCCCTTGTAGGATCCGTAATGAGTACCCCTTAGAAAAAAAAAAAAAAAAACACCTGCAGACACAACCATAGAGGAAAGATACTATGAGATAAAGATATCATGGGAATCTTGCACTAATCAAAATCTTCTGTGACTACCTTATTAAGATACTTGCTTTAAGAACAAAACATATGGTAGAAGCTTCAAGGAGATAGACCCTTTAGCTCACCACCATCAAAAGTGTAAAATGCTCCCAGTTCCTTCAAATATTTAAGTAATGCTTGCTTTCATTCACTAGCAAACATGGTGATTTGTGAAGCACAACTAATGCATCCCTGGGAAGTTCCAGCATAAAATAAGACTAGGTGTGAAAGCCTGTCAGGGTCCAAAGAGATATGATTTAAGAGGAAGAACTCCCTGAAAATGTGAGGATGAGTGTTACTAACTTAATCCATATGATAATTTCTCACCCCAAAAGTATGACAGAATATAGGGCAGAAATGCATGAGACAGACATTAGTCATTGTTCACGGTCATATTTTTTCCATGAATTTATCAGCTAGGGTTGCCATGCTGTGTTTAAAACATTTGTAAAACAGATTAGTATGCAAAGATGAAAAGTAAAGGAGCCACCTTTTTTTCAGTGTTTACTTGCAGATGCAAGTAAATTTAAAAGAACTGGTTTTCTTACAAGTATATCTCTGCAGTCTTACACAGTGATAGAAATAAATGAAAGCCAGGTGTCTGGACAGATATAGAAGGGCAAGAATGTGGCTTTTTGCCACTGATGCCATATACTTATATGTAGAAGTAGATGTATGACATAATTTTCTGGGGTTTCTCTCTTTCTTTTGTAGCATGAGTATTGCCAAAAGCAGAATGCCCTGATTTTTTGCAGGTGATCCTAGATTTACTATTATCAGCACAAAATCATAATATGTATAGCAATTACAATCTAATATTAGACTGTACAGAATACATCTGTACAAGCACAGGAAAAAAAAATACAACCTCCATTCAACATGTAATCTTGGGAGAGAGCTAGACCTGGGGAGAGCTGTGGAATAATCTAGTTAATACCTCTAAACTGTAAGGCCTAATTTTGGTCGTGAAAGGCATATGGGATATTAGTTCATGGCACAATTGAAAGAATATATCCTGGTTTTGGGACATAGTATGAGATGTGCTAGGGAAGCCTTTGCATTGTAAGGCTGACACTACGCCTTGGACAGAAGTACCTGAAAAAGGGACAGAGGAGCGCAAGAGGGCAGTCTTAACTCTGCTGCCTATGTCCTTATCTGCTCCCTGCCACACTTGATCTGTCTGACAGTAAAAGAGGTGACTTTTGAGCAAGTCTGACATAGTTCTGCCAAAGGTAGTTATGGTTGGAGCAGGTGGACCAGGAACATCACTGCACTGACACAGTGCCCCTGGGACACATGAGGTGATGCTACTGTGCACCTAAAGGAGAAGTGCTTCTGTCAGCTGCTACTCCAGCTAATGTGGCTTATCCAAGGTAAAGGCACTAATCAGTTCCTTCCATGAAGCACAGATATGCACTGGGACATCTTTATGCAAAGTGTCAAATGACTTGTTTCTGTGTTCTAGCTAATGTAAGGAGCTTGAATCTCAAAGAAAGTCTCTAAATAAGTCACAAACACAACAGACAAATTGCCCCTGGCTATGACAAGCCAATATCTTACATATTTTTTAGAGTTAAAGCAAATTGGTATTACAGTAGATGAACTCCCTTAAAGTACAAACCAAGAATTTTGAAGTGAATCTAACATCTTTCTACTGCTATTCTTTCTCTTAAAACCTGAAAAAATGTAATTCACTGCAATCTTCTTAAAAATATCAAAATAAAATTCAAGTACTTACTGCATGTCAGAACTTAGACCTTGCTACTCTCTCCCTGCCTGAAATTTGCTATAATTCTAATCCAAAGAAGGTCTGTAAAGACCTTTCTGTGGTTAATAGAAGAGTGAATAGCATCTTTGCAGCGCTGTTTCCATTTTCCCTCTGTATTCTATTTTCTTTGATATTGTACTTTTATTTGTTTTAAACTAAAGAACTACTGAAACAGCGTGCAGCACTGTATCAGAACTACTGTGCAGCACTGTATCAGCAACTTGCAGCCTCGCAAAACTTAATACAAAGGACAGTGGCTGTATAGAATCATCTATATTTAAGAATATGCCATGCTGCTATCTTGCATCAAGCTGTAACTGTGCCACATCTTATGATTTTGTGATTCAATCTGAGTATGTGGATTGTGTACTGGTATGGGGGAAAAGATGTCATATTTTTATTGTGGGAACAAAACCACTTCAGGACTTAGAAGAATATTCACAGTATATTGAAAAGACTGAATGAAGGGTACATGTGGTCAGGTTGCTCTGATATTTGACGTCCCTTGAAAGTCACACATCTTGAAATTTTCTTCTGAATTGAAGAGCTGTAACAGTAAATAAAGCTGCTTCTCTCAGGGAATCAGAGGCTGATACCCTGAGAGAAGTGCGAGGTTCGAGTGTGACATAGAAAACATGCTAAATAATGTGTAGTGGCTTGACCCTGGCCAGATGCCCGGCACCCAACAAAACCCCTCACTCACTCACCTCTGCAGCTGGACAGGGGAGAGAAAGTTTAACCAACACTTCCATTTAATAATGGATTGAGATACGGACAGGGAGAGATCCCTCCTCAGCTGCCACTATGGACAAAACAGGCACTAATTAGAGATATGAACTGAATTTATTACTGGCGAAATCAGAGCAAGATAAGGAGAAAACATCTTCCCCTCACCCCTCCCTCCTTCCCCACTCTACCTCCTCCCACAGTGGCACAGGGACACAGGGAATGGGGGATGTGGTCAGTTCATGACCCATGGCTTCTCCCACTGCTCAGGGAGAGGAGTCCTTCCCCTGCTGCACTGTGGAGTACCCTCCCATGGGAGAAAGATCTCCGTGAACTTCTCCAGTGTGAGTCCATCCCATGGGCAGACAGTCCTCCCCAAACTGCTGCAGCATGGGTCACTCTTCCATGGGTGCAGTACTCCAAGGACAGGCTGCTCCAGCCTGGGAGCAGGACCCCTCTCTCCACGGGTCTCCCATGGGGTCACAGCCTCCTCCAGACATCCACCTACTCCAGCGTGAGCTCCTCCACGGGCTGCAGTTGGATCTCTGCATTCCCCACAGATCTCCATGGGCTGCAGGGGCAGGACTGTCTCACCATGGGCTGCAGGGGAGTCTCGGCATTTGGAACATCTCCTGCCCCTCCTTCTTCACTGACCTCAGTGTCCACAGGGTTGTCCTTCTCACATGTTCTCACTCTGCTTTTCTCTGGCCACAATTACAACTGTGCAATTACAACAACTTTTTTTATTTCTTCTTAAATCTGTTATCACAGAGGTGTTACCACCACTTCTAACTAGCTCAGCCTGTCTGTCTTTGGAGCCACCAGGGATTGGCTCTGCTGGATATGGAGGAAGCTTCCAGCAGCTTCTTATAGCATCCACCCCTGTAGCCCCTGCCGCCCAAAAAAACAGGTTATGCAAACCCAATGCTTAATGGAAAACACTTTATAATATCAGTAATGAGCTGCTTCTGAAATGAGACTACAATGGCCTTGATATTTTGGAGATGTTAAATACAGTAGAAACATTTCCCAGGGATTTAAAAATAATTTTTTTCCCTGTGGGTCATATTTGAACTGATACTTCTTGAATTGCTAAAAAGCACTGCACAGGTGAAGGTGGGATTTGCTAATTTAGCTTTCTTCTGCTTTTGAAAGTACTTCTATTCCTTAGCTTTGCTATGAATGTTGAGAATTAACTCTACAGAATATTTGTGTGCTGGCTTTAAAATGACTTGGTCTGTTTGCTCTAAACCTGGTTGCTTGTCCCTGTGCTATGCAAAAAATTAAAAAAATGTTCCCCAATAATTTCTTCAAACTATTCCTGATATTTATTATTAGGCCTGAACCATCTCCTCACTTGAGCACTCCCTCCTTTTCACCAAGGAGTCCAAGTGTATTTAGTTTTTCTTCATATGGAAGCTGTCCCATGTCTTTGATCACACAGGCTGCTGTTTTCAGGCTGTATATCTTGAGGCACAAATGGCCATTTAACAAAAAGGGCATCATCTGTGAGGGACTTTGCTCCTCTCTGGCAGCAGGTGAATAACATCAAGTTACACCAAACTGCTAATATGTTCCACCTTGACTCTGACAGAGCACTGACGGCTTTCTATTTCCTTCAGCATCTACATGCTGGACCAAATGAACAGTGTTTCTTGTGTGTGGTTAGTGTTTAAGGCCTCATAGTGTACATGGCCTTGAAAGATATATTTTTGTAGGTAAGCACCTCATAAAATATTTTTCTGAAGACATTTATCAAGAGAGACTTTGAGAAACTGTAAGGAACTGTGAAGGAGAAGGTGAGGCAAGCACAACATATGCTTTTCAGCTGCCACAAGGTCCTGCAGCAGCAACCTTCATGTGAGAGGTGACAATTTGCACATTACAGCAGGGAATCAAAAGATTTATTCTCAACACTCCATATATATGACTCTCTATGGCATAATTTTGAAAGGGTGATTATTGGTTTGACATGAGGGAATTTTTTACATTCAATGCTGAAAGTTCTCCATGTACATAGCCATAATCACCTGATGCTGCTTTTTCTTACTGCATAGCTTTTAATAATAAATAATCATAATAATGATACTTAACTTCTCCATAATTATCCCATTTGTTTTCTAAGAACCTCCTGGGCTGTTATTTATCACTTGATATGAATGCTTTCTGCTCCTCTCCATCTGCTTACGCATGCATATAAAAGAAGTGCAGACATATGGGAAGTGCCTTACTTAATTTGATGACAGCTCTGTTTATTATTATCTCCCTGAGCTGTGGTAATTGTAGTTCAGTTGTTGAGAAATTATAAAAGCAGAAGCCATAACTCCCATGCTAGGTTTCTCTGTGGGATCTCCCACTTTTTACCCTCAAAGGTACATGTTCAAAAACAATGTACTGACTGTGGAAAAGATGTCAGGCAACACCTCTTAAATTCTTGTATAAGTCAAGGGTTGAAGCACTCATTGAGTTTAGACATGACCACTTAGTAAATACGTCCTCTGTTCTTGAGTTTACATGGCATCTTGGGTTAATGAGGGTCAAGCACATGCAAGGTGGGAGGATGGGGAGAAGGACACAAAAACTAGACAAGAACTTACCACAGTTAAAGGTCTGACTGTGGGAGGTATTACAGCAAAATGCCTATGAAGTGTAATCTTTTTCATATCTGGTTTCTGAAGAAAAATTGCATTTTTCTACTAATTCGAAGTATACAGAACAGAATAATTTCTCCTCTTGGCCTACTCTCCCCATACTATTAATCTTACAGATGAACAAGCTGATTTGGGATAAAAAAAGAACTGGGCTCAACTACAGTTATTTTGTGAACTACTAGTTTCAGTAGGGTATTTCTGTCTAAAATTTGAACTTTATGCTTTTTTTTTTTTTCTGTCATCTTATTGTTCAAACTGTTCAAAAGGAAAGAAGTCAGCAGTTCTGAAAAACCACCTGAAAAATCAAGAGCAGAAGTACATATATGCAAGGATTTAAATTTTCCAGAAACTGACAACAGTAGATAAAAGCCTGTTCAGCTTCCTGCAGCTGCTTCTGTAAAAGACTTGGCTGGTAAAGACAAGACTTAGAGAAGAAATGACATGTGCCCCAGCTGTGACCAGACTTTCCCTGAGTGAAGTTCTGGTCATGCAAGACTCCTGCTGCTGGAGCTGTCAGGGCCTCCCCCATCCATGCAGCCTGCAGTAAGCGTTATTTCACAGTCTCAGCTAGCAGAAAGCAGTAGGAAGTCTTTTGAATTGCTTTCTGCCAATGTCATTTTATTCTAGTTCTTACAGTCTTTTGGCCTTGCCCTGACCCAGCCTAGCTCGTTGGAAAAGACCAGCCTCACCTGACAGCAGCTGTCAAAGAATTTTTCTTCCTGCTTTCTTCATCAAAATTAATCTAGATTGTAAATCACTGCCTTCTCCTGTTAAAAAACCCAGAGACAGGTTTTCTAGTAGCTCACTGGGACAAGGACAAAGGGGCTTATGACCTGTTACTAGGGTTTTCTTCAGCTCAAAAATTAATATTAGAAAAAGAGATAATGATAGCATCAAATCTGAAATGACTTTACTGTATACCAGATACAAATAAAATTAAGCACAAGCTTTATTTTCCTACCACATTTTCCTTCTATGTACATTTCTGTTCATGTATATTTTTCACTATATATATAGCTCCTTTCTTTTCTTCTTTTTTTCTCTTGCATCTCTATTTTTTCCCATATCTTCTGCAGTTGTATACCTGTGCCTTTCCTGTAAAGTTACTCTGCTCTCTCTCCTCTTTCACAATCCTGTTATCCTTTTATCCTCCATTTGACAGTTCCCTCCATTAGCATATTTTGTTCAGTTGTGAGGAGAAGCCATAGGACAATCAGCTGAGGTCACTTGGCTTGCTCATCCTGGAGGAGACTGAGGGGAGACCTCATTCCAGTTACAACTTCCTTGCAAGGGGAAGAGCAGGGCCAGGTACAGATCTCCTCTCTGGTGAGTGACAAGACCTGACAGAATGCATTAGGGGGGTTCAAGCTGGATATGGGCAAAAGGTTCTTCACCCAAAGGGTGGCTGGGCACCAAAACAGGCTCTCCTGTGTAGTGGCCACAGCACTGGCCTGACAGAGTTCAAGAAGCATTTGGACAATACCCTTGGGCATGTACTGTGTTTCTTGGGATGTCTTGGGCAGGGCCAGGAGTTGGACTTGATGATCCTTTTAGATCCTTTCCTACTCAGGACATTCTGTGGTTCTATGACTTGCTTCTTTGCAGGTATGTTCTGTGCATTCAGAGATGAGAAGTTTTCTGGTGCAGCTATTTTTAATTTCACTCTGCAAAACCAACTGGGTGATGTTGGCACCAATCTATGATTTGGTTTGCAGTGTGTTTCTTCTGCATTCTGTGAAATTTGGGGAGAGAGTTAATAAGTCAAGCAATAGTGAACATCCTAGCTCAGACCATAGAAGTCCTGTGGTCATCCGGGTTTTGGTAATTACCCCGTGATCCCACAGGTAGGACTGACCCTCTGCGTATAGGCGAAGAGTATTCTTTGCATAAATCATTATACTCTTGCCTGCCCAACTAGAGAGTGACTTATGAGCAGTGCTGGCCAGAGACAAGATGCTGAATGCAGAAGTATCAGCAGATTGTTTTGGATATATGCTGACATAGAGTTCAGATGATCCAGGAGTCAGTGCTGTATGAGCCTCTTTAAACAAAAGCTGTAACCCAACAGCACATGCTTGGAAATGAATTTAAACCAAAGCGTTGAGCCTTGCTGTGCTCCCCTGCTGACTCAGTTATGTAGCAGCTTGCAGGTAACAGAGAAACTGTTTCTCTTTTCCAGCTGGATCAGACGTAACAAGGCTCAGAAATGGCAGTGAATCTCTCCAGCCACACGCACAAGTCCCTCTAGACTGCTTAGTTGGTTCACTATTTTGTTCCTTTAAAGAACAAAGCAACTGGAACAGAAACTTTTTACTGACACCAAACCATCTTGAGTCTCAGACAGAGTTACTGAGAGCATTCCTAAAACCATTGCCTCACTCCCACAACATCCACTCTCCTGCAGTTATGAAAATGTACCATGATAGGTGAAAAAACATGAACTTTAAAAATAAGCTGATTGGTTGTTTTTTTTTTTTTTTTTGTTTTTTTTTTTTTTTTTTTTTTCCCCATTAAGCTCTGGGAAACTCACAAAAGTTATGGAGCAGAACCTTCCATGGATTCATATACCTCAGTATGAAATATGATCTGCATTTCTCTTTACTAAGTTAGCGCTGTTGCTTCTGATGCCATCACCAATTGTAAAGACATTGTTTTCTAAGACTACTTTCCAAGAAGAAGTCATAACAGAAAAGATCATTCAGTTCCTAATTTGTAGGTGATGGTACTTTGTGTTTTGCTTATTCTCCCATCTCATAACAATGTTGAGACCAGGTGAAAGGGAAATAATCTATTACAAGAGATCTTCTTCTATTACATTTTCCTCTCCCAGCTGGACTGCTTTCAGTTACTCTACACTGACAGCAGTCTTTTCAATGATCATGAAAATAACTGTTTACAATAAAAAACTATCTGTTTCGGCCTGTCTGACAGAGATGAGGTGTGTCCAATTTCTGAGGTCTTACCTGGGATATCCTGAGATTTGTAACTGTCTGCAGAGGGGTGTAAGCTGCTATGACTTGCATGGCCAGCCATACTGATTTTAGTTACACTGAGACATGCCAAAATAAAAAATGGACAGTGGCCCAAAATTATAATTGCTTATTTAAGAGAGGTTTCACATTGAAAGTAGTCTGAGAGCACTTCCTGAGGAGCCCTAGGTGCTGCCACTCGGTGTCCCACACTCCTGCTCCAGGGGAATACACCATGAACACTCCTTACCCTTGAGTATCTGCAACTGAAGTTGCCAAGAATAAGAGGCAAAGTTGTATTTAAGTCTTGGCTAGTAAAGCAAAGGGGTAGGGAATTCCTAATGGTTTGTTGTATTTTCTCAATTGACATGTCTTTTCTCATAGCCAGATTCAGATCACATTTAAAGATCAGAGTTTTACTATTGTCAGTTAAATTGCCCTGAATTTCTATTGCCCTGAACATCATATAATCTGCTGCTAGACTGGAATCTACCACACAAGAACTACTACGCTTTAACTAGATTGTGCTACAAGAGCAAGGTTGTACTTGAAAGTATTTAAATGCATTTTTTCTACTGTTAAACAGAGCTCTGCATGTAACAGAGTAGCTCCATTTACACTATTTATATTCTGGCTCCTTTCTATATATATAATACCTCCAGTAAAATTTTTCCTTTTGCAAATTAGAAGCTTAGATTAATGTATTTTATAATCTGACTTTTTTTTCCTCTCCCTGAAGTTTTATATTTTTTCATTAAAAACCCTGAACATTTTGGCATTTAGCTATATTTCTTTTGCAAAGCTTTAAAGCAGAAGCTTTGCTTACTGCCAGCATGACACAATGCAAGAACATATTGTTCCTTAAAAAAAAAAATGAGAGGAAATTTGAAAAAGTGTGAGAAGGAAAGAGATAGGCCGGGACCTCCTCCCTCTCATCAGACCATCCTTGGACTCCTTCTGAGCCCTGTAGGGGGCTGGCAGGAAGGAATTTGTAGCCACAGGGACATGTTATCCAGAACCAAGGGTTGAACCTAATTGTAAGCAGATTTTGCCTGCCTTCTTTTGGATGAATGGCCTGCTGGCATGTGACCTGGCTTGGCAATTTCCCTACAGTGTCCAGGCTGCCATAAGGAGATGCGTAATGTCTAGAGTGATAGGAAACTCTTTAGAGCAGATGGTACAGAGCTGCCTCATAAAATGACTCACTGTGAATCCTTACAGAAATCTCAGCTATAAAAATGATAATGGAAAAAGCACAAGAAAATACAAAATGTTTTAAGAACAAATTAAGACATCTTATGTCTTCCATTTGATGTACAAAATAGACACATTCTACAACCAAACCAACAGCTTCTTTCTTTCACTGGTTTTTGATTGGACAGGCAAAATCTATAGGACAAAGTACTGGAACTGTGGAAGTGGAAAGAGCCCTTGGAGAACATAAAATGACAGCTGGCAAAGTTCTGACTATTCCTTAGGGAAGAGAACTGACTTAGGAAATGCTTTGTGCACATAAGCTCTCCTTTTCACTCTCTAGTCCTCTCAGTAGTGGAAGGAAACACTTAATTAGTAAAAGACTACACCCGTGTTTTTTTTTTTTTTTTTCCAGAAGAATCACTAGATGTAAGTTCAGAAATAGACTCTAACTTTTGTGGGTGGGATTTTTCCTGTAATCCCTGAAATTATTACAAACATATTTTAGAACACTGTGCCATTTAAGTCACATTTTCAATCCTTTTCCTCTTTACTTTGAATTCTCACACATTTTCACTTGCTTTTCAGTATAATTTGTTGAGCATTTTTCAGAGTTTATCCTTAATTTAAAACAATATCTCTGCAGCATTTCAGAACTGTCTGTGACTGTTATTCAATTTACTGTATTCAGTAAGGACAGGCAGTAACATAAGACCAGAAGTAACACAAGAATCAGAGAAGAGGGGAGCATTGAATATGCTTTTACCCTTTCTCCTCTTTCCACCATGGGAGATGATATCAGAACACTAAGTAAAAACACACGAGTCATTTTGAAACAGAAAGCATTATCTGCTTGCAGGTTGCATATGTTATTGTGATGGTGATACAGGGCACCCTGTATTCTTACTCCATAGCTGCTATGTCAGCATTTTAATGGGGTTTAGCAGCAAATCCTCTCATTTCTCCCACTTACCTCACTTAGCTTAAATTTGTGGAGCAGTTCCTATGAGAATAGAACACAATTTTCTGCAAGAAATTAAACCCAAAGTTCAGCTCCATGAACTCATCAAGCTCTCTCCAGTCTCTTGCAGGGGAAGCAGGGTCAGAACAAATGTCTGGTCCTCTGAGCGGCTGCAAACTAGACAAGTATTTAGGGTACTTGGTACAAGGAATCACAACAGATTTAATAAAAAAACAGGATTGCTTTGGCCTGTACAGAGCATGAGAAGAAGGATTTTGACACAAATTGTCCTGTTAACTCATATCTACACCAGTTGCTCTCCTTCCGCTGCTCAGCTTTACCTCCCCTGCTCTCTCTTTACTGTCTCTCTGCAAAGCATTTAGCATCACAGAGGTATAACATAACTGTCTTTCACGGACCACTGAACAACACTTCTTTCCCCCTCAGCTAACCCAGAGTGCAAACATTGTAGATATCAGCCCCAAGACAAAATATGCTCTCCTCAGAACAAAGAATCATTCTCAAGATGACCTTCTCCATCTGTACTGTCTGTGACTTTCTAACTGTGTCCACATCTTCCTAAACTAACCAGATGTTCCCAGACACTTCATTCTGGAGTTCTGATACCAGAGCATTTGTGAAGAGCCTCTGTAGAGCTGCTTCCAGCTGGCCAGAGGGTAAGGAGCTGCTCACATTCCATGCAGACAGATGGAAATGGAAGAGAAGAACCAGTACCTGTGACATTTGTTGACTGATGGTGTCACTATGCCATCTGATGCAGGAACTGAATTTGTGTCAGCTCAAGTGTCCTTTTTTTTGCCATATAGTCCTACTGGGATAAGACTGTAAAAATGCTGTGGTCTAAGCAAAGCAATAATAACCCTTTTTTGCTGTGTGAGGCTCATATTGTGGTACAGTAACAGATTTCAGATTGAGCCCTACCTGCCTGCAATGAAGCAAATGAGACAAGGGGCAGGTCCTTTGGGAGAGGGAACCCAAATCCAGTAATCTGTGAGGAAACAGGGTAATGTATGCAAAGGGCTTGGCTGTAACAACAGGAATTTGAACAAGGTTGTCTCTCAGTGGTCATATGATCTTCATTTTTTGAACACTCTGGAGAAATACTTGTCTGATACATCAGAATTCAGCTTCATATTTACTTTCAAAGTTGTGATCTCTGCTGGCTAGTGTCATTGACCTAATAGAGCAGAACAGTTGCAGAACAGCACAAGGGGACAACAAGGAGTTTGTATTTTGAAGATGCAGATTTTTTTTTTTTGACAAAACAGCACTGATTTTTAAGCCCATCTTCAACTTGCCATCCAATATTTCCCCCTGCAGTTCAGTTGAGATTCCCACAAATTTCAGTCTGAGTCCCTCCGTAGTCATAAGATCCACACCAATCCATACAAAATGTCATTTATTCATAAAAAAAGAAATTAATTCTGTTTCTATTTGATATGCAGTACATCTGCTACTCCGCATTTGCACCAAACCGCATAACCATTTATATGCAGGCTGTAAAAGTTTGACTCTGAGAGGTTATGGGGAGAATAGTCAGAAACACAACCCAGAATCTTTCTCTGCCATGATATAAAATAAACTATTTTCTGTCTGTATAAACAATTCCATTTCAGAACCAAGCCCCAGGAATGTGGACCTGTGATGAAAATATATAATTCAATTTGAAGTGGAATATTTTGTGATAAAATACTCCCAGGAATAATATTTTAAGAAGGATTACATTTTTCCATACTTCAGTTACTTGTTTTCTTCTACCAAAGTAGACAAACACACTTGGACTTTAACTCACTACATCAGGAACTGAGTTTTCCTAAGTATTTCTTTATATGCACAGAAGTACTCACACAATTTAAAAAGCCATATGACTGTCTATAACATTAATTCAGATTTGTTGAACTCCAAGATCACTACATTTCAATGTGAAAAAATTACAGAATAAGTGAGATCTTAATTGGATTTGTTAATTAGCTCATATTTCTGCAGAATCCTGTCAGCATTCAAAACTCTTTCTTATGTATGGCTTTATTTGATATTAGAATACCTTGGCAATAGCAAGTGTACAATTATATTATATAATAGACTTTTTATACTGTCTTGTAAACATTTATTTTTGAATGCTCTGCGTAAGCAATGAACACCCTGTGTTCCATGTTTCTGACACTACTTAAAAGTGTGGTCAAAGGCCTCCAAAGAAGGAAAGCTCTCTTATTTTCCCTCTTCATCCAGCCAATGAATAGATCTACAAAAGAAGCTAATTTTTGTTTTTTTCTACAGAAATAGCTCATAAAGCTGCATTTTGCTGGGTGGACAAAAATCTCTGAACAAATTACAGTGAATTTCCTGCATTGCAATCCTTCAAATTGTCTAAGGAAATCATGGTGAGTAATAGTGCAGATCTGTGCTCTTTCATGTGCTTCATTTCAAGTCCAGACTTTGTCTCGGCTGACATGTATGCAAGCTGCAAAGTTTGGATTCAGGTTTTTTAATGAGCATTTTGAAAGTTCAGGAGTGTGTATAAATAAGTTGTTGTTTTTTTCCCCCAGACTGTAACATGGGAAGGCTCCCACTGTGAGGTTTGGATCAAATCTGGAGGTTTGGTTTAGTTCTATTTTTGTTTCTAATATACTAAGTTCACTGCGTTCACAGGCTGCCATAAACCATCTCTGTTAAACATGCACATTGTTAAAACATGCAGAAGACTTGGCTCAAATTGTGCGTCACCTAATGGAAGCCAGCAAAACTATGGGCTGGAAAGAACCCCTAGCTGCAGTACGTGACCCAGTGAACACCTGGACTTGTTGGAAGTGACAATATAAATGGTATATTCATAGTAACCCTGTCTAAGAATTGCTGAAACAGTTCAGGTAAGAACCTCTGAAATGCTTCTCCTGCTCTAGGAGGGACTGTCTCAGGTACTGCTCAGCTTTTGAAATAATTGATATTTTTGGCCATGTTGTTTAGGAAGCAACAGTACTTTTATAACTGAAAACAAGGCTCACTCTTGAATTGTCAATAAAATGTCCGTTTTTCCAGCTGTGTTGAGTGCTCCATTCACTGGCACTATGACTGGAATCAGGAGGTGTTGTTTGCTGCAGCTGCTCCCTGCCACTAGAGAACAAGTGTGTTTTCTGACCACTCACATGTGTAGTTTTAAATGCCTTGGCTCCCAACAGACTTCTCCATGCAACCCCCATTTTGCAAGTAACTTCTTTCCACTTATTGCATGTAACTCCTTCATTCCACTACCCCCGCTTTGTGCATGAAGAGGTGAGGGCAGGGAATGATAAATGTGATAGAAGAGATTTTGGTGGAAGTTTGTGGCCTGACTGGAAGTCCCCTTACACAGGTAACATTTCTCCACTTTGGAAGCTGGGATGCCTCTAATGAAGACAGTCTAAACTGGTGTTATGCCTCACATAGGCCATTACTAATTTAGTTTAATTCCTTGGGAGAATCTATGTTGTATACCATATCTGCCAGGACTAGTGTTGTGAAGATAAGGCATTGCATGGGATACACTTTATGCACCACACTAAAAAGAGCTTTATGTGCCAACTATGGGAGGTTGGCTTAGGAGAGAATGTATTGAGAAAAGTCAGAAGTATATTTTTTTTCCCTGCCATGCCGTAAGATCAACTATTTTTTGTCTGTATAAGCAATTTCATTTTAGAACCAGGATGCCGGAATGATGAAAATATATAATTCAATTTGAAGCTGAACATTTGGTGATAAAAGTGTTCCCAGGAATAATATTTTAAAAAGGATTACATTCTTCTATACCTGAGTTGCTTTCTTCCTCTGGCATAATAGAGTCTCTGAGTATATTTCACTCCAAACATCTCAGCTAATACTTGATGAAGTTTCTAAAATGGCTACCCCAATATTGCCTTTACATAAAATATCTGCAAGTCTTAAGATTAGTAGCCTCCTCTGTCATGCAGGATCCAGAAGACTGTGGGCTTTGACAGTGTGGTAGCTCTAAACTAATTTGGGAGACAGCTGTTGACAACTATGAAGTCTATTTCATCTGAATAGAAATGCTTAGAAATATCTTTGATTTCCTTTGTGTAAATAAGTAAAAAATCTCACCCATACCACAAATTCTTTGAAACCACTAAGATTCATGTGAACGACAGTTGGAGATGATTATGTCTGAGCTGTGCATGGTTAAGGAGGCTTCTGAGAGCCTTTGCTTTGGGCAGGTCATTGGGTGGGAGGAATGCAAATGGCTCTGCATTTGCCCTCACCATAGGTCAGCGACCCTCTGGGGTGGTGGTGAACACAGAAAAGGGGTTGTGTGCTTTTGTGCTCCTGGTGTCAGCCTGCAGTCACCAGCATGTTGGTGAGAGGAAGGTGACTCAGAGCTGTGCTAGCCCTGGCTTCAGAGCAGCTCCCAGGTCTTTGGGTCTCTGCAGAGCTGGCAGTCCCATACTTTCAGTGTGATGGGAGTCTGGGCACAGGCTTTGCACCTCTACCCCTCCTGAACTGCACCCAGGACATCCTGGCAGAAGCTGAAAAGTTGGGAAAACTTGCAAAGCAAAATCCCTCCATGGAGATGCCTTGGCCATGGTTATAAATCTACCAAAGGCTTATGGACAAGTCATTCTGATCTGTGTGGCTCTTCTGTCTGTTCATGATGATGACTGAGAAAAGTAATTCTAAGACTTTGCTATGCTCACCTTTGGTAAAATTTTTGCAATACTACCAGAATGCCAAACTGAGACTTCTCTGATATTTAGAGCTTTCTGGCGTGGAGTCCTTTTGATATAAAATATACTTATCTCAAAACTCAAGTGGACCTCTGAAAGTTTGAAGTTGCAACCATAGCAAACAACTTAAAGAGGAGGAAAATGTTCTGTCGGTGTAATTTCAGCTCTACATGGTGCAATCTATTTCTCTTACAGACACAGTTCTTTTTGGTCTCACAACAGATCTGGTAATATCAAAGAATTCCAGTTTTCAGTTTCTTTTATAATTTCAGTTATAAAAGAAAATGAAGTTTGATACACGACTACTGAAAGGACTTTCCAAAAGACCATGGCAGAATGACCTTCTGTGAAAGTCAGATCCAATAAAAACCCTCAACACAGCTGCAATATCAACCCCTTTTCCTGGGATCCCAAGGTACTGCAAAATCCTTCAGTAGTAGGTGGTATTTGCTTTTCAGCCCAGCTTGAATTATTTCTATATTAGGTTTTATTTGATCTATATGTGGCTATTTTATAGCTCTTTAATGTTTATGATGTATTTATTATCATTCCTACATTTCCCCTGCAGCTCTACTGAAGTGGGACTATCTAAAGATTGTGGAGCTATTTGTTATTGTACCTTTAATTTACAGCCACTACATATATTACATTAGAAGAATTCAGCAGTTTGACTGACATTAATTAACTCTCACTGTGTCCATCTGAATTCATACTACTATATAAAATGCAATTGAAGTGGAAGTAAACCTGGTCCAGGAGCAGCCTGGACCATGAAACAGGTTTACGAGAGGGCCTGGGAAGCAACTGACTATAGCAGATCCCTGTTTCCAATACCAAGCTATAAATTATGTCACTGAGTAGATAAAAAGCCTTGCTCCATTGCTTAAACAATTGCCACTCAAACTTAGAGGTGTAATAGTAAAACCCAGCCATGTTTTGGTGAGGAGTGTTGGCTGGCAGCAGAGTGAGATGGAATTTGGTTTGGTCTCAGAACCAGGTCCAGCCTAAGTGAGAAGGCAGTGTTGGGTATGTAGGGCAGCTCTAGCATTCCCTCTGCTGCTTTCCTGTCTCAACATGGGTTTGGCATCCATATTATGAGAAGATACCCATGCCATGAATACTGTCTTGGAGAGCCCTCCAGGCCTGAGTCCTTCCCATGATGGTCATTTACTGTCTTCCTTTCTATTCACCAGCTCTCACCCTCCCCTGAGAGTCCTGTTGTCTAATTGCAGTTCAAATTTTTTTGTCACTGAATCAGATACCAACAACAATGTGCTCCTTTCCTTCTGTCCTACAAATTCTCCATCTCCTTCTGAAAGAAATAACTCATAGTAAGACCATAGGATCACAAGAAAAAACAGATGGGAAGGGATCTCAGGAGGTCACCTAGTTCAACCTTAGATACAGTCTTCTCAAGTCTTTTGTGTCAAATTAATAATGTCATACCATGGCCCAGTTTAGACATGTAAAATGACAGAGTACTAAAGAGCACTGAAGAAACAATGGTAACTGTACATGACCTCAGCTTGCTTTCACAATGTGCTGGTTTGGGCTGAAATAGAGTTCATTTTCCTCACAGTGGCTGCTATGGGGTTGTGTTTTGGATTTGTTATGAACTCAGGGTTGATAATACAGAAATGTTTTTGTTATTGCTGAGCAGAGCTTGCGCAGAGCCAAGGCCTTTTCTGCTTTTGGTACTGCCACACTGGGGAGGGGACTTGGGGTGCTTGGCAGGCTTGGGAGGAGACAGAGCCAGGACAGGTGACCCCAGCTGACCAAAGGGATAATACAGACCATGAGACATCATGCTTAGTGTATAAAGTAGAAAAGGGAAAGGGGGGTGGGGACATTTGTGGTGATGTCATTTGTCTTCCCAAGTCACTGTTAAGTAATGGGGCCCTGCTCTCCAAGAGATGGCTGAACACCTGCCAGCACATGGGAAGCACTGAATTTATTCTTTGTTTTGCTTTGCTTGTGTGCATAGCCTTTGCTTTCCCTATTAAACTGTTTTTATCTCGGCCACAAGATTTGCAGCTTTCATCTTGATTCTCTCCCCAGTCCTGCTAGTGGGGGATTGAGTGAATGGTTGTGTGGTACTTGGTTGCTGGCTGGGTTTAAACCACAACACACAGCAAAACTATTTTCTTAAATGCACATTTAATTGATGGATTGATGATTCATTGTTTGGGATTTTTTTGCTAGTGCTTGGAAATAAGTTTGTTTAGAATCTATGTCATTGTGTGAACTTCTGCACTGACATATTGTCAGCCTTTGTGACTCTCCCTAGACTGGATCTCAAGGTCATAAAAGACTTGCTTTCTTCCAGAGTAGCCATGTGGACACTATACCTGATAATAGCAGGGGGATTTGCTGGCCTTCAGCAAATAGAAATTAGCAAAATTGGCAGAGGCTTTGAATGCCATGTGAAGCTTGAACCTGACATGTTGAAAGGAGATTTTGCTAGCACTGCTAAGGAAATACTGCATCTAAGGTGGCAGCTTTCTTGGATGACTCTGGATGCTGGAGAGAGGGACCTTATTCCTTTTCTTTTCTGTCCTGTGGTGCTTTCCTGTATTAAAGGATTGCTTTTCTCCTGCAATGGTTATATTACACAGATGAGTGGCTCTCTGTGATATCTGTAGGTCACAATGTCACATACCTGGTGCTTGGATGCTATTTTCATATTTGTAGGAAAATATACCTGCTCATTGATAAAATAAACTGATAAACCAAAGGATCATTTTATGATTAGATAACATATAAAGGACATTATGTTTTTGAGCTGATTGTAATATTTGTTTGTGAAACTTATTTGGATTATCTTTCTTCTAAACTTCTCCTCTATTCCAAACCCTTCCAAATTATCCCACAACTGAAGTCTGAAACTAAGATGTTCTCCAAGTTCAGACTTGTGTTTGCTGATTTTCAGCCAATCAGTAGTTCTTAGACTATGGCACTGTAAAAAATAGCTGATCTTAGAAACATAACTGCTTGATAAAAGCATATAATTTAAAACCATTCAACAAAATACTCATCAGAAGGGATCTCTTCCTATTGCTCCCCACATGCAATCAATATATCACTTTAACTACAGTGGTTTTACCTGCTGTTTATCATCCTTTCTAAAGCCATGTGGAATACTCATCTTCTCTAATCCTTGTCTATAGTATTTCCAAGGTACTTTATAAGCTTGGAGTAATGGACTTTAATGCCTTGCAGCAACTGAGCTGGTAGCATATATGATACCTTAAATGTAACAATCAAAGGAATGTGCAAGATTTTGGTATTTCCGCTGACTTGCAGATGTGCCGTATCCAGGTCCAAAAACAGTAATGTCAAGTTTAGACTAAAACTGTTTAAAACAAAATAATATCTCATTGCTCTATGTCAACACTCTTATAATGTGAGAGGATATTCTCTGATAGAGAGAACACCAGTATTAAATATCTGTTATCTGAGCTCTACAGTAATTTCTTTTTTGTATGTTTGTACATGAATAACCTTGCTCAAGATTTATGTAACAGAGTATTGTTTTATTAATCCAGAGCATGTGGTATTCTCCAGGTGCTAAGCTTTGATCTCCTTGTCCTTCTATGTATTAAGTTTTCTGGTTCTCATTGACACTGATGCTCTTGATTTAAAGTAATCCTCTTATTGTCGGGGACAGGAAAAACTGCGAGTGAACTCTGCAGTGAACCTGGAATCTTGTTCTTTTCTTTTGTCTCAGTTTTGATTGAATCTCCACTAAATTCAGTTCAGCAGAATCCAGCCACTGCTTTTAGGAGTAAAAGTATATCTTTCTGCAACATTTTATGGCATGGAATGTCGTTTATGGCACATTATATTACATTTTGAAATGCTAGCATTCACTAACAAGAGGAGCTGTGGTTTTATATTAAAACAACTGAGCAATGTAAAAAACCCCTAGAAATCCAAGAAGGCAGTTTTCCTGTGGCTGGTAACAGAAGGAAAGAGTGTGAGTACATGTGCAGTGGAAAGCATGGGACAGGGGAAAGAAGAAGGGGATGGCGAAAAAAAACCTGCTGGAGCAGGGCTCCTTCCAAAAGTCTGCTGGCATGTGGGGTCAGGATAAGGGATGACAGTACCGCACAGTTAACTTCTGAGGTATCATTACAGGGGCAGCTGCTTCTTCTCAAGGTTCCTGTTGCAGCTGGCAGTGACTCTCCATCTCTCACCTCTGCTCCACTGGTTTTTCTCACCTACCTTGACAGTTTGTTTCACAGACATATGCTGACTTGATGCGACTTGGTTCTGGGAAAGGGAGTTGCTGGGCCAGGGTTGTGTGGTGGGCTGGCATGGTCAGATCAAGAGTGAAACCAACTCCTTACTCATCCTCAGCCCACATCTACACCTGGCATGATGCCAGAGAGGTTTGCAGCACTGTGCAAACATATGCTTTTCTTCAGGGCCAGTTGGGTGGTCAGGACAGAATATTCTGTGCTGTGAAATCAGGGATTGCAAGGTGGGTGGGGACATTCACTAAAACATCTACATCTCTTGAGATTTCACTGGGCATAGGACATAGATTCCTTGTAGAAATCAGGGCAGCACAAAGGGGTCAGCTATCTCACTCCCATATCCCATCCCAGCATAACTATGCCAACATCTCTTATTTTTTTTTGCAGATGGGTGTCTACTCTGCCCTTAGTTAGCTCCCGGATTGGATACAATTCATTCTCCACAGCAAAATTTCACAAAGCTTTTTTTGCTATTGGCATAAAAAAACTTCCAACATTTAATCTTATTTTTTCTTGCTGATACTGAGGATAATTTGCTTTTTAAAATCTTACTGGACACAGGGAAGACTTTCTTCTTTTTTTGCTGGCATCCTCAACACAAATGAAGACTGATACTACTGTCTCTCCTTGGTCTTCCCTTCTCCAATCTAAACTTTAGAATGCTTCAGGATTTCCAAGAATATAATTTTCTTCTAGTCATTCTCATGACTCCTTGAAGAAAGGGCCAAGCTTCTCTTGCACTACAGACTTACCAAAGCCATGTGGAAGAGAAGAATTCATTTGTAATCTACTGCATCCAGTAGATTACAATCTTGATTATCCATTTTGGTAGTGCAATTGAATTTTTTTCCCTGGAACTAGTTCTTTGTGACATATGTGCTGCTTGTGCACTGAAGGTACAACCTTCAGCCCTTTTGCTGTCTCTGCAAGGGCCTGCCCATCACCTTTTGATGCAGATGACTATTATTCCCCAAAAGCCTTGAATCTTTCCTGGTTGAACTGGAGATACTATACTTTATCTAACTATTTGGGGCAGGTAGTTTTCTCATTCAATTAATAAACAATGGAAAGCTGAACAAGACAAGTTGTCAAAGAACAAGATGAGAATTCAAAGTGATCTTGAGAAACTGGAGGACAGGTCTGAAATAGACAAGACTGTAAATTGTTACGATTGCTGCATCAGGGCTGCCAGCTTTGTAGAGGTGTTCCCTGCCCCAGGCCAAGTGTTGTGCCCTGATGCTCCAGCAGCTTATCAGCCCCATGCTATAAAAGTGCAACCTGGAATAAGTGGAAGCAGAAATCTTTGAGCAATTCCCAGTAAGGGAAACTGGCCCATAAAGGTCAGTTTCTTTGTGTCTCCCATCTCTTGACTCTTGTGTTAATGCTGTGTGCTGGCCTAAGTAGAGAGATTTTAGCTACACTCTGAAATGTAGCTCCTGCCTGACAGATCTGGGAGTAAAAAAAAAAATATTCTGAGAAGTGAGGAGGCAGCTGAAATAATTTATGGACAGGGCAGAATATACATAACTTCAAAAATGTTGTTAGCTTTTGTAATATGCAAGGAGGATTGTGTAGTGGAGCATGTATACATGGAAATAGTACAAATATTTTGCCAGAATCCTTAGGGTATTGGGAAAAGATTTCCGTTCTAGTAGTTGAATTGTCATGAGGGATTTTTAAGGGTCAAGTTCCATATTGCAAGGAGGATATGAAACTGTTAGGCCATTTATTGCATGGACATGTAAAGCAAAGATTGTGCATGCTTGGAGGTTGTAAAAACAATTGGCTCTTTAATGTTTGAAAAGAGGCTTTGTGTCATGGGCTGTATTGCATCACTGGATCTTAATCTCTTGAAAGGCATGATTGAGAAGACGGTGCTGTGCATGCTGAAGGAGTATGGCAGGCTCATTAGAGGGTCTACAATGAACCCTCACAACAAGTGGCATAGTAGAAGCTGCACATCACATGATTCGAGCAGATTGCAAAATATGAAACTCAGCAGTGAATATGATACATCTTTTTAGAGGGGCCCAGTAAAATGAAAAAAAAAAAAAAAAAGGCAAAAATTCATGGGGGGCCTTCTCTCCTGTTATGGCCACAGGGAATTTTGAATAGAAAATGTTTTGTCCTCCTGGGACAATTCTTGCAATTTCTCTATTATTCTCTAAACTTGGGGTCCCTTCTTTGTTGTGAGGAAGTAAAACAGGACATGTTCTTCTCCTTCTTCAGGTGTAGGTTTGGAGGGACTCTCTGGAGGAAGCACATGATTTTAAACACTGGAAAACTTTATGCATTTGTTGTGTGGGGAGTGTTGGTCCAAATACATTTGAACACGACATTGAGATGCACATAAATGAGAAAAGACAGTAAAAGCAGAGATGGATCACTGGAGTGTTTAGAGTTCCTCTGGTATTACCAAAATGGAGAAAATAAAACCATCATTTCATGCTTTTTAACAGATCCAGATTTCAATAATTTCTACCAAGATCCTTCCTTCCCTTTAACACTATTTATTATCCTTGTAGATGTCTTAAAAGAGATTTTCTATTTACATTTTCTATTGTGTCTCTGAGTGGTAGTCTTGAATGCAGTTTTGGTGTTCTCTCTGTCTAAGCTAATGTTATATTTTCTACCTATTACAGCTTAGTAATATAATACAGTACATAACCTAAAGCTTCCTTACACACAAACCAGAAAATTACCATTTTATTTTACAGCCATGCCAAATGCATGTAAAAATTATCTGGGAATGAGGTTTCTAATAGTTGATAAATTAGCCAAAAAAGAAAAATAATTGCACTGTATTTTATGATTAATAGGAAGATGTATGTATAAGAAAATCAGTAGCAATCAGAAATATGTATGATACTGTACATTATAAAAAAAATACTAGCTAATATTATCCAGATGAGAAACAACATACAATGCTTCAACATTCCCTCTAATTTTCTAGTCTACAGCAACAGTGAAGGAAACTTTATATTTTCTTTCATTCTTTTCATGAAAGGTCTTCATAATTCTATAAAACTGCACATGCCACAGGGCAAACCAGCAAGTAATGATTTGTAAAGCAGGTGACCTATCTCTGGTTCTGCTTGGGTGTTGCCAGTGCATTTTTCATGTAAGAAAGGAGCTGTTTCATTGAGCGATTTTAGAGACAAAGAGTGAGATTCCTCAGGCTGATAAAGAGTGAAATGAAGAGTAAAGTGTCTAAATAAAAATGTTTAACTCATCAGCCCTGTACTTCTATTGGTGGATAGAATGCTATTAGTCTTAGATATCCTTCATTACTCGGCCTGCAGCTTAAGCTACTCTGACATTTTTTATTTTTCTTCTGCAGCAAAATGTTTTCCTGTTTTGCACCTTTTTTATCCTTCCCTGTGGATAAGCTGTCCTCTATCAAAGATTCAGCTAATTCAGGTACATTTTATTTTGTGAAGTATTTTACTGCTTTTTCTTTGAGGCCATAGCAGAGGCTGAAATGATTTATTGCTATCAGTAATAATCTGAATTGCAAAGAATGTTCCCAGGGCTTGAAAGAATGGGAAAGCATGTGGGAAAGAGGGGAAAGTAGCAAATCCTACCCATGGCCAGTTTGCCTTGTCTTAGCCTACTTCTTTAGGTTCTGGACAGTTAATCTGCATTATATAGATGTTAGATTCTTAGGTCTTCCCTAAAGACTGATATTGTAAAGAAAGGAGAAGACCAAATGAGCAGCAATTTAGAATAAGTTCAAATTAAAGCATGGTTCTATCCAGAAAAAAGGACTGTAAAACTAGCACCTTTAAACTCAACAGACTCTACTCACATTAAATTGTATAAACTTTTTTTACTGATGAACATAAGCTTTTACTGTTTTTAACACCTTGTCAGAAAAGTGATGCCTGAGTGAATTGTATTGTTTTGTCTTGAACTTCATCAGCAAAGTCATCTATTTGTTAACTTCTGCATAGTTATTTGGAGCAATGAAACTTCACTGGTTTTACTGCAAGGGTATTTGATTCCAAGGTGTCACTGCTTTGCCAGTTGGTAACCTTCCTGGGTCTACAGCCCACTCAAAAGCTGATGGGCGAGCCTCATCTAGAACCAATATGGTCTAAAGGCTGAAGCCCAGGAGGAAAGTGCAGATTAGTGAAAACCGAGCCTGAAAATTAAGAATGTTTGGAACAGAAATCAGTAAGAAATGTCAATACCTTGACATTCAGGAAGTCCCTGAGGGAGCAAAGTCATGGCTAGTGCCTAATACAAATGTGGCTTGTGCTCTGCTAAAGCAGCCTCCAGTCTACTTTCCTCTCTCAGTATTGCAGATTTTAACATGAGCAGTAATGAAATTGCCAATAGAGCTATTATAAGCAGTCCTGTAGGGAATTCAGACCTTCTGAAAGCCTTTCTAACCTAAAATAAAAACTTATTTAGAAATTTCCTTTGGGAAGGGAAGAGTAAAAAGGAATTATCCAGCACAGCAGCCTATTTCAGGGTCTCCAGAGGTGTCCTGAAAAAGAGGAACCACCCACTCTAGATGGGATCAAACAAACTCTGGAGTATGCAATACTTCCTGCTGCTTCTTCACTTGCTATCTGCTTAGTGGATACAGACTGCAGCTTTTTCAAGCTTTTTCAGCAGGCATTAGTACTCCATGTCTCCCTGGAAGAACTGGGATGCCAGTAGCTGTTGTCCTCCTGGATTGGTGCAGAAGGCTTGGGAGCCCAAAACCTGCTAGCTGAAGTAGGGTAGGATGGTGATAATGTCCCAGACAGTGGGTCACAGCATCATCACCCAGTGCTTGTCAAATGCCTGGGTATCACCTCCTGTATATCTCCTACCTTATTCAAGAGCTGAGATGCTCCTCCCCACTTTCATCCAGGTGGTCCTGCTATCAACAGGGATTTCTGTTCAGCCTTTCCTCCTTTTTCTGAGATGGGGAGTGAAGGTGTCAGCTGCCTTCATGGTTCTCTGTACTGCAACAGATTGGCTGGACACTGCAACTAGATAAAAACCTGATCCATTTCATACTGGCTTTATGAAATATTAAGTAAGGATTCCCACCCCAAATGGGACTGAGATGATGAATTCATGATCTCTTTGAACAGATCTTTTTTTCTTTCTTATCTTCTCTTTCAGAATGACAAATCTTTCTATCCTAATTTACTTCAGTGCATCAGTAAATATGGAAGAAACAAGGGTCATTCTTTACTGTCACTGAGATCCTTGCTGCAGTCTTCAGCCACATCCGGGCTTTGTGTTTCTTCACCTTTCATTTTTCATCAGAGGAAAGGAGATCTGCATTCCTACCCTCCTGTAAACTAACTTGGCTATAAAGTAGTGAAGTAGATGTCAGCCAGTGACATCTGGTTTTGTCTCTGACCTCTGCAGCACGGTAATACTTTTCACAAGTGGCGAGAGGGGTGGGAAAATAAGTTTCTACAGGTTTGTCTTCTTTATTAAAACAAATGGATCACCAAATGAGTAGACAGTTCACAATTCTTCAGGGAAAAATCAATACAGAGAAGGTTTTTCACTACAGTTTACTGGACAGAAAGCTTTATATGCTTAAATACCACAAGGACATGGGAAGCCAGGTACACCTCCAAACATTTCAAATAAAAGCAGCATTTTCTAAACACTGGCAGCAATTTTCTTTGTAAATAGGTTTAACCTTGGACCTTCTGTCTTTTTGTATTTTTGCACAGGAAATTAATTTTCTACATCCTCTATGTTCATAGAGAAGACAGAAAGTCAAAAACTCCACGGGATTTCCAAAAGAGCCTCCATATAAATTTTAAAATTAAACAGATGTTATGTCATAACCATTAAATTTAAGCTATGGGTTCCGAGGTTATAAACTATACATGGTGTACTGAAGCAAAAGATGAAATAGATTTTTTTCATTTACTGAAGGTTTTCCAGATCAAAAAGATCAGGATTTAGATGAATCCATGTAGACCTTGTGTTCCAACAAGAGTTTATAAACATCCAAAATAAGTAAATGCTCTCACAATAGCTAGTAAACACCCATGTGTAGAAACGTTCTGTGACTTTCCAGCTCTGCTGGGGATGCAGCTATGCACTGCCAGGAGCCTGTCCACTGAGACAGCCATCCTCAGTGGGCATTGGAATGGATCCAAGATGAGTTAAAGGGTGAGTATAGGCTGTCTGCTTGCCTATTTACTTGCTGCAATCCTTGATCCATGTCTGCAATTCCAGAAGAAACCCCCACATCTTGTATTTTCTAGTTCAAAATTACTTTGTTACATTACAACATTACTGGAAAAAGAATTGGAGATAGGATAGATATTGGAGAGATATCCCCCTGTAGAAATACTTCAATCTGCAAGGGAAAGAGAAGACAACAGCCAGTTCACACCAGTCTTTCCCTGCAGCTGAAAAAGTAAGCAGAAGTTATTAATGACTGCCTAAGCATTACAGAAATAGCAAGAGCCTTCACACTGTCACCTGACCTTTTATGCTAGGCTTGTATTTCTACTCACTGCAGAAGAATCTCAAGTTGTTTCCACTGTCCTTCAAGAGGAATCCAGTCCCCTTCATGGATCAAAATCTCAGGGGATGTAAAAATTACATTCCATTCTGTTGGTTTCCATTCTGATTTTACCTCCAGATCATATAATATTTTATTATTTCAGTGCTGTAGACCTTCTTTGGCCCAAAGGATGGTGACTTTCTGTGCTACCTTTTATCTTCCCAAATATGTCCCTTTCAACCTCATTTTCTTCTTGATTTCCTTCATCTGGTTTTCATATGACTCTGAGCAGCTGTACAAGGTGTGTATATATAGTCTTTTGCTTGTTTCATCTTTACTGAGATGCCTTTCTGCTGAATATCTGCTTAACATGATTTTTATTTGGATCCATTTCAGTTTTAATCTTACTTCTGGACTTCATGATAGAGCTGCTCTGTCAACTTACTGTTTTTTAGCAGCTTCTGCATTTAGAAGAAGCTCTGAAAAATTTTTAAAAACCTTAACTCCATATGGTGCACAGTATTGAGTAAATAATCCTATTAATTTTAGGGCTTTTCCTCCCAAATACCATTAATTTAAAGAGAGTAGGGATGTCTGGGAAAGTAAGAGGACTATCTCTTTTGCATATTTATTTTCCCTTGGAAACATCAGACAGTGCATTGTGGTGTTCCTGCTTTCCCTGGAAAGGAAAAAATACCAGGAACATTTAAGGGGCTATGGAAATGTACCATATTGCCCAAAAGCTCAAATTAAAAACTGCAGGATTACATCGCAATCTGTGAGGCTACCCTCTGAATGCTCTAAAACCCTAAAAGTGCTTCTCTTTTTGAGGGGCTGCAGAAGCATTGATGGAAAAGCCAGAGGTGGCCTCCAGTTCAGGTTCATGGCTCCCATAAATTATAGCATGGACTCTGTTCATACTTCCTAACTCCATCTGATGCCTTCCCTATCTTGTCTTCTTGATCTCTACCAAAGCAGCATGCAAGAACTAAATCTGTATTTCTTATGATTGCTGTACTTTTTTCCTTGAAAGCCAATGTTTTCTAGGGATTCTTTTGTGTAATTCTAGGGAAAAGGGAATAATCTTGTTTAGAAAGATCTTACATACAGTGTGCTTTCTGGCATTTTATATCAAAGCTATTAATTTGATGCTGTTTTCTTCACCCACCCACAGAGTTCTACTTTTTGGGTTAAATGCCAGCATTTAGCACATAAATGCATGGTTGATTGTGACTTGCTAGACTGACTACTGCATTGGACAAGGTACAGATGGATGTAGAAACTATTTCTATGCAAGTCCATCACAGAAAGAATCAATGGTTTAAGGATCAAGTTGGCTCTACACAGGTGCTGAGACATTGGGAATATATTGCTGTAATGCCATTTGGATGGTTTTTTGTTGTTGTTGTTTTTTCTTCTAATTAAAAGACCAATGAAATGCTTGAATGAGAAGGAGGCAACACAGAAGCTCAAGCTTGCATAGTTAGTGGGATGGGAAAACTTAAACAGCAGAGACAGGAATGAAAAAATACCATGGTAAGGATTCTCTGCACTTGGTTAGACATCTAGAGGTATTTTTTATGATGGTTTTGAGCTCATACATATTCTTTGATGTGCACTGTGCATACTTTTATCTGATTAGTCTTTAAAAAAAAATCAGATCATTCTAGACACATCTGATTTTTTAAAAGAGCTTAGAAAGAATTTATCTTCATTCAAAAGGATGTAAGTTTAACTTTTTCTCTACTTTTTAAAAAAATCACCTGATACCAATTAGAATTCCTTTACTGCTGGGCTGATTTATGGTACTGTAATACAGCACTGAAAATATGAAAGCAGAGAAGCAGTATTTCAAAATGCAGCATATAATCAACAATAAAAATGTATATTTATAAGCCAAAAAGTATGATTTCATCCTGGAGAATTACCAAGCTAATAGCAGTAATAAGCATGATTTTAGTTGTACCATATTGTACTTATTAAACACTTCAGGAGACTTGTGAATAAATCAAATCACAGGATCATTTTTTGATATTTGAACATATTTTTAGATATTATAAAAATGTAGAAAACTATCACAACTGGTTATCATTTGTTCATGTTTTCCAAAAATGGTTTTAATCATAGACCTCATTGTTACATCTTTCAAGATATGGGGCTGATGCCTGCAGGCTGGAAGAGTAACTCCATTTAATAAATATAGATTTAATATCTTTTAGAGATAAAATTAAAGCAGAAAAAATAAGTTCAATAATGTAAATTATACTCGCTATCCCAGGTAATTTTGTTTGGTGTAGGGAGGATGTTTCAGAGGAAGGAAGAAAAATGATTTAGTAATAAAGATGGGCCATATCCAAAACCCTGGAGCCAAGCTCATGAGATACAATATGGAAAGCATGGATTCAAACTCATACCTTTCAGATCTATTACAGGCTCAACTACAGCCTTGAGGGATGAGATTTTTCTTATGGAAGTGAACAAGTGAAGTAACAGAGCTTTCTGTTATTCACTGCAGCTCCTACTACCTGTAATACAGCAAAGTCCAGAGGACTCTGGTAAAAATGGCCTTTTACTGTGCTAGGTGCTGTGCAAACACACAGTAAAAAAAAGGTCCTGCTTTGAGAATGCTCCAGGACAGACAAGTAAGACGAATAGCTGGAATAGAAGCAGATTCAAGTAAGTAAGAACACATTTTGTTGCAAAGAAGATAGTAGAAATTGAAGCTTGCAGATGACTGGAGTTTAGATGTAGGTTTAAAAAGCATTCCCTGGTCAACCCATCTGTGTCTGCAAGACAATAAATGAGCTGTTGATTCCTATAAAAGCTAGACCCTGTAAATAATCTGGTGTTGCATGGGAGTGATTTTTTTTATACCAGTTTATAATTATCAATACACATCACTTAAGAACTTGGCCCCATGTCTTCTGCTTTGTGTGACAGCAAGGTCCATTGGAAATTTACAGATATAGCAGATGAAGTCCACCAAAGAGAAAGGCTTTTTCCATGTTGACCTATTATGGGATGGGGGTATTACTCTGTAATAGTAATTTTGAAAGCTATAGTAGTTCCTTCATACTTTTCCTCATGCCTGATCTTTGCTTAAAAACAAAAGAAAATGTTCCTTTGATTTTATTTTCAGTGCATTAAACAATAGGGTTGTAGGAAACTGCTGCCTTCAACCAGCCTTCTTTCCCCCTTCAAAATAACTTGTGCTATTATTTTTCAGAGTTTATACTGAAACAGATTCCTTCATGGTTTGAAAACCATGAAATGACAACTTTCAGCCCATAGTGAATTGTTCTGGCTCAGTTAAAAACACTAGAAAATAAAGATTGTAATACAAATACTGGTGGAAGTCTTTATGATAGTAGCAGGAACAAAGCTCTGTTGTAAGTTTTTCTGGAAACAGGGCCACAATGATTTGTTCAGCAATCTGTTCTGATCTAATCATAAAGGAAAAAGTGTTCCTCTCAAGTTTAATCCCAGATCCTCTATAATCTAGTGCATATTTTCAATAGACACTATCAATAGTCATGCAATATTTAGAAAATAATTTTTTGTTGTACAGTACCCTGAGTGAGGAAAAAAAAAAAAAGGCATCCTAATGACATGCATCCTAAAGCAGCAAGACAAGTAAAGTACAAACTCTTGCACTGTGATTTGAAGAAGGAAATAAAGCCATTATTGTCCAGACTGCAAGGGCCTGCACTATTCTGCCAATGTCCACTGAGATGCTCCTCCTAGTTAAAACAGTGACTGGTTTGGTGGCCCTCAGCATGTTTTCACTGTAGATGCAGATACATTTTTGCATGTTGTTCTAAATGAGCTTGCTCTCTTCAGCTACATGCCATGGATAACCAGTAGTCTGAGAAAACAGACTGAAAGCAGCTAACCTAAGCTGTACATTTCCTGCACAGCATTTCCTGCACAGTCTGTGGTGCAGAAACATGTCAGATAGATCTGACATGTCTGGACCTCAAAGCAGTCAAAGAAGTAAAAGGGATGCACTGTGAAATGTGAAAATAAAAATTCAGAATTAGCTTCTGCATCTACCTCTTCACAATCAGCATGGTGCAGACACATCCTGGCAGACCAAGTTAAGACAACGGGAACCAAAGAGAGTCTGATAAGGCCCCTCTAAGAAGGGTAAGCTTAAAAGCAAAGTAAATTTGTAATCCATACCTGAAAAAATGCATGTGGGACAGTATTTTTTTGACAAGAGGGTCTGTAAACCTTGCTGTGTCTCCCTGCAAACTCGGGAAAATGAAAGGAGAGGCCTCAAGGTATCTAAACCCCCAAAGACCACAAAGGCTACAGGCTATGAATGCACAGGAAATGACATGTTGGACCATTATGAAGAGACTGCATTTATAAAGTAAAGGTAAAAATTTATCTGACTTTCAAAATGTCACCTTTCTAAATGCTACTACATCTCTCCTTCTTTGCCCTCTATCTATTTCCTATGCTTTTAATGCCTGTCTCCAATTTTAAAATGTATTTTGATGGCAGCCACTCATATACTACAGAGGAGCTCTACTCCAAAGGAGTGAAAGATTACAGACTTTTAACCTGGGACTGGCCAGGACTGGTATGTGAATGTGTGATTTAGGTGGGAGACGTGACCATTTTTCATCTGCTCTTCATCCATGACCTATGAGACTCATCTGTGCTCATGAATTGAGTTCAACACGTCCCTGCTGCCTTCCTCTACTGGCAGGAGCAATGTGTGAAGACAATGAGGGCAAAATTGCGATGTCTTTTTTATTTCTTTAACTTTTATGACTCATGATAGGGCAGGCTTACGAAAGGAATGACATGTATTATCTCACCATAAAAAAGTTTATATATATATATATATATATATATATATATAATTTTACAATGGACTTGAGCAAAAACAAGTGTTGAAACATGCTGGCCAATAAAAATGGAAACACTGATTTTTTTGAAGAATACAGTACAGTATTCTGATACAGTCCACGACATACTGTGTGAGAAGGCTAAACTCTTCTGGAAAGTTCTAGCAGAGCACTTAGCTGGACCAAAACAAAATGGGTAGAAACTTAAGCCATATATTCCCGCAGCCACTGCAGGATTGTACAAGGATTATCTTAACTAGTTATTTAAAACATGTAAAAGTGGCTTTCAGGATTATAGAAGAAACAGCATTTCATTGAATATTACTTTGCTTCTCTCATTTTCCCCTTCAATAAATTAATTGAAAGTAAAGTCTGGGGATTCACCCCCGGGGGGGAAGCATGGTGCATTTTTCCCAGAAACCTCTTCTGTAGTACATGTTACTGGCAAATAAATAAACAAAAACCTGGAAAGATGCACCTCTACTGAGGAATGTGTGCTTGCCCTAGCTTCTGATTTTGTTTATTACTAATTTGGAGACAGAAATCTCTTTCATGAAAGCTTCAAAGGGATGGTGAACTTCCTGTGTGCACATGTATGTACTTTTTTTTTGATATCATAAATAGAACATATGAGGTCTGAAGCTTAGCAAATATAAGCTACATTTGGACAAAGGGAATTCTTCATCTGCTCATTTGAAAAACTCTTGTTATTTTCCAGCCCAAGTGATATGTTCACCTCAATGTCTCTTTCTTGGAATGAAGGGCTTTAAACTGAACAGATGTGGCCTCACCAGTTCTCAGTACAGGAGGACAATCCCTGCCCTGCTCCTGCTGGCCACACTATTGCTGGTACAGGCCAGGATGCCATTGGCCTTCTTGGCCACCTGGGCACTGCTGGCTCATGTTCAGCTGCTGTCACCAGCACCCCCAGGGCCTTCTCCTGTGGGCAGCTCTGCAGCCACTCTGCCCCAGCCTGTGGCACTGCCTGGGGTTGTTGTGACCCCAGGGCAGGACCCAGCACTGGGCCTTGTTGAACCTCAGACCATGATCCAGCCTGTCCAGATTCCCTGAGCAAAGAACTGGAGAGATACAGGACAGGATTTTCTGTGTTTCCTATGGTGAGCTGAAGCTGGCCATACTGCTGCCTGTCCAGAGCACAGCATTGTCTAGCCCAAGGAATTGAATGAAAACCACTGTCCAGTGTTCTTCTCTCTAAGGGATTTATTGTCATTTGGTACTGGACATTTTCCTCAAAGTCTCAGACCTTGGAGACATGATTAAACTAGACTCTCAGCCTTCCTATGAAACAGAATATTTCTAGTTCTTGTGGGTGTTGAGAGGATGTTTGAGTATGGAAAACCCAAGTATGTCACTTTAACAAAATAAATATACTTTTTGTAATAAGTTAGAACTCTTGGGGCCCAAACACACCTTCTGTATGTCTACATTGGCAGTACTGTGAACTGAAAGACCATACATTCTCTGATTTACTTTTACATCGTACCTGAGAATGGATGTAATTTTTGGTTTGAGAGAAACAAATGAAAGAGCTTATATTCTCAAATGTCTTCTTGTGCAGTACTTTTGTGGAAGTACTCAATTTACACCTTTTCCATGAAGGTCTTTCATTGCACAGAATATCCCAAGCATGTTTATGCCTCCTGTTGTTTGCCCTAGCTACTACTACCTCTCTTTAGACATTTTCTGGTACAGACTGAAACATAATGGGGTTTATACCATAAACAGTATGGAGTGTCTGCTCTGTTTATGCTAGAAGGCTCCTGGTAACCGTTAATCTTCCTAAGTCTTTCTCAAAACAATGTGAAACAATCTATTTTTACATTCTTCCCTGTTGTTTGATGCTGGTTAATATCATAAACAAATTTTGCACAACTCAAGAAGCAGTTAGAGCTTCTTGGGTCAGGGACAGCACTAAGGGCACTGTTTCCACTTGTCTATCCTTTTCCAAGAGCCAAAAAGGGTGATTCTGAATGAGGCGAATGACTTCTGGGGTGGAGCAGGCACACATCTCATTTCAGGGAGAGCCACAGGTTTCCCAGATGCCGAATGGGGTGAAGTCCCTCTCCAGCCTGGGAGTGCTTCAGGAGGTGAAGGGATACAAAACTTCTGACTGCCCCTCCCCTGCCGACCCTGACCCCATTAGGGGCTGACAGCTGTGAAAGACATAGGAAGCAATTAAAGCACACTGTATTAACCACAAAGGCTGATGGGTCCTGCTCTCCAAAAAGTGCAAATCTGCAAAAGAGATAAAACTAGGGATCTCGAGTGCTGTAACATGCGGCTCATAGGCTTTGTGCAAATCTATCCTCCTGGATCTACTTGGGGTTATTTATTTACTTTAAGTTCGTTTGAAAACTGGAAGCTTCAGGCTACTTAGCCAATTAACCTTAGCACCTGTTTGGCTGGAAATGCTTAGAGAGCAATGTGAACAAACTGTGGAAAGTTTTTTCCCCCCTTTTTTAAAGTGAAGGGAAAAGACAAAATATATTTCTGAAGCAAACATTATTCCAGCCTGCTCTCAGGTCTGTAGTGCTGGGGTTTGTTCCTGATAATGATTTAAGTGGAAGCTCCTGCTAGCATCCACCGCTGCTACAGCAAAGACAATCGTGATATCTAAATCAATAGATTGTAGTGAATGGCTGTTGTTTTAACTTTTGCCTGCTTCTGTTTTATTGCCTGATGGATTTTGGCTCTCAGTTTTCCTCTTCAGAGGCCTACAATCTGCACCAAATGTTTCACATTACTCAGTGTGAAAAACCTCCTATTCTTTCAGATTTTTTACAAGTTCATACATCCGTGGAAACCTGATATTTCATATTTCATTCTGCTTTGTGAATGTCATTGTGAGGGATGCTGGTTCACATGCAACAGGCCTCTTCTGTCTTTGATCAGCTTGACTGCAACTAATTGCAAATGGAGAACAAATGAAAGAAATATTTATAAATTTCATGGGAATTCAGGCAGGGCCTAAGCCTTTCCTAATGCCTCCATTCACAGTAAATATTTATTGAATACTTTTAGTCTACTGTGTACTTCAGTATTTATATAGTTAGAAGTATAGTTAGGTTTTAGCTTTTTCTGAGTAGATCCAGTGAAAGAACTCTCACACATCTTTCATTCTGCCTTCCTTCCTTCTGGTCTTGTCTTACTTTTTTTTTCTCCCCAAAGCACTCCTTCCCTTTGTCTTTACCTTATAAAACAGGCTGCTGGCCAAAGAGAGTCACACCACAGTTGTTGGGTTCCAGAGAATACAGCTGTAGAGAAGGGTAGGAAAGGGGGGAAAAATGACCGTAAAATTTAAAACAAATTTTGAGGCACAAAGCTGAGTTGGGAAAAATCAAGTGAAAATGTTAAAGATTTGTCCAAAATAAAGTCATAAATGCCCTGAGCCAAGTGAAACAGCTGCTAGGTCATGCAAGCTAAATCTGAAAAGGCAACACAACAAAAAGTTAAATATTATGAAGCTAATAAGAAGCTGCCAGCATTCTTCTCTTTGCTTCTCAGTCTCTCATTCTGGTGCTCTTACAAATTTCCCCGGCTATAGCACAGGTTGCTTTTGCAAAGGAAAACATTTAATAAAAAAATCTTTCTGGCGCCCAATCCTATGCGAATCTGACTGTATCAAGGATATTGCAGAGTAGAAGCAACTTCTTTGGCCAGGGACTGGGAAATGCACAGCTCACAGAGCCTCATGTGTTATTTGTCACAGATACTATACACGTTGCTGGATCCACTTGCATGTGGTGCTGGCTGGCAGGCACTGTGGTGGCAGACATGGAGTGAGACAGGTGCTGGTCTGAACTGGCGCTGCTTCGCTGAGGCAAATGGAGGCTCTGGAGTGAAACATGAGCTGTGCTGAGAAGAAATAAGAACAAAGCTACTTATTTCAGCCTCTCATGAAGGCCCATGTCTTCTACATATCCATCAGCACCTTTTTTAACTGCTTCATTCATATGGAAAATATGGAAGGAACAGAAAGCCCTAGGAGGACAGGGCAAGGAAGTGGTGTGCAAGTGTGAAGCTTGACACCAGTGTAAGGCAAGCAGAAGGGCTGACATTTGTGTGGACTGTAGGAAAGTAAGGATGTAATTTGTCCCTTTTTAAACATGACTAGAAAAAAGGAAGAACAGCTCAGACCAACTGTGAGGCTAGGAATTCATTATGATAATTTCACTTCTCTCCTGGAGCACATTCTTTCTGTTCTCCCACAGTTTTTTAATTTTCTTTTTTTGTTTATGGTTCTCATCTTTAAGCTCACCAAGGCCAAAAATGCCTCTTTAGAGAGTGCCTATGACTTGTGGGGAGATGGTGAAAAGGCTTTGAAGCCTCTTCTTACAAACTTTGGAGCTTGTACAACAGTAAAAGAAAAAATCTAAAATTATCAAAGAGGTAATGGATTTCTGAGAAAAAGTTCCTTTATTGTTCGTTTGTGGTACCCCCATATTTGAGAAGGAAAACAGGGTGAGAAGTTGGGAGGAGATGAAACCCTGATAGTGTGATACTGAATTTTCCTTTAATTTAGTCTTCTAACCCTTTTTTTTCTTATTTGTGAAGGCAGTAACAGCTTTAGAGCAGCTTTATGCTGTTATATGCAATCCAACATGGTACTTTTGTCTAATTCCTGAGCTCCTAGTGACGAATACACACTTCTGTCAGCCCAAAAACATATGAATTGTAAAAGTAAAATGCTTGATAATCAGTATTAAATTAAATCACAGAACAGAAATGGAAGATGATTATGCTCTGGGCTTTAAGTATTATTTACCTTCCTACAAAGGGCTTGTCTAGTCTTTCACAAACAAAGTGTATAAAACACTTACTTGATGCTTAACTCAAGCTATGAAAATTGTATTACAGTTAACTGTTCTTATAGCCACAGTTTTTTATCACAATTAGGAGAGCAGGGAAGAAAAGTGGGAGAGAAAAATGGAAATAGCTTAGGGAGGACCCTGCCCTCAGGTTAGTGAAGACGTGCCACCAGCACGGAGCTGGCAAAGTCACCTCAGTCAGTCCTCAGCAGGCACCCTGCTGGGACACTGCCTCCAAGCCACTCACCTGTCTGCTGCAACATGTATCCATGCTCTGCTCTGCTGTCTCAGAGGTCCCGGTTAGACAACTCAAACTGCCCAACTGATGGGAGATGGTACACAAATCTACATAAGGAGAAAGAAAATAATGTCTTCTATAAGACAGCCACCTCTGTCTCCCTCATATTGTTATCATGACTTTTTCTAAACCACTTCATTAAGTGTCTTAGAAGAACAGACATGCATAAGTAACTATGTTGTAAATTTCACTTGACAGCACATTCTCTGGCCAGCCTTCTAGCTGTCATTACTAGGAACATAATTCCCAGTACTACTGGAAAGGTAGGGAAGAGGAATAAATTCAAAGGAAACTGAACGAAATGCTTGAAAATTACCCACATAGCTCATGCTAGTCTAAAAAAATACATTTTACCTGTGTTTAAAATAGATTAGAAGTATGTGCATGCACAATCAGCTCATATTTTGTCAGAAACAAGGTGGAGTCCACTTACAGAGACATGATTGCTTAAGCCATTCTCATTTGGTTGTTTGAGATTGTTACTCCACATCCTTTAGGGCTGCATAATTTTTCCTGAACACTATTCTTCCTATTCCAAAGTCCTTGGACTTAAAAAAGTCCAGGATAGAGGTGCAGGGGAAAAAAAAACCCCAAAATTATTTCTAACATTTTTTCACAGCAAATCCCAGACAACTTGAAGGCTGTCTAATGGGCAATCACACAGCAGGCAGCATCTGAAAAGGACTGATCCTCAGGTGGATATATTTTTTGGTGGAGAATTTTTGTTTTGAATTGATCCATACTGAGGAAAATTTGTCCTTCTGGGGCACTTGGGAGAAAACTCACTTTGTTCTTCTCATGTGTATTTTAAATAGATTTACATTTATCTAACCTGTTGCAAAACGAGATAGTGGTAGTGTAGTGCAACTGCTGTAATGTCTCAAGGGTATGTGATGACTTGGTTAGGAATAAAAAATATTCAAGAGTTGTTATTTAGCAGTGGGTGAAACAGTAATCTTCTTCCCCTTGCAGCCCAGAGGTTACATTCTGCATATTCTTTATCCATCTCCAGACTTAATGCTGACTTTTCCAACAAAACCTTATCAATCTGTTGGTGCAGTGAAAATATTTCTTCCTATTGAACATTGTAGGGTGAACCCTACCTCATTCAGCAGCACGTTATCTGTAAGTGATGGAAATAGCTGTATTAAGCCAAAATCTAGCAACTGACAACTGACAGACTGGCATGAACAAGATCTGCGCCCGGATTTCTTACCAGACGGGCAGCTTACTGGCTTCTCTCAGCCTGCTTGACCACAAGTTTCTATAACAAACACAATAGCTGGCACACACTTGATATTGAGCAAGTGCTGTTTTATGTTGATATTCTCATTCAATTTCCATATGCTGGCAGAAACAGATGGAACTAGATTTTCTTGCAATTACTATGAGTCTAGGATAACAGCTCCTAAATCTGCCTCGGAGTGAAAAGATACAATACAAATATGCAAACACAGGGTAATGGCCTGGGGACTAAAATACAAAAATAAAACTTAACATAAAGAAAAACTAAAACTGATTCAGGATTTCTTGATTAGGCTGCACCATATGAAGGAATCTCATGAGAATTAAAAATTTTTGCAGAATATGAAATTAGTTAGGGGTAGAGCCGCGGCGTCCTAGTGTTTCACTAAGGCTTTTAAATGAAAACTATTAGTTAAGTAAAGTCTGTGGTGCTTAAAGGTTAAAAAAGTTATTTTGTTTTCCAAGAAAGCTCTTTCATGAAAATTGCAACATCTCCTCTCATCTCTTTTGTTCTAACCCAAATATATTCTTTTGAGATCACAACATTGAAAACATCCACAGAGTCGAAAATACGGTTTGAGGTTTTTTTGTTTGTTTGTTTGTTTGTTTGTTTGTTTGTTTTTTTTAATTCCTGACTCTCTGGCTCAGACTTTCAAAAGAGAATTATGTAGACTTAAGCCCAAAAGCCTTATTTATTGGAATGGGAATTTAAACAGAAAATAAAGGACTTTGTATCCAATTGATCAGCCAAAATGTTACTAAACTAAAGCTTAAGGGTCTAGAAAACCCAGCAAGGGAACCTGGTATGATTATCAGTTTTAGCTACAAAAGCGTTAGCATAGAAACTGGAAAATCATATTATCTTCAGACTATATGAAAACAGATATGGAACACATGTTGAGCCTGATCCAGCAAATGCTTTTCTACCTGCTTAAGAACCACAAATAGGTCAGCTGAAAGCATTAAGGACAAGGAGAGATGTGCTTTCAGGTCTAACAGGAACAGTGTAAGAAGCTCCAGCTTTTCCTCTTGTTGCAGTTTATTGCTCACTCTGTACAGTGAGCTGACAGCACCATTCACTTGTGTAAGCAGGCAGTGTCCCTGTTCCTGGACCGAGTCAGCACTGAGTGAGCCAGCTTCACCCAAGTCACCTTCAGTGCTTCCAGAACAGTTGCTTAAGCACCAATTGTAAGGAATGGGGAAGGACTTTGGAAAGATTAAACACAGCCTGGATTCATACCAGCTCCAATTCCTCAGAGGAAAAACTTATTTTCATAAGAGAAGAATTATTATTTCCTAAAATGAGCAGCAATTTTTGAATTTAAAAAATGTAAATAACAAATAACATGTACAAGACTTTTTACTGACACTTTTTGGTTTTTTTCCCAGTTGCTTCAGTCATTTCTGACAATGGATTCTCTGTTTAAATAAAGAGTGATTAATAAATAAAGATCATAGTTTACTCTTTAAATATGTAGGTGTAAAATTGTAACTGAGTTTTTGCCATTCTTTATGATTTAAGGAAATGAAACCCAGATATATTTCTCGTATGTAGAAGAAACATATCCTGTAAATAAAGTGTTATAGTGATTTATTAAACAGAAAATAGGGAGAAAGATGGAAGTAAGGATTTAGCACAATCATTTGCAGCAACATTTCAGTAGTGACAAACCAAAGCCACAAAATTCAGAACCAGAATTAAGACAGAAAGTCGTTAGGTAGGGTTTTGCTTTAGTTTGCTTCAGCAGTGGTGGCCAGGAGAATGATTTGGGTCTGCATGGCCATATATGTGGTCCTAAACTTCTGCTATGTTTGAAGCTATTATTATCCGGGATCTTGGCTTTTAGCACTTCACTAAGCATAATAACTGTACATTCCTTTACTGTAATTTGTGCCACAACATGATAAAGACTTATTTTTGAATTGGAATGATTTTTTTCTGTAAAGAAAAAGAGTCCATCCTTCTTAAAGAGGCAGTAAAAAACTGGGGGCCACCAGATTTCACCAGCTGTCTGGACTTGACAAATATGTATTGGTCCTGCTCTTCCGAGGACTCCAGTTGGGCTGGATTATGTTGCTGCCAGGTAACTGTATATTTACCCTCCCAGTCTCTCTCTAATCACAACCCTGGATTTATCAATTTCAAAAAAAAATTTATTAACTTGTACTTAGTAGTTGACAGACATAATGCTGATTATATGATACATGTTCTTGAAAAAATGCAGTGCAACGCACAAACTCTACCCATTAGAGGCATTGAGATATAGTGAAATTTACAGTTACATTGAAAAAGCTTTTAGGGTAAAAATGTGACAAATAGCACTGTAACCAAGACTCTCACAATGCTTTCAGCTGAAGAAAATAATTTAGCCCTAGTCCTGTTAAAAAAAAAAAGGAAAAAAAGAGGCAAATTTGGCAAAGTCAAAATCCCTTCTGTCCAGCCTTGTCTAGAGTTAAAATTAATAATTAGAACTTCAAAAATTTATTGTATCCCCTAAAATTTTTCTGTGCTTCAGTTTTCTGAGAACATAATGTGTTTATACTGCTTGCCTCACGAGAAGCAGCTCCTGCTCTTTTTGAAGCTCTGCTGTCCAAAAGTCTTTATATTAACTAAGAGCACTACATGCACTATGGCATTCTTTAATGAAGATCAGGGAAGCAAGATATCTTGCTTAATGAGAAGCGTAAACATTATTATTGCCTCAATCTGAGCAGTAGATTGATGCCAGGTATTATATTCTCACTTGAGGAGAATAGGTGAGGAGAGGAAAGTTTTGCCTTGCTCCACAGCTGTGCAAAAGAATTAGGCTCTAAACGTATCTGAAAGTGAGATTAAAACACAAACAAGGATGTTTGGGATTCAAAGTCATAATCCAACCCTATTTTTTCATAAAAGAGGAAAAAGAGAGAAAAATAGAACAGTAGCAAAATGCCACGAATAACTACAAGAAGCACAGGAAAGGGGATAACATAATGGGTTATCCACCATGGTAAACCACCAGCGCTGGCTGATAGAGTGTGATGAGTAAGATTTGCGTTGGGTGGGATGGGTGTTTCCCCAGTGAAGTCCCTCCAAGAGCTGCCAGCAAGCCAGCAAGGGAGCTGAGCCACAGCAGCAGATCCAGCAGGGTGGGACATAAACAGCCTCACAGGAGCAGCCAGGATAGCACACAACTGCACAGACAGCAAAGACTTCGACATTTTGTAAATTTTGCAGCCCCTATGGCAGCTCATGCACTTGCCTTACATAATGTTTTCAGAGTGGCAATGTCACATCCACCTTGTAGCAACAGCACATCAGTGGAGAACTTCACCTGTGCTTATTGTCTCCCTTGTTGGTATCTACGCAAGGTTTGCCTGATGTACCAAAGATTTGCTGCTTGCTCACCTGGTATGATGTATCACCAGATACAAAATTCTTTTCATGACCTGCAAACATTTCATTTTCTAAAATAAAGCTGTTTCTAAAGTTTTTGACAGAGCCAGTTTAAAACTTTACCTTTCAAAGCTTAATCTTCCAGGAGAAAATGGAGAAACATTCCTTACTTTTTTACCCGATCACTACAGTAGTCAAGATCGAGAATTCTATTACATTAGTGCAATGAGACAAGTGTATTAGAACAAGCACTACCAAAAAATCATGAACGGGGTTAGTTATGTGTGACTTCTCACTGAGAGGCACAGAAGAAACTGTTTGGCATCCAGACAACCTCCCTAAAGGGGTTTTATGCCTATGGGTGACTTATGTTTGGGGTGTCACAAAAAGGCTTCCAAGACTTGTAAAATCTGAGGACTATCATCTGCTCCTACTCTTTCATGTAGGATTGAATGATGCTACAACAAAGATATCGTGAAATACCAAAAGCAACTTTGTATCACTTGGAAAGATGTTGAAAGAATAGGGAGCGTGTTTCATGTTCTCTTTTGTCGTCCTGGAAAGGACTGGGACTGAAGCAGAGTGAGATGAGTGGCTAGGGAGGAGGACTGGCTGAGACTGGTGCCATGCTTAGGGCTTCAGGTTCTATGACCTGGGATATGCCTTTGGGAGACTGGGCATATTGACAGCAGATGGGATGTACCTGTGGGTGACAGGGCTTGTTAGCAGGGCTTTGAACTAGATTCATCAGGGAGAGGAGATGCTCTGCTGGGTGTCAGTAAGGAATTTTCAGTAACAGGACTTTAGGGAACACCAGGGAAATACCTGTAAATCATCCCAAAAGAATTAGAGAGGTCTCTTCTCAGGAGATGAAGAGGTGGATAGCCCAGCTGAAGTGCCTCTACACCAATTCATGCAGCACAGGTAATAAGCCAGAGGAGTTGGAAACCATGGTGCAATTAGAAAACTATGACCTAATTGCTATCACAGAAACATTGGACATGAGTTACATGACTGGAGCACTGCAGTTGAGGGCCACAAGCCTTTCAGAAGAGACAGGCTGGGAAGGAGGGGTGAAGGTGTTGTGCTCAGTGTTAAGGCAGGGTCAGATTGTGAAGAGCTGCCTTCAGGATCACACGGTGAAGCTGAATAGCCACAGGTCTATGGAATCTGGTGAGATGCACTCCTGGGTCCTGGGGGAACTGGCTGATCTTGCCAAGCCACTCTCCATTGTATTTGAAAAGTCATGGCAGATAGGTGAAGTCACTGGTGACTGGAAGAAGAGAAACATCACTTCCAGTTAAAAAAAGGAGGAAAGAAAGATCTGGGGAACTACAGACCAGTGAGCCTCAGCCGTGTGCCTGGGAAGATCTTGGAATAGATCCCTCTCAGAGGTGTGCTGAGGAATGTAAAAAACAATTTACACATTAGACAGTAGTAGTGTGTGCTCACAGCCCGGAAATAAAGCTTCCCAAATGCATCAAAAGAGGGGTAGTCAGCAGGTGAAGGGAGGTTATTCTGCCCTTCTGCCCTGGAGTGGTGCATCCTGCTCTGGGGTCCCAGCACAAGAAAGACAGGGACCTGTTGGAGCAATCCAAAGGGGGGCATGAAGATCATCAAAGAGCTCCGGAAACTGTCCTACAAAGACAGCCTGAGAGACTCAGACGTTGTTCAGTTTGGAGAACAGAAAGCTTTGGGGAGATGTTATTGCAGCCTGTCAGTAGCTAAAGAGGGCTTATACAAAGGAGGGACAGGGAGTTTTTATATGGGCAGACAGTGACAGCACATGGGGCAGTGGTTTTAAACAGAAAGATTTTAGATGTATAGATTAGATGTCAAGAAGAAATTCTTTATTCAGAAGATGATGAATCACTAGGTTGCCCAGAGAGGTTGTCGATGCCCCATCCCTGAAAAGGCCAGGCTGGATAGGGCCCTAAGCAACCTGGTCTAGTGGGTGGCCCATGGCATGGGACTTGGAACTAAACAATCTTCAGAGTCCCTTTGATGCTGTCATGGTTGGACACTGGCGCAATGCCAGCGTCCCCATGAAAATGCACCTTCTCTAAATAAATGCTGTGAGATGTTATCAGGAACAGAGCAGAGCAGGCCCAAGCTTAATAACAAAGGAAAAAAACTTTATTAAACTACTACTAATACAGAAAACACATAAACTAAATCCAGGATGAAGACCTTTTAAAACACCCCTCCTCCTCCCAGTTTCCAAAAACACCCAGCCATGAAACATCACCCGGGATTCCTGATCAAATTACCACCCTTCAGGTAATCCATACTCAAACTATCAAGGGAGAGAGAAGTCTCTCTTGCACCACAGACCCCCCAGGAAACACAGCTGCCCCCCTGTGTTTCCCTGTCACACATGGCAACCGCCCGGAAAAAAAAATCTGCCAGTGTGACACTCTCCTTTCCATGTCACAGTGCTCTCACCACCGTGCATGGACAGACTGCTCCTAGGGCTCCTTTAAGGATGCTTTGCCACAGACCCAAAGATACAACAGTTCAGTTTCTCATCCTGGGACTACAGTCCCCCCCATTTTCCCCTGGGGCCGAGGGGTCCAAGAACAGGACTCATCTTCTTCCCGAAGACAGAGGGTATCACTATTCCCTCTTCAGCTTTCTTCGTTTCTCGCCATTCTTGTGCTGTTCGAAGCTGAAACAGGTCTCCCTGGGTCACCACTGCATCCCCCTAAAATGCAGTCTCTATTGCAGGAGATTTTGGTTCAGTCCATGGCTAACAAGAAAAGTCCAGCCAAAAGCTACTTCATCATCTCCTCCCACCTAAATATTTCTTCTTCTAACATCTCAGGTCCCGGACTATCTCTCTTCCACTACAAATCAAGGAGGAGTAATACTTTTTGTCCTAGGGTGGCTGTATGATGCCTTTGTCCCCAATCGTCTGCCCTGTTTATGTTGAAGTCTTGTTCCAAGAGTGAAAGGAGGATGGAAGAAGCTCAGGGTTTGTTTTCAAAAAACTCACTCCCTCCTCCACATTCTGGCTCCGGGACGGTGTTGTCTGCAGACGGATGGACAGCGAGACAGAGCTCTCCTTTGCTTTTTCTAGTTAGTTTTAGCTAGCTGAGGCAGAGAAGTTCCCTGGACTGTGGGTTTTTTTTCCCTTTCTCTGGACCTGCTCTGGACTGAACACCAGAAGAGCATCAGCAGCTCACATCTGTGGCCCAGCGGGCCGGGCCTGGGCCGTGGCATTGCCAGCGCCGGAAGGACTGGTCAGAGACTGAGTGAGCTGAGCTGCAGCCCGGGGGATTTGCTCTGAATTTGTCTCTCGTGGAGTGGCAAGAAGTCTTATTGTTTAATATTGTCTAAGTTCTCTTGTGTAATAAACAGGTTTTTTCCACTTTTTTCCTCCAGAGGTATTTTCTCCCGAACCGGCTGGGGGGAGGGGCCAATTGACTCTGCTTTCCCAAAGGAACCCTTTTGTGGGGGGGGGAGGGGAATTCTTTCCCCAGACTTGCCCTGAACCAGGACACTTTTAAAAAGCCCTCATTTCCTGGAAAGGGTTAAACGTTCAGACTCCCTGGACGGCTGATATCTTGGTCCGGTATTCTGTCTCTTAGGCTGGACATTCCCCCCCACTCCTTCTCCTCTGCTGGCAAATTTCCAGATGCCGCCAGGCTCTCTGTCTCTTTCCCTCTTGGGGGGGGAACAAAGGCATCTCCGCTTCTCTCCACCCTTCCGTCTGCAGGAGCTGGCTCGGTTCCAGACCCTCAGCCCCTCGGCCTACCTGGACAAGGCCGCGTGGCTTCCCCTCCCCCACCCAGCCCATGGCTGGGCAGGGAACAGTCTGCACTCTCTGACGACCGGAACCAAAAGAGAGAGTTCTCCTGGGAGTTCCTGCTTTTAACCCCCTGTGTTCTCAGAGGCGTGTCCATACTTTCAGTGGTCACTCCAGGTGCCAATATCCAAACCTGACCACTGATTGGTTTGACCCAACTTCCTGGAAAAAATTCACTTCCATGTCAAGCCACGACAGATGCATAACCATTCCATCATTCTATGAATCTTAGATTCCAAAAAAATCTTTCTCTCTAGGAATAAATTACATGTATTACCACTAAGAGACTTGCACATGAGTGTGAAAAAAGATGGACCAGGATTTTGTAAATGCATGGCTAGTGCTAGAATCCTTGAATTGATAGAATTGTGTAATTGTGTTTTCAGAAATGCTGCAAACCTGAATGGTTCAGTTTTAACTACTGAAGTTTAAACCTAATGTTAAAACCCCTTATATTTAATGGACAGCTTTTGACTTTTCCAGTAATAATTGCTTTAGTTCTTAGATTGAAGTTCAATAAAAGATAATAATGATTGTAAATAATTGAAGATGGACTCCTCAGACTTCTGTACAGTTTTACACTTTAGCATAAAAAATAACAAAGAAGGATAAAAATAATGGAATGTAAGGACTCGAAACAATTTCAAGGGAATGGAGACTATCAGTTTATATTTAAAATTCTTGTTGACATTTCAATTCTACAGTGGGCAAGGAAAGCTGTATTTGAATATGCATGGTCTGTCTCAAAAGTCTCTATTTCCAATGTCACCTTGTATTTATCCCCATTTTGCTCCAAATTCAATAAGTGCATGCTTAAAAACACACCTCTGTATTCATGAGCCAGGGTATCACCTGCTCTTGTGGATGAAGGTAGGGCAGTAAATGGAAACAGGTTTCTAAAACTGGAGAAGAGATCTAGAGGTGCTGCCAAATGTTCTGTCTCAGTATTTAAGAAACCACACAGACAAGGTTACTTTTGGAGGCAGTGATTGCTTAAAGCCCTGGACTGGTTTCTGTAAGCATGCAAATCTATCTAAAAACCATCAGTGGTTTACCAACCTCTTTGAAAATATACTTTGTAAACTCTTCTAATGAGACACAATGGATAAGTTGGTGACTAAATGAAAGATGGTAAAATTGGGAAAGAGTGTTTGTTATTGCAACAGTCTGTTGCAAAATTTTCTAGTGCATTATTCTCTTACAGCACAAGTTATACAATTAAGCACAAATACATTCCTAAGGTATAAAAACATTTAATAATTTCATTTTGTTTTGTTTTGTTTTGTTTTGTTTTTTAATTACCGTAAATTTGGAATTTACTGTAAATTTTTAAATTTAACTGGAATACAGTAATTTTTTTTAATTACAGTAAATTTGGCTTTTACATCAAGGAATAAGTCACTAGTATGTTTTTAGCTCTCAGCCTTCATTTTATCCTTGCTTCTTTTTAGCAGTTGTTAGAATGAGAGAGGGAACAGAGAAGGCTTTCCAGCCTTCCAAATTCTCTCTCAGTCTTGAGTTTTGGACTCTGAATACCTGACATCCTGGCTGCATGAGTTTTCCAATTAGATGTCCTCATAGAGCACTAACCTTACTCACCCTAGCACATCTTGCCCTGCAACAATAGCCACAGCAATGCTCCCGCTACAGCACATGCAATTGGCCTGAGACCACTTCAGATGGCTTCCTCCTTATTACTGCCACTCTTATTTATCCCCTCTGTTCTTGCTTTTGCTGTTTGATCCCATAGGATCCCTTAGGAATGCTACTGAATAAAACACCCTAGTGTGTGTGGCCCAGCAGGCTAAGTTCACCAGCAGCATGCACAAAATATGGAAGCATCAGGCATGTGTTGAATTTTAACCCCTTTATGACAAATTTGTAGGCGTTTTAATTACTGATGCACCAGTTGATGCCAGTATTTAAGGTGTATCCACAAACTCTTGCTTGGACCTGGGGCTTTACTCTTGGTTAACAGGCTCTCAGCTTTCCCTACCCCTTATGTGACAATTTGACCAGACCTGTGGAAAGCCCACAGCAGCTCAGTTTTTCCCTGAACAAGAGAAGGAAAAAAATTGATACCACTTGTGGATGCCCCATCCCTAGAATTGTTCAAGGCCAGGCTGGGTGGAGGTCTGAGCAACCTGGTCCTGTGAAAGGTGTCCCTGTCCACAGCATGGTGGTTGCAACTAGATGATCTTTAAGGTTCCTTCCAGAAAATGCTATTCTATGATTCTATGATTCTATGATTCTATTAAAACCCTGACCACGTGTGGTCTTGCTAATGCATCTCCTTCTACATTAGCAATCCTCTTGCTCCCACATTCTGAGTTTTGTATATATATGGCATGTATTAATTTTACAGCACTTTGACTAGGATTTAAAAGATATTACCTGTGCTTAGAAAGTGAACTCAAACTGCAAAGTGGCAATTAGTTAAGTTACTCTCCCAGCAGGCAATATTTATTCAGATTTTCAAACATGTTTATGGATGTAGGTAGCCCAGAGACAAAGCCCAGATATCACTTTTATTCAGAAGTATTTGTACCAGAGGTATTAAAAAGTTTATTTTGAAAGCAGCTCTGCCACTGCACTTGATGTGAAAGTCAGTATGTGGTCAAAAGCTGTGGTCATGGGTGACTATAACAAGTTAGAACCCGCTTTACTCAGAGGACAAACTCTCTCTCTTTCTTTCTCTCTGTGTTCCACAAGCCCCCTCACCCACATCATTTGTATGGGGTTTTTTATACATCTGTGATCTTTAACTTCCAGTTGGAGGTACCCCACTTCCCACTTCCTTGGGGAGCTTGTTCCTGTACTTGACTGCACTCTCAGTGAAGATTGTTTTTTTATATATATCTGGTGAGGACTTCCCCGCTGCAACTTTAAGGCATTTCTTAATGAAATGTCTTCATGTTCCAGATACAGGAACAAGGAGATCAATACCTCCATCTCTTCTCCCCTTCATGAGGATGCTGTAGACACCAATGAAGTCTCCCCTCAGTCTTCTCTTTTCTAAGCTAAACAGACCGAGCATCCTCAGTCACTTCCTGCAAGTCATGCCCTCTAGTCATTCCATGTGGATCCAACAGCCTGGTCAGAGAAAGAGAAAGCCAGATAAGCTTTCCCATGAATTGGTCTGGGAAGTTTTAGGGAGGCAGAGAGAAAGAATGGTAAACAAATGGTAAACTATCTGCAAGTGGTGTTTTGAATAAGTTGTTTTTCTCATAAGATGTTTACCGAAGGGTGTCTTCTTAATTAGTCAATCATGTGAAATGTTGAGTAAATGATCAATCATGTGAAATGTTGATTAAATGATCAATCAGGTCCACCTGTACCAGACCAGTATATAAAAGAAGGGGTTCCAATAAACTGGGTGCTTCTAGCCTCTTAACCTTCTGACCTAGAGTCTGTGTCATCGATTATCTGTTCCTGACTCAACGGTGACAATTCCACCCTCTTTGCTGCTCTCCTTTGCCATCATTCCAATATTTTTATATCCTTTTTTAATTGTGGAGCCCAAACTCACACAGTCCTTGAGGTGAGGCCGCACAAGGCTGGGACACTTTCTAACAGTTAGCTATGCTGTGCTTAGTGAACCTCAGGATATAGTTGCCTCTTTTTGCTGCCTGGGCACATTATTGACTCTCATTGAACTTATCATTAACTAAAACACACAGATTCCTTTCTACACGGGACTCTCCAGTGTGCTGTCCCCCAGCCTATACATACACAAAGGATTATGGTGTTCCCAGTGCATTATCTAGCATTTGTTGCTTTTAAACAAGATTCTTCTGTTAGAACTTACGTGGCCTAGCAGACTGGTGCAGATAAAGCTTTCCAGTTTCTGAAGCAAAGATCACACGTGAAAGGGATGTGGCTGCATTCAAATAATTGATTTTTTAAGGCCAAATAACTCATTAGTACTTCACTCCATCAGCTATGATCAGCTTTTGACACAGAACCTGAGTAAGGCTCAACACCTTCTCTTGAACCTGTTGTTAGGAGTTTATGCACTCTACCATTCCACCCTCCCTGTTTTCTCCAGAATGTCCTAATTTCAGAATAATGACTGCTCAGAAAGAGGGGTCATTATTACAGACTAATATAAAAGGAGTGCACGTTAGTGAAATATTCCAAAAGAACCCAATTAGGCTGGATATGTTAGAGTGAAATAAACATTCTACAGTAGGCTTGGTTGGATTCTCTCACAGGCAAGCTTACAGAAATGTGTTTCTCACTTGAAAGAACTTTTCCAACATAATGATTACATGTTTTTGCATGCAAGTATAGTCCTGTGTACTGAATGGGCTGAATGTTTTTGGTGGACTTGTTTTGTATTACAATGATGAAGCATAAAAGAAATAAATCTGCATTCTACGTGCTCATACTTTCCTTCCATTTCTGCCCCTGACATTTACTATAGTCTTACAAATTCCAGATTAAGTTTTCATCAAGTATTGCCAATGATCTGAACCATGAGATGTCACAGATTATGATTTCAAAAAACAGAATCAAGTAAATATGTTCTGGGGCCTCCTGGTGCTCCTAGCTAGGCTATTCTTTATCCTGCTGCATTGATTAATGCCAGATAAATAAATCCCCTTCCCTCACACAGGAATAATAATGGAATCGTTTATAATAGCTTTGTATGTTGGCAATAGACAGGAACAAGGAAGATGGTTTTCTGCAGAATTATTTGACCTGAAAGTATTATCCTTCAGTCAAACAGGTTAACCAGAAGATCCTGAGCATTTACTTAAACTGGCAGAGAAAAAGGTTTGCTTAATCCATGTTGCACTTTTCACATTGATTCAACTGACTAGACATGCCTCCTAAATGCTCTCTAACACCGTAGCCCATGACATACCACACTTAACAAGGCTCTAACAGCATTTCCACTGTAACAGAACTAAAACACATGGCTTGTAACATAACTTTGAAACTTACAGCACTTGTGAATTTGGACATGGTGCTAGGGTAAGCAACATGTGGTAACCACTCATCATGACCAAATGAGCAGAAAAGCCCCATCTTGACATGGCTTGTTATGTCTCAAAGCTGTAAATGTAATTGTTGGGTGAAAATAAATTAATTGTTATTACTAAGTGCATTTTTTAACATATGTTTATACCCTGCACATCTTACAGGTTTTCTCTCAGGGTTACTCACACAAGGTCAGATAATCTGGCAATATATTAACATCCAATAATAATTCTATAGATGGTAACAGAATAATAAAAGGTGGAATCAAAAATGTGTAACTAATGCATCAGGTATTCAAGTGGATTCAGGTCTGTAACCATGTTACAAAACAATTTGATCAGTGAGAAATGTAGCATATTTTGTTTTGACCAGGGATATTGATTTAGAAATCTGTCATCCCAATTTTAGTTATTTCTTGCTTACTGTTTCCTCTAGTTAATATTATTCTTAGTATTATGGTGTTTGTGACGTGCTCTCAGAAAGGATAAGTGAGCTGGGACCTGATCTTTCTCCTGCTAACCTCACTGGAAAGAAGAATATGCCAAAACCTTTCCTAACCCTAGGAACATTAGGAGTGTAAGAGTCCAAGTACCTGCTTCCCACTGCCTGTAAAAATTCCATGGTGGAAATGAATATTGCTGTCCAAAAGGGTAACATATAGAGGTATTTAGCACTCATAAAATCACCCACTTTCATACCCACTTTAATAAGTGACTGTGATTTACATATGAAATATACCTGTAATAAATTTCCACATAGGGTTTTTTCCCCTCCAGAAGCATGCAAAACTTTTTAGTTCCACACTGTGTGCTCCTATTCTGATCCTCCGCCTGGCTGTGGTCCTTTTTATGTGGGAACATTAAACTAATTTTACTTGGAATGTACAATGGTTTCTCAAGATGATGCACCTGATACTAAAAAGCAGTTCACAAGACTTCTTAGGAAGACAGATTGTTCCCCAGAGGCTCCTTCTGCTTTGTATTACAGCTCATAGTCTTGCTTTTAGCCCCAGCTCATCCTTGACAGCCTTCTGCTTCACATTTGGCATCCTTGTGACATCTACAAAATGACTTGGGGGTCAAGAAGTCAACTGGCTTCCTCATATGCTTCTGCCATTACTAGTGACTGTGTTCAGACTGTGAGGGAGGGGAGCTGAGGGCTGTGGGTCTCTGTGTGTGTGTGAAAGAGGGACAAGGAGACAGTGAGGGAGAGTGGTTGTGACGATGATACAGGGAAAGAATGGTTTAAAATTTTCTTTCAACCCAGGTTTGTGATGATTTCCACCCAGACACAGCCCTCCTTTGTTCAAGAACAGTTGAAGGTTGCTGCAGGTTTCTTGTTAGACCATATAATGCTTGTAACTCAATGATTTTTGCCACGCTTGAAACATTTGTTTCTTGGCACCAGTAGATTGAAGGCTTGTTCAGATACATAATATTATTGTGAGTCAGTGCAAGGCCAGTTCCTGAGATGCAGCTACAGAAGTGCATTAAGGTATTTTATGTGCTAGCCACCAAGAACCTTTATGTACAGGAGCTGGAAATGGGACGTCTGAAATGTGAGCCTAGAGAAAGCTTGGCATGAAACATTTCACTTAATGAAAAGGATTTAAAGAAATATGAAGGTATTATGTTTGCTATTAAAATATGGGTAAAATACTGCTTTTCAGTGTTCTGAATGTAAGCTGCAACTCCAACTGAATCCTGAATGTTTAGGAGCCAAACTGAATCTAAATCTCCAGTTTATGCTGTGGTGAGTATCTCAGATTAAAATAAATCCATATTATCCTGCTTGTCGTAGCTGTGATGTTTTGGGTTATGCATGCAGCCATACAAATGGGGTTTGAAAGAGTTTCAAAACAAGTTGATGAATAGAACACTCAGAAAGCCATGTTATCAGATACAATCTGATTAGAAATTTATACTCTGCTGACATGCAGAAAACAGCATCTACTGTCTGGCATGGCAGAGACAACAAGTGCTGAGGTTTTTTCAGATGCAGCAAATCAAATGTCATATAAAGTAAATAGTAATTTAAGTTAGTGTAGGCTCTTGACAAATAAATGTATGTCCTAACACCTCAAGTTATTTTTATCTCTGTTAATAGAAGTCCTGCTGCTTAGTCTGTGCCCTTAATGGGTGATTGCTGTGAGCATAAGGAAATGCAAGCATTCCACCATAATTTAGTACACATTGATGTTTTGCTGCAGAGCTTAAAATTAAAGCAAAATATTTTCTTATCTCATGTGACAGAAATAAATGCTGTCAACAAATGTGTTTATTGAGAAATTTATTGTGGGATATCTCTTTTTTTCCTTCAGGCAGGCCTGAATTAAATCCTATGCACACTAGAAATTCAACAAAGCTTGTATTATCCTTCAGTGTCTCTGTTGCACAAGTATCAGGTATTTAATCAAAACAGGTTAAATAGTACTGCATGTAGTAAAGATTAGTATAAAGACCTGATTTCTGCATTTAAGAACTTTCAAACTTCTGCAGACTCTGTGATTGAGTGGTTGGGAGGTTTTTCCATAGCTCTGAACATTTGCAAAATATTTGTACAAGCCCATATATCAGACTCAATTTCAATACAGGCATGCAAATAAAAAAATATGGCAGTCATGTAAAGAAAGAGAAGGTGATTGGCAAGTCAGCATAGATTTACCAAGAGGAGAATCATGCTTAATTAAAAAGGTTTCATTCTAAGATAAATGGACCAGATTTGTGGAGGAAAAGTTCAATAGATCATCCTTAAATAGGAAGAGAATGAGGAGGAGTCAGCCTCCATTACTGGAACATGGAGTAGTTGGTTACTGCTTTACTGCAGGCACTGAAATATCAAAGCCCTGATGATTTCTTAAGAGGTCACTTGACATCTTTTGCATTACGTCCTATATTTTAAACTGAGGGTTACTTTCAGCAGGAATTTGAGCAAGTATGTCCCAGTGCTTCATCTCATTTAATGACCTGTCATCAAGCAAAAGTTAAAGACTTAGTGTGACATTTCTCCCATCAGACAGATTATGCTACTATTCTTCATGAAGCCAACAGAGGCACAAAAGCTGAAGAAAAAGGGTCAGGAATAGAGATCTAGTACCTTCCTCTGCCTGCCATAGCAATGGTGAACTGTAATCCAGATTTTGGATGCCATGAGAGACAAATGGTCTTCAATGCAGCTTTAAGAATGTTTGGCACTGGAAAATAGAAAGACCATTAATAGATTGTTAGCTGACAGTTCCCTTTTTAGCTGATTCAAGGCATTATCTAACGTCAAGGAAAAATATCCAAAATAAAATTGAGGCCATCATGAAAGTAAAACATGGCATGGGCCAAGAGCACTTACTTGCCCAGGACTGTTACTAGTGAGCTGGTAAAGGATGGAGACACTGAAGTAGGCATTTCCAGAGACTGACCATCCACTTAGAATATGAAACTTAAAAGGCAAATTCGTATTTCCAGGTGTGGATAAAAGCTAGGGGTGTTTAAGTCCACTGTCTAAGTTTTGTCCAAAATTAGTTCAAAGCTGGTAGAGTAAGGTTTTGCTACCTTTCAGTGTCAAAAATATAGTAAAAATATTATCCTAGGATGTAAAGGAAAACAAATATAAGTAAAATTCATATCTATGGAAACTAATTTTGGAGAGTATTAATTATAACCACATAATTCACAGAAAAATGCATGATAAGGTCTCAGTTGGGGTCTGACTTGGTGGTTTACAGGCTTTATTTTTTTTTTAATTTAAACCTGTAAGTGTTTGGTTCTTTTTCTTTTTTTCTTTTTTTTTTTCTTTTTCTCTTTTTTCTTTTTTCTTTTTTTTCTTTTTTTTCACCTTTTTTCTTTTTTTCTTTTTTTTTTCTTTTTTTTTTTTTTTCTTTTTTTCCCCCAGTAAGAAAACCCAGATTTTAATTGGAACATGCTATTTAAAGTCAAGTGTGGTTCACACTGCAATAAGCAGGAATGCTTCCACTACGATAGATCAGATCAAGGGAAAGTAGGAAAGTCACTCCATTCAGCCCTAACAGAAGTCTCCAGATCGTCAGAAAAAGAATCAGACCAAAGCACATTCTGTATAAATAGCAAAAAGTAAGAGTTCTTTTTTTTTTCTTTTTTTTTTTTATTACTATATGATGACATTTGTAAAAATTTGAGTATCACTGACAACTGCTAAAATGCAATGCATCTGATGTTTCATTAGGCAGGAAGATTCACTGATTTTTAGATTAAACATCTAACTAGAAGTTGAATAGGATAAGACAGACTTCAAAAATAAAACATCCTTTCTTGTTGGTGAGTCACTTGCAAAACTGGCAGGAATTCTCTTTCTGTTAATGAATTTGTTCTTTGTCACCTGCTGACAGATTGGACCATCATATATAGAAAAATTCAGAAGCAAAGGAGCAAGCCACAGCACTTGTATAGCATCACAACTTGTGAGTTGTGGAGGAAAATAAAAAAATAGCTGAATGTTGGAGTTCAGTGTAAAGTGGAACGAATTGGAATTTGTTTTTAAGAAAAAAGAACTCATTGCAGAAGTAGAATTTGTGCTGTTATGACTGAAATAACTGTGGGAAATGCTTCACATAAAGTCCATGCCATTTGAGAATCCTAACTTTACATAAAATTTTTATACAACCAACCAAATGAATTTTTAGTGGGTAAATTCTCTGTAATGTAAATTGTATGTCAACAGGCAGATGTCTGAAGTAATGAAAGCACTCTGGTTACATACGTATTGCAGTTACAATAAATAAGAGTGATAAAGTTTTGTTATGATGTGCCAAATTCATATTCTAGTTTAGTTTTCCAACAAAAAGTGTGTGGAAATAATCAAACCCTAAGAACATTTAATTTTTACAATAAGTTTAGTTCAATAAAACAGCTTACAAGTGCTCACTACAAGAAGAGATATTTACTTCATGTTGATGCTGAACAAATATTTAATACAGAACTCTTTATACATTCATGAAAATGTCATCCATCCTTCTTTAGTTCTTTTGTCATTATTTAATTATTACATGTTACCTTGAAATCTTTACAGGAAACCCACTTTGTTGCTTTTTAAAAATGCATTAGAGCAGATGGGTGTGACTGAGATTTAAATTTGTGTCACAGTAAGGTTTCCATTAGTTTTTATTAGCAGCCACATGCAGTTGTGATGGGAAAAACTGGAATCTAGCCCTGGCCGTATGTCAACACAAAATGCAAACCTTACCTTAGCACTGAAAGAAACATGGGCTGCTCAAACCCTTGGCTCCTCCAAGACAGTGAACCTTTAGGGGAAAAAGAAGCACTCCTAGACCTTATCTTATTCAGTTTTTGCCTCTTACCTTTTTTACCTAGTTGTAGAGACTAGAGAATGGCGTAAAGGTCTCTCACCCTCTTGGGAACTGTTTTACTATGGAATCATTTCCCCGTTAGTTCAGTTGAACAGAGCATGGTACTAATAACATCAAGATGGTGGCTTTGATCCCCACATGGGCCATTCATGGAAGAGTTGAACTTGATGATCCTTATGGGTCCCTTCCAAATCATGACATTCTGTGATTCTGTGATCCTTGTGCCCTTCGGGCATTTGCCCCTTGTAGCATGGTAAAGATGACAAGTCTCTTATGCCCACAGCAAGCTGCCCACTCTGCTTTAGCTGAACTTAGTGAGGATTTGCAGTGACACCGACAGCCCTGACACAGCTGACTCTGATTTAGATTCTGAGGAGTGTATGGCAACCACTCTTCACCAGAGACTCACTCCAGGAACAGCATCATCCCCTTGGTCTGCAAGTGCCACCTGGTCTTAAAACTACATCAGAATGAGATGATCAAGTTGTTTCTTTCCATCCAGGTTTCTTGCAAGATGTAGAATCATTAAAAAGAAAGTTTGACCAATGTCTTTATGTTCAAACATTTATAATGACAGCACTTAAGACAGTTAAGTCCTAACATCAGTTGAATGTTCATCTCTATCGCAGTAATTTCTGTCATCAGATATCTAAGTCATAACAAATATTCCCTGTGCAGTGCCTGACATCTAAAAGGCACATAAAGCATGGGCATGAAAGTGTTTCTAGGAGAGAACTATAGGTGTGACAAGCAGTCCTCATCATTCAAACAACCCATGAGAGTTGTATTCTTGCAAAGGATACCAAAATTCTGTAATGCTGTTAGTGACTCTTCAATATTTTGTAACAAAGAAGAAGGACACATTACAGAAAGAAATAGGTGATGGGCTTGTTGTTGAAAATTCTTCCAGAAATGCCTCTCTGCTGTGCCATCTCATCCATCTCCTTTCCTCAAGAGGCTGAAGAAGAGATTGGAGACAGTGTTCTCTTCTAAAGGTCAGCAAACCCAGACTTTGGCTTGCTAACTAACTGAATTGCCCCAAGGGGAAAGATTTAGTTACAGTTTAAAAAGAAAGCAAATATTTCTTTGGTGAGGCAGGTTTGGATCTCTTCACTCTTTAAAATTGCTTTCTCCCTTGACTGCTACATCTGTAATTCACTGTATCCTTTTCCATTCTTAATCTATACATAATAACCCATCTTTCAGCCACAAATAATAATCAAAAAAACACACCAGCCTCCCCTCACCCCTTAGCCTGAGATGGGAAGCAGCAAGCTAGTATAACAAATAGTGACTTTTTAGTCTTCTATCCTGACCATGCAGGTAAATTCTGACTATAGTTATGAACTTCACATGGTTCAAACCTTAGAGCTGTCAGCTAAAGTCCACTGAAGTGTGCTCAAACTACAAATTTTATGTACAACCCAGTATTCTTACTAGATTTAGGGTGAGACCTATTCCCTGGGATATCATTTGACTGCTGTTGTTGGGGGCTATAATTTCACAGGGGTGTCTCAAAATTTCAGTACAGTAACCCAAAACTCTTAACCTCAATTCAGCCTTGAACCTGATCCCCAACTTAAACCTAATCCAAAGCAGCAGTTCAGCACAGCCTCTTTGACCTACCACTGATCACAGGCACTTCTGATGGGAGCCTCTCCACTCCCTCTCCTCCTTTTTAAGACATCACAGGTGCACTCTCCCTCCCTATATCACACTTGGCCACTAAGAAAAAAAGTTAAAGGCAGCTGGGGAAGGGATGCAACTCTGTCACAGTTCTTGTGAACCAGGATTAAATAAGATTTTATTCATTCTTTGGAAAAAGAGCATGTTGTAGGGAAAATATATTTCAAGGAAAGAATATGTTATAGGGGAAAACAATAATTCGTTGTTTTTCTTCATTTTTTTTTAGAGCACTTTAAACTGCTGGTTTTGGCATGTCTTTAAATTGTTCTTCTTGAATGCCTATAGAAGTGTTCCTTAGGTTATACACACCTCCAAATTTATCCTTTCATACACAGAAAAGACTAGGACAGCACCTTGAAAACAAATGAATAAACAAGGTCTTTTTCTTTTGCAGAATTCTTAAAAGTTGCTAATGGGAGCCTGATGAATCAGACAACTTCTTAACCTGACAGTAAATGGTTTGTCAGTTTAGATCTCCTTCCTGAGAGGTACCTTCTACCTACTGAACTTTAAATAGGGTGCATATAATAGTTTTGGAACCACATACCAAAATTTGAGGTAAAATTTAAGAGAATGAAAGTACTCATTCTCTCTGTCTATCCTGTACTATTATAAAAATATCTGAATCTAATGGAGTGCTTTCTTAATTTAAAGTCTTAATAACAAATTACTGGGAGAAAAAGCTTAATTAAAAAACCCTATGGCTTTTAGGAAATTTAATATGCTTACCTAAAAATAGACTAGTTTACTGTTTGAAGAATTACAATGACAATGTGTATAATGAATATACATTGAAAATACAGTGAGCTGATGCATTGGAAAGAAAAGTTTGCAGACTTGAAAGCGGTAGATATTTATGTAAGAGTGATACAGTATGTTTAGCTGCACTCCTCCTACATCAGAGTGCAGCATTGCCTTGGCAGTTGGCATTAGCTCAAACACACTGCCTCAAGGAAGGTCAAAATTATTTCTTCCATGAAGGTTTCCACCAAAGATAAAACAAACTGAAACCCCTTCAGCCCACAGGTATGAGAGGTAAATCATGTAGCAAAGCAGGGAACTGCCTAGCCACACTCTCTTCCAGGTAATTTATTCTGAATTCTGGGTAACCTTCCTGTTGGACTGATGGGGCACATAGTGCTCAGTCTGCAGACCCCACTCCTCCAGATCTGCTGTGACTGGAGGCAGAACACATGACCTAGTTTTCTAAGATGAGTGATCCTGACCTGTTCCTAAAATCACACACACCTCTACTTTAATCAAATAGAAATTAGCATTCCCACATCCTAATTTCTGTATGGATAAGCTTCCCAGCTTCAATAAGTCCTAGTTCTTTATGAAGTGATGTATTTGGCTCCTCACTGCTGCTGTAAAGATACATTGAGCTGACATTTAATTTAGTGCACAGCAACTCTAACTGAAGGAAGCTGGCTCACACTTGGTGTTGCTACATTACAAGAAATCATAAACACAGCACAAGTTGGATCTTGCAAGTACAGTTTTTTGTGTATCCCTGTTATGGTATTAAGTACATGGGACAGAATTTAAGAGTTTTGCTACAGTAAAAAAAGAAGTTAAAAAATAACTGTTAGAAAAAAAGCTTAATCATTAGGAACTACTTTAAAAAACTATGCTAATCCTTTGGATATTGAATAGTCATCAGACTAGCAGTAGGAGACTTATATGACTGCATGTTCCTCATGTGGTAAAATCTGGAATCTGTGCTACTGTATTTAGGATGAGTAATTATCACAATCAAAATCATAGCAAGTAGTGCCCAGTGTGATACAAAGAACTCTACAATAGTAACATGTGGAGAGCTCCAGTCCTGACAGGTTACCAGAGATGATAGTAGCTCTCACCTCCATCAGCTCAAACACCTAATGGAAATCTACTAGGTTTGGTGGATTTCCACAGAATCATGGTGAGGATGATGAGGAAAGTAGTATTTCAGCTGTCCCAAGGAGGAAAAGAGCTTAACTTCAGTCTAGAGTCAGGTGGATTCAAACCATGTGAAATCAATGCAGAGCATTCCCTCAGGTGGTCCTGCTTTCTAAGTGGTTTTATCCTGGCCCTTTGATTTATGTCATGTTCCCACTGCTTTGCTTTTCCCCATATCCATCCTCCTGCCTTCCTTTCCACAAGGTAGCCATCCTACCCAAGGGAAGAGGTCGAGCACAGGGGTCCTGTAACCTTCCAAATTCCTCAAGGAGATCCAGTTCAGCCACAGCACAGCTATTCCCGAAGGATGTACCCTATAGATTGGGCCAGCAGTTACCACCACTGGTATCAACATCTTGTTAAGGAAGAGAAGTGTGATTTGGTTGCTGTGCTATCAGTGAGCTTTAGATGTGTTCTCAACTTGCCTGCCAGGTCAGGTGCCCCCCAAAGTCAGTGACCAGATGCTACACTCTGGCTTGCCTAGGACACAGAATCAGCAGACAGATGCTGAGAACAAGTGGCCTGGGGGAAGCAGGTTGGTAGAGGAAAGTGTTCATTTTTCTGGAGATCAGAATGGAGATACTCAGGTGGAGGTGTTCTATATCGTAAAGAGCAAGTGTGTTTTGTGTTGGCATGTCTATTTTGAACTCTAGCATATAATGTCACTTAATTATAATTTCTAGCAAACAATCTCACTCCCTGAGGATGTGGTCCTGATTTTGACATTTCTTCTCTTTTCTGCTTTGCTAGCACATTAATACTTTTTTTTTTTTTTTTTTTTTTAATGTGTACAGAGTTTGGGGTAAAAATTGAGTTTGATTCTCTCTTCCACTGCAATAAGTGCACACAGAAGACCTGAGAGTCATAAAACTCCTGCACAGAGAAAAAAAAAAGTAAAATAAAACACACAAGAGATGTTAAAAAATCCAAGCTATTTCTGGACCTGGTGAGCTCTTGTGTTGAAGCCAGTTGCAAAACCATGAGAGCACAGGTGCATGCCACATGACCAGGTGATAATAAAGCAACTCCAGAATGTGATCTTGAGGAGTCTGATGATGCTTTGTCTCTGTAATACATCCATCCCAAGGTGAACTTTGAAATCTGTTTCATATTTAGGGCTTTTTTTTTTTTTTTTTTATATTAGTAGCTTTAAGGGTAGTCAGGCAGATGAGCATCAACATTTAGGAGACCATATGTTAGCAAGGGGCTGTGAGGTGACCTGATAAGTTTGGTGAGGCACATTCAACATATGCAAAATTGCTGAGTGGTGTAAGAGGTTTATAAACAGATGGGCTCATGAGCCATTGCAAGAAGAAAATCTCTCTCACAGGTTACCCTCTGGCCAGTCCTGAGAATTTGGCAGGCTGACTTGTAAGATAACTTTATTAGTCACGGAAGTACTGGAGTTAGACAAACTCTCTGCAATACTAGTAAAAGCCAGAACCATATTTTTCACTGTGAAGGAGAGCACTAAGCAAAAGGGACACCTGTTTACTGCTATCTTACTACTCCACTTGACAGAAGTCATGCTGAAAGGAAGAGGAGTCACGAGTGAATGACTTTCCTTGCTAGGAAATATTTGTTGTATCCAAAGTAAAAAGCTAAGTACCAGAGAAGAGCTGAGCTGCTGTGAAGCCTCAGTTTTGAAGTAAGTCAGAGAGAGGAGTGACAGATTTCTCACAGAAAAGAAATCTCTCTTGAGAACATTGGTTTGAGCAGTCTGATATGGCAATTTCTGAAATGTGAGAAAAGCAATCTACTCCCATAAGTTTTCCAGAACCCATGTGTTCCAAAAGGCATATTTTGTTCTTGCTCTGAACAACAAAATTGTGCATAACATCTTTCATTTGATGGGCAGTCTTGATTTGAAGTCATTTGCTTCTTCATTATGATGAACCCTGTTTAGTTCAAGTCTTGCAATGTCACCATGAATGCAAAACGCTAATGCAACTTTGCTTAATGTTACATTGCAGACTAGGTTGCACATGGCTCATCATGGCATAATACTGGTGTTGTGATCAGCTACTGCATAAAGAAAACGGGGAAGACATTACAGCAACAGTGACTTGTTAAATTTATAATTCCACTGTCTAAAGTATTAGTCTGTTTAAAAGGTTTTTAATCAATTTTCTTTTATTTTTTGCGGGTGATGTGGAAAGATTTTAAAGATGGCTCTGGTGTTATATTAGATGTACTAATATTTGGACAGGAAAATGCTTATTCATTTGCATATTAGTCAGGTGACATATTTCTACAAATAATATCTCAGGTCTTCTGAACAGCATGCAAGAGCTTCATATTGATAATTCATGAACGCCCTACTGACACTCAAGAATTCTCAACCTCTCATCCCTTGCCTTGCATTAAGCAATGTAGGCTATTTAGTTAAAAAAAATCCTTCAAATTAAAATGAAAATAATCCAGTTTGAAGATTTGTCTATAATCTGATGCTAAAGAAAGGTTTCAAGCATGTTACAATAATAAAAAAAATTGCATTTTTGATGACTCTAAAAAGAAACAAAGAACTAAGAAAGAACTGACTGTTTATAGATGGTTGAAGGAACTAATTATGTTTAATGTGTATAAAAGACACTAGAATTATCACACATGTATCAGCTTTTGTAAAAAGAAAACCTGATAAGCAACTTTACAGATGGCAAGACCTGTTCATTTATTGTATAGCTTTCCAGAAGGAAATAAAAATATCAAACATGGGAAATTATATGACATCTCTGTCAATTACATGCCCAGCCAGAGAGAAATTGTTTCACCTGGCTACTCTGAAATATGGTTTATCCCTACAGCCCTGACTAAAATATTTTGCAGTGATGTCTTCCTCTGTACACCCAGATTTCAGATTATTTCTCTAATAATCTTCATTTGAAAAAATCCTCCTTTAAGTCTGAGTTTCTTACTGGGATTACGTAGTTCTGGATCACACAACAGTGATTCTGTAGGTAATTTTATAGGGCAAACATGACAAAAAAATTTAGAATTTCACTGAAAAGTAACTTTAAAAATTTTAATAGTGACTTTGAGCTAAGAGTTTTCATAGGAATTTATCAGATTTTGATAAAACTTTTGTGATATTTCTCAGGCTCAGGAAAAAGTTTCAAATGAAGACCTCCAAGAGGAATGACCCATTTTAGAGTCTTAGAAAAATATGTAAGAGTCAATTTTCTTTCCACCCCTGGACTTTGCTGGCCATCAGACTATTGGTTCATTTAGGATGAATAAAAGGATGTGGATATGGGGGGGACAAACTGTAACATCAGGTCTAGTTCTCCAGTGTGATGCACATCTACACACTACAAGCCCAATTCAGAAAATACAAGGTCTCTTTCACAATGCTATAATCCACATTGATCCACAACATTATTTTTAATATGTGGCAATAAAACAAGAAATTGTACTAGCTGATGAAAGCCACAATTGAAATGATCTACAGAGAGAAAGCGGCAAAGATCCCAATCTGAAATTATGATTATATCATTATTGAATCTGCTTTGTTTAATATAGTTATTATTTGTTGGGTCAAAGGAAGTTTGGCCCCTGTATTACAAATGTTTAGCATATGGAAGTGGTTAAACTAGTTTTGATAATGGGGCTTCTAAGTTGCTGTGGTGCATGTAAAAAAATGTTAACTCTAGCTTATTATGATGCACCTTTTTTTATCAAATACCTGCTTCAATATGACACCTTACGTCTGCCAAGCTGAGTCATAAGTGCACCCACTTTATTTCAAAGACATTGAGAATGTTAGCAAACTTTCAAACAAAATGGGACTGAGTTTGGATTTTGTAATGAAACCCAAAACCAGTCAGGTTTCTCTTGGTTTTGTGTTTCATTGCAAGAAACTCTAAGATGAGTACAGCCCAGAGTGCATACATTCATGATCAGCAGTAAATGTGCAGAGAAAGAAACAGTAGAACAGACATCAGATTTTTCTCTGCAGTCAGCAATGCCTGGAAAGCTGCCCTGCTTCATTGCAATGCAGATTTGCAGACTTTGGCCCAAAAAAAACCCTGTTGGCGAAGTTTGATACTAAAAAGTAATCTTCTTCAGGAAATGAGTACCAAAGAATTGTTATACCATGTAATAAGAAAGAAACAATAAAGATCCCTGGCAAGAAAGTAGCTCTGGGTTGATGGACAACAGTCATTATAAACTGGGCTTTCAAATAAAAATACCTTCATCCTTTTAAAAGGGTTTCTGTATTTTAAATATGGACATTCGCATTTCAGACTGGAGAGCTTCCAAGTGACCTCCTGACTTTAAAGGTTAAGCACTATGAGAGAACAATTGCAGACACTCAGAATGAGAAGGAAAATATGATTTTATAGCTGGAACAGGCTATAGAGTATCTCTTCTAACATTTCAAATTTGAATTAAAGATGTTACTATTGGGAATGGTTCAAAAACAGCCGAGGCTGGAGAAATGAATTAATCTACTCTTTATATTGCTTCACAAACACTACTTCCCCAGTCACTCCATTTGAAGACAATATGTAAGGGCTTGTCTGTACTAAGTGTTTGATGTTGGTGACAAAAATGCAAGTATGTAAAAGGCTGGACAATAGTTCTGGTGGTGAAGTAATCTGGTCAGCTATGACAAGATCTGTGTGCAAATTATTCAAAATAAAAAGGCAAGAATCCCAAGAAAAATAATCAATTCAGACATTACCTCTCCCTTTTTGGGCCACTGAATTTTGGCCCTTATTTAAGCTTTGTTAAGGCCTTGTCTTCTCCACTTCTGTTTACATTATCATTGGCTTAATAAAGGAAAGTGCACTCTGTCCCTAGGTTAATGGTTGTCACTTTTGTGCAAGATGTGGAGAAGATTAGTACAGTGCTGCAAGGTGGCTGAACAGAGCTGAAGATACTATTATGGTCCTTGAAGATTCAGCAAAGACAGGAGAAGGTAGGAGTGTTACCCCCTGCTCCTCTCTTATCTCAGAAACATATCAAAACACCTTTTTCAAACTATGTTGCTATTACTAGGTGATCATCTGCACTGTATGCATAGGACAAAGATGAGCCACTTTTTCTGATGGGCCCTTCTGCCTGAAAATTTATGTAACTTATTGGTGGAGAGATATTTTTCAGAAAGGTCTTCTGGTGGGAACTGATACGGAATTGAAACATTAGAAATCCATGTCTATAGATAAGTACAGTAATGAAAATATGAATGACTATAGTCTTCTTCACTACTTTTCACATTGTGTTAACATTTTCAGTGCTACTAAATAGTAAAAAAATGGACTAGGTTTAAAATAAATGGAAATTCTTGTCAGCATCACCTATTCAGAAAAGAAATAAATTGGTTTAATTTGATGTTTATAATGGAAGATTCTCTCGGTAAGTGGACCAAAAGCAAAGTATGAAGTCCTATCATCCTATCTGAAGCAGTTTTGAGCATCTGGAAATTGTTGTCAATTTGATTTAAAAAGAAAAACAAGTAACAAAGAAATTATTTGAATTCCTTAGGGAGTTCATTACATAAACATACACTAAGTAGTTTTGCCCCTTCAGACAGAGCTGACACTTTGTTTTGCATACATGTCCATGTGTGTGCAACCAGTGCTTTGTAAATACAGCAGAAACAATTTCTTGTTCCTGTACACGCTTCTAGGCTTTGGCTTAAGCAATTTTATTTTGGGCTGGGATTATTAATAGTACATTTTATGTTCAGTATTTTTCATAATACTTAACAATGAAAATATACTATGTTGTAAGTTACTTTGAATTTTGTTTGCAATACGTGTTAGTCAGTGAAGAGATGGTATGCATCCTACAAGATGACGCACTACACTGAATGCTCATTGAAGAAACACAGTTCCAGTTTGCTAAAATTGGTTCTGAATTTATGAAGCAAATCTTACTATCACTGCTACCTGTATGAAAAATAGACCCAGCACGATAAAGAAACTAGACCTTACAGGGGAATGAATACATCAGACTCTCCTGGTGTGAAGCAGCACTTGAGTTGGTTGAGGTGCGTAAGTCAGAAATTGGGATTCTTATGCAAGACTCATAGAAGCAATCACAATTTTCATTTGTTTTTCCAGTGTATTTTACTTCACAGTGAAAATCAGAGCCATTAATTGATGTCTCTCTGGGCCAAAGCAGCAGAAAATTTGATCTTCCCATAGTCAACAAAGGCTAGAAAAAGAAATGACTGGACATAGTTATGTTAAAATTTTAGAGAAGACCATATCATAGCACAAATACACACATCTTCTGTTGTGCTTGCCAGGTATCTCTTTTGTCATGAGAGAAACATGGTCATAAATGATCATCCTTGGAACATCATAATTCAGGTGTTTGTAAAAATCATATAATTTTTGGTAAGTATTAATTATTATATATCTGGACATTAATTCTATCCAGATATATTACTGATAACTGAAGTTTTGCAAGCATATTTCAAATATAGGCTCCACATTTGTTCATTATGCTGTGGGAGGAGTGGAAACTATCCATGTCATTAAAAAATCAGAAGCATGATTTAGTGTTTATAGAAATGGACACAAATACTCTAACTCAGAAAATGTGTGACTTTTTGTAGAACTGCTGTGTTAAAAACAGTTCAGTCACCAAAGCAGCCAAATCATACCTGGTGTATGAGATTATCCAATCAATAACAAGCATTTGAAGAGAAACATTTAGACTTGCCACTTGCCGTTTTAGGAGAGTTGAGCATACTACAATGAAGGGCACAGCCTGAGCGTCTTTCCCAGATTGCCCAACCTCCATGATAATCTATAGTCTTGTGAACAATTCTGTAGGGTCTGACAGAGAAGTACACAGAAATAGAGACATATTACTCATTTGTCTTGCAGTTTCTGTCTTTCTATTGTTTGATCCATCTGAAATGACCGAAAGAGATAAGCCAATTTATTACGTGTATCCTAGGCTTGACTCTCCAAAAAAGGCTTTAATTTTTTATGTTCAGACATTATCAGACATCTCTTCCATGTTTTTCACCTTCACTAAAGTGTTTCTGTGATTAGTGACATACAGTGCAAAAGAAGCTTTTTTTACTTCATCACTCATGTGAAAATATGAAAAATGTTGTAAGAAATGGAAAGGTTTATTAAGTTCTGTTAGCTGCTTTCTGCCTGGTGCGATGGGGGATGGCAGACTGCTAGAGGAAAAACATGCAGATGGCATAAGAAACGCATATTTAAAATTCTGTCCAGCTGCACCATATAGTCACGTTATCAAGGGAAATGTGAAGAAATAAGAGATCATGGGTGAATTCTGAGCATAGATTTTTCTTGATTGCTGAGCAAGAACTGCTGCAAATATTCAAATGTAAATAAACTACAACTTTTAGGCATAAATAAGATATTAAATATTACTGGAGGTGTAAAGAAGTGGCTTGGCCTGTTCCAAGGCCTGCTGCTGGACAGCTGCAGTGTAATTAACCACAAGACCCTCCAAAGTCTGAGCTGGGTCTTACGGGTTTTGTAGTTTCACCTCCATCTGCCAAATAATTCTTCAGTTAGCTGACATCACACATATAATCTTTCCTTGCAAGAACACACTGTATGTTCTGTGTCTTACAGATTTTTTTTCTCAATGCTTCTTTGCTAACAGGAAAAACCAGTCCTTTACAGGTAGTTTTTGTGATTCAGCTGTTACGTTTGGGAGAGGAAGGTGACATCAGATGCTGCACCAAGGTTTCTGGATGTGACATCATGATCTGAAATACACAGTAAGACGTAAAAATCTGTTAGTTACACCGTGGTGTCAAGTCTTAGACTATAAAACACAGCAAATTGACTATCCCTGGTGTTTGCCAAATTTTTTTCTGATGCTGTCACCAGTTGAGGGAGTTTTGATAATTGTATGAACTAAACTAGGATTTATAATCTTATACTTCTAACTTCTTTTCAATTATTGCAATTGAATTCATATTATGACTGTATCTGATGGAATCCAGGAAATGCATCCCACTGCATTAAAAAAGGCACCTTGGAGGTACAAGGAGGCTGTATAAAGACGTTTTCCATTCTGTGGCTCCTTTCATAAATCATAGCCCTTAAAATGAGTAAAGAACATAGTGATGTTTAAAGCAAAAATAGAAAAAAAATCAGTCCTCATATTCTACTCCCTTAGCAACAGATTGTACTTGTCCTTCTATACTTGTTTCATGCAAACTCAGAGAACATATACATAAAGATACACATATTAGAATTTTTTTTACTTGCTAGAAGAGGCATTATGTGACAGAATAAAAGTAGCATTTTAAATGCTGTGGAGGAATTATAGTGAGAATTGGATAGTTTGTGGCACACCCCGAAATGTTTGTGATTATTTCAGCCTCATAAAATTTAGCAAAGTCTATGAAAACGGCTTTTGTTGTCCTGGTATGGTGTGGTGGAGAGGTCCCAGATTTCCTATGAATCTGAGTGATTGGAGCAATGCAGCTGGCTGTGTTAGGTGACACATACCAGGACTTTGAACTACCTATAAAAAATAGGTCTCATTTAGCATATAGTATTAGGCATTTGGCATGCAAAAATGCAAGACTTCCCCTTGCCCTCAGCCAGTCACTGGGAGCAAGCAGCGGTCTCTTACACAGATGGGAGGTCTGGACTGCAGGCATGCTGCCGGCTGGAGGGAAGGCTGGGATGGAGACACCAACATGCTGGAGGCAGAGCTTTTAAACCCCTGTCATAAATCTGTTTCAGGAGTGGGGAACAAACAGTGCAGAGTGAGCAAGTGTGTCATGATGGTTATAGATTTGGGGACCCATGTTTCAGCCATGAGACAGTCACTGTCTAAAGAGAGAAGTTTTTTCCTTGCATGATGGGTTTCTTCTGGAGAAATCCCTAATCCCCTGTTTTAATGACTCTCTAGAATTTAACCACCTTCGTGGGCAATGCCCCCCAGACCATCCTAACACAAGATTTATGGTGTTAAGGGACGCTGTCCTGCAAATGATATGCAATATATATTTTCTTCCCTTTCTAATACATTGAACCAATGCAAGGCATTTGTTTTTTGTCATCTCTTTTGACACTTGTCAAAGTAGGTTTGGGGACCAGCCACTGATTTTACTTCAGAACAGCACTGTAATATGTGTTCCTTATTGCAACTGAAGAACATCAGAAAGGAAGAGGCAAAATCCACTTTTGTTTAAATTAACTGTATTTCCTTTGCCAGGATTTCATTTATGCATGGATTTTTGACCGAGATTTCTTCTTAGATGTTCACTGACAGGTTAATGGCGTAAGGAATCTTAAGAAAGGCTTTAAGTCATTGCCTCTCCTTAGATAATTTTACAGGAAAAAAACCCAACTATGCAATGCCAGCCCTTCAGAAATGTTTAAAACATTTTTGATACAAGCACAGAATTTCCATCCTGTACAGGGCTTTTGTGTGAAATTTTGTCATAAACCCACAGCTGAGTGTTAGCTAAGATGTTAGCAAGGAAGTATTTTCATCAGCACTCCCTATGTGAGGCTATGTCAGAATTCTACCTTGATGATGGTCCTTAATCAGTTGCAGTCTCAAGACTATGAAAAGATTCTTACTGAAGTTTTTCTCCTCTTCCTTGAAGGCATAAGGCCTCCCCTACATGACTGCAGTCATGTTGACAAAAGGAGTCCCAAGCCCTTTCACTTGCTTCCAAAATGGTGACCCTGGAAACAGTTAACTTTTCTTGCAAAAGCACGGTATGAACCTTTTCATTTTTCTTGGAGGCTTTTTGAAAAATAAAGAATGTTGTAGATTTCCTGCTGCTGCTACAGACACACCTCTCATATTCCCTCCCAGGTGAAATTTTTTAATGCATCTGTACAGGTAAGAGGAAGGAGATACATTCATACAGTACATTCACCATTTTGAAAGTTGTCTGCTGATTTTATAAAAACATAATTTCTGAAGGTCACTGAAATTTGAGGACCAGACATGTGGGAAGTGGGAGATTTCCATCTAGTAAGCAGCTTTCAAGATCATTAAGATCTTAGCTGTGTTCACCATTTTTAGAAGAGGTTTCTGTTTATTACTCATGCAAGAATTACAAGAGGCAACTGAACTTGTGCATTTTTCATCTACAACACATTTTAAATGTGGTACAACAATGAGTCAGTATTTAGAGGCATTTGAGCAGTAAGATTGTGAGAAGAAATTGTGCCCTTCAAAATCAGTTTAAGATGAGCATTTTCTAGTTCTGTCCTGTTACAACTTAGTACTAATAGTGTGCAGTAAACTGTTCATACCTTCTGTACAGGTGATATCTGATGTGCTGGAACAAAACAGCCTCCAGTATCAGGAAAGATTGCTTTTGAAGATAATTCCATACCCATCCCTTCTGCTGGAAGAGTGTTGCCCTTCTGCCACAGCTGGAGAGGATGCTTTTCAGAAGCTCATCACTGTTTGTAAAATCACTGTAAACAGAACAACTTTTACTTTCTGTCAAGTGATATGTTTTGCATGTGAGCAATTCCAGTTGAAGAAAATAAAAACTTTTGAAACATTGGTACTAGTTGATACTAAAACAACTCTGAAACAATTATGCAAATAACTGGTGTGATACATTGATTAATCTCTCTAGCTATTTAATGCAAACTAGAAGAGCTATCCTGTCCCACTGGTCCTGTTAGGACCTGTGTCTCTTCTATAAATATATGCTGATAAATACACACAAAAGATATTTATATTTCTCATAGAACTACCCAATTTCTTCTCCTCTGACCCATTTCCTGTCACCCAGAGCGCACACTTCAGAGGGCAACTATGATAGTCTGCCTCACAAGCTAAATGTAGGGGTGCTTATGATATAAACTTTGAATAAAGAATATAAACTGTACAATCTGCCACTTGGAATCCCACTACCTCAATTATTTTTTGGCATGTATTGGAGAGCTTGCAGCACAGTGCCATCCATGTATGGGAAAGGATTCAGTGTGCACAGTGTCTCCAGCTAGTCAGTCTGCAAGCTGCCCCTCTCCAGTGTCAGCTGCAGACTTTTCCAGTGAGCTTGCATGACACACACTTTTGCAAGCAAAACCAACCAGGGCATTCAGTTTGAGCCTTCCACAAGTGCATGGCTGCTCAGGAAAAGCACTTTTATATTGGTTGCGACTGTGCCATCCTTGGAATTTTGCATTCAAGTGCGTTGGTCATGCAAAACCATAGTGAGGTTGATCTATGTGGCTAAATGGAACAAGCAATGCTCTAGTGGCTATGAAAATTTATTGCTGTTCTTTTTTCCAGATGTTGCTGTCTGTTTGCATGTGTTAACTGAAAAGCTTACTAAATCTCTCTGTTCGTTTCTCTGTACACCTGAGTGTGAAGATGCTGTGCATCTAAGTGAGGCAGTGGGTGAGCTTAGAGACATCTGCAGAAATAGTTATGAAAGGTGAATAATGAGCACAGCTCACCCCGTGCTTTCTGAAATAAAAGAATATACCAGCTCCCAGCACCTGATAAATGAAATAAGTCCCATATACACAGGGTATTTCTATTGTTACATCTGCTCAGTAACAATATGAAATTCCTTGTTAGTAGCTGGACAAGGTTTTGAATGTAGTAATAGAAGAAACTGAAAGAGAAGAATTAGCTTGTATCCACTTTGAATCCTCCTGCAAAATTCCTCTTGTCAGCCAACAGACATCGCTAAATCACCCTTTTTTAATCTGCCTCTACTTCCTCCTGTTCCTATAGGATGTTTAACATAAAATATTTTATTTTCAGAGCCCTTCACAGCCTCTTCACAACAGTTTCTCATCTCCCATTCTCTTACATATCAGGTCTCCCCTCTACATCTATCACCCACATGTTAGATTTCAAACATCTCTGTGCTCTTTTTCGTAATGGATCTCACAAATGAGTTGCATCCTGTCAATATTAAGAAATTCAGAACAAGTCTTACTCTTTCAAAGCTACCCTTAAAAATCACTTTTATTTACAAGACTGTGCCTGACTTTTCATACTGTTGGGGGCTAACCCAAGGAGACAGTTAAGGATTTCACAGACTCTTGGTCACTTTCCTCTATGACTCATCACACAGTGGAATGGGGAAAGAAGAAAGGATGAGTAAAATCAAGAAAATTTATGGTACAAGACAAGATTTGTTAACTTAAGAAGGAGAATTGAAAGAAGAGAAAAAAGTAAATAAAGCAAAACAAGTGATGCACCTCCCATGGGCAAAGAGATATCCTGGGAGCTTCTGAGTGAAAGCTCAAAGGGCTAACCCTCCTAACACCTTGACTTTTCCCTCTGTGTTGCTGAGCATGATGTTGTATGACATGGAGTATGCTTTCAGCTTGTTCAGATAATCTACCTGATTTTCTTCCCTCCCAATCTGTTCTAGGGGTTCAGAGTGAGATCCAGAGAAGGCTTTGATGCTGTGCAAATACTCTTCAGAACAGCTAAACCACTGTGCCATCAACACCCTTTTGGTTGCAACCCTCATGAAAACTTCTATGAATAAAAATTAACTCAATCCTATCCAGAGGCAGTACAAATACAGACCACTTCTGTCCAGTATCTCCTTTAATGTTACCCATTTGCTGTAGTTTCATTGCTTCATGCTCAGCAATAGACTCTTCCTATCTACAACCTGGCAGAGTGGTATCCTGGGCCTCAGGACTCAGTGATATTTCAGAGTACTGATAATCATAATAAAAATACAAACATAACTAGCAGAAACTGACTGAGGGAGATGGTGGCAGTGCTCTCTGAGCCACTCTCCATTGTTTACCAGCAGTCCTGGCTAAAATGGGGAGGTCCCAGTTGGTTGGAAGTTGGCAAATGTAGCCTCCATTTATAAGAAGGGCTGAAGAAGGATGCAGGGGACTACAGGCCTGTAAACATTACCTTGGTGCTAGGGAGGACCATGGAGCAAATCATCCTGAGTGCCATCACACATCATGTACAGGTCAACCAGGGGATCAGGCCAAGCCAGCAGGGGTTTCTGAAAGGCAGGTTCAGCTTAACCAACCTGATCCCTTCTATGACAGGGTGACCCACCCAGGGGATGAGGGAAACGCTGTTGTTTCTACCTGGACTTTGGTAAAATCTTTGGCACACCTTCCCACAGCATTCTTGTGGAAAAACTATCACCAGTGGTGTTCTCAGTGTTGGGGCTAGGTTCTGTTTAATGTCCTTATCAATGATCTGGATGAATGGATCACGGCCCCCCTCTGTTGACTTGAAAGTGACACCAAGCTGGGTGGGAGTGCCAATCTGCTGGAGGGCAGGAATGCTCTGCAGAGGGATCTGGACAGGCTGGATCAATGGGCCAAGGCCAGTGGTGTGAGGTTCAACAAGGCCCAGTGCTGGGTCCTGCCCTTGGGTCACAACAACCCCAGGCAGTGCCACAGGCTGGGGCAGAGTGGCTGCAGAGCTGCCCACAGGAAAAGGCCCTGGGGGTGCTGGTGACAGCAGCTGAACATGAGCCAGCAGTGCCCAGGTGGCCAAGAAGGCCAATGGCATCCTGGCCTGTACCAGCAATAGTGCGGCCAGCAGGAGCAGGGCAGGGATTGTCCTCCTGTTCTTGGCTCAAGTGAGGCTGCACCTTGAATCCTGTGTTTTGGGGCTCTCATGACAAGAATTGAGAAAGATATTGAGATGCTGGAGTGTGTACATAGAACAGCAACAGAGCTGATGAAGGGTCTGGAGCATAAGTCCTTCATGGAGTAGCTGTGGAGGATGGAGAGAAGGAGGCTCAGGGGGACCTTATCACTCTCTACAAGTACCTGAAAGAAGGGGGTAGCGAGGTGGGGATCTTCTCCCACATAACTAACATCTGTGACAGGATGAGAAGAGATGGCCTCAAGTTGTACTAAAGGAAGTCTAGATTAGATACTGAGAAAAATTTCTTCATTAAAAGGGTGGTCAGGCATTGGAATAGGCTGCCTAGGGAAGCGATGGAGTCACCATCACTTTTGAACTTCAGTGTAGATGTGGCACTTGGGGCATGGTTTAGTGGTGAACATGGTGGTGCTGTGTTAATGATCTTGGAGGACTTCTCCAAATTTGGTGATGACTACACAAAGAAGCTAATTTTTGTAAGCTTATAAACCCATCTCTGAAAAGAATTACCTTCAAAATTGTCAAATGGCAAAAGGCTCTAGACATCCATTTAGAAGTAATACGTCTTTCCTTCCAGTTATGCGAAGACAACACCAAGTAAATATTTTGTTACACCATAGACAAAGGATCTGAGGTTCTTCAGTTATATCAAGCATCAGAAATTTCAGGAAACTGTATTAATTTTACCAGTGGTCCAGATTTTCTGCTCCTGCAGCGTCCTCATGGACAGGGGGATTTAGCAGCCCTACTGATGGGTTAAACAGTTCTAATTTTCTGATTCTGTCTTATGGTAATACTCTCCTTACTGTTCCATTCTCAGTCACAGCTTTCTCAGTTTGCCTTCCCACAAAGGGCAGTCTGAACATTTTACTATGTTTTCTTTGCTGGTAGGGAAACGTTCACAAACAGATGAATTGATCTCCTGAGGTTGGATGAAATATGAAAGAACCTTATCAAGAGGTGCAAATAGAAGTCCTTTGCATGTGTAGCAAACACTTGATGGCCAGGCTATCTAGCTCCTTTGCAGAGAGCTCCACATGACTGTTTCCAGGGAAGGACTACCAGCCACCCCACCTATCCTTGAACTCTGACTTCAGCTGTATTGCTCTCCCATGCCAAGATCTTGACTGTTCCTTCAGGGTTCAAATGCTCTGTGGACCACACAGGCTTGTTCTATCTGGGCTCTTTGCTTCTAAATCCAGAAGAAACAACTTTTTTTTTTCAAGAGTGAATAGTAATATGCATCACAGAAAATTTCAGTGTTCACTAAATTCAAGAAAAATTCCAGGCAGTGAATGTAAAATTTATAAAGAAAGCATTTCTTAACAGAGTTTCAGAAAGGGTTTAGAAAATATTTGTGTGTTTGTTTGTTTGATTGATTGCTTGTTTTTACCTACAGTTTTCTGGTATATTAGCTTTGAGACAGGTTCAATAACACACACTAGGATCTGAAAAAAAGTCAATGCAGAAATGAATAAAGTTAAATATATATTTTCCTCCTGAGAAACAACCTCCTCTGAAAGGTGGAGTTTGTATATCAAGTCATCAGGAAAAATTAAGCTTTCAGTAATACTAGGCTGGAAAATAACTTGTCAAGGCACTTGAAGGAAGATGGTAGTCTGGTAACTTTGTTGCTTGTAAGCCTACCGGAAAGGTCTGAGAAACCAGATTTAAGGTAAAAGAAGCAGTTCTAAAGCCTCTATTTCCTTCTACAGGCTTATTGTTTACTTACGTATAGAAGACTAACACTTCATTGAGGCTTATAAGTGTAGAAGTCAGTGTTCAGACTGTTCAGACCTGTCTGTAGCCTGGCCTTTGTTAAAAAGTCTATCTTGTGGTTTTGTTATAACTCAAGTCTTAGAAGATATTTAGTTACATTTTCTTGTAGCTGTTTTGCGCCAGAAAAGCTGGCAAAGCAGGCATTTTAATGTGTCATTTAATTTGAAACTTTAAAAACCATTCAGTGAGCTAATCTGTAAAGGCCTCATTCATTTCTTTCCATTAAATTCCATTTCAACTGAGTTTATCAAGCCTTGCTTTCCTGGCAAAAGGGATATTATTCATATTGTACTTGCATACAAAATAGAAATATAGTTTATGAAAACACATATGCTATAGATACGTTTCAAATATTTATTTCAGGGTACCTAGTCTAAAAAGAAAAGAGCATAAAAAAGTTTAACAACCTCAAGCACAACAGAAAATAAAAGTGACTATAAATATCCATATTACTTTGCCTCATATGAATTCTATCTAAATTGCATAGATGTTATACAAAACCACCATTCTGGCTTTAGTCAGTCTTCAAACAATGTACATATAATTTTATTAATAAAAATATAGCTTAAACAAATTAAAACCAGGTGTTGTTTTGTGGCACTGTAGGTATATACAAACATTTCCATAAACATTCATTCCTGTGGCTTCCAACTGCACTGAGTTGGGGTAGTTTTCATTTTTACACCTGAACATTCTCCATCACAAAGAATTCTGATTAGTAATGGAGAAAACTGGACATTTAGGTCTAAAGCAGAGCCAGACTTCATCCTGAGATGAAGAAAACCTGAGATGGAGAAAAACTTTCATTAAAGTTTGTAAAAGTTTGGTGACATGTTTTTTAATAGCTTTTTTCCATAGCCTGATTGTTTTGAGCATTTTTTTTTTTTTATACTGAATGGCAAGACCACAGAAAGAGTTCTGGTTCACTTCTGCTCAGCCTGATATAAAATAATGTTACTGGTTAAACTTTTACTGTTATCTCTTGGTGGAAGACTACCAATTAAGTCTATTTCCAAAATGTGAGGTGCCAGAACCTAGGGGACATTCAACAGACAGACCTGTCAACAGACCTCGTAGCCTCTGCTGATTTCAAGAACACCAAGCAGATAGTAGGTCTGAATAGACTCTTCTTTCATGTTTTAGAAGAAATCTAAAAAGGAAAGACCCATAATAAGATCTAAAACTCTAAGTTTGTTTATCTTTTCACTTCTCTAGAAACAAATCAGATTTCATCTGATTGCCAGTTATCAGTGTTTAAAAAGAAGCAAACCCAATGCCAGATAGTGTTTAAATTCTTCACTAGGCATAAAATGTGGTGTATTGACATGTATCTGTATACCCACAAAAACATACAAACTTTTGGGAATAATTGATTATTAAATAAGTGAAAGACTATCTGTTTTCAAATGTCCTTCCACAAAAGATGGATGAAATTTTAAACACACACAGCACAAATATTTTCTTACCAGGAAATGATAATCAATGAAATAAATTACTTCCTGTAAATAGAATACTTTTCATGTTAAGGAAAACTCACATGCTTACCCTTTTTTCTCCTTCCTTTATTTATCTTTACACTAGTCGTTCTTACTGCTTCTAAAAGAAACGTATGTTCAAATGACATTTAAATCCCCAGTGCTCCTTTCAGAGCTGAATTTGTGACATCTTTCATAACAGTGGCAAGATAATACGGTATTAAGACACAACTGCAAATTTATTGCAAGAATAAGCCTGTCAAAAACCTCAGCTTAAACTAAATTGCAAGGCTGAATAACCTTCTTCAGAGGAAGAAGGGGAACATAGGGGAGGCCGCTACACAAAACCCCAGGATCTGTAGCTTAAATATATTTTGGAAAAGAAGCTGGGTGGCAAGAGAGAAACAACAGATTTGAATAGCAGTGAGAACTTCTGTGTATCCTGAGAGCTGTGAGTCAGTGAAAACACAGTTCTCAATAATGCTTAATTTTAATAATTTTCTATTGCTGTAAATATTCTGAAATCAGATAGGAAGAGAACTCAAAGATTTTTTCACCTGTTTCACTTAAATAGGTCATTGTTTACAAACCTGGCTAGGACTATTCTTACTTGAGGATGCAGGTGGCACCATCTGTCCTTAGGAGCTCTGTGCCAGACTCTTCTGGCTTCACTTTGTATGTGAACTTTATTCCTGCATAAAATTGCAATATGCAGATCCTGTGAAAATTACTCTGCCCAAAAGAGTCACAAATGCACACAGTATACAAAATAACAAAGACTGCAAGGATTTATTTTATTAAATAAATTTAAAAAAACCCTGATTTCTTTTAGATGTTTTCCCTTGCAGCACCTCAACAAGAATTTAAAATTATGGCCCAAGGTGATATGGGGACTCTTTAAGCAGGATTTTGTTTTCCTGAAGAGTACAAACATTGTCTACCTAGTATCTCTTTCTAGGTAGTCTGAGAACAAAACTTCATTCTGTGGCAGGGACTGATGAGACAAAACAACACATAATTCACCTTCTGTACCTGCACTGCCAGCTCTCTGCGATGGGCCTCCTGCTTGCTCTAGACATTCAGATCAGAGCCATTCCAGACCAGGAGTCTCCAAAAATACATCAGCTTGATTTGGGTGCTGAACATGATGAACCTACTGCTCTTCACAAAGCCAATCTGATCACTCCCTCAGAGAGGCAGGACCCCAATGGCTGGCCTCTGAGGTCCTGTTTCCAGATCTCTTTCCCACTAGATGTAGATCCTGAGCTGGTCTTCCCCATGGGACCTGTGCCTCCACATTGGCTCAGGGGCAGGGAATGGAGGATTCACAGAATTGTCACAGAATTGCTTTTTCACAAGAAAAGAAGACTCTGTTGTGTTAAAAATTTTGTCCTAAAATCTGTCCACCAAGCTGTAGATGTCTAGCAGCAACCTCCCTATTTGTCAGAATATCCATTTGTTAGGGGAAACTTTGCAGCAGGGCAAAAGTGTGTCTGGTCTCAGTTATACCCTGTGACTCCACTGAAGTTCACTGAACTTAGTCACAGGGAAACACAACAGAGCTCCTCTGGGATTAAACTCTCAGTTACATGCATGCAGCCCCAGTGGGTTCACTGAAGATGCAAAAACATACATGATGGCAAAACTTGGCTTGTTACTATGTATCAGGATGCAGGTGGCACCAGATGCAATGGGTTTCCAGTCACTTGGCAGATGTTCACAGCTGTCCAAGAGCAGAAAAAAACTCACACAGTTAAGTCACATTTGGGCAGCAGTTTGAGACAAAATTACATTTGTTCTGTTTTTTCAGTTTGCTGATGCTATTTGTCACTTTGAAATTCACTGTTATTTTTGGAAAGAAAAAAGGAGAAGCCCTCAGAAAACCCAAACCTACATTGATTTCAGGACAAAAATGAAGGGATAGATACCCAGATTTTGTATATTATATGCAAACATCTTCAGCTTATGGGTTGGCCAAATGTTACTTACTGTCTATTTTTCCACTCAGCACCATTGTTTTTTGTTCGTTAATCTAATCTATTTATCTGTGAAGGTTTGAAAGTTTGTACTCAGCATGTATTTTGGAACATCAGAGATATATACTGCTGTTTCATAAGGAACTTAAATAACTTTGTTATGATAAAGGACATGGGAGAGAGGGTAGCTTAAATGTAAACAATGGCAGTTTTATCCTTTGAAAAATCCAAGGAAAGCTGTGTTTGTTGACAGCAAAGTTTATTACTCTGAATAAGCAGTTTTCTGATCTGCTCAGCTCCTTTTCTTTTTCTCTACCTTGCTCTGTCATTTCACACCAGTCCTGTGTTCAGGCAGATACAGATAATAAAATTATCACAGTCTCTGAAACATATTCTGCTTTGAGGTGTTGCTTTTCCAACTATATTGACACCATTTGACATCACAGATTTGTGTGAATTTTTCAGCAGATCTTGCTCATCCTGACCTACAGACCCTTCCCAGACGCACAGATTATGCTACAGCATTTGGAGAGAGGAGCGAAAAGCACGGCCCTCTGCTGAGGAGCTCCCCGACAGCCAGATCCAAGCACCTCAAGCAGGGGCCGTCAAGCCGATGCCCACAAACACCAAAAGGCTCAGAAGCAAATTTGGTTTCTCTCTGGCCAACGGTGAAGGCTCACTGCCACCTGTGGGCAGCGAGCGGCATCCGCAGCACTGCGCTCCTGCGAAGAGCCGGGGCTGGGAGAAGGTCCCTAACTGCGACAGCTCTGCTGGTTAGAGCCACTCTCTATGGCTAAAGGAACTGCAGAGCCACCCATCTGCGAATGCCAGCAGGCAGCGGTGCCTGACTTCCAGCTCGTCCTCTTCGGACCGAGCCACCGGGAGCTGCTCTCTGGCTCCAGCGGGCTTTCTCCTGCATGCTGGGCTATGCCAGTGCTGGGCAACAACTCTGGTCCATGGTCTCTGTTGATGTCTGATGCCTCTGTGATGGCTCTGTCCATTTCCAGTCCTCTAACACACCACAGGTGTCCTTCTTACAGCCTGGATGCTGCTGTCTCCTGACCCAGAAAGCTTGGTGGTATGGCAGACTTCATATTCTCTGTTAGAGTGAAATTGCTGATGTTTAAAACATTATTAGTGGTGAACAGGACAAATAAATAGAAACAGACAATAGTTCTAGTCTCACAAACCTGGTTTTCTAAAGAAATGTGGCTAAAACTTGGTATTCACTGTTTTAAGATATCCTTAAAATCAGTTCTCTGGATTCCATCCAGAACTTGATTGATAGATAGCAAATGTTTTTTCAAATTAAATCTTTCTGGAATGGCAACTTTATTGATCTAATTTCAATTGATGTTTTGTAGGGGAAAAAAAATTTTACATAGTTTTCATTGAATTGCTGAATATCTCAGAAGGGACACATCCATAAAGGTCATTGAGTTCAACGTTCCTTGAAGGACTACCTAAAACTAAATTACTAGACTGAATGCTCTAAGGAAGCAATTCTCTTGAATTAAAAACAATTTTCTTGGCTCTAACTAATTTTTCAACAGAGTGCCATCAGGAAAATACAAATAAAATTAAAAGGAAGGCATTAAAGTAAGGAATAGCCTACACTTAAAAAAATCATAAATTTTTACAGCCTAAGAACTATGTTAAGTAAACAGCAAGCGTATATACCTGAGTTTAGACTGGTTCTGTGTGTATTATTTTATAATTATATCCTGTGAGAATTCAAATATCTATGCATGCATATTTGCATACAGTTGCCTTTAAGTTGAGAGTGCATCATACTTCATCCATTCATTTACATTCATGAACTCACCTGTAAATTTCTCTGTCCCTGAGCAAGCGCAGACAGAGCAGAGTATCTGAGCAGAATCCAGCCATACACAGAGACACCGGAGTCTGTATGTATGCAACAGAGTGAAATTCTCTCCACTGTGCCTCCACCAAATGAGAATTTGCCTAGAGTGAGACTGTTTGCCCTTAAAATACTCATTAGTAGCTCACTGCATTTGGGGATTAATGACTTTCCCTTCACAGCATCCCATCTCATACACTCAGCCGCAGACGGGCTGGGACATTGGGGTTGGGAAAAGCACCTCTCGGAAGCCCTCTGGTGAGCTGTGCTGTGCAGAGAGGCAGGTTGTGTAACACCCATCTGTTAAGAGCTGAGGTACTAACTGCAATGGAGTCCTGCCAGACTTCTTGGCTCCGAGTGAGTTCCAAACACTGCAATAGGTATGTGATCCTATCTTCCTAATAGTGTGTAAAAACTTAGCACAGTTTGGACACAGTATAAATATTGTTGACACTATCCTTTAACAAAATTCTTCATAGCAACTTAGTTCCAGCTGTAAAGCTTCTGGTGTGCCTCTTCCTTAATAATACATCTATAATAAATATTTACAATGCAGTACCTGTTTTCCCAAAAGGTAAAAAGATTTGTTTATGAATTCTTCTTTCAAAGAGTTACCATTTTTTTGGTGTTTCCAAACTTATAATAATTTATCATGCTTTGGGCAGTATCTGAGATAGCTGTAAATAAAAGAATTCAGGACATCTGTTAATCCTAGAATATTTGATTGAGTATTACTATATAAACGTAAAAATTTACCAATTATTTACATGTTGAGTTATATGGAAATATGAAGTTTCCTTTTATACCTATCCTTATAAATACTGGTATTTTCATCAGTGTTCATGAAACTGAGCCAGAGCAAAATGCATTTCAGCTTTTCCAAGAGCAAATACAGGATCAGTCATAAAAATAGCAGATTCTTCTAATCTAGAGGAAAGTACAAGTACTTGTACTTGTGTGTCATATGCATGCTTGCTAAAACAAAATTAGATAAGTTTATGAAATAAGAATTATCAAGGATTTTCTGAAATGAATATGTTGGCTCTGAAGCTTGTGAATTGCAAATGCCTGTAAGCTGGAAGATCATGCTGGATGTTGATGTTCCTTTCTTTGGGTCTTCCCTAGGCCTTCAATCCTGATTTCCATAACACAGGAAACATGGCTAAATTGACTCTTTCCTACCATACTACAGATATTTTTTTCTTAAGCTTGTAGGATAGAATGTGATGTGACCTGAGAGAAATTTATTCTTTTTAAGGGATAATAGTTTCCTCTGGCTTTGTATCTCTGCCACTTTCTAGACTAGGAAACGGCCTGGGCAGAAGCTGCACTGTGGTCAGGCACACAGTTAGGAAGTGGAAAAAAGAGTGAATCCTTACAAGTAGAGCAGATGGACCACAGTATTGTACTGTTCTGCTTGTGCAATCACGGACTGAGCCTCCCTAGTCTTACAGCTGTTTCTTTGTTGGTGTAATTGTTATATACATCTTTCAGCAATCAGTGGGGAGAACCACCATAGGAAAGCAAATGGAATCCCCTTTTCTGGTCCCAATGCAGTTTGCATTTGTTGTCTGCTGCCTAGAGACATTGCTTTTCCTTGCAGCTGGAAAGACTTTTTTCTTGCTATAAAATGATAATTAATAAGACATCTTATGTACTTGGTTCTGCATTTGAGGCTTGCTGCATAGTCGTCTCCAGTACATGGGCAACTATTTCTGTTCTGCCTTCTTGGCCTCTGGCACACTTCTAAACATCAAAGTATTTGAAGGAAAGGTTTGCCACCCACTCATGCTAAAGAAAGATCACAGTGAAAGAAGCAAAGGAAAGAAGAGGGGTCCTACAATGGATTTTTGAAGATTAATTTCCTCTCTCCTGTTGTCAGTACCCAAACAAATACAGAAGACGTACAGTTGCAATTCATGTCAATTCCATATTGATTTCCATTTCCCTATCTCCTTGAATATTTTGCAAACACATGTTAGTATTTGCTTTTCCTCTGCCACAGATGTGTGTCCTCTACTACAGGGCCTGGGAAGAGCAACAATCACAAATATATCTTTCCTAACAACTACTTTCTCCTCATGCACCTGCAAACAGGGACAACACTCCATTTGGAGGATGCAAGGTCCTTACACCACTTCTGCTGGTAGCCAAGGGGTAGTCCACCATATTATCACCGTAATTTCATTTAACTTTAGACTTCAGGGCTTTCAGAAAGGTGTAGGTGTGTAGGTATAGAATAAATTTACTTGTACTCCTGATAGTTTCATTTCCTTCTCTTTCTTAATTTTTGAGAAACTGTACTCTGTAAAGGCCAGACTGGCTTTTTGCTCTCCTGAAAACCAACACAGAAATACATTCAAGACCTGGGGTCAAAGTTTAATAATCACTGGATACTGGAAATCATAGACCAAAGGTTATATACCAAAGATCTTGGACACCAGTGTATGTTTTCTCCAGCTATGAAGGTATAAAGCAAATAATGAGAGATATAAAGAAGAGAGCTAGAAGAAGCTTTTTATCTTCCTTGAATGTTAGCATTTAGGATTAAAGCCATCAAAAGGACTGCCTTATCTAGTGCCTGTGATGGGAATGGCAGATAAAAAGGAAGAGTAGCCCTGATACTAAGAAACCTGATGAGAAGCTGAGAAGCTCCTTTGCTTTGCTTCATAGTAGATATAATAATATGGCGTGACATGTTGAAGGTGAGGGTGGACAGCATAGACCATGTGGAAAGCATCTCACTGCATGCAGTTTGCATAGGTAAAATCATCTTTTATGAGCATGTAGACATGCTTCCTTTAAGAGGTTAACATAGTCAGCATATAATACATTTCAAAATGAATTAAATTTTTTTCCCAGATGTTGTCAGTCACAGGTTCCTGGCCTTGGTTTGACTTGATGAAGTTGCATATAATTTTTCTACTTATAGTGCTCCTCAACAGGAAGAAAAGAGATCTCAAAATTCTCATGACCAGAAACACCTCTACAGTAATTCTGCTGACTACTACCAAATTGCCTCAGGAAAATACTCTGTCCATGGCAATTACCTACCCTGCAGATATAAAGCAGTCTCAGGGGATACAACTACTAACGAGAAAAATGCTGTCCCTGAGTTACCTGTAAGTCCAAAAATATTTTGCTCTAAGTCAGCCCTCCAATCACCAGGCTAAGATGGACTCTTCTGTTCTTTAGGTTTTGTACCTTTTCCACCAGGAAAATATAATATAACAGAAATAATGCCAGAAAAGAAGTAACATAAGTACATGTGGATGACCTTACACTTGACATTCAACATGGTTTCTTAATTCTTGATTTTTCCTACTCTTTTTTTTACTGAATTTACACCTTCTCTTTCTATCTGCCTCCTTCTTTGTCAATAGCTGGTTGCAGTTTTGCATACAAAAAAGAATAAAATTTTGGATGTCCTGGGAGTAATTTATGTTCAAGTGATCACATAGCAGCATTTTAGATTAACTGACAAATTAGTTAACTCTAGCAATGATGAAACTCAAATGATCAGACCAAACAAGTACATTAGCTACAAAACAACGTAAGTGAAAAAACTCCAACTAACCACAGAAAAAAAAAGATCTCCTTTGCTAACTTGCATTTGGAACTTATTGCCCCTCTGACTTGTACCAGCAGTTTCCTTTCAAAATCCAGTTTCAGTTGCTCAACAGTGCTGTCCAATTCTCATGATCATTCCCTGGTGTCCTACTGGTCACATTGCACTGTGGATCTGATCTCTTTCAAATCCCCTAGCCTTGTCTCCCCTGCTTTGCTGTAGGTGGAGGCCTATTCTGGAACTCATTTTTGCTACCTACTGACCTGAGGGTCCAATTCTTGCCTGCATTTCAATAAGACCAACAACGCATGCTAGATACTCTGGTGCCAAGCAGTGCAGGGATATCATTCAGTTCTACCACACCTTGACCATTTCAGTCTGGTGTCAGACTCACTGTAGAAGCATCTTTACTTCTATCTTTTTTTTTTTTTTTTCCCTTAAAAATAAAATTTATTTTATAACATGTTAAGCATTTCCATCTGGGTTCACATTGACTATATGTGTGATTTTTTCAATCATCTTTTACTTTTTTTTAATTCTAATTGTATTGTGTGTGGTGAAGGAAAAGCATTGCTGAACACACGCATGGTGGATTTTTGCAGTGTTTGTTCTGGCTATGACAATGCAGAGATTAACCTAGCCAAGATTTGTCTCACATAAGGGGTAATTTTATATTGATGGTTTGTTGGTATTTTTTCAGGAGATGTAGAAAATTGTTTAGGAACCTAATCTGAAGGACCCTAAGGAGGAATTTGATTTTCAGAAAGTAACAAGAAATTTTCCCTTTGGAAACACATGTGTTTACTGGGCAGACATCCAACTTTCCCACTCCTGCTACTGCCGTCCATAGGTATATGGGTAAAGACAGGCAAGAGCAAGAGAGCAGAAAATCACTGAAGGGGTACCTGCTTTTTCTTGTCCTCCAGGTTCCCTCTGCCCACACAGACTGGCCCAGCATCCAGAAATACTTGTATCATGAGAGACAATAAAGTTGTTCCTCTTGGAAGTGCTAGGATCAGATACCTCCACTTATGGGAATAGCCTACTACCTCAGAGCAAGGGAAATACAGACATCTGGAAGGATAGACAGATAGCTTGATCCTGAGACATGGGCTGCAGCACTGAGATGACAAGACATTGCAATTTCCAGTTAATGATGACAGACTGGACTTAATGGGATGAGGAGCATCCCCCGGCATGCCAAGGATGTGAGTTTCTAGATAACTTCCTCTTGCTTTTATTTAAGCACACTGTAATTGTGGATGTTTTCTGTGATGGCTTGTGTTTGCTGCCTTTGCTTGGGGAAGACCAATTCCTTGTTGGAAGTACTCCTACTGGCAAGTGAAGTACAGCTCAGACCACTCATCTGTATCCTGTAATTAGCTCTGCTTTTCTTCTTGTGATACATGAGCTTGTTTTTTCCCACTTCTAGCTTTTGCAGAGGAGTTCAGTGTGAATGCCCACTCCTCTGTCTTTAAGTACTTTGTTGAGAACTGGATCCTAAAAGATGTCTAAAATATTTTGCTGTAGAAAGATGACTACAGAAAGAGTTTGCATGGATTGTGCCACAGTCTGTTACTGGAAGGGAAGCTTAACTTTTAGCTTATGCTGTCAATTTCCCTTTGGCCTGGGTATTGCCAATGTTATCCTGAGAGTTCCTGTGGTTCCAAGCAAAACCTACTGCCCATCCATCAGCAGAATACAGGCCTTTTAATTTAGCCATGGTGATATATGTGTAACTGAACCTAACAAAAAAACACAAGGAAAAATGCAGTTCCCCACTTCCAATCTCCTCCCCAGCCCCCCAACCTCCTTCCCTCACTCTGCAGTGGAAAGTGAAAACAGAACTTTAGCTCTGTTTTCTCTCTCCTGGTAATCCACTGTCAAGAGGTTGTCTGTCACTCTTTCCACCTCAATGAAAACATCATCAGCTTTTTCATTTTAAGTGTTGACTTGAGAGACAAACCAGCCCTCATTTGTACCTTAATGTTCATCTAGAAAGTGTTTTAAGATTTCAGGTTACACTCAGCAAGCCAATGCCCAGTGGGTCTAAGGGCTTAGATGGAGCTGGCCTCTCAGCTTGGAATTTATTGATTTGACACAGTTTCTTTTCTTACTTCTGAAGCACAAGGCATGCACTGGTGAAGGGGGGAAGACCTCAATTAATAGAAGCATGAAATAAAACACACATGTAAAGGGAGGTAAACAATAGGCCAGGAGCAGAAAACATGTAGGAATCAAGTTTGCAAAAAAAGAAAAGAAAAAGAAAAAAAGCAGTCACATATTGTTGGGAAAGAAACATTCAGACACATTAACAGACTCAAGCTTGTAATTCCATGATTGTTACAGTCCTGAGCAGGACTGTGTGCACCAATCCCTCTCAGAAGGTCACATGCTATAGCTGTGGGTCAGTTAGGATTGTTTACAGGTCTCCCTGTTAAGCTTTACTACCTGCACTGGAGTTTACTACATAAGGAAGATGAACAGTTTACAAATTTAAATTGAGGAGAAGATCAATGCAGCTAGTTAAACTGGTTTACCACAGGCTATATACAAGTCCTTATTTACCAGCTGTTGTCATTTAGTGGTATCTGACACACCATACATAGGAGAGGAAGAGGTGTTTTCAATAAAACTGTGTGGATAGCTGTTGGTTAGTGCAGGCCCTTTTACACTGCCTGTGTTCATGATAATCTTTCATTTATTTCTCAAATACCCATGACTTTTCTCATACAACATACACAGCAGGAACCAATTTCTTTCCGTGCTTAGCGAGTCGGTGGCTAGTGAATAGAGGAGCCCAGAGAGGATGTGCTTGTTGGCATGCTGGAAAGGGTACCAAGATGCACCCTTCACAAGCCCTAAAGACCAGGCAATAGCAGATAAATTGATTTAAACCATGGACTAAGCATATCCCCCACAGGTTGATTATGGTGATAATGATTAATGATGAAACAACTCACACCCCAAGAACACAACCAGGCAGAATAGGGGCAAAAAATGTTATTTAGAAGTCAGACCCTATAGTTATTTTCTATGTTGTTGTCAAATAACCTGTAACAGACTTTTTCTGGGTATGCCCCAGAGTATGCGATTTGTATGCAGTAGACCCTTTCGTGCAGGGCTAATGCAATGGCTAGTAAATAATACTAAGGACTCAACAACGCTTCTACAAAATAGAAATTTTAAAATGTTAGAAAAACAGAGAACAGGAAGATAAGGCTCAATGGGGAGCAACTTAAAAAGCTGGAGAAATTATTAAAGGAGGACTACTTACAAGCTGTAAAAAGTTCAAGTGTTTAAGTAAGAATTGTTGAATTGGAGCAGCACTTCTGGAAAAGACAGATTAAATGGAATAATTTGGTACAAAGGCAGCTTTGTACACATTATTTACTTACATATATCATTAGTGTTAGATCTCTGGGTGAGTTGAATAATTTGAGGTATAGGTTTTGTATTTTTTTACCTCCATGATTTTTCTTCTGTATCAATTTTTAAGGAGAATCATACAACAAACTCACTTTCATAGTTATTTGGGAAAAGACTGAAAAGAGCCTCATCCACAGCCATAGGTGAAGTTAGTCTTAGAGTAAGAGAAGAGGGCCTTAAAAATGTGTAATTCCCATTACATGAATACTTTTGTAGCAACAAAATGAAGCTTTTGAAAGCAAAGAGTAATGCTTCCCCTCATCTTACATGCAACAGTGAAATGACAGGCTTGATTCACTGTTGCTTTTTTCCCATGAATGAAGGTTCTTGGAAAGTAAATTCACATTTTTTACTAAGGGTGATGTTATAAATGAGTTTAACACATGATTGATATTTTAATCCATGGTTAATCTACTTTTCCAGATCCTTAAAGAGTCCAACAACTCCATAGATAGTTTATAACCATCTAAAATACATTAATCTCTGTAATATGGCTACAACATCTGTTAATCATTTGTAACCCGCTTGTACAGCATTTATAAATGCAACTTTTACATAAAGTTTGAATGAATTCTTTTGCGTTTGTACAATACATTCCTTTCAAGGAATGCAAAGCACTTTGAAAGCATCATTTATTTGACGGTTATTACTGCCACATGCCATAGGTAAGTTGTATCCTCACTTTACCAACAGCGAGGCTAAGAAATAGGGTTACATCCATACTGGAAGAAGAAAGGACATTTTTTTCTTACTATTTTCTGCCTAAAAAAATAATAACCAGTGCTTTTTTTGGATCTCTTTTTAATATGTAGAAAGAGTTGAAAGGCTATACCAGAATAAATTTAAAGAGAGTGAATTTGATAAATACACCTGGTCTGAAAGGCTCCCCCAGCCATGGAAACAGTCACAGCAACATGAGACCTACTCCAAAGAGCCATGAGTACTTTGTGGTGGTTACTTTACCTTGGTGACCCCTTAATGAGGCAGGATTTGCAATTTGTGGAGTTTGAAGGAAAAGCTGTTCAAGTGAGAGCTTTAGGGGAAAACAGCCTCCCTCTGTGAGATACTTCACCACAGCCTCAAGGGAAATAGCCCTGTAGGTATGTACCTATTAGTGTTTGGACATTCCTTCAGCAGCCCTTCTCTCTGCTCCCAGTCTGTGGTGCCTGCTGCTTGGGAAGGCTTAGCTCCACAGAGCGAAAAAGTACTGAACTCATACATCACAGCCCTGGGCACTTAGCAGTAGCCCAGTATTGCTCCCTGACCCAAGTCCAGTGGGACTGTCACCAGTGGCAAAAATCTGGCTCACTGAAACAAACTTTTGATGTATTTGCCTTGCAGACTGCTGTTCTTGTAAGCAAGTCTGTGTAAGGTGCAACCAAATATAATTGGGGTTCAGAAAACAATCTGGCTCGGACAGTACAGTACTTAGCAACACTCTGAGTAAGAAGCCAACTCATGTTGTTTTTTCTCAGCTTTAAGCGCTTTCACCATTTTTTCTTATATATTAGAGCAAGAATTTGTATGAATGGTTTCCCTAATCCTCTGGTACCTGATAATATTATACTGCTCTTCCCTCATACACTGACAGCCCCTCAGACTGACCAAAAAAATTTAAAAGTATTTGGTGTTTGCCTTCTCACTTAGCATTTGTCTTTTAACATATTTGTTCATCTCCTCCGATTCTTGTTCTTCTAATGTAGCTATGAGGGCAACAGTAGCATAATGCATACCTCTGTCTTCTGTTGTTTCTGTGCATGGAAGTCTGAAATCTCCTGTGGCAGTAAGCAGTGTGACAGCTGGACCATCTCAGCACAGGTCTGCACCCATTGAGAGATGTGTTGTGTTCAGCCCAATTATTAGAGTCCACTTCTCCACCACAGAGACTCCATGAATTCACAACTCGTAAAAACTACTACTACGGGTACTTTGTTCCCGTATTATGACAAATGTCACAGTCTCTTGCTGTTAACAGGCATGTCCAGTTCAGACAATCCATGACTGAAAAACGCCTCATTGTGATAGCCTAAAATTTCCTGCTTTCCTTCCTGCCTAAAATTACCTTGCAGAGTCTGTAACTTGTTTCAGAACAATATCAATGCTTCTGGTGCTTTTAGGCTTGCCTACCAATCCCAAGTATAACTTAATAGATGGCTTATCCTATTTCAGGGTGACAATCTGTTCTCTACAATGCTTCTCCAGGGAGAAATTCTGCTGGGAGAATGGTACGCTTGTACAATCAGAGAAGACAGGTTTGCAAGGCATAAAAGTCTTCTGCTTCCTACTTCTCCTCAGGCAGACTTAACTGCATTAGGCAATTTCTGAGTTCTCTTCACTGATCTCTGGCATTGTCAGCTTCTTGCAAAGAACTATGGTCCACTGATGTTTCATAGAATTACAGTATCATAGAATGGCTTGGGTTGAAAGGGACCTCAGAGACAGTTTCAACCCCTGCCATGGGCAGGGACACCTCCTTCTAGACCAGGTTGGTCAGAGCAACCTGGCCTTGAATACTGCCAGAGATGGGGCATCCACAACTTCTCTGGGCAACAGAGTTGGATCACAGTAAAGGATTTATTCCTAATATCTAACCTAAGCCTTCTCTATTCCAGCTTAAATTTGTGCACCCTTCTCCTGACGCTGGTTGTTGTTGGAGATTGAGAGGGTGAATGAGGCCCTAGGAATGCTTTCTGAGGGCTTTTTGCACTGATCAGTTTCATAACCTGAGCAGAATTCCAACCTGAGCAGCATTCCCCATGCTTTTGTTTTTTTTCAGTGGCCAAATTCTGGGCCTTACATGAATTTGTTTATTTATATGTATTCTTGCATAGTCCTGCAGTAGATATTTTTCAGTCTCTTCAACTCTTGGTATACCAGCTTGGAAGAGATACTGGCAGGTATGCACTTAGCATTGTACTGGAGGTTTTGTTACCAAGCAACATGGGAGCTGAGATAACAAAAACTGTTCCAAATGTGTCTTACAAGGTGCACAAAAAAGTTACAATTCTTCACATTATTCTCTCTGAGAGATGAAAATTGTCTCTTTGTGACTGGCTGAAAATTACTTAAATCACCATGCTGCAGATACATGGCCCTGCCTGAAATCTGACCAGATTCTAGAAAATACCAGGATAACAATAGGACAAACAGCCCATTCCATGCCTTGATATCCAGACTGTCATAGACTGAAAATTCAGCTTTGCATTAGTGCTGAGTGAAGATCTGAGGGAAAAAAAGGGGAAAGGAATCCTGTACTTGCTGGTGCACAGGAATGTCTCTGATTTTAAGAAAATAAGGAATTTCATGGAGAGAATAGGTTACCAGATTCCTCACCTGAAAGAAACATGAGGTTTTTTTCTTTGTGGTAACTATCCAGCTGTAATGCCTCATTTCAGGTATGATTGCCCCAATGCAGCCCACCTGGCCAGCTTGCCTAAACCAGCCCTGGGTGGAGCACCTCCAGCCCACACTCCCTTCAGGAATGTGTAAAGCAGATGAGCAGTTTGAAGGATTTGTCCTCTAAAGGAGACTGTAGCACTCAAAGGGGGAAACCCATTCCAAGGAACATACTAGAGCATCTTGTTTAGAAAACCCTTCCTGAATGATATGCAAAGTACTGAACAGATACCTCATGCACTTAGCCTTTTTGCAAGGCCTATTTTTACCAATTATTGCAGAACAAGATTAGGGAAAAACCATTGTCTGAAGGGCAGCCACACAATTTGAGCTTTTTCTTGAAGGTCTCGCAGTATTTTGGCTCCTCTTTGTTCTTTATGAAGCCTGGAAGACTGAAGTGTGCAGAATTATTCATTATATACAGGAATAGTAATTGTCTTCCATGTACATGGAAGTAAATACCTTTATCTTAAAGGCATTGCAGAAGGTTATGACATTTACATGATTAAGGAAAAAGCAAGATGGCAAGAAGGCTTCTAGTTGCTGTTCCAGGTAGTGGTCAGCATCAAGAAATACAGACGAGTCAACTAGTTTTAAAGAAAACAGATGACCAAAGATATGTCACAAACACTAAAAACATAAGCAAACCCTTTGCCTAAAATGATGAGTTTTCCAGTCCCTGCACACCTTATCATCACAACTTCAGAGGTCAAACTGACTCTGTTACTTGGTACTCAAGCACGCAGTGGCCTATCCCACAGCTCTGCAAAGACAAGCAGCTAGAAGAAGGACTTCAGGAACAAACTACTTGGAAAAACAGCTTCAATTTAGGGAGCTGATTTTACTAAGAGCAAAAGTAAACAGAAGTCTTCCATCTTCATATCTAATATATGTAATATAATTTGTATAATAGCAACAGCAATTGAAAACCAGTTACAATATTAAGATGTTCTATGAAATCTATTAAAGAAATTATTGACTCTTAATCATGATTCTCTAAATGTCACATAATTAGCATCGTATGTACTCTATGTTCTGCTAAAGGATATAGAAAATTGCCTGGAGCATCATCACTGATATGATTCCATATAATTGCATAGACAGTGATCTGTCTTCATAAAACTTTGTGGGATACACAAATAATGATGTTACCCAACTGACAACTTTTTATGGTGCTTTACAACATGAAGCAAACATTGTTTTAAGACTATGGTGAGGTATCATGCTTGCAGTTTGGTTTCCAGCAGGGAACATTCCACCTTGAGTTAGTTTTCAACCACTTGCCAAAAAAAGAAAAATAAGCTGCTGCATTTGGATATGGAGTGTGAAATCACCCGGATGGGAGTAATGTGAGTGCACATAATTGTACACCTGTTAGTTATTTCTGAGAAACAAACCTGTTCATGCTACAATTAGGTACAGTGTAAATCACAAAGACAGAAAACACATTCAATTAGCTGGACATGGTGATGGGAAAAAAATCAGATTTCATGGCTTGATAGAAAAAATAAGGTCCAAATGAATTATTTCTATGACTCAAATAAATTATCATCCAGACTTACATTGGTATTAACAAGATGAACATTTTGGAGAGAGAATTATATATCTAGGGGAAGGTGAGTGTAAATCACTGCAGTCAAAGATACAAAGGTTTAGCTAGGGTATGCACTGAGAGTGCTTTTAGTGGGGAGTCCAATGAGAAATTTCCTTGATGTGAATGGTACCATATCTGGTAGGTTTTCCAGACATAAGCCCACAAAACTTCCATTTGCAGTGTCAAAAGATGAATTGCTGGCATCACATCAGCAATCCTGTGCTTTGAAGATAAATGTAAACCAAGGCTGTAGCAGCAGGCTTCAACACCATGTCAGCCATACAGAAGGAGTCTCAACGGCAGTGTTTTGGTGTGACAGAGAAATGTTCGAGCTTTAAATACCACCATGGAATTTAAAACTTGACCATTCAATACTGCTAACCTTAACACCGGTGGCCTGGTACTGTTCGGATGCTGGCAACTTGACATGGTGCCATTTCCTTTCTGAGTAGTTGCTGTCTCACAGAATTCACTGGTATGATATTGTGTGACAAGTCATGCATCAGGGCATGGCATCTGCACATATCTGCTTCCAAAAAATAGAGTATTTCTACAAGAAGTTGTCTTGTAGAAAAAACCTGGCATTTTTGATCAAATGAGAATACAAGTAGTATGGTATATAAGTGGTTTTGCATGTTTCTGCAGCACCGAAAAAATTAATAATCACATTTTACACACATACTTTTAAAACTCTAACAGAGATTTCCTAGGGAGCCATGAAAAGCCTATATGTGTGAATACATAGACATTATGTGAAATGCTCATTTGGTATTGCTATGTGTACTGAAGTAACTGCCTGCATCAACAACTACATACATCAACATTGATGTATGTCCTGAAATTTTGACCAGAGTCAGCAACAAGAATTATGTTACAACAAAAAACACTAAATGATTTTTTTTTAGACACAACCTTTAGCTCAGTAAACCCTGGGATTTATTTTTTTTGACACATTGACCTTTGTTTAAAGCCCCCTGAAGGCAGTAGAATTCCTTCATTGTCTGCATTGCCTTAGATGAAGTGCACTGAGTGCAACTTTCTGTGCATGCTGACAATCTTCTTTCTAAAACCATTTTTCAAGTGCATGACCACTGAAATCCACAGTAGTGCAGATATGCCAAATGAGTAGAAGATGAGCACAGTAACAAAAACATGCGGTCTTGCTTATGAAATCATTGATCATTTAATTTGTGTTAACAAATTAATTTCCTTTGATTTGTAGGTTTTCCAAGACAAAAGATGATTGTGCCCAGCTAACAACTTAAATATATCTTAAGGTCATAAATACAATCCTCAGTCTTTGCATATATCCAATATTAGTGTTGATTACACTTAGACATGGTTTCTGAAGAAGCCATATATATGGACGGTATATATGTTCCCTTCTATTGCGTCTTCAAACTTAGAACATTTGGGCTTCTGTGAAATCAGGTCTTTATTTGATGTAATAGGTGTGTGTTTATGTATCAGAAACAGTCAGTTTCAGCACTTTTAAATCTTTTTTTTATATCACTTCTTGATCTGAGCAGTACTGGGTGGCATTTTCTGTCATGATTCGTGAGAACAAACAGGTGAAGGTAAAAGAGATCATCACAACAGATCTGGTGTCTAGTGTCTTTGAATCTTTATTGTATCATGCTTACTGAGCAGATTTAAATCTAAGGTATACATCAACTCAGATGTAATGATACTTTTCCAGGACATTAAAAATTAACTTATTTATTAAATGAATGCTTTCAAAATGAAATCTTAATGTCTGTAAGTAAGACAGAGGATGGTCAGCAGTCATTCTACCACAGCTAAGAAGACAAGGTAAGGGAAAGTCAGATCAGAGCATGAGTTGATAGCCCTTCATCTAAAGAAATTACCTCTCTTCAAAGGGAAAATAAGTGGAATGGGTTGTTAGTATGGCTGAGCTGCTGCTTATATCATGTTTATCATGTATAAAAGCTAACAGTGACAACTGAGCTTGCCAATAAAGTAAACATGTATGCCCTGTATTCACTGGGGCTAGGTTCGTGATGCCAACCTCTCTCTATCACTGAACTATGTCCCAGAGCTGGCCACCCTTGATCTGAGGGCAGCAGGATGCTGGCCATCTCAGCACAGCAGGGGCTGTGTCTTTGAGCAGCCTGCTACAACAATAAACACTGAGGTGAATGGTGGGAGTGGTGAAGCAATCATCTGCACCTTCTGCTAAGTACATTTTGAGATGCACTGCAGATTGAATATTTTTGATTTTGTCTTAATGCTGAAACCAGAACTCCAACAAAGTCAACCTGAACTGTTAACCAGATGAAATAAGTGTTAATTTGGTAAATTCTTGTACAAGTTCCTCTTTCATAATTAGTAACTGAAGTGTGGACACTAGGCCTGCTTGAAAAGATGCGTCTGTCATCATTAACAAGATGAGAGTACACATGGCTTTGAAACAGAGGAAAGCTGATCTCCTAGTGTAGCTTGATGCCTTCAACACAATTTCCAGGGAATCAGCACATCTGTAAGCAAAATGGAACAAGGATGTGTCAGCTAACTCAGTGTACAGAAGAGCAGAACAGGAAAGGCTGAAATTGTCTTTCTACCTTGCAGCAATTGTCCCTTGGCTAACAGGGAGGAACAGAGCAGAGGGAGGGATAGGCACATGAGGATTTCCCTCATGTAAAAAAAAATCCTTATGCCCTCCTAGGATACAAGCACCCCAGAGCTTGAAAAAGAGAAGAGGGAGTTTGTTATAATTTTTTTCTTCAGTAGCTGCAATGGCCATTGCACAATCTCTTGGACAAAACTACACAGGTCAGTGTAAAGTGCAGTACTCACTGTTTGCAGGGAAGGGATAGAAAAGGAGATTGCAAGATGCAGGGAAAAAAAATTTAAAAAACACTCCTTCTTGTAACAGAAACTAGCAAAAACATCAGCTCCAAAATAAAATAAAGGTAGTAATTTCCCAGAAAAACTGAAGGAAATATGGTTGCATTTGAGCTTCTATGGGAGAGACTGCTATGCAACTTGTCAAACTCAGAGGTAGCAGCAGACAACAAAGGAGATGTGCTGGTACTGAGAACATGAGGAGACCCCTTTGGCTATACCAGATTTGCATCTGGGCAGACACTTCTACCTGAATTCAGAGTCTGTAAGTCGTTTATATACTGCCTATGTTTTGCTAAAAATAAGAATTCAAAGCCAAAAAATTCATCCCAGAGAATCCTTTAAAACTTTTCATTAAAAAATTATTTTAATGTGAATCAAACTGTAAATGGTGGAGGCAGAAAAAGTGAATATAATAGAATGAAAACAGACACCTATGAGCTGTTCTGAACAGCTCATACTTGAGAAAGAAAAGTGATTTATAATGCTTGGTCCTTTTTTTTTTTTAATGTTTTTCTCCCTAAACCTATTTATTATCCAAGTCCAGGAGGTTCTCAGTGTCAGACTGACATAATGATAGCTTTTCTCTGTCAAGAAAGAGAAAACAGTGTGTTACATGCTTGCCTGACACTCCTCATTATCATCTGTGCAAAACAGGCACTGAAAGAGAAGTAGAAATCAGGAAAACTAACGCCTCTTCCTGGAGTCATTCATCAAGAGCTTTAGTAGCAAATGTTCCCAAACTTGCAACACAACCTCTTGAAACAAGAGCTGACTTCTTGCTAAATTCCAATATTAGTCACAGTTCTGTGGTCACAGCTCTTTGTTTTTAAATAGAAACCTTTCTCATGGCTGTGACAAGTTACTTTGTGGAGGCAAGAAAGGAAGGTAGGAGAGTTTAGGCTGCTGTTTGCTGTCTTCTGTTGCAGGTGACCACAGAGGGCAGAGGGATGGAGGAGGAACAAAACAAGCTCTCCAGAGGCTGACAGACACAGGGCTTTCTGGAGAGTGAACAATGCAGGCAGTGTTACCCACAAATAGGACCTTTCAACACCCTTGGAAAGAAGAAAACTTAAAAAATTAAACATTCTACAGTGGGTTCCTAGTGGCTTACACTCAGTGCCAGCTACAGCCAAGGAAGCCTGCTTGTATAAGCTTGTTAATGGGGAGAAATACATCTGATCTGTATGGCATTTGAAGATGATTAATGAGAGGGCTTCTGACAGGATAAACTTTCTTTCCTTTTATGTGTCCTTGGCTTCAGGCAGCACCTGCTCATTTGCAGCGACGCGCTATCTGGAGATCTGTCACTGGAGCTGGCCATCTGCGTCAGCAGGGCTTAAAGGTTTCCTGCATCAGGCAGTGCACAAGGGTGCATTACTATCTGTAATGGTAGCAGAAAAAATAAGGGGTGCCAGGGCTCAGGGCAAAAGTCGCATCAGGCATGCACCCTGGCCCCCTGTGACCACATGGAGTATCATAAGAAAGCTCAGGTGAAATATCCAATCTCAGCCCTGCTCCTGGGTGTTTGCACTCACACCCACTTATCTCTCCTGACCACAACAGCAAGGCTGCTGACTGACTCCTTGGGGTTGGAGATCAAACTGATCTATCAGTTGATCCACACCTCCAGGGATGGTGACTCAACCATTTCAGTGGAGAGCCTTTTCCAAAAAATGGATTAAGTAATGGATAAGGCTTAACATACGGCCATTGTAGACAATGGGAAGCTAGAAAGAATAATCTCCAGACACAGTATGCATTCATTAATCCTCCTCTCCCAGTTTGAGTACTGCAACATTCATGTAATAATGCAAACACATGATTAAAACTCTGGGAAAAAAAAAGTCTCCCTGAAAGAGTTCTTTAGAATTTAAGCAGATTAACTTTACCCCAATTATTGTTGAAATTTACTTATGATATAAAGTTCTGCAAGCAGTCAACATCTGATAACAGTCATTTCTCCTAGATGAGAGTGAGGTAGCACATTATGCTTCGTATATTGTTAATGCACAACCAATGGCATGGTTTCAATGATAAAGTGCAAAGATCAGGGAAAGAGTAGAGTAAACACCATTTTGAAAGAGAAACTGAATAATTGCTGCATGTGATATTCTTACAATTTTTCTGGCATAAAATGAAGGTAAAACAGCTCTATGAGTCCTCTATGCCTCTTCTTCATGTTAATTTCTGCCACCTACCAAGACAGCCTGCAGAGCAAATACATCCATAAAGTGCAGTACCTTATTTTTACCACTCTCTACCTTCTGGTTCTAGACAATTTAAAGCTTCCAAAGCCATCTCCAGACCAGCAAAAAGCCACCTTTTTTCTCAAGTAAACAATACACATAGTAAAACCCCCTGCAATATTTCCTTTGTATACCAAGTAATGTATACAAAACACTTGAATGCCAATACAAATAAAAGCTATTGCAAGACAGCAAAATATTCAGGTTAATAAAAAGAGTCTAATAAACCCATTTCTAACAAACATTAGGACCTTAACTTGGAAGAAGATGACCTGAAGAAATTCCATGCACATTCAAAATGATTTGTTACAGAGAAGTGCTAACTGCATTAATGTAGAGTCTGTGATTCCTCACATTCTTGTGCTTAGCATATAATATTGGCATTCTATTAATGAAATTAACTTTACATTTTAGACCTCTGTGATGAAATGTTAACATGTTTCCAAATCCATTTCATTGTAAGGGTTGCATAACATAAAGTAGTAGTTTTCTTGAAAAGTGCTAATGCTGCAGGCAAAAGGTCTTTTCTGCAAAGGCAATTGTGAGCTTAAAAACCATACACCTACATTCAAGATATGGAGGAGTAAAGCAGAAAAATGAAACCAGCCATGCAGACAGCTCGAGAGTCAGCCACACAGGAGACCAGTCCTAAGTGCTGTGAAGCCCTGGGTGCACAAGGATGTAGGATTCTTACCCCACCTCTGTTGCATGTGCTCTCTACTTACTCAGCCCATAGCAGGGACTGTTTAGCTGGGTGTGGGTCACCTGGGAAGAATTTTACAGGCAGGCTGATTGATGTAGGTGGATTTCTTACCTGGGTTACAGGCAGTGCTTTAATTGCTCATAAGGGGCATGCCAGCACCAGCTTCAGCAGAGTACACCAGCAAGAGCTAAAGAACAAGCCAAACTTTTAACTTGATCATCCTCATATTTTCTGACCCCATCCTCAGTGCCTGTGGAGGAGAACCAGACACAGTTTTTCTTAGCACAGCACTCTCTGGTGTACTGAAAGACATCCAAAAATTTGAGAGGATTACAAGGAGATCAGAACAGTGTCAAAGGTCTATTTTGCCAAGACTGCAAAGACTTTCTTTACTCCCAGACTACAGGAAACCTTTTGGTTTTTTCTATATATTTTCTTTTAATAAAGGCACTTACTGTACTTTAGATGACTAAGTAACAAAATCAAAGCCACACTGTTAGTGTAGGAGTTACGATCTTTCATATTGAAAGAATAAACAAAAATACAATTCTTGTCAAATCTGGCAAGACTTTGCCGAAATGTAATTCTTCTGCAGCAGCAATGATGTCCTGCTCTGAAATATAGATTTCTGTCAGACTAACGGTGGAAATTAAATGTAGGATCTGATTTCTGTATCTATGCCCTTTCTCCTGCAACTAGAGCTTGGATGTTGCTGTGTGGCTTTCTGGAAATGACTGAATTTTTTTGAAAAGGAAGTAGACCAGCCTAGTTCCCAATGAGTGGTCAAAAATGTCCACCCATGCCAGCTGCACTCAGACATTGAATTGCTAATGACCTAAGGAGCAGTGGCTCTATGGTGAGAGCCTCGTTTTAGTGGCAAAAGGTCATCATCCTATGGATTATCAGGCAGGACTGCAGCGGTCCTTTTTGTTCTTTTGGGGGAGAAAGCTTGAAATTTGGTGATTTACAGACTTACAACATCAGTTCAATAGGAGACATTTTACGGAGACTTTCATGTCCATTAACCTGAAATATATTTGATTCTTACCTTAGAAACATATTGCTGACTATCAAGTGAGAGCAAAAGCTGTGAGAGTATTCTCTTGATACTGAAGACAGATACTCACGTACTAATGAAGACTGATACTGTTGAGACTCATTAAGACTCATGAGCTGACCCGACTCCTGTGCATTTGCAGCTGAACAGGCACACGGGAGCAGCAATCTTTGATCAAATAAAAATATCCACCTATCATAGCATCTGATAATGGCCAAAAACAGATTCTGGGAAAGGAATGAATTGTAAGAACAAATATGTTGTGATACATCCCATACATCCCCTAAAAAATTATTTAATCTCCCATGAATTGAGGAGGTAATTAAGGTAATTTCTGAATCAAAGTAAATACAAAATACCTTTGTATTTTACATACTTTGGTGGATTTCTCATGCTCATTTGTCCACCTCTTTCTCAAACGTTTAAATTTTTAGCAGCCATATTGTGCCATAACAACCTGTTTCACAGAATATTCCATTCCCAGCCTGCATTGAAATCAACTTTTCCTTTTATTTTGTATGAAAAGTCCCATGTTATTTTAATTTGTTACCATATCTCTTGTATGTAGACCAATATTATTTCCTAACTGTTAGGAAGTTTCAAATTAAAAGTGCTTTACACTGAAGAACAATCACCTCTAACTGTGTGAAGCTGACTTTAGGATATGTTTAGATTTTTTAGAGGTATCAAATTAATAGTTTTCTGAGCTGTTATAACTGAATAATAATCTCTACATAACAGCAACAAAGAAGAAAGGGTAACAAAAGGAGCATGTGCCGTGTCTTAAATACTGAAGCTGAAGACTTGAAAAATAATACATCAACAGAACCCCAGTTCTGCAGAAATAAAACTATTACTTTCTTTTTGCCCTGTTCCAGAGGATGGCATCCTGTGAAATTAATGGAGACCAAGATGAAGACACATAGAAGGTAGTAACATTACTGTACATAACAGAGCAGCACCCTTTGAAGTTCAGTATTCCATTAAATTGAGAAGGTATCTTTCTTCCATTAAATTGAGTATTCCATTAAATTGAGAAGGTTTTATGAGGAGGGTAACTTTACGAGCAAAATAACATAGCGCACTAGTAACTATGAGAGGAAAATTCTAAGATGAGACTGCTCTCAAGGACTAGAAGGGAAATCCCTCTGGCACATCACAGTTACCATTATCTCGTTCTCATTTTCCCTGGATGTCTTTCTACCATCACCAGAAAACAGCTACTTCTGTGAAGTTGTTTTGCAGATCAGAACATCCGTGATGAAATCATGAAAACATGTGCCACTCAGGAAAGCAAGATTCTTGTAGAAACCGCTGGAAATATGCCAGAGGGAGAAGCAGAAAGTGCTAGTTAAAGAAGAACACAAGTGATTCTTAAACACTTAGATATTCCCCATACTTTGTAAGCATCAGTGTGGCAAAAGGATTCCCCCAATGGGACAGGTACTAGAAGAAGACCCTCTGGAAGATAGTGCTAATTAGCAAGTACATACATGCTACACTGATCAGCTAGGACAGATTGCTTTAAATTTCAGCATTGCTGTCACAGAATGAATACCAAGATTATGCATTTAAAAGTGCAAAAACTGAACAGCAAGATCGTGGACCAAAAATTTTCTTCCTTTCTTGTTGCCTGTGATTTACCGGCAAACATACTCTCCGGACTTCCTAAACTCAGGTTTTGCTTAAGCAGAAATCTCTCTTCCACAATTTCAACATGCAGTGAAGCTCTGAAATAGTTAAATAGGCCAAGTGACACATGGGTATTTGCCTCTGTTTTGAAGTTTAAAGGAAGGAAAAAACCTCCAGCACTTGCAAATCCCATGCAAGTTCCTGCAGGCAGAGCATAAGAGTGAAAAAGCCCTGCCATGTCTGTGTTTATTATGACAAATACCTTTTAAGCTCCCAGTCTGCATTGCAAATGTTGGTTATTTTTAACAATATACAACAAAGAGGGAAAAATGAAGGGTGTGTCTCAGCCTCTATCCTTCTGCTGTTATCTGAAGATCGACTTTGAGAGAATTACTGTTCTGCATTACCTGTTAGCTCCCTACTGTCAATAACAAACTAGAAAACTGAAAAGAAAGACAGGACAGGAGACTAACCCTGTGTTCTTTGCATCTGTAAATGCATCCCCAGCAATGTCAGCACAGGGATGAGACAAGTCAACTCTCAACAGACCAATCCATTCATAGAGAAAGAATAACAAGCAGGCTAACCTAAGCTTTAATTAAGTGATCCTATCTGTTGAATTTCCTTGCCTCAAAAGTATAAACAGGAGAGGAAACTCAAGTGTTTCAAGGAAGACTCAAAAATTCTAAACTTCTCTCTGAGTCATCTTGCATCAGCCTTGGGTAAAACAAACTATAGTTGAAAGAATCAGGTGGCCTAAATGGACACTCTGTAAATCTTTGCATAGGAGGAAAGGTTATATACTGGGATGGTTTAGGTGGAAATTTGCACAAAAACAATTATTGTGTAAAATTATTTGCTTTACATTGTATGTTGTGCTGTATTATTTCTATAGAATCTGTGTGCATGGATCAGATACTTTTCCCCATCCCATTGTAAAATAACAGAATAACTGTTGCTTGAATATGAATACAGTTCTGCACTGATGCTATACCATTGATTGCTCCAGTTAACTTCAGAAGGTTCACTTTAAGGCAACTCATAAGGCAAGGAGACCAACAGGACTTACCTGCGCTTCCTGATACTTGTACTGACGATGTTTTATATTGGTCACTGGTTACCAAAGAAGATTTGCAAAACTGTTGGTTTTAACTATTAAAGTGTCTGTATTTAGTATAACTAGTCAAGGAATTAAGAAATTTTTCTTTCCACTTAGCCAAAGACAGATCAGGGTATGCTTTAGAAATTGAACAGCTGCCTTATTTTACTGTTAAGCATTGGCATCACTGCTTTGGAAGCAGGTATGGTTTGGAGCTAGTTTATTTGCTGTACTAAGCCAAAAAAAAAAAAAAAAAAAAGGCTATTATAAGACAAAACTTTAAATGTGAAGTGAGCTGAATTTCTAAATGCTCAGACAGACACAGACATAGAGCAAGGCATGACCAGCAAGTACAGTGTAGCAGTAAGAGGCCACAACTCTTGAAGGAAGCCGAGCTTTTGCCTTTTTTTAACACCTTCACAAAAGCATTTTCTGAAAGTGGAGTGTCTTTAAGTGGTATGAGTTCTTGTACTAATGTAGTTTACAAAGGTAAAACTACTTGATCCATAAAATGATTAATATGACTACTCTATATGAGCCTGAGAATGCTTGAGTGGCTGCCTAGACCAGTAAATCAAGTGCTTGACTATAATGAAAATACTATGTAAAGTCTCACTGACTTCACAAAAGCTCACACTTTATCAGCAGATTTTTGGGTTAAATATTTTGCCAGGTCAAAAGGCAAAGAGTGATAGCAACTTTTGGGAAACCTTGAGGAACAGCCCATGCCTTCTAGTGATGTATGAGTGCCCCTAACAAGCAAACCTTTGTGAAAAAAAATCTAGGTTATTTTTTTACTGGACATGCTTATGTGTCTCAGCCTTAAAAATTTACAAGAATATCAATGAACATAAGTACCTAAGAACTATTACAAGAATTTATGGCAGAGTGGAGCACTGAAAAGCTGCTTTCTCAGTCAGTAAATAAGAGGACACCATGACAATCCTCTCACTGGTGAAGTTCCTTCTAAGTATATTTACTTACACATACACTTACAGAAGTAAGCTACTGAATAAAAGGCTTGTTGATTAATCACATTTACTCTTGCATTTTTCTATTGTCATATTTTCACTGTTAAAACCCATTTAAAGGAATATTGTAGACATGGTAAGCAGGTGGGACTCTCTAAATGCACACGGTCACATTTTAGAAATAAGGCCAGAGTTTTTATTTTGTCAAAGAAACACTGTTTTATTATGTTAGCTGATGGTATGAAACTGATTATTTTTTTTTCTGTGACAACAGTTTCAACTGATACAGTGGAGCTCCAGTCTTCAAAAATGTAGAAAGCTACTTCTGTATGTAATAACACTGCAGCAGGGGCTCTTGGGTGAGAGACTGGTATAAGTCCTTGCTGCCTTTTGGGAGAATACTTCAACTCTTCTTTACCACATCTTCCTGAATTTATAATCTGCAACACTACTAAATCCTCCAGAACAAGACAAAAATGAGGTTTATTGTAAGCCATGTGGACCCTTGGGAAAGACGATTGTGCATGTTGACTGTTTTTGCTAAGCCCCAAGAGAAGAACAATGAAACAGAAATCTTGTAAAGGATTTATGATGCCTGGGATTAAGGAAATGTGTGAACGCTCTTGCTTAACTAGTCTGAGATAAGAGAAACATGTGGAACACTTCAGTGCAACATAACTAATGTTTCAGTGCAGGTGCTAAATAAAACAAATACTTATATCAAAGCCCTTGTCCAGACATCAAATAAACAAACAGATTGAAGTATAGTTCAGAAGTGAATTTAGGAAACTATTCCAGTGACTATAAACATAATGGAATTTCCGAGGCTGTTGTGAGAGTATAAGCTGCATTCCCCTGCACAATGGTACCTGAATTAATTTGCTTCACAGGAGCTTTTGGGATGTAGTTTTCACAAAAGTAAATTACTGGAGTTACCCATCACAGCTAATAAGAAGGTGGTTAACCTATTAATCTCTTCGCTCTGAACTTGTTATGCTTAGATTCTTACTACATTTTAGTCTTTTTGGAAGAACTCGCGAAGGTTATTTTGAGTTTATGTCCTGTCTCCTTGTTCTTAAAATTATTATGGTAACACTCCATGGAGGAGTATTTTTTGACTAGGAAGGCACCAACAGACCATTTGGCTTGATATCAGGAATGACAAGAGCCACAGAACATTTTCCTGTGCCTCTTGCACAATCTCAATTTAGAAGTAATATTTTTGGACCGTACACAAGACTGCCCTTTTAATCACAGAGATCTAGAGATTTGACAGTATGATGCTAACATGGAGATACCTGTGGCACTTGTAAATCTATTAACCAGAGATAAAAGCAGCAACTTCTTTCTCACCTTCAGCTCTGCAAACAGACAGAACATGAGTTATCAGATTACTTTTTTTTTTCTTCTGCTGGTGCTGAACTATTATAAATTTTGCCACTGCTGTATCAATCAGTATCTATTCATTACTGATTTAAATCAGTAATTTTTATGAATAAGTAATTCATAAAAATTACTTATTTCTGATTTTGTATCCTTGGTTTTGAGTCAAAAGATACATCTCTTTGCTGAAGGTAAAAAGAAGTATAAATCTACAGGGTAAGTCCTCTGAGGAACAACGGAGGGAGCAAGCAGTTTGATCTGGAGAAAAAGAGGCTCAAGGGTGACTTTATGACTCTCTATTACTGCCTGAAAGAGGTTGTAGCCAGGTGGGGGTCAGGCTCTTCTCCCAGTAGCAGGAGACAGGATGAGAGGACACAGTCTCAACCTGTGCCAGGGGACGTTCAGGCTGAACATAGGGAGGAATTTCTAGGAAGGGTTGATTAAACACTGAAATGGGCTGCCAAGGCAGCAGGTGGAGACACTGTCCCTGGAGGTGTTTAACAAAGACAGGATGTAGCACTCCATGGCTTGGTCTAGTTTATGTGGCAGTGCTCAACGACTGGGCTCGATGATCTCAGAGGTCTCCTCCAAGCTAATTGATTCTGGGATTGTGGGATTCTGGGATTATCTGTATGACACAGATAAATCAGTGCCTGCAGTTAGGTCACAGGTGCTGGATATGTCACTGTTCCTGAATGTGATTAAATGTAAAAGACAGCTGACTCATCTGTCACAGTAACTCGCAAGTTTATGCTTGCAAACAAAAGCAAAGGACTTTCAACAGCCTGAGATGATGCAGGTTCCTGCACCTCCACATTAGGTCCTTCCTAGCTGCCAATTCACTCTAAGCCTTCTCTTTCCCATACACAAAAGCTGTACTGCACCACTACTAAATGATGGAGTTATGAACTTTCACAAGTCTGAAATAAATTATGTGGCAGAGCTGATAAAAGGTGTTCCTGATATGTTTTTATTAGGCAACAGAATCAGTGCTAGTTTTGGAAGTTATTGTTTCTAAACTACTGGAGAAAATGTTGCTTTTCATAGGATCCTTGCCACTGTTGGTGTCTACTAAAGTCCTGTGCATTATGCAATATATAAACCTATATATATATATATATGCCTTTTCAGAGTACATAAATTTACACACAGTTAATTATGAACTTTTACTTCTAAGCTATGTTGAAAAATACCTTTTTGAATGAGGAGATATATGAAACAATGTAAGAGGTACCATCTGTTCTGGTTCTGTCCTGAAAAACAGTCATGTCATTCCTGATCAAAATGCTTCTCATAAACCTTTCCAACATCTGACTGTAGTAGCTGCTATTGAACACAAGTGGTCCACAGAACCATGAATATCCTGGTTAGTAAAAGCAACAAAATGTCACAGAAGCACTAAAACTGACATTCTACAAAAGCACCTGCAGTGAGGCACATACCTGAGAAAGAAACAGCTGAAGTTCCTTCACATTCCTTGAAGAAAGACAACATATTATTATCTTGTGACAGAAAGAAGTTATAGCAGCCTCCTCTTTTCTGTCTATATAGTGATTTTACAGCATTGAAGGAACTAGATAGTATTTGATTTTTTAATACCGTGGGAGCCCATCCCTTTGAAAGCTAATCACCTAGTTTTATTTAGTGAGTAAAGAACAATGGTTTTCTGGGCAAAACTGACAAGTTTTGTTTCTGGCTGTTCATTTGATACTCCCCACTTTTAAACTGAAAAGTGATATATGATTTCAACTTTCTAAGCATGGCTCCCATGATAACGATGTGATGTGTCTGACACGATGTCTGATGTATTAGCATTTTGGGATTTATTTTGTAAGGCAGTACCCCAAATTAAAAAATACCTTGTCATCCTTGAATCTTTAGAGGTGACTGATTTTATGCATTAGGCAGTTTTACTTGCCTTCTTCATGTGCTGATTAGATGTTATTACCAAAAAAAAAAAAAAAAAAAAAAAAAAAAAAAAAAAAAAAAAATCAGAAAAGCTGTGTTCCAAGTAGATTCTGAGAAACCTTCCAAAAAAATGAAGTCTCTGATTGGGATGGATACAGTGTGTTCTGACTGTGGCTGGGAGGCCTGGAGAAAGATCTGTTTGCTGTGCTAGACTCAGAGATTCAGAGCTGCTTCCCCCTAGTAATGAAATATCTATTGCTTCAAAGCCTGTTATTACAGGTAATTCCTCACTGCACTATGGTACCACAGAGAAATGCCAGACAAAGATCTGTGCTCTGGACAGACATTGTCTGATCTCCCTATTGCCTTGCATACGGTGTCATTTTCAGAAAGCCTTTTAACCTGTTTTTGTAATGGCAAATGTTTAAAACATCAGATTTTGCTGGTTTATGTCCTTTCTGTGTACTGGAGTTTCATATGTTGCAGTTGCAAAGGGCTGGAGGGGGGAGGAGTATGTCTTTCTGCTCCCCCTAAAGCAGATCCTGTTAATTAAGTGTGAAGGCTGCTTTCAGCCTGGAGTCCCCTCTTTCTGGTCTCCTGTTTCCTCTCCCCTGTGTCCCTGTCTTTTCTCCCTCACATTCTTTTGAATTCCTGCTACTCTCACCTGTCCTTAATGGCCAGGCAGCCCATTTCCCAAAGTCCTTTGGATCCAGAGGGTTAATGTACATCTCTTTTGTTCCTGCTGCCAAACAGGGGCTGGCTTTATGTACACACATATTTTTGAAACTGTAAAACTGTAATTTTATAATTTTTGTATAAATATATATATGTATAAATATACATATCAATAAAAATAACAATAAAAAGTATACAGCAGAGCTTAGTTAAAGGGCTAGTCCAAAAGTGATGAGAAGTGGGGAGAGAAAATAATATCATTTCAATGAGTCACCTATTCTGCAGGCTCTCCTACTACTCATTTCCACTCATCTTGCACAACACAGTCTTTGAAATTAAGACTCTTCTACTGTTCTCTTCCCAACCAAGGACATGGATTAAACTATCTTCAGCCACAAAACTTCAAAGGCAGAATCAACAGAATAAGTCTCAGTTGACATATTGATGGCAGTAATTCTACTGAACAAATGACTGATATTGTTTGGAAGAAGGCACACAGACAGTGATCTTAGGAGGTAATGAAGAAATATGCCATAAAGAAATGAAGTACAGAGGGACTTCCTTTAGACTACTTGAGTCAGTATTGGGAATGAAGTCTGAAATTACAACAGGAGTTGTACTACAAAACAGTAAGTGCACTGCCACTCAGGTACCTCTAACCAGTACTTCCTCCCTCCCTAAACTCAGACATGCCAAATGTACTTGTAACACATGTATATTATGGATCTGTTTCTAGCAGTGCCTTCAACAGTGTCAACCAACTAAGGAACTCTTTTGAAACCTGTTCCACCCCAAAACTGAAAACTGTCACAAGAAAGCCTTGAAGTGAAGCTTCTTGTAGCCAGCAAGGCTTGCACTAGCTAGTACAAGAAATGGGTGCTGTCAAGTTCCACCATCACTTCTAGAACAAAATATGTGCTCAGGTGGCCATGGTTTTACCCATCAGAGCTGACACGCCCTTGGCTTTGGCCTCTGGATCTGCCACCTACTTCTGGAGGTTGAAAATTTATGTGAAGGGCTTGGCATGTCTAGAGCAATAAAGTTGTCTTATATTGTTTCTCCAATTTTGGAAGATTATATTCTCCCTGCAGTGAAGGGGTCTTATTTAGGGAAAATATCACCTTTAGGCCACAGTAAACTAAAAACCAAATGACTCTGCCTTCCCTTCTCATTCTCATAGCATCTTTATGAAACAAATTGTACTTGTTTGATTTTCCAAGACTATTTTCCTAGTTCTACAATAACCCTCTAAATTAGAAGCAATAACCTTCTAAATTAGAAATTGAGTGAGCTGATGAAGCAGCTTTGCATCTGGCAGTTTTATTTGGGCTCATTTTTTTTCCCATAAAGCACACATGGTGATCGTACTGAAGACTTAGTTTTTTGTCTTGATCTTTTTATAAACCTGTCTGACGCATTTCCTGAGGAAGTATTTATGTCAAAAGAGATTTAAACTGTTTCTCTTCTCAAATGCTTTAAGGAGATTTCCTTTATTAAGCGCTGTGCTTTAATGAAAGATAAATTGTAATCCCAAATAACTGCAAGAGTGAAAGTGACCCTGACAAAGCACGTTCTTAAGTACTTGTTTGAATTGGAGCCAAATAATCAATAGTTGCTGTCAGTAATCTCTCAAAAATGAATCATTCTGTTACCAGATCATTTATGTTAATTAGTTTGCATTGGAAGTTTCATGGTAGGACCTACATTATGACAGTACAACATATCATGGTAATGGCTGTTTGTGCTTACCTGTGTGAAGATAAAAAAGAAACAAGATGTATAA